>NC_090827.1:23849701-24509171 GCF_028021215.1 Eschrichtius robustus | reverse complement strand
TGTGATATTCCTTTGTACACAAGGAGCACAACTTCTTTATCCATTTTTCCCTTTCCTGGGATATTTAAGGTAAACGAAGTGGAGGTTCTTGTCAACAGAGCAGCCCTAAACTTTTGGGTGCCTGTGCGTGCTGATTTATAGTTTTCCCAATTTATACGCCCATGAGTGGAAGTGCCCTATGCTCTCTAAGCTGTGATTTTTACATGTTGCAGGATATGCCGTACATTTCTCCAGAGTGGCTCTTGGCAATTTACATCCCGCCCATCAGCGTAGAAAGGCTCCCATTTCTCCATGGCCTGTCCTGCATTTCTGGTTTTGACACTTTTTTCAGCATGGCCCTTTTGACCGATGGGAATGGAGAATCCTTTGTAGCGCTGATTTGTCTTTCCAGGTTACTTGGTTGGCCAAAATGGGCGTATGCGTTTTTTCCTGAATATATTCAGGAAAAAACGCATACACCCTTTTTGCCCAAGGGCATCATTGTCGACTTTTTGCCGCTTTTCATGTGCTTTAAATGCGATTCGAATCTACGTCCTGAAATCTGTTACCTGCAATTCTGCCTTGCTTTCAAATCGTCTTCGTTGCCTTCCCTCAATATGTTTTTGGACGAGAGTTATCATTTATAACTCTGCAGTTTTGTGTATTGCAGTGCCCCTGAGCTCCATTTTTCAACTCGCTTTTTTGGGAGCTGGCTGCAAAAGCCACGATTTGCTTCAGGCCCTATTCTGGTTCCGGGGGGCAGGCTGAGCCCGTGGTTAATTCTTCTTCCTGATGGGAAAATAGAGTGACCTGTGCCTGTCCCAACACCTAGAGCTAGTCTCGCATTCATTCCCCCTCGTCCCGTTCATCCTCAGGACAAATTGCAACCTGTACGGAACAGCAGGTAAAGGTGCTGATTCTCCAAGGAGGGAGATTGCTAGTAAAGCTGCTGGAATGGCGAACCCGAGCACAAGGAGATGAGAAATGAGGTGCGTTTTAGAAACCTTTCCCGATCACACGGTGTACCAACTTCTGGGTTTCTCATGCATGTTTTCAATGTAGGAAGATGCCCTTGAACCTGGAGATTTGGAACCCATGGGATGGGTACCATGCAGTATTACTTTAAAGGGTCTGCGTTTGCTCACCCAACCTCACCAAAACTCTGAGCCCCAAGAGTGTCCACCCTTATGTCTCATCCAGCTGTGTGTCTAAATATGGTCAATCCAGGTTGCATCACAGACCCTGAACGAATTTTGTAAGAGGTTCTCTCTCTTTCACTGTCTTTGTTTCATCGATTTTTAAAAGTAATTTATTTTTATAATGGGGATAGCTGCTTTTCACTGCAGTGTTTATGCCTCTTTACGCCCACTTGACTCACTTACAGAGAGCTATCAATATATAGGTTTAAGATTCTTACTAGTCAGATATATTCTTGTGCGGTGAATAGGGGGTGTTGAGTCCAGTTCACTGAGCAAGGAGTAGGTCTTGTCTATTACATATTGGGTTTATGGAACGGTATCTGAGCTAATTTGAAACCCTTGTTTTATGCATCACCCCACCTCACCTTACCCTTCAGCAGCCATAGTGTGTTTTCTCAATGTGTGACTCTGTTCTGTCTTGTAATTCAGTTCAAGTGTAGCGATTTTTACATTCCCTCTATAACTGATAGCTTATGAAACGTGTCTTTTTCTGTGTGACTTATTTCACTTAGAATCGTCGTACCTAAATCCACTCATCATGGTGCTACTAGCCTTATGACATTGATTTCATGGCTGTGTGATATTCCATTGTACATAAGGACCACAACTTCTTTATCCATTTTTCCGTTTCCTGGGATATTTAAGGTGTAATGAAGTGGAGGTTCTTGTCAACAGAGCAGCCCTAAACTTTGGGGTGCCTGTGTCTTGATGATTATTAGTTTTCCCAATTTATACACCCATGAGTGGAAGTGCCCTATGCTCTCTAAGCTGTGTTTTTTAGATGTTCCAGGACACGCCGTACACTTCTCCAGAGTGGCTGTTGGCATTTTCCATCCCGCCCATCAGCGTAGCAAGGCTCCCATTTCTCCATGGCCTGTCCTGCATTTCTGGTTTTGACACTTTTTTCAGCATGGCCCTTTTGACCGATGGGAAGCGAGACTTCTTTGTAGCGCTAATTTGCCTTTCCAGGTTGCTTGGTTGGCCAAAAAGGGCGTATGCGTTTTTTCCTGAATATATTCAGGAAAAAACGCATACGCCCTTTTTGGCCAAGGGCATCATTGTCCACGTTTTGCCGCTTTTCATGTGCTTTAGAGGCGATTCGAATCTACCTCCTGAAATCTTTTTCCTGCAATTCTGCCTTGCTTTCAAAACCTCTTCGTTGCCTTCCCTCAATATATTTGTGGACGAGAGTTTTCATTTATAAGTCTGCAGGTTTGTGAATTGCAGTGCCCCGGAGCTCCATTTTTCCACTCGCTTTTTTGGGAGCTGGCCGCAAAAGCGCAGGATTGCTTCAGGCCCTATTCTGGTTCCGGGGGGCAGGCTGAGCCCGTGGTTAATTCTTCTTCCGGATTGGAACATAGAGTGACCTGTGCCTGTCCCAATACCTAGAGCTAGTCTCTCATTGGTTCCCCCTCTTCCCTTTCATCCTCAGGACAAATTGCAACCAGTGCGGAAGAGCAGGTTAAAGGTGCTGATTCTCCAAATAGGGAGATTGCTTGTAAAGTGCCTGGAATGGCGAACCCGAGCACAAGGAAATGAGAAATGAGGTGCGTTTTAGAAACCTTTCCCGATCACACGGTGTACCAACTTCTGGGTTCCTCATGTATGTTTTCGATGTAGGAAGATGCCCTTGAACCTGGAGATTTGGGACCCATGGGATGGGTACCAAGCAGTATTACTTTAAAGGGTCTGCGTTTGCTCACCCAACCTCACCAAACATCTCTGCCCCAACAGTGTCCACCCTTATGTCTCATCCAGCTGTGGGTCTAGATATGGTCAATCCAGGTTGCATCACAGCCCCTGAACGAATTTTGTAAGAATTTCTCTCTCTTTCACTGTCTTTGTTTCATGGGGTTTTAGAAGTAATTTATTTATATAATGGGGTTTAGCTGCTTTTCACTGCTGTGTTCATGCCGCTTTACACCCACTTGACTCACTTACAGAGAGCTATCAATACATAGGTTTTAACGTTTTTACTAGTCATATATATTCTTGTGCGGTGAATAGGGGGTGTTGAGTCCAGTTCACTGAGCAAGGAGTAGGTCTTGTCTATTACATAATGGGTTTTTGGAATGGTATCGGAGCTAATTTGAAACCCTTGTTTTATGCATCACCCAACCCCACCTTTCCCGTTCAGCAGACATAGTGTGTTTTATAAATGTGTGACTCTGTTCTGTTTTGTAATTCAGTTCAAGTGTAGCGATTTTTACATTCCCTCTATAAGTGATAGCTTATGAAACGTGCCTTTTTCTGTGTGACTTATTTCACTTAGAATTGTCGTACCTAAATCCACTCATCATGCTGCTACTAGCCTTATAACATTGATTTCATGGCTGTGTGATATTCCATTGTACATAAGGAGCACAACTTCTTTATCCATTTTTCTCTTTCCTGGGATTTTTAAGGTGTAACGAAGTGGAGGTTCTCTTCAACAGAGCAGCCCTAAACTTTGGGGTGCCTGTGTCTTGCTGATTTTTAGTTTTCCCTATTTATACGCCCATGAGTGGAAGTGCCCTATGCTCTCTTAGGTGTGTTTTTTAGATGTTCCAGGACACACCGTACACTTCTGCAGAGTGGCTATTGGAAATTTACATACCGCCCATCAGCGTAGCAAGGCTCCCATTTCTCCATGGCCTGTCCTGCATTTCTGGTTTTCACATTTTTTTCAGCATGGCCCTTTTGACCGATGGGAAGCGAGACTTCTTTGTAGTGCTGATTTGCCTTTCCAGGTTGCTTGGTTGGCCAAAAAGGGCGTATGCGTTTTTTCCTGAATATATTCAGGAAAAAACGCATACGCCCTTTTTGGCCAAGGGCATGATTGTCGAAGTTTTACCGCTTTTCATATCCTTGAGGGGCGATTCGAATCTACCTCCTGAAAATACTTTCCTGCAATTCTGCCTCGCTTTCAAAACCTGTTCGTTGCCTTCCCTCAATATATTTGTGGACGAGAGTTATCATTTATAAGTCTGCAGGTTTGTGAATTGCAGTGCCCCGGAGCTCCATTGTTCAACTCGCTTTTTTGAGAACTGGCCGCAAAAGCGCAGGATTGCTTCAGGCCCTATTCTGGTTCCGGGGGGCAGGCTGAGCCCGTGGTTAATTCTTCTTCCTGATGGGAAAATAGAGTAACCTGTGCCTGTTCCAATACCTAGAGCTAGTCTCTCATTGGTTCCCCCTCTTCCCTTTCATCCTCAGGACAAATTGCAACCAGTACGGAACAGCAGGTTAAAGGTGCTGATTCTCCAAAGAGGGAGATTGCTAGTAAAGCGGCAGGAATGGCGAACTCGAGCACAAGGAGATGAGAAATGAGGTGCGTTTTAGAAACCTTTCCCGATCACACGGTGTACCAACTTCTGGGTTCCTCATGCATGTTTTCGATGTAAGAAGATGCCCTTGAACCTGGAGATTTGGGACCCATGGGATGGGTACCATGCAGTATTACTTGAAAGGGTCTGCGTTTGCTCACTCAACCTCACCAAACCTCTGTGCCCCAAGAGTGTCCACCCTTATGTCTCATCCAGCTGTGGGTCTAGATATGGTCAATCCAGGTTGCATCACAGCCCCTGAACGAATGTTGTAAGAATTTCTCTCTCTTTCACTGTCTTTGTTTCATGGGTTTTTAAAAGTAATTTATTTTTATAATGGGGTTTAGCTGCTTTTCACTGCTGTGTTTATGCCGCTTTACACCCACTTGTCTCACAGAGAGCTATCAATACATAGGTTTTAAGATTCTTACTAGTCAGATATATTCTTGTGCAGTGAATAGGGGGTGTTGAGTCCAGTTCACTGAGCAAGGAGTAGGTCTTGTCTACTGCATATTGGGTTTATGGAACGGTATGTGAGCTAATTTGAAACCCTTGTTTTATGAAGCACCTCACCTCACCTTACCCGTTCAGCAGCCATAGTGTGTTTTCTAAATGTGTGACTCTGTTGTGTCTTGTAATTCAGTTCAAGTGTAGCGATTTTTACATTCCCTCTATAACTGATAGCTTATGAAACGTGTCTTTTTCTGTGTGACTTATTTCACTTAGAATCGTCGTACCTAAATCCACTCATCATGCTGCTACTAGCCTTATGACATTGATTTCATGGCTGTGTGATATTCCTTTGTACACAAGGAGCACAACTTCTTTATCCATTTTTCCCTTTCCTGGGATATTTAAGGTAAACGAAGTGGAGGTTCTTGTCAACAGAGCAGCCCTAAACTTTTGGGTGCCTGTGCGTGCTGATTTATAGTTTTCCCAATTTATACGCCCATGAGTGGAAGTGCCCTATGCTCTCTAAGCTGTGATTTTTACATGTTGCAGGATATGCCGTACATTTCTCCAGAGTGGCTCTTGGCAATTTACATCCCGCCCATCAGCGTAGAAAGGCTCCCATTTCTCCATGGCCTGTCCTGCATTTCTGGTTTTGACACTTTTTTCAGCATGGCCCTTTTGACCGATGGGAATGGAGAATCCTTTGTAGCGCTGATTTGTCTTTCCAGGTTACTTGGTTGGCCAAAATGGGCGTATGCGTTTTTTCCTGAATATATTCAGGAAGAAACGCATACGCCCTTTTTGGCCAAGGGCATCATTGTCGACTTTTTGCCGCTTTTCATGTGCTTTAAATGCGATTCGAATCTACGTCCTGAAATCTGTTACCTGCAATTCTGCCTTGCTTTCAAATCGTCTTCGTTGCCTTCCCTCAATATGTTTTTGGACGAGAGTTATCATTTATAACTCTGCAGTTTTGTGTATTGCAGTGCCCCTGAGCTCCATTTTTCAACTCGCTTTTTTGGGAGCTGGCTGCAAAAGCCACGATTTGCTTCAGGCCCTATTCTGGTTCCGGGGGGCAGGCTGAGCCCGTGGTTAATTCTTCTTCCTGATGGGAAAATAGAGTGACCTGTGCCTGTCCCAACACCTAGAGCTAGTCTCTCATTCGTTCCCCCTCGTCCCGTTCATCCTCAGGACAAATTGCAACCTGTACGGAACAGCAGGTAAAGGTGCTGATTCTCCAAGGAGGGAGATTGCTAGTAAAGCTGCTGAAATGGCGAACCCGAGCACAAGGAGATGAGAAATGAGGTGCGTTTTAGAAACCTTTCCCGATCACACGGTGTACCAACTTCTGGGTTTCTCATGCATGTTTTCAATGTAGGAAGATGCCCTTGAACCTGGAGATTTGGAACCCATGGGATCGGTACCATGCAGTATTACTTTAAAGGGTCTGCATTTGCTCACCCAACCTCACCAAAACTCTCAGCCCCAAGAGTGTCCACCCTTATGTCTCATCCAGCTGTGGGTCTAAATATGGTCAATCCAGGTTGCATCACAGACCCTGAACGAATTTTGTAAGAGGTTCTCTCTCTTTCACTGTCTTTGTTTCATCGATTTTTAAAAGTAATTTATTTTTATAATGGGGATAGCTGCTTTTCACTGCAGTGTTTATGCCTCTTTACACCCACTTGACTCACTTACAGAACTATCAATACATAGGTTTTAAGATTCTTACAGGTCAGATATATTCTTGTGCGGTGAATAGGGTGTGTTGAGTCCAGTTCACTGAGCAAGGAGTAGGTCTTGTCTATTACATATTGGGTTTATGGAACGGTATCTGAGCTAATTTGAAACCCTTGTTTTATGCATCACCCCACCTCACCTTACCCTTCAGCAGCCATAGTGTGTTTTCTCAATGTGTGACTCTGTTCTGTCTTGTAATTCAGTTCAAGTGTAGCGATTTTTACATTCCCTCTATAACTGATAGCTTATGAAACGTGTCTTTTTCTGTGTGACTTATTTCACTTAGAATCGTCGTACCTAAATCCACTCATCATGGTGCTACTAGCCTTATGACATTGATTTCATGGCTGTGTGATATTCCATTGTACATAAGGACCACAACTTCTTTATCCATTTTTCCGTTTCCTGGGATATTTAAGGTGTAATGAAGTGGAGGTTCTTGTCAACAGAGCAGCGCTAAACATTGGGGTGCCTGTGTCTTGCTGATTATTAGTTTTCCCAATTTATACACCCATGAGTGGAAGTGCCCTATGCTCTCTAAGCTGTGTTTTTTAGATGTTCCAGGACACGCCGTACACTTCTCCAGAGTGGCTGTTGGCATTTTCCATCCCGCCCATCAGCGTAGCAAGGCTCCCATTTCTCCATGGCCTGTCCTGCATTTCTGGTTTTGACACTTTTTTCAGCATGGCCCTTTTGACCGATGGGAAGCGAGACTTCTTTGTAGCGCTGATTTGCCTTTCCAGGTTGCTTGGTTGGCCAAAAAGGGCGTATGCGTTTTTTCCTGAATATATTCAGGAAAAAACGCATACGCCCTTTTTGGCCAAGGGCATCATTGTCCACGTTTTGCCGCTTTTCATGTGCTTTAGAGGCGATTCGAATCTACCTCCTGAAATCTTTTTCCTGCAATTCTGCCTTGCTTTCAAAACCTCTTCGTTGCCTTCCCTCAATATATTTGTGGACGAGAGTTATCATTTATAAGTCTGCAGGTTTGTGAATTGCAGTGCCCCGGAGCTCCATTTTTCCACTCGCTTTTTTGGGAGCTGGCCGCAAAAGCGCAGGATTGCTTCAGGCCCTATTCTGGTTCCGGGGGGCAGGCTGAGCCCGTGGTTAATTCTTCTTCCGGATTGGAAAATAGAGTGACCTGTGCCTGTCCCAATACCAAGAGCTAGTCTCTCATTGGTTCCCCCTCTTCCCTTTCATCCTCAGGACAAATTGCAACCAGTGCGGAAGAGCAGGTTAAAGGTGCTGATTCTCCAAATAGGGAGATTGCTTGTAAAGTGCCTGGAATGGCGAACCCGAGCACAAGGAAATGAGAAATGAGGTGCGTTTTAGAAACCTTTCCCAATCACACGGTGTACCAACTTCTGGGTTCCTCATGCATGTTTTCGATGTAGGAAGGTGCCCTTGAACCTGGAGATTTGGGACCCATGGGATGGGTACCAAGCAGTATTACTTTAAAGGGTCTGCGTTTGCTCACCCAACCTCACCAAACATCTCTGCCCCAACAGTGTCCACCCTTATGTCTCATCCAGCTGTGGGTCTAGATATGGTCAATCCAGGTTGCATCACAGCCCCTGAACGAATTTTGTAAGAATTTCTCTCTCTTTCACTGTCTTTGTTTCATGGGGTTTTAGAAGTAATTTATTTATATAATGGGGTTTAGCTGCTTTTCACTGCTGTGTTCATGCCGCTTTACACCCACTTGACTCACTTACAGAGAGCTATCAATACATAGGTTTTAACGTTTTTACTAGTCATATATATTCTTGTGCGGTGAATAGGGGGTGTTGAGTCCAGTTCACTGAGCAAGGAGTAGGTCTTGTCTATTACATAATGGGTTTTTGGAATGGTATCTGAGCTAATTTGAAACCCTTGTTTTATGCATCACCCAACCCCAACTTTCCCGTTCAGCAGACATAGTGTGTTTTATAAATGTGTGACTCTGTTCTGTTTTGTAATTCAGTTCAAGTGTAGCGATTTTTACATTCCCTCTATAAGTGATAGCTTATGAAACGTGCCTTTTTCTGTGTGACTTATTTCACTTAGAATTGTCGTACCTAAATCCACTCATCATGCTGCTACTAGCCTTATAACATTGATTTCATGGCTGTGTGATATTCCATTGTACATAAGGAGCACAACTTCTTTATCCATTTTTCTCTTTCCTGGGATTTTTAAGGTGTAACGAAGTGGAGGTTCTCTTCAACAGAGCAGCCCTAAACTTTGGGGTGCCTGTGTCTTGCTGATTTTTAGTTTTCCCTATTTATACGCCCATGAGTGGAAGTGCCCTATGCTCTCTTAGGTGTGTTTTTTAGATGTTCCAGGACACACCGTACACTTCTGCAGAGTGGCTATTGGAAATTTACATACCGCCCATCAGCGTAGCAAGGCTCCCATTTCTCCATGGCCTGTCCTGCATTTCTGGTTTTCACATTTTTTTCAGCATGGCCCTTTTGACCGATGGGAAGCGAGACTTCTTTGTAGTGCTGATTTGCCTTTCCAGGTTGCTTGGTTGGCCAAAAAGGGCGTATGCGTTTTTTCCTGAATATATTCAGGAAAAAACGCATACGCCCTTTTTGGCCAAGGGCATCATTGTCGAAGTTTTACCGCTTTTCATATCCTTGAGGGGCGATTCGAATCTACCTCCTGAAAATACTTTCCTGCAATTCTGCCTCGCTTTCAAAACCTCTTCGTTGCCTTCCCTCAATATATTTGTGGACGAGAGTTATCATTTATAAGTCTGCAGGTTTGTGAATTGCAGTGCCCCGGAGCTCCATTGTTCAACTCGCTTTTTTGAGAACTGGCCGCAAAAGCGCAGGATTGCTTCAGGCCCTATTCTGGTTCCGGGGGGCAGGCTGAGCCCGTGGTTAATTCTTCTTCCTGATGGGAAAATAGAGTAACCTGTGCCTGTTCCAATAACTAGAGCTAGTCTCTCATTGGTTCCCCCTCTTCCCTTTCATCCTCAGGACAAATTGCAACCAGTACGGAACAGCAGGTTAAAGGTGCTGATTCTCCAAAGAGGGAGATTGCTAGTAAAGCGGCAGGAATGGCGAACTCGAGCACAAGGAGATGAGAAATGAGGTGCGTTTTAGAAACCTTTCCCGATCACACGGTGTACCAACTTCTGGGTTCCTCATGCATGTTTTCGATGTAAGAAGATGCCCTTGAACCTGGAGATTTGGGACCCATGGGATGGGTACCATGCAGTATTACTTGAAAGGGTCTGCGTTTGCTCACTCAACCTCACCAAACCTCTGTGCCCCAAGAGTGTCCACCCTTATGTCTCATCCAGCTGTGGGTCTAGATATGGTCAATCCAGGTTGCATCACAGCCCCTGAACGAATGTTGTAAGAATTTCTCTCTCTTTCACTGTCTTTGTTTCATGGGTTTTTAAAAGTAATTTATTTTTATAATGGGGTTTAGCTGCTTTTCACTGCTGTGTTTATGCCGCTTTACACCCACTTGTCTCACTTACAGAGAGATATCAATACATAGGTTTTAAGATTCTTACTAGTCAGATATATTCTTGTGCAGTGAATAGGGGGTGTTGAGTCCAGTTCACTGAGCAAGGAGTAGGTCTTGTCTACTGCATATTGGGTTTATGGAACGGTATGTGAGCTAATTTGAAACCCTTGTTTTATGAAGCACCTCACCTCACCTTACCCGTTCAGCAGCCATAGTGTGTTTTCTAAATGTGTGACTCTGTTGTGTCTTGTAATTCAGTTCAAGTGTAGCGATTTTTACATTCCCTCTATAACTGATAGCTTATGAAACGTGTCTTTTTCTGTGTGACTTATTTCACTTAGAATCGTCGTACCTAAATCCACTCATCATGCTGCTACTAGCCTTATGACATTGATTTCATGGCTGTGTGATATTCCTTTGTACACAAGGAGCACAACTTCTTTATCCATTTTTCCCTTTCCTGGGATATTTAAGGTAAACGAAGTGGAGGTTCTTGTCAACAGAGCAGCCCTAAACTTTTGGGTGCCTGTGCGTGCTGATTTATAGTTTTCCCAATTTATACGCCCATGAGTGGAAGTGCCCTATGCTCTCTAAGCTGTGATTTTTACATGTTGCAGGATATGCCGTACATTTCTCCAGAGTGGCTCTTGGCAATTTACATCCCGCCCATCAGCGTAGAAAGGCTCCCATTTCTCCATGGCCTGTCCTGCATTTCTGGTTTTGACACTTTTTTCAGCATGGCCCTTTTGACCGATGGGAATGGAGAATCCTTTGTAGCGCTGATTTGTCTTTCCAGGTTACTTGGTTGGCCAAAATGGGCGTATGCGTTTTTTCCTGAATATATTCAGGAAGAAACGCATACGCCCTTTTTGGCCAAGGGCATCATTGTCGACTTTTTGCCGCTTTTCATGTGCTTTAAATGCGATTCGAATCTACGTCCTGAAATCTGTTACCTGCAATTCTGCCTTGCTTTCAAATCGTCTTCGTTGCCTTCCCTCAATATGTTTTTGGACGAGAGTTATCATTTATAACTCTGCAGTTTTGTGTATTGCAGTGCCCCTGAGCTCCATTTTTCAACTCGCTTTTTTGGGAGCTGGCTGCAAAAGCCACGATTTGCTTCAGGCCCTATTCTGGTTCCGGGGGGCAGGCTGAGCCCGTGGTTAATTCTTCTTCCTGATGGGAAAATAGAGTGACCTGTGCCTGTCCCAACACCTAGAGCTAGTCTCTCATTCGTTCCCCCTCGTCCCGTTCATCCTCAGGACAAATTGCAACCTGTACGGAACAGCAGGTAAAGGTGCTGATTCTCCAAGGAGGGAGATTGCTAGTAAAGCTGCTGAAATGGCGAACCCGAGCACAAGGAGATGAGAAATGAGGTGCGTTTTAGAAACCTTTCCCGATCACACGGTGTACCAACTTCTGGGTTTCTCATGCATGTTTTCAATGTAGGAAGATGCCCTTGAACCTGGAGATTTGGAACCCATGGGATCGGTACCATGCAGTATTACTTTAAAGGGTCTGCATTTGCTCACCCAACCTCACCAAAACTCTCAGCCCCAAGAGTGTCCACCCTTATGTCTCATCCAGCTGTGGGTCTAAATATGGTCAATCCAGGTTGCATCACAGACCCTGAACGAATTTTGTAAGAGGTTCTCTCTCTTTCACTGTCTTTGTTTCATCGATTTTTAAAAGTAATTTATTTTTATAATGGGGATAGCTGCTTTTCACTGCAGTGTTTATGCCTCTTTACACCCACTTGACTCACTTACAGAACTATCAATACATAGGTTTTAAGATTCTTACAGGTCAGATATATTCTTGTGCGGTGAATAGGGTGTGTTGAGTCCAGTTCACTGAGCAAGGAGTAGGTCTTGTCTATTACATATTGGGTTTATGGAACGGTATCTGAGCTAATTTGAAACCCTTGTTTTATGCATCACCCCACCTCACCTTACCCTTCAGCAGCCATAGTGTGTTTTCTCAATGTGTGACTCTGTTCTGTCTTGTAATTCAGTTCAAGTGTAGCGATTTTTACATTCCCTCTATAACTGATAGCTTATGAAACGTGTCTTTTTCTGTGTGACTTATTTCACTTAGAATCGTCGTACCTAAATCCACTCATCATGGTGCTACTAGCCTTATGACATTGATTTCATGGCTGTGTGATATTCCATTGTACATAAGGACCACAACTTCTTTATCCATTTTTCCGTTTCCTGGGATATTTAAGGTGTAATGAAGTGGAGGTTCTTGTCAACAGAGCAGCGCTAAACATTGGGGTGCCTGTGTCTTGCTGATTATTAGTTTTCCCAATTTATACACCCATGAGTGGAAGTGCCCTATGCTCTCTAAGCTGTGTTTTTTAGATGTTCCAGGACACGCCGTACACTTCTCCAGAGTGGCTGTTGGCATTTTCCATCCCGCCCATCAGCGTAGCAAGGCTCCCATTTCTCCATGGCCTGTCCTGCATTTCTGGTTTTGACACTTTTTTCAGCATGGCCCTTTTGACCGATGGGAAGCGAGACTTCTTTGTAGCGCTGATTTGCCTTTCCAGGTTGCTTGGTTGGCCAAAAAGGGCGTATGCGTTTTTTCCTGAATATATTCAGGAAAAAACGCATACGCCCTTTTTGGCCAAGGGCATCATTGTCCACGTTTTGCCGCTTTTCATGTGCTTTAGAGGCGATTCGAATCTACCTCCTGAAATCTTTTTCCTGCAATTCTGCCTTGCTTTCAAAACCTCTTCGTTGCCTTCCCTCAATATATTTGTGGACGAGAGTTATCATTTATAAGTCTGCAGGTTTGTGAATTGCAGTGCCCCGGAGCTCCATTTTTCCACTCGCTTTTTTGGGAGCTGGCCGCAAAAGCGCAGGATTGCTTCAGGCCCTATTCTGGTTCCGGGGGGCAGGCTGAGCCCGTGGTTAATTCTTCTTCCGGATTGGAAAATAGAGTGACCTGTGCCTGTCCCAATACCTAGAGCTAGTCTCTCATTGGTTCCCCCTCTTCCCTTTCATCCTCAGGACAAATTGCAACCAGTGCGGAAGAGCAGGTTAAAGGTGCTGATTCTCCAAATAGGGAGATTGCTTGTAAAGTGCCTGGAATGGCGAACCCGAGCACAAGGAAATGAGAAATGAGGTGCGTTTTAGAAACCTTTCCCGATCACACGGTGTACCAACTTCTGGGTTCCTCATGCATGTTTTCGATGTAGGAAGGTGCCCTTGAACCTGGAGATTTGGGACCCATGGGATGGGTACCAAGCAGTATTACTTTAAAGGGTCTGCGTTTGCTCACCCAACCTCACCAAACATCTCTGCCCCAACAGTGTCCACCCTTATGTCTCATCCAGCTGTGGGTCTAGATATGGTCAATCCAGGTTGCATTACAGCCCCTGAACGAATTTTGTAAGAATTTCTCTCTCTTTCACTGTCTTTGTTTCATGGGGTTTTAGAAGTAATTTATTTATATAATGGGGTTTAGCTGCTTTTCACTGCTGTGTTCATGCCGCTTTACACCCACTTGACTCACTTACAGAGAGCTATCAATACATAGGTTTTAACGTTTTTACTAGTCATATATATTCTTGTGCGGTGAATAGGGGGTGTTGAGTCCAGTTCACTGAGCAAGGAGTAGGTCTTGTCTATTACATAATGGGTTTTTGGAATGGTATCTGAGCTAATTTGAAACCCTTGTTTTATGCATCACCCAACCCCAACTTTCCCGTTCAGCAGACATAGTGTGTTTTATAAATGTGTTACTCTGTTCTGTTTTGTAATTCAGTTCAAGTGTAGCGATTTTTACATTCCCTCTATAAGTGATAGCTTATGAAACGTGCCTTTTTCTGTGTGACTTATTTCACTTAGAATTGTCGTACCTAAATCCACTCATCATGCTGCTACTAGCCTTATAACATTGATTTCATGGCTGTGTGATATTCCATTGTACATAAGGAGCACAACTTCTTTACCCATTTTTCTCTTTCCTGGGATTTTTAAGGTGTAACGAAGTGGAGGTTCTCTTCAACAGAGCAGCCCTAAACTTTGGGGTGCCTGTGTCTTGCTGATTTTTAGTTTTCCCTATTTATACGCCCATGAGTGGAAGTGCCCTATGCTCTCTTAGGTGTGTTTTTTAGATGTTCCAGGACACACCGTACACTTCTGCAGAGTGGCTATTGGAAATTTACATACCGCCCATCAGCGTAGCAAGGCTCCCATTTCTCCATGGCCTGTCCTGCATTTCTGGTTTTCACACTTTTTTCAGCATGGCCCTTTTGACCGATGGGAAGCGAGACTTCTTTGTAGTGCTGATTTGCCTTTCCAGGTTGCTTGGTTGGCCAAAAAGGGCGTATGCGTTTTTTCCTGAATATATTCAGGAAAAAACGCATACGCCCTTTTTGGCCAAGGGCATCATTGTCGAAGTTTTACCGCTTTTCATATCCTTGAGGGGCGATTCGAATCTACCTCCTGAAAATACTTTCCTGCAATTCTGCCTCGCTTTCAAAACCTCTTCGTTGCCTTCCCTCAATATATTTGTGGACGAGAGTTATCATTTATAAGTCTGCAGGTTTGTGAATTGCAGTGCCCCGGAGCTCCATTGTTCAACTCGCTTTTTGAGAACTGGCCGCAAAAGCGCAGGATTGCTTCAGGCCCTATTCTGGTTCCGGGGGGCAGGCTGAGCCCGTGGTTAATTCTTCTTCCTGATGGGAAAATAGAGTAACCTGTGCCTGTCCCAATACCTAGAGCTAGTCTCTCATTGGTTCCCCCTCTTCCCTTTCATCCTCAGGACAAATTGCAACCAGTACGGAACAGCAGGTTAAAGGTGCTGATTCTCCAAAGAGGGAGATTGCTAGTAAAGCGGCAGGAATGGCGAACTCGAGCACAAGGAGATGAGAAATGAGGTGCGTTTTAGAAACCTTTCCCGATCACACGGTGTACCAACTTCTGGGTTCCTCATGCATGTTTTCGATGTAAGAAGATGCCCTTGAACCTGGAGATTTGGGACCCATGGGATGGGTACCATGCAGTATTACTTGAAAGGGTCTGCGTTTGCTCACTCAACCTCACCAAACCTCTGTGCCCCAAGAGTGTCCACCCTTATGTCTCATCCAGCTGTGGGTCTAGATATGGTCAATCCAGGTTGCATCACAGCCCCTGAACGAATGTTGTAAGAATTTCTCTCTCTTTCACTGTCTTTGTTTCATGGGTTTTTAAAAGTAATTTATTTTTATAATGGGGTTTAGCTGCTTTTCACTGCTGTGTTCATGCCCCTTTACATCCACTTGACTCACTTACAGAGAGCTATCAATACATAGGTTTTAAGATTCTTACTAGTCAGATATATTCTTGTGCAGTGAATAGGGGGTGTTGAGTCCAGTTCACTGAGCAAGGAGTAGGTCTTGTCTACTGCATATTGGGTTTATGGAACGGTATGTGAGCTAATTTGAAACCCTTGTTTTATGAAGCACCTCACCTCACCTTACCCGTTCAGCAGCCATAGTGTGTTTTCTAAATGTGTGACTCTGTTGTGTCTTGTAATTCAGTTCAAGTGTAGCGATTTTTACATTCCCTCTATAACTGATAGCTTATGAAACGTGTCTTTTTCTGTGTGACTTATTTCACTTAGAATCGTCGTACCTAAATCCACTCATCATGGTGCTACTAGCCTTATGACATTGATTTCATGGCTGTGTGATATTCCTTTGTACACAAGGAGCACAACTTCTTTATCCATTTTTCCCTTTCCTGGGATATTTAAGGTAAACGAAGTGGAGGTTCTTGTCAACAGAGCAGCCCTAAACTTTTGGGTGCCTGTGCGTGCTGATTTATAGTTTTCCCAATTTATACGCCCATGAGTGGAAGTGCCCTATGCTCTCTAAGCTGTGATTTTTACATGTTGCAGGATATGCCGTACATTTCTCCAGAGTGGCTCTTGGCAATTTACATCCCGCCCATCAGCGTAGAAAGGCTGCCATTTCTCCATGGCCTGTCCTGCATTTCTGGTTTTGACACTTTTTTCAGCATGGCCCTTTTGACCGATGGGAATGGAGAATCCTTTGTAGCGCTGATTTGTCTTTCCAGGTTACTTGGTTGGCCAAAATGGGCGTATGCGTTTTTTCCTGAATATATTCAGGAAAAAACGCATACGCCCATTTTGGCCAAGGGCATCATTGTCGACTTTTTGCCGCTTTTCATGTGCTTTAAATGCGATTCGAATCTACGTCCTGAAATCTGTTACCTGCAATTCTGCCTTGCTTTCAAATCTTCTTCGTTGCCTTCCCTCAATATGTTTTTGGACGAGAGTTATCATTTATAACTCTGCAGTTTTGTGTATTGCAGTGCCCCTGAGCTCCATTTTTCAACTCGATTTTTTGGGAGCTGGCTGCAAAAGCCACGATTTGCTTCAGGCCCTATTCTGGTTCCGGGGGGCAGGCTGAGCCCGTGGTTAATTCTTCTTCCTGATGGGAAAATAGAGTGACCTGTGCCTGTCCCAACACCTAGAGCTAGTCTCGCATTCGTTCCCCCTCGTCCCGTTCATCCTCAGGACAAATTGCAACCTGTACGGAACAGCAGGTAAAGGTGCTGATTCTCCAAGGAGGGAGATTGCTAGTAAAGCTGCTGGAATGGCGAACCCGAGCACAAGGAGATGAGAAATGAGGTGCGTTTTAGAAACCTTTCCCGATCACACGGTGTACCAACTTCTGGGTTTCTCATGCATGTTTTCAATGTAGGAAGTTGCCCTTGAACCTGGAGATTTGGAACCCATGGGATGGGTACCATGCAGTATTACTTTAAAGGGTCTGCGTTTGCTCACCCAACCTCACCAAAACTCTGAGCCCCAAGAGTGTCCACCCTTATGTCTCATCCAGCTGTGGGTCTAAATATGGTCAATCCAGGTTGCATCACAGACCCTGAACGAATTTTGTAAGAGGTTCTCTCTCTTTCACTGTCTTTGTTTCATCGATTTTTAAAAGTAATTTATTTTTATAATGGGGATAGCTGCTTTTCACTGCAGTGTTTATGCCTCTTTACACCCACTTGACTCACTTACAGAGAGCTATCAATACATAGGTTTTAAGATTCTTACTAGTCAGATATATTCTTGTGCGGTGAATAGGGGGTGTTGAGTCCAGTTCACTGAGCAAGGAGTAGGTCTTGTCTATTACATATTGGGTTTATGGAACGGTATCTGAGCTAATTTGAAACCCTTGTTTTATGCATCACCCCACCTCACCTTACCCTTCAGCAGCCATAGTGTGTTTTCTCAATGTGTGACTCTGTTCTGTCTTGTAATTCAGTTCAAGTGTAGCGATTTTTACATTCCCTCTATAACTGATAGCTTATGAAACGTGTCTTTTTCTGTGTGACTTATTTCACTTAGAATCGTCGTACCTAAATCCACTCATCATGGTGCTACTAGCCTTATGACATTGATTTCATGGCTGTGTGATATTCCATTGTACATAAGGACCACAACTTCTTTATCCATTTTTCCGTTTCCTGGGATATTTAAGGTGTAATGAAGTGGAGGTTCTTGTCAACAGAGCAGCCCTAAACTTTGGGGTGCCTGTGTCTTGCTGATTATTAGTTTTCCCAATTTATACACCCATGAGTGGAAGTGCCCTATGCTCTCTAAGCTGTGTTTTTTAGATGTTCCAGGACACGCCGTACACTTCTCCAGAGTGGCTGTTGGCATTTTCCATCCCGCCCATCAGCGTAGCAAGGCTCCCATTTCTCCATGGCCTGTCCTGCATTTCTGGTTTTGACACTTTTTTCAGCATGGCCCTTTTGACCGATGGGAAGCGAGACTTCTTTGTAGCGCTGATTTGCCTTTCCAGGTTGCTTGGTTGGCCAAAAAGGGCGTATGCGTTTTTTCCTGAATATATTCAGGAAAAAACGCATACGCCCTTTTTGGCCAAGGGCATCATTGTCCACGTTTTGCCGCTTTTCATGTGCTTTAGAGGCGATTCGAATCTACCTCCTGAAATCTTTTTCCTGCAATTCTGCCTTGCTTTCAAAACCTCTTCGTTGCCTTCCCTCAATATATTTGTGGACGAGAGTTTTCATTTATAAGTCTGCAGGTTTGTGAATTGCAGTGCCCCGGAGCTCCATTTTTCCACTCGCTTTTTTGGGAGCTGGCCGCAAAAGCGCAGGATTGCTTCAGGCCCTATTCTGGTTCCGGGGGGCAGGCTGAGCCCGTGGTTAATTCTTCTTCCGGATTGGAAAATAGAGTGACCTGTGCCTGTCCCAATACCTAGAGCTAGTCTCTCATTGGTTCCCCCTCTTCCCTTTCATCCTCAGGACAAATTGCAACCAGTGCGGAAGAGCAGGTTAAAGGTGCTGATTCTCCAAATAGGGAGATTGCTTGTAAAGTGCCTGGAATGGCGAACCCGAGCACAAGGAAATGAGAAATGAGGTGCGTTTTAGAAACCTTTCCCGATCACACGGTGTACCAACTTCTGGGTTCCTCATGCATGTTTTCGATGTAGGAAGATGCCCTTGAACCTGGAGATTTGGGACCCATGGGATGGGTACCAAGCAGTATTACTTTAAAGGGTCGGCGTTTGCTCACCCAACCTCACCAAACATCTCTGCCCCAACAGTGTCCACCCTTATGTCTCATCCAGCTGTGGGTCTAGATATGGTCAATCCAGGTTGCATTACAGCCCCTGAACGAATTTTGTAAGAATTTCTCTCTCTTTCACTGTCTTTGTTTCATGGGGTTTTAGAAGTAATTTATTTTTATAATGGGGTTTAGCTGCTTTTCACTGCTGTGTTCATGCCGCTTTACACCCACTTGACTCACTTACAGAGAGCTATCAATACTTAGGTTTTAACGTTTTTTCTAGTCATATATATTCTTGTGCGGTGAATAGGGGGTGTTGAGTCCAGTTCACTGAGCAAGGAGTAGGTCTTGTCTATTACATAATGGGTTTCTGGAATGGTATCTGAGCTAATTTGAAACCCTTGTTTTATGCATCACCCAACCCCACCTTTCCCGTTCAGCAGACATAGTGTGTTTTATAAATGTGTGACTCTGTTCTGTTTTGTAATTCAGTTCAAGTGTAGCGATTTTTACATTCCCTCTATAAGTGATAGCTTATGAAACGTGCCTTTTTCTGTGTGACTTATTTCACTTAGAATTGTCGTACCTAAATCCACTCATCATGCTGCTACTAGCCTTATAACATTGATTTCATGGCTGTGTGATATTCCATTGTACATAAAGAGCACAACTTCTTTATCCATTTTTCTCTTTCCTGGGATTTTTAAGGTGTAACGAAGTGGAGGTTCTCTTCAACAGAGCAGCCCTAAACTTTGGGGTGCCTGTGTCTTGCTGATTTTTAGTTTTCCCTATTTATACGCCCATGAGTGGAAGTGCCCTATGCTCTCTTAGGTGTGTTTTTTTAGATGTTCCAGGACACACCGTACACTTCTGCAGAGTGGCTATTGGAAATTTACATACCGCCCATCAGCGTAGCAAGGCTCCCATTTCTCCATGGCCTGTCCTGCATTTCTGGTTTTCACACTTTTTTCAGCATGGCCCTTTTGACCGATGGGAAGCGTGACTTCTTTGTAGTGCTGATTTGCCTTTCCAGGTTGCTTGGTTGGCCAAAAAGGGCGTATGCGTTTTTTCCTGAATATATTCAGGAAAAAACGCATACGCCCTTTTTGGCCAAGGGCATCATTGTCGAAGTTTTACCGCTTTTCATATCCTTGAGGGGCGATTCGAATCTACCTCCTGAAAATACTTTCCTGCAATTCTGCCTCGCTTTCAAAACCTCTTCGTTGCCTTCCCTCAATATATTTGTGGACGAGAGTTATCATTTATAAGTCTGCAGGTTTGTGAATTGCAGTGCCCCGGAGCTCCATTGTTCAACTCGCTTTTTTGAGAACTGGCCGCAAAAGCGCAGGATTGCTTCAGGCCCTATTCTGGTTCCGGGGGGCAGGCTGAGCCCGTGGTTAATTCTTCTTCCTGATGGGAAAATAGAGTAACCTGTGCCTGTCCCAATACCTAGAGCTAGTCTCTCATTGGTTCCCCCTCTTCCCTTTCATCCTCAGGACAAATTGCAACCAGTACGGAACAGCAGGTTAAAGGTGCTGATTCTCCAAAGAGGGAGATTGCTAGTAAAGCGGCAGGAATGGCGAACTCGAGCACAAGGAGATGAGAAATGAGGTGCGTTTTAGAAACCTTTCCCGATCACACGGTGTACCAACTTCTGGGTTCCTCATGCATGTTTTTGATGTAAGAAGATGCCCTTGAACCTGGAGATTTGGGACCCATGGGATGGGTACCATGCAGTATTACTTGAAAGGGTCTGCGTTTGCTCACTCAACCTCACCAAACCTCTGTGCCCCAAGAGTGTCCACCCTTATGTCTCATCCAGCTGTGGGTCTAGATATGGTCAATCCAGGTTGCATCACAGCCCCTGAACTAATGTTGTAAGAATTTCTCTCTCTTTCACTGTCTTTGTTTCATGGGTTTTTAAAAGTAATTTATTTTTATAATGGGGTTTAGCTGCTTTTCACTGCTGTGTTCATGCCCCTTTACATCCACTTGACTCACTTACAGAGAGCTATCAATACATAGGTTTTAAGATTCTTACTAGTCAGATATATTCTTGTGCAGTGAATAGGGGGTGTTGAGTCCAGTTCACTGAGCAAGGAGTAGGTCTTGTCTACTGCATATTGGGTTTATGGAACGGTATGTGAGCTAATTTGAAACCCTTGTTTTATGAAGCACCTCACCTCACCTTACCCGTTCAGCAGCCATAGTGTGTTTTCTAAATGTGTGACTCTGTTGTGTCTTGTAATTCACTTCAAGTGTAGCGATTTTTACATTCCCTCTATAACTGATAGCTTATGAAACGTGTCTTTTTCTGTGTGACTTATTTCACTTAGAATCGTCGTACCTAAATCCACTCATCATGCTGCTACTAGCCTTATGACATTGATTTCATGGCTGTGTGATATTCCTTTGTACACAAGGAGCACAACTTCTTTATCCATTTTTCCCTTTCCTGGGATATTTAAGGTAAACGAAGTGGAGGTTCTTGTCAACAGAGCAGCCCTAAACTTTTGGGTGCCTGTGCGTGCTGATTTATAGTTTTCCCAATTTATACGCCCATGAGTGGAAGTGCCCTATGCTCTCTAAGCTGTGATTTTTACATGTTGCAGGATATGCCGTACATTTCTCCAGAGTGGCTCTTGGCAATTTACATCCCGCCCATCAGCGTAGAAAGGCTGCCATTTCTCCATGGCCTGTCCTGCATTTCTGGTTTTGACACTTTTTTCAGCATGGCCCTTTTGACCGATGGGAATGGAGAATCCTTTGTAGCGCTGATTTGTCTTTCCAGGTTACTTGGTTGGCCAAAATGGGCGTATGCGTTTTTTCCTGAATATATTCAGGAAAAAACGCATACGCCCTTTTTGGCCAAGGGCATCATTGTCGACTTTTTGCCGCTTTTCATGTGCTTTAAATGCGATTCGAATCTACGTCCTGAAATCTGTTACCTGCAATTCTGCCTTGCTTTCAAATCGTCTTCGTTGCCTTCCCTCAATATGTTTTTGGACGAGAGTTATCATTTATAACTCTGCAGTTTTGTGTATTGCAGTGCCCCTGAGCTCCATTTTTCAACTCGCTTTTTTGGGAGCTGGCTGCAAAAGCCACGATTTGCTTCAGGCCCTATTCTGGTTCCGGGGGGCAGGCTGAGCCCGTGGTTAATTCTTCTTCCTGATGGGAAAATAGAGTGACCTGTGCCTGTCCCAACACCTAGAGCTAGTCTCTCATTCGTTCCCCCTCGTCCCGTTCATCCTCAGGACAAATTGCAACCTGTACGGAACAGCAGGTAAAGGTGCTGATTCTCCAAGGAGGGAGATTGCTAGTAAAGCTGCTGGAATGGCTAACCCGAGCACAAGGAGATGAGAAATGAGGTGCGTTTTAGAAACCTTTCCCGATCACACGGTGTACCAACTTCTGGGTTTCTCATGCATGTTTTCAATGTAGAAAGATGCCCTTGAACCTGGAGATTTGGGACCCATGGGATGGGTACCATGCAGTATTACTTTAAAGGGTCTGCGTTTGCTCACCCAACCTCACCAAAACTCTGAGCCCCAAGAGTGTCCACCCTTATGTCTCATCCAGCTGTGGGTCTAAATATGGTCAATCCAGGTTGCATCACAGACCCTGAACGAATTTTGTAAGAGGTTCTCTCTCTTTCACTGTCTTTGTTTCATCGATTTTTAAAAGTAATTTATTTTTATAATGGGGATAGCTGCTTTTCACTGCAGTGTTTATGCCTCTTTACACCCACTTGACTCACTTACAGAGAGCTATCAATACATAGGTTTTAAGATTCTTACTAGTCAGATATATTGTTGTGCGGTGAATAGGGGGTGTTGAGTCCAGTTCACTGAGCAAGGAGTAGGTCTTGTCTATTACATATTGGGTTTATGGAACGGTATCTGAGCTAATTTGAAACCCTTGTTTTATGCATCACCCCACCTCACCTTACCCTTCAGCAGCCATAGTGTGTTTTCTCAATGTGTGACTCTGTTCTGTCTTGTAATTCAGTTCAAGTGTAGCGATTTTTACATTCCCTCTATAACTGATAGCTTATGAAACGTGTCTTTTTCTGTGTGACTTATTTCACTTAGAATCGTCGTACCTAAATCCACTCATCATGGTGCTACTAGCCTTATGACATTGATTTCATGGCTGTGTGATATTCCATTGTAAATAAGGACCACAACTTCTTTATCCATTTTTCCGTTTCCTGGGATATTTAAGGTTTAATGAAGTGGAGGTTCTTGTCAACAGAGCAGCCCTAAACTTTGGGGTGCCTGTGTCTTGCTGATTATTAGTTTTCCCAATTTATACACCCATGAGTGGAAGTGCCCTATGCTCTCTAAGCTGTGTTTTTTAGATGTTCCAGGACACGCCGTACACTTCTCCAGAGTGGCTGTTGGCATTTTCCATCCCGCCCATCAGCGTAGCAAGGCTCCCATTTCTCCATGGCCTGTCCTGCATTTCTGGTTTTGACACTTTTTTCAGCATGGCCCTTTTGACCGATGGGAAGCGAGACTTCTTTGTAGCGCTGATTTGCCTTTCCAGGTTGCTTGGTTGGCCAAAAAGGGCGTATGCGTTTTTTCCTGAATATATTCAGGAAAAAACGCATACGCCCTTTTTGGCCAAGGGCATCATTGTCCACGTTTTGCCGCTTTTCATGTGCTTTAGAGGCGATTCGAATCTACCTCCTGAAATCTTTTTCCTGCAATTCTGCCTTGCTTTCAAAACCTCTTCGTTGCCTTCCCTCAATATATTTGTGGACGAGAGTTTTCATTTATAAGTCTGCAGGTTTGTGAATTGCAGTGCCCCGGAGCTCCATTTTTCCACTCGCTTTTTTGGGAGCTGGCCGCAAAAGCGCAGGATTGCTTCAGGCCCTATTCTGGTTCCGGGGGGCAGGCTGAGCCCGTGGTTAATTCTTCTTCCGGATTGGAAAATAGAGTGACCTGTGCCTGTCCCAATACCTAGAGCTAGTCTCTCATTGGTTCCCCCTCTTCCCTTTCATCCTCAGGACAAATTGCAACCAGTGCGGAAGAGCAGGTTAAAGGTGCTGATACTCCAAATAGGGAGATTGCTTGTAAAGTGCCTGGAATGGCGAACCCGAGCACAAGGAAATGAGAAATGAGGTGCGTTTTAGAAACCTTTCCCGATCACACGGTGTACCAACTTCTGGGTTCCTCATGCATGTTTTCGATGTAGGAAGATGCCCTTGAACCTGGAGATTTGGGACCCATGGGATGGGTACCAAGCAGTATTACTTTAAAGGGTCTGCGTTTGCTCACCCAACCTCACCAAACATCTCTGCCCCAACAGTGTCCACCCTTATGTCTCATCCAGCTGTGGGTCTAGATATGGTCAATCCAGGTTGCATTACAGCCCCTGAACGAATTTTCTCAGAATTTTTCTCTCTTTCACTGTCTTTGTTTCATGGGGTTTTAGAAGTAATTTATTTTTATAATGGGGTTTAGCTGCTTTTCACTGCTGTGTTCATGCCGCTTTACACCCACTTGACTCACTTACAGAGAGCTATCAATACATAGGTTTTAACGTTTTTACTAGTCATATATATTCTTGTGCGGTGAATAGGGGGTGTTGAGTCCAGTTCACTGAGCAAGGAGTAGGTCTTGTCTATTACATAATGGGTTTCTGGAATGGTATCTGAGCTAATTTGAAACCCTTGTTTTATGCATCACCCAACCCCACCTTTCCCGTTCAGCAGACATAGTGTGTTTTATAAATGTGTGACTCTGTTCTGTTTTGTAATTCAGTTCAAGTGTAGCGATTTTTACATTCCCTCTATAAGTGATAGCTTATGAAACGTGCCTTTTTCTGTGTGACTTATTTCACTTAGAATTGTCGTACCTAAATCCACTCATCATGCTGCTACTAGCCTTATAACATTGATTTCATGGCTGTGTGATATTCCATTGTACATAAAGAGCACAACTTCTTTATCCATTTTTCTCTTTCCTGGGATTTTTAAGGTGTAACGAAGTGGAGGTTCTCTTCAACAGAGCAGCCCTAAACTTTGGGGTGCCTGTGTCTTGCTGATTTTTAGTTTTCCCTATTTATACGCCCATGAGTGGAAGTGCCCTATGCTCTCTTAGGTGTGTTTTTTTAGATGTTCCAGGACACACCGTACACTTCTGCAGAGTGGCTATTGGAAATTTACATACCGCCCATCAGCGTAGCAAGGCTCCCATTTCTCCATGGCCTGTCCTGCATTTCTGGTTTTCACACTTTTTTCAGCATGGCCCTTTTGACCGATGGGAAGCGTGACTTCTTTGTAGTGCTGATTTGCCTTTCCAGGTTGCTTGGTTGGCCAAAAAGGGCGTATGCGTTTTTTCCTGAATATATTCAGGAAAAAACGCATACGCCCTTTTTGGCCAAGGGCATCATTGTCGAAGTTTTACCGCTTTTCATATCCTTGAGGGGCGATTCGAATCTACCTCCTGAAAATACTTTCCTGCAATTCTGCCTCGCTTTCAAAACCTCTTCGTTGCCTTCCCTCAATATATTTGTGGACGAGAGTTATCATTTATAAGTCTGCAGGTTTGTGAATTGCAGTGCCCCGGAGCTCCATTGTTCAACTCGCTTTTTTGAGAACTGGCCGCAAAAGCGCAGGATTGCTTCAGGCCCTATTCTGGTTCCGGGGGGCAGGCTGAGCCCGTGGTTAATTCTTCTTCCTGATGGGAAAATAGAGTAACCTGTGCCTGTCCCAATACCTAGAGCTAGTCTCTCATTGGTTCCCCCTCTTCCCTTTCATCCTCAGGACAAATTGCAACCAGTACGGAACAGCAGGTTAAAGGTGCTGATTCTCCAAAGAGGGAGATTGCTAGTAAAGCGGCAGGAATGGCGAACTCGAGCACAAGGAGATGAGAAATGAGGTGCGTTTTAGAAACCTTTCCCGATCACACGGTGTACCAACTTCTGGGTTCCTCATGCATGTTTTCGATGTAAGAAGATGCCCTTGAACCTGGAGATTTGGGACCCATGGGATGGGTACCATGCAGTATTACTTGAAAGGGTCTGCGTTTGCTCACTCAACCTCACCAAACCTCTGTGCCCCAAGAGTGTCCACCCTTATGTCTCATCCAGCTGTGGGTCTAGATATGGTCAATCCAGGTTGCATCACAGCCCCTGAACGAATGTTGTAAGAATTTCTCTCTCTTTCACTGTCTTTGTTTCATGGGTTTTTAAAAGTAATTTATTTTTATAATGGGGTTTAGCTGCTTTTCACTGCTGTGTTCATGCCCCTTTACATCCACTTGACTCACTTACAGAGAGCTATCAATACATAGGTTTTAAGATTCTTACTAGTCAGATATATTCTTGTGCAGTGAATAGGGGGTGTTGAGTCCAGTTCACTGAGCAAGGAGTAGGTCTTGTCTACTGCATATTGGGTTTATGGAACGGTATGTGAGCTAATTTGAAACCCTTGTTTTATGAAGCACCTCACCTCACCTTACCCGTTCAGCAGCCATAGTGTGTTTTCTAAATGTGTGACTCTGTTGTGTCTTGTAATTCACTTCAAGTGTAGCGATTTTTACATTCCCTCTATAACTGATAGCTTATGAAACGTGTCGTTTTCTGTGTGACTTATTTCACTTAGAATCGTCGTACCTAAATCCACTCATCATGCTGCTACTAGCCTTATGACATTGATTTCATGGCTGTGTGATATTCCTTTGTACATAAGGAGCACAACTTCTTTATCCATTTTTCCCTTTCCTGGGATATTTAAGGTAAACGAAGTGGAGGTTCTTGTCAACAGTGCAGCCCTAAACTTTTGGGTGCCTGTGCGTGCTGATTTATAGTTTCCCCAATTTATACGCCCATGAGTGGAAGTGCCCTATGCTCTCTAAGCTGTGATTTTTACATGTTGCAGGATATGCCGTACATTTCTCCAGAGTGGCTCTTGGCAATTTACATCCCGCCCGTCAGCGTAGAAAGGCTGCCATTTCTCCATGGCCTGTCCTGCATTTCTGGTTTTGACACTTTTTTCAGCATGGCCCTTTTGACCGATGGGAATGGAGAATCCTTTGTAGCGCTGATTTGTCTTTCCAGGTTACTTGGTTGACCAAAATGGGCGTATGCGTTTTTTCCTGAATATATTCAGGAAAATACGCATACGCCCTTTTTGGCCAAGGGCATCATTGTCGACTTTTTGCCGCTTTTCATGTGCTTTAAATGCGATTCGAATCTACGTCCTGAAATCTGTTACCTGCAATTCTGCCTTGCTTTCAAATCGTCTTCGTTGCCTTCCCTCAATATGTTTTTGGACGAGAGTTATCATTTATAACTCAGCAGTTTTGTGTATTGCAGTGCCCCTGAGCTCCATTTTTCAACTCGCTTTTTTGGGAGCTGGCTGCAAAACCCACGATTTGCTTCAGGCCCTATTCTGGTTCCGGGGGGCAGGCTGAGCCCGTGGTTAATTCTTCTTCCTGATGGGAAAATAGAGTGACCTGTGCCTGTCCCAACACCTAGAGCTAGTCTCTCATTCGTTCCCCCTCGTCCCGTTCATCCTCAGGACAAATTGCAACCTGTACGGAACAGCAGGTAAAGGTGCTGATTCTCCAAGGAGGGAGATTGCTAGTAAAGCTGCTGGAATGGCGAACCCGAGCACAAGGAGATGAGAAATGAGGTGCGTTTTAGAAACCTTTCCCGATCACACGGTGTACCAACTTCTGGGTTTCTCATGCATGTTTTCAATGTAGGAAGATGCCCTTGAACCTGGAGATTTGGGACCCATGGGATGGGTACCATGCAGTATTACTTTAAAGGGTCTGCGTTTGCTCACCCAACCTCACCAAAACTCTCAGCCCCAAGAGTGTCCACACTTATGTCTCATCCAGCTGTGGGTCTAAATATGGTCAATCCAGGTTGCATCACAGACCCTGAACGAATTTTGTAAGAGGTTCTCTCTCTTTCACTGTCTTTGTTTCATCGATTTTTAAAAGTAATTTATTTTTATAATGGGGATAGCTTCTTTTCACTGCAGTGTTTATGCCTCTTTACACCCACTTGACTCACTTACAGAACTATCAATACATAGGTTTTAAGATTCTTACTAGTCAGATATATTCTTGTGCGGTGAATAGGGGGTGTTGAGTCCAGTTCACTGAGCAAGGAGTAGGTCTTGTCTATTACATATTGGGTTTCTGGAACGGTATCTGAGCTAATTTGAAACCCTTGTTTTATGCATCACCCCACCTCACCTTACCCTTCAGCAGCCATAGTGTGTTTTCTATATGTGTGACTCTGTTCTGTCTTGTAATTCAGTTCAAGTGTAGCGATTTTTACATTCCCTCTATAACTGATAGCTTATGAAACGTGTCTTTTTCTGTGTGACTTATTTCACTTAGAATCGTCGTACCTAAATCCACTCATCATGGTGCTACTAGCCTTATGACATTGATTTCATGGCTGTGTGATATTCCATTGTACATAAGGACCACAACTTCTTTATCCATTTTTCCGTTTCCTGGGATATTTAAGGTGTAATGAAGTGGAGGTTCTTGTCAACAGAGCAGCCCTAAACTTTGGGGTGCCTGTGTCTTGCTGATTATTAGTTTTCCCAATTTATACACCCATGAGTGGAAGTGCCCTATGCTCTCTAAGCTGTGTTTTTTAGATGTTCCAGGACACGCCGTACACTTCTCCAGAGTGGCTGTTGGCATTTTCCATCCCGCCCATCAGCGTAGCAAGGCTCCCATTTCTCCATGGCCTGTCCTGTATTTCTGGTTTTGACACTTTTTTCAGCATGGCCCTTTTGACCGATGGGAAGCGAGACTTCTTTGTAGCGCTGATTTGCCTTTCCAGGTTGCTTGGTTGGCCAAAAAGGGCGTATGCGTTTTTTCCTGAATATATTCAGGAAAAAACGCATACGCCCTTTTTGGCCAAGGGCATCATTGTCCACGTTTTGCCGCTTTTCATGTGCTTTAGAGGCGATTCGAATCTACCTCCTGAAATCTTTTTCCTGCAATTCTGCCTTGCTTTCAAAACCTCTTCGTTGCCTTCCCTCAATATATTTGTGGACGAGAGTTATCATTTATAAGTCTGCAGGTTTGTGAATTGCAGTGCCCCGGAGCTCCATTTTTCCACTCGCTTTTTTGGGAGCTGGCCGCAAAAGCACAGGATTGCTTCAGGCCCTATTCTGCTTCCGGGGGGCAGGCTGAGCCCGTGGTTAATTCTTCTTCCGGATTGGAAAATAGAGTGACCTGTGCCTGTCCCAATACCTAGAGCTAGTCTCTCATTGGTTCCCCCTCTTCCCTTTCATCCTCAGGACAAATTGCAACCAGTGCGGAAGAGCAGGTTAAAGGTGCTGATTCTCCAAATAAGGAGATTGGTTGTAAAGTGCCTGGAATGGCTAACCCGAGCACAAGGAAATGAGAAATGAGGTGCGTTTTAGAAACCTTTCCCGATCACACGGTGTACCAACTTCTGGGTTCCTCATGCATGTTTTCGATGTAGGAAGATGCCCTTGAACCTGGAGATTTGGGACCCATGGGATGGGTACCAAGCAGTATTACTTTAAAGGGTCTGCGTTTGCTCACCCAACCTCACCAAACATCTCTGCCCCAACAGTGTCCACCCTTATGTGTCATCCAGCTGTGGGTCTAGATATGGTCAATCCAGGTTGCATTACAGCCCCTGAACGAATTTTGTAAGAATTTCTCTCTCTTTCACTGTCTTTGTTTCATGGGGTTTTAGAAGTAATTTATTTTTATAATGGGGTTTAGCTGCTTTTCCCTGCTGTGTTCATGCCGCTTTACACCCACTTGACTCACTTACAGAGAGCTATCAATACATAGGTTTTAACGTTTTTACTAGTCATATATATTCTTGTGCGGTGAATAGGGGGTGTTGAGTCCAGTTCACTGAGCAAGGAGTAGGTCTTGTCTATTACATAATGGGTTTTTGGAATGGTATCTGAGCTAATTTGAAACCCTTGTTTTATGCATCACCCAACCCCACCTTTCCCGTTCAGCAGACATAGTGTGTTTTATAAATGTGTGACTCTGTTCTGTTTTGTAATTCAGTTCAAGTGTAGCGATTTTTACATTCCCTCTATAAGTGATAGCTTATGAAACGTGCCTTTTTCTGTGTGACTTATTTCACTTAGAATTGTCGTACCTAATCCACTCATCATGCTGCTACTAGCCTTATAACATTGATTTCATGGCTGTGTGATATTCCATTGTACATAAGGAGCACAACTTCTTTATCCATTTTTCTCTTTCCTGGGATTTTTAAGGTGTAACGAAGTGGAGGATCTCTTCAACAGAGCAGCCCTAAACTTTGGGGTGCCTGTGTCTTGCTGATTTTTAGTTTTCCCTATTTATACGCCCATGAGTGGAAGTGCCCTATGCTCTCTTAGGTGTGTTTTTTAGATGTTCCAGGACACACCGTACACTTCTGCAGAGTGGCTATTGGAAATTTACATACCGCCCATCAGCGTAGCAAGGCTCCCATTTCTCCATGGCCTGTCCTGCATTTCTGGTTTTCACACTTTTTTCAGCATGGCCCTTTTGACCGATGGGAAGCGAGACTTCTTTGTAGTGCTGATTTGCCTTTCCAGGTTGCTTGGTTGGCCAAAAAGGGCGTATGCGTTTTTTCCTGAATATATTTAGGAAAAAACGCATACGCCCTTTTTGGCCAAGGGCATCATTGTCGAAGTTTTACCGCTTTTCATATCCTTGAGGGGTGATTCGAATCTACCTCCTGAAAATACTTTCCTGCAATTCTGCCTCGCTTTCAAAACCTCTTCGTTGCCTTCCCTCAATATATTTGTGGACGAGAGTTATCATTTATAAGTCTGCAGGTTTGTGAATTGCAGTGCCCCGGAGCTCCATTGTTCAACTCGCTTTTTTGAGAACTGGCCGCAAAAGCGCAGGATTGCTTCAGGCCCTATTCTGGTTCCGGGGGGCAGGCTGAGCCCGTGGTTAATTCTTCTTCCTGATGGGAAAATAGAGTAACCTGTGCCTGTCCCAATACCTAGAGCTAGTCTCTCATTGGTTCCCCCTCTTCCCTTTCATCCTCAGGACAAATTGCAACCAGTACGGAACAGCAGGTTAAAGGTGCTGATTCTCCAAAGAGGGAGATTGCTAGTAAAGCGGCAGGAATGGCGAACTCGAGCACAAGGAGATGAGAAATGAGGTGCGTTTTAGAAACCTTTCCCGATCACACGGTGTACCAACTTCTGGGTTCCTCATGCATGTTTTCGATGTAAGAAGATGCCCTTGAACCTGGAGATTTGGGACCCATGGGATGGGTACCATGCAGTATTACTTTAAAGGGTCTGCGTTTGCTCACTCAACCTCACCAAACCTCTGTGCCCCAAGAGTGTCCACCCTTATGTCTCATCCAGCTGTGGATCTAGATATGGTCAATCCAGGTTGCATCACAGCCCCTGAAAGAATGTTGTAAGAATTTCTCTCTCTTTCACTGTCTTTGTTTCATGGGTTTTTAAAAGTAATTTATTTTTATAATGGGGTTTAGCTGCTTTTCACTGCTGTGTTCATGCCCCTTTACATCCACTTGACTCACTTACAGAGAGCTATCAATACATAGGTTTTAAGATTCTTACTAGTCAGATATATTCTTGTGCGGTGAATAGGGGGTGTTGAGTCCAGTTCACTGAGCAAGGAGTAGGTCTTGTCTATTACATATTGGGTTTATGGAACGGTATCTGAGCTAATTTGAAACCCTTGTTTTATGCATCATCCCACCTCACCTTACCCTTCAGCAGCCATAGTGTGTTTTCTAAATGTGTGACTCTGTTCTGTCTTGTAATTCAGTTCAAGTGTAGCGATTTTTACATTCCCTCTATAACTGATAGCTTATGAAACGTGTCTTTTTCTGTGTGACTTATTTCACTTAGAATCGTCGTACCTAAATCCACTCGTCATGGTGCTACTAGCCTTATGACATTGATTTCATGGCTGTGTGATATTCCATTGTACATAAGGACCACAACTTCTTTATCCATTTTTCCGTTTCCTGGGATATTTAAGGTGTAATGAAGTGGAGGTTCTTGTCAACAGAGCAGCCCTAAACTTTGGGGTGCCTGTGTCTTGCTGATTATTAGTTTTCCCAATTTATACACCCAGGAGTGGAAGTGCCCTATGCTCTCTAAGCTGTGTTTTTTAGATGTTCCAGGACACACCGTACACTTCTCCAGAGTGGCTGTTGGCATTTTCCATCCCGCCCATCAGCGTAGCAAGGCTCCCATTTCTCCATGGCCTGTCCTGCATTTCTGGTTTTGACACTTTTTTCAGCATGGCCCTTTTGACCGATGGGAAGCGAGACTTCTTTGTAGCGCTGATTTGCCTTTCCAGGTTGCTTGGTTGGCCAAAAAGGGCGTATGCGTTTTTTCCTGAATATATTCAGGAAAAAACGCATACGCCCTTTTTGGCCAAGGGCATCATTGTCCACGTTTTGCCGCTTTTCATGTGCTTTAGAGGCGATTCGAATCTACCTCCTGAAATCTTTTTCCTGCAATTCTGCCTTGCTTTCAAAACCTCCTCGTTGCCTTCCCTCAATATATTTGTGGACGAGAGTTATCATTTATAAGTCTGCAGGTTTGTGAATTGCAGTGCCCCGGAGCTCCATTTTTCCACTCGCTTTTTTGGGAGCTGGCCGCAAAAGCGCAGGATTGCTTCAGGCCCTATTCTGGTTCCGGGGGGCAGGCTGAGCCCGTGGTTAATTCTTCTTCCTGATGGGAAAATAGAGTGACCTTTGCCTGTCCCAACAGCTAGAGCCAGTCTCTCATTGATTCCCTCTCTTCCTGTTCATCCTCAGGACAAATTGCAACCTGTACGGAACAGCATTTTAAAGGTGCTGATTCTCCAAGGAGGGAGATTGCTAGTAAACCGGCTGGAATGGCGAACCCGAGCACAAGGAGATGAGAAATGAGGTGCGTTTTAGAAACCTTTCCCGATCACACGGTGTACCAACATCTGGGTTTCTCATGCATGTTTTCGATGTAGAAAGATGCCCTTGAACCTGGAGATTTGGAACCCATGGGATGGGTACCATGCAGTATTACTTTAAAGGGTCTGCGTTTGCTCACCCAACCTCACCAAACCTCTCAGCCCCAAGCGTTTCAACCCTTATGTCTCATCCAGCTGTGGGTCTAGATATGATCAATCCAGGTTGCATCACAGCCCTTGAACGAATTTTGTAAGAATTTCTCTCTCTTTCACTGTCTTTGTTTCATGGGTTTTTAAAAGTAATTTATTTTTATAAGGGGGTTTAGCTGCTTTTCACTGCTGTGTTTATGCCGCTTTACACCCACTTGACTCACTTACACAGAGATATCAATACATAGGTTTTAACGTTCTTACTACTGAGATATATTCTTGTGCGGTGAATAGGGGGTGTTGAGTCCAGTTCACTGAGCAAGGAGTAGGTCTTGTCTATTACATATTGGGTTTATGGAACGGTATCTGAGCTAATTTGAAACCCTTGTTTTATGCATCACCCCACCTCACCTTACCCGTTCAGCAGCCATAGTGTGTTTTCTAAATGTGTGACTGTTCTGTCTTGTAATTCAGTTCAAGTGCAGCGATTTTTACATTCCCTCTATAAGTGATAGCTTATGAAACGTGTCTTTTTCGGTGTGACTTATTTCACTTAGAATCGTCGTACCTAAATCCACTCATCATGCTGCTACTAGCTCCTCATGACATTGATTTCATGGCTGTGTGATATTCCATTGTACATAAGGAGCACAACTTCTTTATCCATTTTTCCCTTTCCTGGGATATTTAAGGTGTAACGAAGTGGAGGTTCTTGTCAACAGAGCAGCCCAAACTTTGGGGTGCCTGTGACTTGCGGATTTTTAGTGTTCCCTATTTATACGCACCATGAGTGGAAGTGCCCTATGCTCTCTTAGCTGTGATTTATACATGTTGCAGGACACGCCGTACATTTCTCCAGAGTGGCTGTTGGCAATTTACATCCCGCCCGTCAGCGTAGCAAGGCTCCCATTTCTCCATGGCTTGTCCTGCATTTCTGGTTTTGACACTTTTTTCAGCATGGCCCTTTGGAGCGATCGGAAGCAAGACATCTTTCTAGCGTTGATTGGCCTTTCCAGGTTGCTTGGTTGGCCAAAAAGGGCGTATGCGTTTTTTTCTGAATATATTCAGGAAAAAACGCATGCGCCCTTTTTAGCGAATGGCATCATTGTCGAAGTTTAGCCACTTTTCATGTGCTTTAAGGTGCTTCGAATCTACGTCCTGAAATCTGTTTCCTGCAATTCTCCCTGCTTTCAAATCGTCTTCGTTGCCTTCCCTCAATATATTTTTTGGTCGAGAGTTATCATTTATAACTCTGCAGTTTTGTGAATTGCAGTGCCCCTGAGCTCCATTTTTCAACTCGCTTTTTTGGGAGCTGGCCTCAAAAGCGCAGGATTGCTTCAGCCCCTATTCTGGTTCCTGGTGGCAGGCTGAGCCCGTGGTTAATTCTTCTTCCTGATGGGAAAATAGAGTGACCTGTGCCTGTCCCAATACCTAGAGATAGTCTCTAATTGGTTCCCCCTCTTCCCGTTCATCATCAGGACAAATTGCAACCAGTTCGGAACAGCAGGTTAAAGGTGCTGATTCTCCAAGGAGGGAGATTGCTAGTAAAGAGGCTGGAATGGCAAACCCGAGTACAAGGAGATGAGAAATGAGGTGCGTTTTAGAAACCTATCCCGATCACACGGTGTACCAACATCTGGGTTTCTCATGCATGTTTTCGATGTAGAAAGATGCCCTTGAACCTGGAGATTTGGGACCCATGGGATGGGTACCATGCAGTATTACTTGAAAGGGTCTGCGTTTGCTCACTCAACCTCACCAAACCTCTGTGCCCCAAGAGTGTCCACCCTTATGTCTCATCCAGCTGTGGGTCTAGATATGGTCAATCCAGGTTGCATCACAGCCCCTGAACTAATGTTGTAAGAATTTCTCTCTCTTTCACTGTCTTTGTTTCATGGGTTTTTAAAAGTAATTTATTTTTATAATGGGGTTTAGCTGCTTTTCACTGCTGTGTTCATGCCCCTTTACATCCACTTGACTCACTTACAGAGAGCTATCAATACATAGGTTTTAAGATTCTTACTAGTCAGATATATTCTTGTGCAGTGAATAGGGGGTGTTGAGTCCAGTTCACTGAGCAAGGAGTAGGTCTTGTCTACTGCATATTGGGTTTATGGAACGGTATGTGAGCTAATTTGAAACCCTTGTTTTATGAAGCACCTCACCTCACCTTACCCGTTCAGCAGCCATAGTGTGTTTTCTAAATGTGTGACTCTGTTGTGTCTTGTAATTCACTTCAAGTGTAGCGATTTTTACATTCCCTCTATAACTGATAGCTTATGAAACGTGTCTTTTTCTGTGTGACTTATTTCACTTAGAATCGTCGTACCTAAATCCACTCATCATGCTGCTACTAGCCTTATGACATTGATTTCATGGCTGTGTGATATTCCTTTGTACACAAGGAGCACAACTTCTTTATCCATTTTTCCCTTTCCTGGGATATTTAAGGTAAACGAAGTGGAGGTTCTTGTCAACAGAGCAGCCCTAAACTTTTGGGTGCCTGTGCGTGCTGATTTATAGTTTTCCCAATTTATACGCCCATGAGTGGAAGTGCCCTATGCTCTCTAAGCTGTGATTTTTACATGTTGCAGGATATGCCGTACATTTCTCCAGAGTGGCTCTTGGCAATTTACATCCCGCCCATCAGCGTAGAAAGGCTGCCATTTCTCCATGGCCTGTCCTGCATTTCTGGTTTTGACACTTTTTTCAGCATGGCCCTTTTGACCGATGGGAATGGAGAATCCTTTGTAGCGCTGATTTGTCTTTCCAGGTTACTTGGTTGGCCAAAATGGGCGTATGCGTTTTTTCCTGAATATATTCAGGAAAAAACGCATACGCCCTTTTTGGCCAAGGGCATCATTGTCGACTTTTTGCCGCTTTTCATGTGCTTTAAATGCGATTCGAATCTACGTCCTGAAATCTGTTACCTGCAATTCTGCCTTGCTTTCAAATCGTCTTCGTTGCCTTCCCTCAATATGTTTTTGGACGAGAGTTATCATTTATAACTCTGCAGTTTTGTGTATTGCAGTGCCCCTGAGCTCCATTTTTCAACTCGCTTTTTTGGGAGCTGGCTGCAAAAGCCACGATTTGCTTCAGGCCCTATTCTGGTTCCGGGGGGCAGGCTGAGCCCGTGGTTAATTCTTCTTCCTGATGGGAAAATAGAGTGACCTGTGCCTGTCCCAACACCTAGAGCTAGTCTCTCATTCGTTCCCCCTCGTCCCGTTCATCCTCAGGACAAATTGCAACCTGTACGGAACAGCAGGTAAAGGTGCTGATTCTCCAAGGAGGGAGATTGCTAGTAAAGCTGCTGGAATGGCTAACCCGAGCACAAGGAGATGAGAAATGAGGTGCGTTTTAGAAACCTTTCCCGATCACACGGTGTACCAACTTCTGGGTTTCTCATGCATGTTTTCAATGTAGAAAGATGCCCTTGAACCTGGAGATTTGGGACCCATGGGATGGGTACCATGCAGTATTACTTTAAAGGGTCTGCGTTTGCTCACCCAACCTCACCAAAACTCTGAGCCCCAAGAGTGTCCACCCTTATGTCTCATCCAGCTGTGGGTCTAAATATGGTCAATCCAGGTTGCATCACAGACCCTGAACGAATTTTGTAAGAGGTTCTCTCTCTTTCACTGTCTTTGTTTCATCGATTTTTAAAAGTAATTTATTTTTATAATGGGGATAGCTGCTTTTCACTGCAGTGTTTATGCCTCTTTACACCCACTTGACTCACTTACAGAGAGCTATCAATACATAGGTTTTAAGATTCTTACTAGTCAGATATATTGTTGTGCGGTGAATAGGGGGTGTTGAGTCCAGTTCACTGAGCAAGGAGTAGGTCTTGTCTATTACATATTGGGTTTATGGAACGGTATCTGAGCTAATTTGAAACCCTTGTTTTATGCATCACCCCACCTCACCTTACCCTTCAGCAGCCATAGTGTGTTTTCTCAATGTGTGACTCTGTTCTGTCTTGTAATTCAGTTCAAGTGTAGCGATTTTTACATTCCCTCTATAACTGATAGCTTATGAAACGTGTCTTTTTCTGTGTGACTTATTTCACTTAGAATCGTCGTACCTAAATCCACTCATCATGGTGCTACTAGCCTTATGACATTGATTTCATGGCTGTGTGATATTCCATTGTAAATAAGGACCACAACTTCTTTATCCATTTTTCCGTTTCCTGGGATATTTAAGGTTTAATGAAGTGGAGGTTCTTGTCAACAGAGCAGCCCTAAACTTTGGGGTGCCTGTGTCTTGCTGATTATTAGTTTTCCCAATTTATACACCCATGAGTGGAAGTGCCCTATGCTCTCTAAGCTGTGTTTTTTAGATGTTCCAGGACACGCCGTACACTTCTCCAGAGTGGCTGTTGGCATTTTCCATCCCGCCCATCAGCGTAGCAAGGCTCCCATTTCTCCATGGCCTGTCCTGCATTTCTGGTTTTGACACTTTTTTCAGCATGGCCCTTTTGACCGATGGGAAGCGAGACTTCTTTGTAGCGCTGATTTGCCTTTCCAGGTTGCTTGGTTGGCCAAAAAGGGCGTATGCGTTTTTTCCTGAATATATTCAGGAAAAAACGCATACGCCCTTTTTGGCCAAGGGCATCATTGTCCACGTTTTGCCGCTTTTCATGTGCTTTAGAGGCGATTCGAATCTACCTCCTGAAATCTTTTTCCTGCAATTCTGCCTTGCTTTCAAAACCTCTTCGTTGCCTTCCCTCAATATATTTGTGGACGAGAGTTTTCATTTATAAGTCTGCAGGTTTGTGAATTGCAGTGCCCCGGAGCTCCATTTTTCCACTCGCTTTTTTGGGAGCTGGCCGCAAAAGCGCAGGATTGCTTCAGGCCCTATTCTGGTTCCGGGGGGCAGGCTGAGCCCGTGGTTAATTCTTCTTCCGGATTGGAAAATAGAGTGACCTGTGCCTGTCCCAATACCTAGAGCTAGTCTCTCATTGGTTCCCCCTCTTCCCTTTCATCCTCAGGACAAATTGCAACCAGTGCGGAAGAGCAGGTTAAAGGTGCTGATACTCCAAATAGGGAGATTGCTTGTAAAGTGCCTGGAATGGCGAACCCGAGCACAAGGAAATGAGAAATGAGGTGCGTTTTAGAAACCTTTCCCGATCACACGGTGTACCAACTTCTGGGTTCCTCATGCATGTTTTCGATGTAGGAAGATGCCCTTGAACCTGGAGATTTGGGACCCATGGGATGGGTACCAAGCAGTATTACTTTAAAGGGTCTGCGTTTGCTCACCCAACCTCACCAAACATCTCTGCCCCAACAGTGTCCACCCTTATGTCTCATCCAGCTGTGGGTCTAGATATGGTCAATCCAGGTTGCATTACAGCCCCTGAACGAATTTTCTCAGAATTTTTCTCTCTTTCACTGTCTTTGTTTCATGGGGTTTTAGAAGTAATTTATTTTTATAATGGGGTTTAGCTGCTTTTCACTGCTGTGTTCATGCCGCTTTACACCCACTTGACTCACTTACAGAGAGCTATCAATACATAGGTTTTAACGTTTTTACTAGTCATATATATTCTTGTGCGGTGAATAGGGGGTGTTGAGTCCAGTTCACTGAGCAAGGAGTAGGTCTTGTCTATTACATAATGGGTTTCTGGAATGGTATCTGAGCTAATTTGAAACCCTTGTTTTATGCATCACCCAACCCCACCTTTCCCGTTCAGCAGACATAGTGTGTTTTATAAATGTGTGACTCTGTTCTGTTTTGTAATTCAGTTCAAGTGTAGCGATTTTTACATTCCCTCTATAAGTGATAGCTTATGAAACGTGCCTTTTTCTGTGTGACTTATTTCACTTAGAATTGTCGTACCTAAATCCACTCATCATGCTGCTACTAGCCTTATAACATTGATTTCATGGCTGTGTGATATTCCATTGTACATAAAGAGCACAACTTCTTTATCCATTTTTCTCTTTCCTGGGATTTTTAAGGTGTAACGAAGTGGAGGTTCTCTTCAACAGAGCAGCCCTAAACTTTGGGGTGCCTGTGTCTTGCTGATTTTTAGTTTTCCCTATTTATACGCCCATGAGTGGAAGTGCCCTATGCTCTCTTAGGTGTGTTTTTTTAGATGTTCCAGGACACACCGTACACTTCTGCAGAGTGGCTATTGGAAATTTACATACCGCCCATCAGCGTAGCAAGGCTCCCATTTCTCCATGGCCTGTCCTGCATTTCTGGTTTTCACACTTTTTTCAGCATGGCCCTTTTGACCGATGGGAAGCGTGACTTCTTTGTAGTGCTGATTTGCCTTTCCAGGTTGCTTGGTTGGCCAAAAAGGGCGTATGCGTTTTTTCCTGAATATATTCAGGAAAAAACGCATACGCCCTTTTTGGCCAAGGGCATCATTGTCGAAGTTTTACCGCTTTTCATATCCTTGAGGGGCGATTCGAATCTACCTCCTGAAAATACTTTCCTGCAATTCTGCCTCGCTTTCAAAACCTCTTCGTTGCCTTCCCTCAATATATTTGTGGACGAGAGTTATCATTTATAAGTCTGCAGGTTTGTGAATTGCAGTGCCCCGGAGCTCCATTGTTCAACTCGCTTTTTTGAGAACTGGCCGCAAAAGCGCAGGATTGCTTCAGGCCCTATTCTGGTTCCGGGGGGCAGGCTGAGCCCGTGGTTAATTCTTCTTCCTGATGGGAAAATAGAGTAACCTGTGCCTGTCCCAATACCTAGAGCTAGTCTCTCATTGGTTCCCCCTCTTCCCTTTCATCCTCAGGACAAATTGCAACCAGTACGGAACAGCAGGTTAAAGGTGCTGATTCTCCAAAGAGGGAGATTGCTAGTAAAGCGGCAGGAATGGCGAACTCGAGCACAAGGAGATGAGAAATGAGGTGCGTTTTAGAAACCTTTCCCGATCACACGGTGTACCAACTTCTGGGTTCCTCATGCATGTTTTCGATGTAAGAAGATGCCCTTGAACCTGGAGATTTGGGACCCATGGGATGGGTACCATGCAGTATTACTTGAAAGGGTCTGCGTTTGCTCACTCAACCTCACCAAACCTCTGTGCCCCAAGAGTGTCCACCCTTATGTCTCATCCAGCTGTGGGTCTAGATATGGTCAATCCAGGTTGCATCACAGCCCCTGAACGAATGTTGTAAGAATTTCTCTCTCTTTCACTGTCTTTGTTTCATGGGTTTTTAAAAGTAATTTATTTTTATAATGGGGTTTAGCTGCTTTTCACTGCTGTGTTCATGCCCCTTTACATCCACTTGACTCACTTACAGAGAGCTATCAATACATAGGTTTTAAGATTCTTACTAGTCAGATATATTCTTGTGCAGTGAATAGGGGGTGTTGAGTCCAGTTCACTGAGCAAGGAGTAGGTCTTGTCTACTGCATATTGGGTTTATGGAACGGTATGTGAGCTAATTTGAAACCCTTGTTTTATGAAGCACCTCACCTCACCTTACCCGTTCAGCAGCCATAGTGTGTTTTCTAAATGTGTGACTCTGTTGTGTCTTGTAATTCACTTCAAGTGTAGCGATTTTTACATTCCCTCTATAACTGATAGCTTATGAAACGTGTCGTTTTCTGTGTGACTTATTTCACTTAGAATCGTCGTACCTAAATCCACTCATCATGCTGCTACTAGCCTTATGACATTGATTTCATGGCTGTGTGATATTCCTTTGTACATAAGGAGCACAACTTCTTTATCCATTTTTCCCTTTCCTGGGATATTTAAGGTAAACGAAGTGGAGGTTCTTGTCAACAGTGCAGCCCTAAACTTTTGGGTGCCTGTGCGTGCTGATTTATAGTTTCCCCAATTTATACGCCCATGAGTGGAAGTGCCCTATGCTCTCTAAGCTGTGATTTTTACATGTTGCAGGATATGCCGTACATTTCTCCAGAGTGGCTCTTGGCAATTTACATCCCGCCCGTCAGCGTAGAAAGGCTGCCATTTCTCCATGGCCTGTCCTGCATTTCTGGTTTTGACACTTTTTTCAGCATGGCCCTTTTGACCGATGGGAATGGAGAATCCTTTGTAGCGCTGATTTGTCTTTCCAGGTTACTTGGTTGACCAAAATGGGCGTATGCGTTTTTTCCTGAATATATTCAGGAAAATACGCATACGCCCTTTTTGGCCAAGGGCATCATTGTCGACTTTTTGCCGCTTTTCATGTGCTTTAAATGCGATTCGAATCTACGTCCTGAAATCTGTTACCTGCAATTCTGCCTTGCTTTCAAATCGTCTTCGTTGCCTTCCCTCAATATGTTTTTGGACGAGAGTTATCATTTATAACTCAGCAGTTTTGTGTATTGCAGTGCCCCTGAGCTCCATTTTTCAACTCGCTTTTTTGGGAGCTGGCTGCAAAACCCACGATTTGCTTCAGGCCCTATTCTGGTTCCGGGGGGCAGGCTGAGCCCGTGGTTAATTCTTCTTCCTGATGGGAAAATAGAGTGACCTGTGCCTGTCCCAACACCTAGAGCTAGTCTCTCATTCGTTCCCCCTCGTCCCGTTCATCCTCAGGACAAATTGCAACCTGTACGGAACAGCAGGTAAAGGTGCTGATTCTCCAAGGAGGGAGATTGCTAGTAAAGCTGCTGGAATGGCGAACCCGAGCACAAGGAGATGAGAAATGAGGTGCGTTTTAGAAACCTTTCCCGATCACACGGTGTACCAACTTCTGGGTTTCTCATGCATGTTTTCAATGTAGGAAGATGCCCTTGAACCTGGAGATTTGGGACCCATGGGATGGGTACCATGCAGTATTACTTTAAAGGGTCTGCGTTTGCTCACCCAACCTCACCAAAACTCTCAGCCCCAAGAGTGTCCACACTTATGTCTCATCCAGCTGTGGGTCTAAATATGGTCAATCCAGGTTGCATCACAGACCCTGAACGAATTTTGTAAGAGGTTCTCTCTCTTTCACTGTCTTTGTTTCATCGATTTTTAAAAGTAATTTATTTTTATAATGGGGATAGCTTCTTTTCACTGCAGTGTTTATGCCTCTTTACACCCACTTGACTCACTTACAGAACTATCAATACATAGGTTTTAAGATTCTTACTAGTCAGATATATTCTTGTGCGGTGAATAGGGGGTGTTGAGTCCAGTTCACTGAGCAAGGAGTAGGTCTTGTCTATTACATATTGGGTTTCTGGAACGGTATCTGAGCTAATTTGAAACCCTTGTTTTATGCATCACCCCACCTCACCTTACCCTTCAGCAGCCATAGTGTGTTTTCTATATGTGTGACTCTGTTCTGTCTTGTAATTCAGTTCAAGTGTAGCGATTTTTACATTCCCTCTATAACTGATAGCTTATGAAACGTGTCTTTTTCTGTGTGACTTATTTCACTTAGAATCGTCGTACCTAAATCCACTCATCATGGTGCTACTAGCCTTATGACATTGATTTCATGGCTGTGTGATATTCCATTGTACATAAGGACCACAACTTCTTTATCCATTTTTCCGTTTCCTGGGATATTTAAGGTGTAATGAAGTGGAGGTTCTTGTCAACAGAGCAGCCCTAAACTTTGGGGTGCCTGTGTCTTGCTGATTATTAGTTTTCCCAATTTATACACCCATGAGTGGAAGTGCCCTATGCTCTCTAAGCTGTGTTTTTTAGATGTTCCAGGACACGCCGTACACTTCTCCAGAGTGGCTGTTGGCATTTTCCATCCCGCCCATCAGCGTAGCAAGGCTCCCATTTCTCCATGGCCTGTCCTGTATTTCTGGTTTTGACACTTTTTTCAGCATGGCCCTTTTGACCGATGGGAAGCGAGACTTCTTTGTAGCGCTGATTTGCCTTTCCAGGTTGCTTGGTTGGCCAAAAAGGGCGTATGCGTTTTTTCCTGAATATATTCAGGAAAAAACGCATACGCCCTTTTTGGCCAAGGGCATCATTGTCCACGTTTTGCCGCTTTTCATGTGCTTTAGAGGCGATTCGAATCTACCTCCTGAAATCTTTTTCCTGCAATTCTGCCTTGCTTTCAAAACCTCTTCGTTGCCTTCCCTCAATATATTTGTGGACGAGAGTTATCATTTATAAGTCTGCAGGTTTGTGAATTGCAGTGCCCCGGAGCTCCATTTTTCCACTCGCTTTTTTGGGAGCTGGCCGCAAAAGCACAGGATTGCTTCAGGCCCTATTCTGCTTCCGGGGGGCAGGCTGAGCCCGTGGTTAATTCTTCTTCCGGATTGGAAAATAGAGTGACCTGTGCCTGTCCCAATACCTAGAGCTAGTCTCTCATTGGTTCCCCCTCTTCCCTTTCATCCTCAGGACAAATTGCAACCAGTGCGGAAGAGCAGGTTAAAGGTGCTGATTCTCCAAATAAGGAGATTGGTTGTAAAGTGCCTGGAATGGCTAACCCGAGCACAAGGAAATGAGAAATGAGGTGCGTTTTAGAAACCTTTCCCGATCACACGGTGTACCAACTTCTGGGTTCCTCATGCATGTTTTCGATGTAGGAAGATGCCCTTGAACCTGGAGATTTGGGACCCATGGGATGGGTACCAAGCAGTATTACTTTAAAGGGTCTGCGTTTGCTCACCCAACCTCACCAAACATCTCTGCCCCAACAGTGTCCACCCTTATGTGTCATCCAGCTGTGGGTCTAGATATGGTCAATCCAGGTTGCATTACAGCCCCTGAACGAATTTTGTAAGAATTTCTCTCTCTTTCACTGTCTTTGTTTCATGGGGTTTTAGAAGTAATTTATTTTTATAATGGGGTTTAGCTGCTTTTCCCTGCTGTGTTCATGCCGCTTTACACCCACTTGACTCACTTACAGAGAGCTATCAATACATAGGTTTTAACGTTTTTACTAGTCATATATATTCTTGTGCGGTGAATAGGGGGTGTTGAGTCCAGTTCACTGAGCAAGGAGTAGGTCTTGTCTATTACATAATGGGTTTTTGGAATGGTATCTGAGCTAATTTGAAACCCTTGTTTTATGCATCACCCAACCCCACCTTTCCCGTTCAGCAGACATAGTGTGTTTTATAAATGTGTGACTCTGTTCTGTTTTGTAATTCAGTTCAAGTGTAGCGATTTTTACATTCCCTCTATAAGTGATAGCTTATGAAACGTGCCTTTTTCTGTGTGACTTATTTCACTTAGAATTGTCGTACCTAATCCACTCATCATGCTGCTACTAGCCTTATAACATTGATTTCATGGCTGTGTGATATTCCATTGTACATAAGGAGCACAACTTCTTTATCCATTTTTCTCTTTCCTGGGATTTTTAAGGTGTAACGAAGTGGAGGATCTCTTCAACAGAGCAGCCCTAAACTTTGGGGTGCCTGTGTCTTGCTGATTTTTAGTTTTCCCTATTTATACGCCCATGAGTGGAAGTGCCCTATGCTCTCTTAGGTGTGTTTTTTAGATGTTCCAGGACACACCGTACACTTCTGCAGAGTGGCTATTGGAAATTTACATACCGCCCATCAGCGTAGCAAGGCTCCCATTTCTCCATGGCCTGTCCTGCATTTCTGGTTTTCACACTTTTTTCAGCATGGCCCTTTTGACCGATGGGAAGCGAGACTTCTTTGTAGTGCTGATTTGCCTTTCCAGGTTGCTTGGTTGGCCAAAAAGGGCGTATGCGTTTTTTCCTGAATATATTTAGGAAAAAACGCATACGCCCTTTTTGGCCAAGGGCATCATTGTCGAAGTTTTACCGCTTTTCATATCCTTGAGGGGTGATTCGAATCTACCTCCTGAAAATACTTTCCTGCAATTCTGCCTCGCTTTCAAAACCTCTTCGTTGCCTTCCCTCAATATATTTGTGGACGAGAGTTATCATTTATAAGTCTGCAGGTTTGTGAATTGCAGTGCCCCGGAGCTCCATTGTTCAACTCGCTTTTTTGAGAACTGGCCGCAAAAGCGCAGGATTGCTTCAGGCCCTATTCTGGTTCCGGGGGGCAGGCTGAGCCCGTGGTTAATTCTTCTTCCTGATGGGAAAATAGAGTAACCTGTGCCTGTCCCAATACCTAGAGCTAGTCTCTCATTGGTTCCCCCTCTTCCCTTTCATCCTCAGGACAAATTGCAACCAGTACGGAACAGCAGGTTAAAGGTGCTGATTCTCCAAAGAGGGAGATTGCTAGTAAAGCGGCAGGAATGGCGAACTCGAGCACAAGGAGATGAGAAATGAGGTGCGTTTTAGAAACCTTTCCCGATCACACGGTGTACCAACTTCTGGGTTCCTCATGCATGTTTTCGATGTAAGAAGATGCCCTTGAACCTGGAGATTTGGGACCCATGGGATGGGTACCATGCAGTATTACTTTAAAGGGTCTGCGTTTGCTCACTCAACCTCACCAAACCTCTGTGCCCCAAGAGTGTCCACCCTTATGTCTCATCCAGCTGTGGATCTAGATATGGTCAATCCAGGTTGCATCACAGCCCCTGAAAGAATGTTGTAAGAATTTCTCTCTCTTTCACTGTCTTTGTTTCATGGGTTTTTAAAAGTAATTTATTTTTATAATGGGGTTTAGCTGCTTTTCACTGCTGTGTTCATGCCCCTTTACATCCACTTGACTCACTTACAGAGAGCTATCAATACATAGGTTTTAAGATTCTTACTAGTCAGATATATTCTTGTGCGGTGAATAGGGGGTGTTGAGTCCAGTTCACTGAGCAAGGAGTAGGTCTTGTCTATTACATATTGGGTTTATGGAACGGTATCTGAGCTAATTTGAAACCCTTGTTTTATGCATCATCCCACCTCACCTTACCCTTCAGCAGCCATAGTGTGTTTTCTAAATGTGTGACTCTGTTCTGTCTTGTAATTCAGTTCAAGTGTAGCGATTTTTACATTCCCTCTATAACTGATAGCTTATGAAACGTGTCTTTTTCTGTGTGACTTATTTCACTTAGAATCGTCGTACCTAAATCCACTCGTCATGGTGCTACTAGCCTTATGACATTGATTTCATGGCTGTGTGATATTCCATTGTACATAAGGACCACAACTTCTTTATCCATTTTTCCGTTTCCTGGGATATTTAAGGTGTAATGAAGTGGAGGTTCTTGTCAACAGAGCAGCCCTAAACTTTGGGGTGCCTGTGTCTTGCTGATTATTAGTTTTCCCAATTTATACACCCAGGAGTGGAAGTGCCCTATGCTCTCTAAGCTGTGTTTTTTAGATGTTCCAGGACACACCGTACACTTCTCCAGAGTGGCTGTTGGCATTTTCCATCCCGCCCATCAGCGTAGCAAGGCTCCCATTTCTCCATGGCCTGTCCTGCATTTCTGGTTTTGACACTTTTTTCAGCATGGCCCTTTTGACCGATGGGAAGCGAGACTTCTTTGTAGCGCTGATTTGCCTTTCCAGGTTGCTTGGTTGGCCAAAAAGGGCGTATGCGTTTTTTCCTGAATATATTCAGGAAAAAACGCATACGCCCTTTTTGGCCAAGGGCATCATTGTCCACGTTTTGCCGCTTTTCATGTGCTTTAGAGGCGATTCGAATCTACCTCCTGAAATCTTTTTCCTGCAATTCTGCCTTGCTTTCAAAACCTCCTCGTTGCCTTCCCTCAATATATTTGTGGACGAGAGTTATCATTTATAAGTCTGCAGGTTTGTGAATTGCAGTGCCCCGGAGCTCCATTTTTCCACTCGCTTTTTTGGGAGCTGGCCGCAAAAGCGCAGGATTGCTTCAGGCCCTATTCTGGTTCCGGGGGGCAGGCTGAGCCCGTGGTTAATTCTTCTTCCTGATGGGAAAATAGAGTGACCTTTGCCTGTCCCAACAGCTAGAGCCAGTCTCTCATTGATTCCCTCTCTTCCTGTTCATCCTCAGGACAAATTGCAACCTGTACGGAACAGCATTTTAAAGGTGCTGATTCTCCAAGGAGGGAGATTGCTAGTAAACCGGCTGGAATGGCGAACCCGAGCACAAGGAGATGAGAAATGAGGTGCGTTTTAGAAACCTTTCCCGATCACACGGTGTACCAACATCTGGGTTTCTCATGCATGTTTTCGATGTAGAAAGATGCCCTTGAACCTGGAGATTTGGAACCCATGGGATGGGTACCATGCAGTATTACTTTAAAGGGTCTGCGTTTGCTCACCCAACCTCACCAAACCTCTCAGCCCCAAGCGTTTCAACCCTTATGTCTCATCCAGCTGTGGGTCTAGATATGATCAATCCAGGTTGCATCACAGCCCTTGAACGAATTTTGTAAGAATTTCTCTCTCTTTCACTGTCTTTGTTTCATGGGTTTTTAAAAGTAATTTATTTTTATAAGGGGGTTTAGCTGCTTTTCACTGCTGTGTTTATGCCGCTTTACACCCACTTGACTCACTTACACAGAGATATCAATACATAGGTTTTAACGTTCTTACTACTGAGATATATTCTTGTGCGGTGAATAGGGGGTGTTGAGTCCAGTTCACTGAGCAAGGAGTAGGTCTTGTCTATTACATATTGGGTTTATGGAACGGTATCTGAGCTAATTTGAAACCCTTGTTTTATGCATCACCCCACCTCACCTTACCCGTTCAGCAGCCATAGTGTGTTTTCTAAATGTGTGACTGTTCTGTCTTGTAATTCAGTTCAAGTGCAGCGATTTTTACATTCCCTCTATAAGTGATAGCTTATGAAACGTGTCTTTTTCGGTGTGACTTATTTCACTTAGAATCGTCGTACCTAAATCCACTCATCATGCTGCTACTAGCCTCATGACATTGATTTCATGGCTGTGTGATATTCCATTGTACATAAGGAGCACAACTTCTTTATCCATTTTTCCCTTTCCTGGGATATTTAAGGTGTAACGAAGTGGAGGTTCTTGTCAACAGAGCAGCCCTAAACTTTGGGGTGCCTGTGACTTGCGGATTTTTAGTGTTCCCTATTTATACGCACCATGAGTGGAAGTGCCCTATGCTCTCTTAGCTGTGATTTATACATGTTGCAGGACACGCCGTACATTTCTCCAGAGTGGCTGTTGGCAATTTACATCCCGCCCGTCAGCGTAGCAAGGCTCCCATTTCTCCATGGCTTGTCCTGCATTTCTGGTTTTGACACTTTTTTCAGCATGGCCCTTTTGAGCGATCGGAAGCAAGACATCTTTCTAGCGTTGATTGGCCTTTCCAGGTTGCTTGGTTGGCCAAAAAGGGCGTATGCGTTTTTTTCTGAATATATTCAGGAAAAAACGCATGCGCCCTTTTTAGCGAATGGCATCATTGTCGAAGTTTAGCCACTTTTCATGTGCTTTAAAGGTGCTTCGAATCTACGTCCTGAAATCTGTTTCCTGCAATTCTCCCTTGCTTTCAAATCGTCTTCGTTGCCTTCCCTCAATATATTTTTGGTCGAGAGTTATCATTTATAACTCTGCAGTTTTGTGAATTGCAGTGCCCCTGAGCTCCATTTTTCAACTCGCTTTTTTGGGAGCTGGCCTCAAAAGCGCAGGATTGCTTCAGCCCCTATTCTGGTTCCTGGTGGCAGGCTGAGCCCGTGGTTAATTCTTCTTCCTGATGGGAAAATAGAGTGACCTGTGCCTGTCCCAATACCTAGAGATAGTCTCTAATTGGTTCCCCCTCTTCCCGTTCATCATCAGGACAAATTGCAACCAGTTCGGAACAGCAGGTTAAAGGTGCTGATTCTCCAAGGAGGGAGATTGCTAGTAAAGAGGCTGGAATGGCAAACCCGAGTACAAGGAGATGAGAAATGAGGTGCGTTTTAGAAACCTATCCCGATCACACGGTGTACCAACATCTGGGTTTCTCATGCATGTTTTCGATGTAGAAAGATGCCCTTGAACCTGGAGATTTGGGACCCATGGGATGGGTACCATGCAGTATTACTTTAAAGGGTCTGCGTTTGCTCACCCAACCTCACCAAACCTCTCAGCCCCAAGCGTTTCAACCCTTATGTCTCATCCAGCTGTGGGTCTAGATATGATCAATCCAGGTTGCATCACAGCCCTTGAACGAATTTTGTAAGAATTTCTCTCTCTTTCACAGTCTTTGTTTCATGGGTTTTTAAAAGTAATTTATTTTTATAAGGGGTTTTAGCTGCTTTTCACTGCTGTGTTTATGCCGCTTTACACCCACTTGACTCACTTACACAGAGATATCAATACATAGGTTTTAACGTTCTTACTACTGAGATATATTCTTGTGAGGTGAATAGAGGGTGTTGAGTCCAGTTCACTGAGCAAGGAGTAGGTCTTGTCTATTACATATTGGGTTTATGGAACGGTATCTGAGCTAATTTGAAACCCTTGTTTTATGCATCACCCCACCTCACCTTACCCGTTCAGCAGCCATAGTGTGTTTTCTAAATGTGTGACTGTTCTGTCTTGTAATTCAGTTCAAGTGCAGCGATTTTTACATTCCCTCTATAACTGATAGCTTATGAAACGTGTCTTTTTCTGTGTGACTTATTTCACTTAGAATCGTCGTACCTAAATCCACTCATCATGCTGCTACTAGCCTTATGACATTGATTTCATGGCTGTGGGATATTCCATTGTGCATAAAGAGCACAACTTCTTTATCCATTTTTCCCTTTCCTGGGATATTTAAGTTGTAACGAAGTGGAGGTTCTTGTCAACAGAGCAGCCCTAAACTTTGACGTGCCTGTGTCTTGCGGATTTTTAGTTTTCCCTATTTATACGCCCATGAGTGGAAGTGCCCTATGCTCTCTTAGCTGTGTTTTTTAGATGTTCCAGGACACGCCGTACACTTCTCCAGATTGGCTGTTGGCAATTTACATCCCGCCCATCAGCGTAGCAAGGCTCCCATTTCTCCATGGCCTGTCCTGCATTTCTGGTTTTGACACTTTTTTCAGCATGGCCCTTTTGACCGATGGGAAGCGAGACTTCTTTGTAGCGCTGATTTGCTTTCCAGGTTGCTTGGTTGGCCAAATACGGCGTATGCGTTTTTTCCTGAATATATTCAGGAAAAAACGCATACGCCCTTTTTGTCCAAGGGCATCATTGTCGACGTTTTGCCGCTTTTCATGTGCTTTAGGGGCGATTCGAATCTACCTCCTGAAATCTGTTTCCTGCAATTCTGCCTTGCTTTCAAATCATCTTCGTTGCCTTCCCTGAATATATTTGTGGACGAGAGTTATCATTTATAACTCTGCAGGTTTGTGAATTGCAGTGCCCCTTAGCTCCATTTTTCAACTCGCCTTTTTGGGAGCTGGCCGCAAATGCGCAGGATTCCTTCAGGCCCTATTCTACTTCCGGGGGGCAGGCTGAGCCCGTGGTTAATTCTTCTTCCTGATGGGAAAGTAGAGTAACCTGTGCCTGTCCCAATACCTAGAGCTAGTCTCTCATTGGTTCCCCCTCTTCCCGTTCATCCTCAGGACAAATTACAACCTGTACGGAACAGCACGTTAAAGGTGCTGATTCTCCAAGGAGGGCGATTGCTAGTAAAGCGGCTGGAATGGCGAACCCGAGCACAAGGAGATGAGAAATGAGGTGCCTTTTAGAGACCTTTCCCGATCACATGGTGTACCAACTTCTGGGTTTCTCATGCATGTTTTCAATGTAGGAAGATGCCCTTGAACCTGGAGATTTGGGACCCATGGGATGGGTACCATGCAGTATTACTTTAAAGGGTCTGCGTTTGCTCACCCAACCTCACCATACCTCTCAGCCCCAAGAGTGTCCACCCTTATGTCTCATCCAGCTGTGGGTCTAGATATGGTCAATCCAGGTTGCATCACAGACCCTGAACGAATTTGTAAGAATTTCTCTCTCTTTCACTCTTTGTTTCATGGGTTTTTAAAAGTAATTTATTTTTATAATGGGGTTTAGCTGCTTTTCACTGCTGTGTTTATGCCGCTTTACACCCACTTGTCACTCTTACATAAAGCTATCAATACATAGGTTTTAAGATTCTTACTAGTCAGATATATTCTTGTGCGGTGAATAGGGGGTGTTGAGTCCAGGTCACTGAGCAAGGAGTAGGTCTTGTCTATTACATATTGGGTTTATGGAACGGTATCTGAGCTAATTTATAACCCTTGATTTATGCATCACCCCACCTCACCTTACCCGTTCAGCAGCCATAGTGTGTTTTCTAAATGTGTGACTCTGTTGTGTCTTGTAATTCAGTTCAAGTGTAGCGATTTTTACATTCCTTCTATAAATGATAGCTTATGAAACGTGTCTTTTTCTGTGTGTCTTATTTCACTTAGAATCGTCATACCTAAATCCACTCATCATGCTCCTACTAGCCTTATGACATTGATTTCATGACTGTGTGATATTCCATTGTACATAAGGACCACAACTTCTTTATCCATTTTTCCCTTTCCTCGGATATTTAAGGTGTAACGAAGTGGAGGTTCTTGTCAACAGAGCAGCCCTAAACTTTGGGGTGCCTGTGACTTGCGGATTTTTAGTGTTCCCTATTTATACGGCCATGAGTGGAAGTGCCCTATGCTCTCTTAGCTGTGATTTATACATGTTGCAGGACACGCCGTACATTTCTCCAGAGTGGCTGTTGGCAATTTACATCCCGCCCGTCAGCGTAGCAAGGCTCCCATTTCTCCATGGCTTGTCCTGCATTTCTGGTTTTGACACTTTTTTCAGCATGGCCCTTTTGAGCGATCGGAAGCAAGACATCTTTCTAGCGTTGATTGGCCTTTCCAGGTTGCTTGGTTGGCCAAAAAGGGCGTATGCGTTTTTTTCTGAATATATTCAGGAAAAAACGCATGCGCCCTTTTTAGCGAATGGCATCATTGTCGAAGTTTTGCCACTTTTCATGTGCTTTAAAGGTGCTTCGAATCTACGTCCTGAAATCTGTTTCCTGCAATTCTCCCTTGCTTTCAAATCGTCTTCGTTGCCTTCCCTCAATATATTTTTGGTCGAGAGTTATCATTTATAACTCTGCAGTTTTGTGAATTGCAGTGCCCCTGAGCTCCATTTTTCAACTCGCTTTTTTGGGAGCTGGCCTCAAAAGCGCAGGATTGCTTCAGCCCCTATTCTGGTTCCTGGTGGCAGGCTGAGCCCGTGGTTAATTCTTCTTCCTGATGGGAAAATAGAGTGACCTGTGCCTGTCCCAATACCTAGAGATAGTCTCTAATTGGTTCCCCCTCTTCCCGTTCATCATCAGGACAAATTGCAACCAGTTCGGAACAGCAGGTTAAAGGTGCTGATTCTCCAAGGAGGGAGATTGCTAGTAAAGAGGCTGGAATGGCAAACCCGAGTACAAGGAGATGAGAAATGAGGTGCGTTTTAGAAACCTATCCCGATCACACGGTGTACCAACATCTGGGTTTCTCATGCATGTTTTCGATGTAGAAAGATGCCCTTGAACCTGGAGATTTGGGACCCATGGGATGGGTACCATGCAGTATTACTTTAAAGGGTCTGCGTTTGCTCACCCAACCTCACCAAACCTCTCAGCCCCAAGCGTTTCAACCCTTATGTCTCATCCAGCTGTGGGTCTAGATATGATCAATCCAGGTTGCATCACAGCCCTTGAACGAATTTTGTAAGAATTTCTCTCTCTTTCACAGTCTTTGTTTCATGGGTTTTTAAAAGTAATTTATTTTTATAAGGGGTTTTAGCTGCTTTTCACTGCTGTGTTTATGCCGCTTTACACCCACTTGACTCACTTACACAGAGATATCAATACATAGGTTTTAACGTTCTTACTACTGAGATATATTCTTGTGAGGTGAATAGAGGGTGTTGAGTCCAGTTCACTGAGCAAGGAGTAGGTCTTGTCTATTACATATTGGGTTTATGGAACGGTATCTGAGCTAATTTGAAACCATTGTTTTATGCATCACCCCACCTCACCTTACCCGTTCAGCAGCCATAGTGTGTTTTCTAAATGTGTGACTGTTCTGTCTTGTAATTCAGTTCAAGTGCAGCGATTTTTACATTCCCTCTATAACTGATAGCTTATGAAACGTGTCTTTTTCTGTGTGACTTATTTCACTTAGAATCGTCGTACCTAAATCCACTCATCATGCTGCTACTAGCCTTATGACATTGATTTCATGGCTGTGGGATATTCCATTGTGCATAAAGAGCACAACTTCTTTATCCATTTTTCCCTTTCCTGGGATATTTAAGTTGTAACGAAGTGGAGGTTCTTGTCAACAGAGCAGCCCTAAACTTTGACGTGCCTGTGTCTTGCGGATTTTTAGTTTTCCCTATTTATACGCCCATGAGTGGAAGTGCCCTATGCTCTCTTAGCTGTGTTTTTTAGATGTTCCAGGACACGCCGTACACTTCTCCAGATTGGCTGTTGGCAATTTACATCCCGCCCATCAGCGTAGCAAGGCTCCCATTTCTCCATGGCCTGTCCTGCATTTCTGGTTTTGACACTTTTTTCAGCATGGCCCTTTTGACCGATGGGAAGCGAGACTTCTTTGTAGCGCTGATTTGCTTTCCAGGTTGCTTGGTTGGCCAAATACGGCGTATGCGTTTTTTCCTGAATATATTCAGGAAAAAACGCATACGCCCTTTTTGTCCAAGGGCATCATTGTCGACGTTTTGCCGCTTTTCATGTGCTTTAGGGGCGATTCGAATCTACCTCCTGAAATCTGTTTCCTGCAATTCTGCCTTGCTTTCAAATCATCTTCGTTGCCTTCCCTGAATATATTTGTGGACGAGAGTTATCATTTATAACTCTGCAGGTTTGTGAATTGCAGTGCCCCTTAGCTCCATTTTTCAACTCGCTTTTTTGGGAGCTGGCCGCAAATGCGCAGGATTCCTTCAGGCCCTATTCTACTTCCGGGGGGCAGGCTGAGCCCGTGGTTAATTCTTCTTCCTGATGGGAAAGTAGAGTAACCTGTGCCTGTCCCAATACCTAGAGCTAGTCTCTCATTGGTTCCCCCTCTTTCCGTTCATCCTCAGGACAAATTACAACCTGTACGGAACAGCACGTTAAAGGTGCTGATTCTCCAAGGAGGGCGATTGCTAGTAAAGCGGCTGGAATGGCGAACCCGAGCACAAGGAGATGAGAAATGAGGTGCCTTTTAGAGACCTTTCCCGATCACATGGTGTACCAACTTCTGGGTTTCTCATGCATGTTTTCAATGTAGGAAGATGCCCTTGAACCTGGAGATTTGGGACCCATGGGATGGGTACCATGCAGTATTACTTTAAAGGGTCTGCGTTTGCTCACCCAACCTCACCATACCTCTCAGCCCCAAGAGTGTCCACCCTTATGTCTCATCCAGCTGTGGGTCTAGATATGGTCAATCCAGGTTGCATCACAGACCCTGAACGAATTTGTAAGAATTTCTCTCTCTTTCACTCTTTGTTTCATGGGTTTTTAAAAGTAATTTATTTTTATAATGGGGTTTAGCTGCTTTTCACTGCTGTGTTTATGCCGCTTTACACCCACTTGTCACTCTTACATAAAGCTATCAATACATAGGTTTTAAGATTCTTACTAGTCAGATATATTCTTGTGCGGTGAATAGGGGGTGTTGAGTCCAGTTCACTGAGCAAGGAGTAGGTCTTGTCTATTACATATTGGGTTTATGGAACGGTATCTGAGCTAATTTATAACCCTTGATTTATGCATCACCCCACCTCACCTTACCCGTTCAGCAGCCATAGTGTGTTTTCTAAATGTGTGACTCTGTTGTGTCTTGTAATTCAGTTCAAGTGTAGCGATTTTTACATTCCTTCTATAAATGATAGCTTATGAAACGTGTCTTTTTCTGTGTGTCTTATTTCACTTAGAATCGTCATACCTAAATCCACTCATCATGCTCCTACTAGCCTTATGACATTGATTTCATGACTGTGTGATATTCCATTGTACATAAGGACCACAACTTCTTTATCCATTTTTCCCTTTCCTCGGATACTTAAGGTGTAACGAAGTGGAGGTTCTTGTCAACAGAGCAGCCCTAATCTTTGGGGTGCCTGTGCCTTGCTGATTTTTAGTTTTCCCAATTTATAGGCCCATGAGTGGAAGTGCCCTATGCTCTCTAAGCTGTGTTTTTTAGATGTTCCAGGACACACCGTTCACTTCTGCAGAGTGGCTATTGGCCATTTACATCCCGTCCATCTGCGTAGCAAGGCTCCCATTTCTCCATGGCCTGTCCTGCATTTTTGGTTTTGACAATTTTTTCAGCATGGCCCTTTTGACCGATGGGAAGCGAGACTTCTTTGTAGCGCTTATTTCCCTTTCCAGGTTGCTTTGTTGGCCAAGAAGGGCGTATGGTTTTTTCCTGAATATATTCAGGAAAAAACGCATACGCCCTTTTTGGCCAAGGACATCATTGTCGACGTTTTGCCGCTTTTCATGTGCTTTAGAGGCGATTCGAATGTATCTCATGAAATCTGTTTCCTGCAATTCTGCCTTGCTTTCAACTCGTCTTCGTTGCCTTCCCTCAATATAGTTTTGGACGAGAGTTATCATTTATAACTCTGCAGGTTTGTGAATTGCAGTTCCCCTGAGCTCCATTGTTCAACTTGCTTTTTTGGGAGCTGGCCGCAAAATCACAGGATTGCTTCAGACCCTATTCTGGTTCCAGGGGGCAGGCTGAGTCTGTGGTTAATTCTTCTTCCTGATGGGCAAATAGAGTGACCTCTGCCTCTCCCAACACCTAGAGCTAGTCTCACGTTGGTTCCCTTCTTCCCATTCATCCACAGAACAAATTGCAACCTGTACGGAACAGCAGGTTAAAGGTGCTGATTCTCCAAGCAGGGAGATTGCTAGTAAAGCGGCTGGAATGGCGAACCCGAGCACAAGGAGATGAGAAATGAGTTGCGTGTTAGAAACCTTTCCCAATCACACTGTGTACCAACTTCTGGGTTCCTCATGCATGTTTTCGATGTAGGAAGATGCCCTTGAACCTGGAGATTTGGGACCCATGGGATGGGTACCACGTAGTATTACTTTAAAGGGTCTGCGTTTGCTCACCCAACCTGACCAAACGTCTCAGCCCCAAGAGTGTCCACCCTTATGTCTCATCCAGCTGTGGGTCTAGATATGGTCAATCCAGGTTGCATCACAGCCCCTGAACTAATTTTTAAGAATTTCTCTCTCTTTCACTCTTTGTTTCATGGGTTTTTAAAAGTAATTTATTTTTATAATGGGGTTTAGCTGCTTTTCACTGCTGTGTTTATGCTGTTTTACACCCTCTTGACTCACTTACATAAAGCTATCAATACATAGGTTTTAAGATTCTTAGTAGTCAGATATATTCTTGTTCGGTGAATAGGGGGTGTTGAGTCCAGTTCACTGAGCAAGGAGTAGGTCTTGTCTATTACATATTGGGTTTATGGAATGGTATCTGAGCTAATTTGAAACCCTTGTTTTATGCATCACCCCACCTCACCTTTCCCGTTCAGCAGCCATAGTGTGTTTTCTATATGTGTGACTCTGTTCTGTTTTGTAATTCAGTTCAAGTGTAGCGATTTTTACATTCCCTCTATAAGTGATAGCTTATGATAAGTGTGTTTTTCTGCGTGACTTATTTCACTTAGAATCGTCGTACCTAAATCCACTCATCATGCTGCTACTAGCCTTATGACATTGATTTCATGGCTGTGAGATATTCCATTGTACATAAGGAGCACAAATTCTTTATCCATTTTTCCCTTTCCTGGGATATTTAAGGTGTAACGAAGTGGAGGTTCTTGTCAACAGAGCAGCCCTAATCTTTGGGGTGCCTGTGTGTTGCTGATGATTAGTTTTCCCTATTTATACGCCCATGAGTGGAAGTGCCCTATGCTCTCTAAGCTGTGTTTTTTAGATGCTCCAGGACATGCCGTTCACTTCTCCAGAGTGGCGATTGGCAATTTCCATCCCGCCCATCAGCGTAGCAAGGCTCCCTTTTCTCCATGGACTGTCCTGCATTTCTGATTTTGACACTTTTTTCAACATGGCCCTTTTAACCGATGGGAAGCGAGACTTCTTTGTAGTGCTGATTTGCCTTTCCAGGTTGCTTGGTTGGCCAAAAAGGGCGTATGTGTTTTTTCCTGAATATATTCAGGAAAAAACGCATACGCCCTTTATGGACAAGGGCATCATTGTTGAAGTTTTGCTGCTTTTCCAGTGTTTTAAAGGCGATTCGAATCTACCTCCTGAAATCTGTTTCCTTCAATTCTGCCTTGCTTTCAAATCCTCTTCGTTGACTTCCCTCAATATATTTGTGGACGAGAGTTATCATTTATAACTCTGCAGGTTTGTGAATTGCAGTGCCCCTGCGCTCCATTGTTCAACTCGCTTTTTTGGGAGCTGGCCGAAAAGCGCAGGATTGCTTCAGGCCCTATTCTGGTTCCGGAGGGCAGGCTGAGCCCGTGGTTAATTCTTCTTCCTGATTGAAAAATAGAGTGACCTGTGCCTGTCCTAACACCTAGAGCTAGTCTCTCATTGGTTCCCCCTCTTCCCGTTCATCCTCAGGACAAATTGCAACCTGTACGGAACAGCAGGTTAAAGGTGCTGATTCTCCAAGGAGGGAGATTGCTAGTACAGCGGCTGGAATGGCGAACCCGAGCACAGGGTGATGAGAAATGAGGTGCGTTTTAGAAACCTTTCCTAATCACACGGTGTAACAACTTCTGGGTTACTCATGCATGTTTTCGATGTAGGAAGATGCCCTTGAACCTGGAGATTTGGGACCCATGGGACGGGTACCATCAGTATTACTTTAAAGGGTCTGCGTTTTCTCACCCAACCTCACCAAACCTCTCAGCCCCAAGAGTGTCCACCCTTATGTCTCATCCAGCTGTGGGTCTAGATATGGTCAATCCAGGTTGCATCACAACCTCTGAACTAATTTTGTAAGAATTTCTCTCGCTTTCACTGTATTTGTTTCATGGGTTTTTAAAATTAATTTATTTTTATAATGGGGTTTATCTGCTTTTCACTGCTGTGTTTATGCCAATTTACACCCACTTGACCCACTTACAGAGAGCTATCAATACATAGGTTTTAAGATTCTTACTAGTCAGATATATTCTTGTGCGGTGAATAGGGGGTGTTGAGTCCAGGTCACTGAGCAAGGAGTAGGTCTTGTCTATTACATATTGGGTTTATGGAACGGTATCTGAGCTAATTTATAACCCTTGATTTATGCATCACCCCACCTCACCTTACCCCTTCAGCAGCCATAGTGTGTTTTCTAAATGTGTGACTCTGTTGTGTCTTGTAATTCAGTTCAAGTGTAGCGATTTTTACATTCCTTCTATAAATGATAGCTTATGAAACGTGTCTTTTTCTGTGTGTCTTATTTCACTTAGAATCGTCATACCTAAATCCACTCATCATGCTCCTACTAGCCTTATGACATTGATTTCATGACTGTGTGATATTCCATTGTACATAAGGACCACAACTTCTTTATCCATTTTTCCCTTTCCTCGGATATTTAAGGTGTAACGAAGTGGAGGTTCTTGTCAACAGAGCAGCCCTAATCTTTGGGGTGCCTGTGCCTTGCTGATTTTTAGTTTTCCCAATTTATATGCCCATGAGTGGAAGTGCCCTATGCTCTCTAAGCTGTGTTTTTTAGATGTTCCAGGACACACCGTTCACTTCTGCAGAGTGGCTATTGGCCATTTACATCCCGTCCATCTGCGTAGCAAGGCTCCCATTTCTCCATGGCCTGTCCTGCATTTTTGGTTTTGACAATTTTTTCAGCATGGCCCTTTTGACCGATGGGAAGCGAGACTTCTTTGTAGCGCTTATTTCCCTTTCCAGGTTGCTTTGTTGGCCAAGAAGGGCGTATGGTTTTTTCCTGAATATATTCAGGAAAAAACGCATACGCCCTTTTTGGCCAAGGACATCATTGTCGACGTTTTGCCACTTTTCATGTGCTTTAGAGGCGATTCGAATGTATCTCATGAAATCTGTTTCCTGCAATTCTGCCTTGCTTTCAACTCGTCTTCGTTGCCTTCCCTCAATATAGTTTTGGACGAGAGTTATCATTTATAAGTCTGCAGGTTTGTGAATTGCAGTTCCCCTGAGCTCCATTGTTCAACTTGCTTTTTTGGGAGCTGGCCGCAAAATCACAGGATTGCTTCAGACCCTATTCTGGTTCCAGGGGGCAGGCTGAGTCTGTGGTTAATTCTTCTTCCTGATGGGCAAATAGAGTGACCTCTGCCTCTCCCAACACCTAGAGCTAGTCTCACGTTGGTTCCCTTCTTCCCATTCATCCACAGAATAAATTGCAACCTGTACGGAACAGCAGGTTAAAGGTGCTGATTCTCCAAGCAGGGAGATTGCTAGTAAAGCGGCTGGAATGGCGAACCCGAGCACAAGGAGATGAGAAATGAGTTGCGTGTTAGAAACCTTTCCCAATCACACTGTGTACCAACTACTGGGTTCCTCATGCATGTTTTCGATGTAGGAAGATGCCCTTGAACCTGGAGATTTGGGACCCATGGGATGGGTACCACGTAGTATTACTTTAAAGGGTCTGCGTTTGCTCACCCAACCTGACCAAACGTCTCAGCCCCAAGAGTGTCCACCCTTATGTCTCATCCAGCTGTGGGTCTAGATATGGTCAATCCAGGTTGCATCACAGCCCCTGAACTAATTTTTAAGAATTTCTCTCTCTTTCACTCTTTGTTTCATGGGTTTTTAAAAGTAATTTATTTTTATAATGGGGTTTAGCTGCTTTTCACTGCTGTGTTTATGCTGTTTTACACCCTCTTGACTCACTTACATAAAGCTATCAATACATAGGTTTTAAGATTCTTAGTAGTCAGATATATTCTTGTTCGGTGAATAGGGGGTGTTGAGTCCAGTTCACTGAGCAAGGAGTAGGTCTTGTCTATTACATATTGGGTTTATGGAACGGTATCTGAGCTAATTTGAAACCCTTGTTTTATGCATCACCCCACCTCACCTTTCCCGTTCAGCAGCCATAGTGTGTTTTCTATATGTGTGACTCTGTTCTGTTTTGTAATTCAGTTCAAGTGTAGCGATTTTTACATTCCCTCTATAAGTGATAGCTTATGATAAGTGTCTTTTTCTGCGTGACTTATTTCACTTAGAATCGTCGTACCTAAATCCACTCATCATGCTGCTACTAGCCTTATGACATTGATTTCATGGCTGTGAGATATTCCATTGTACATAAGGAGCACAAATTCTTTATCCATTTTTCCCTTTCCTGGGATATTTAAGGTGTAACGAAGTGGAGGTTCTTGTCAACAGAGCAGCCCTAATCTTTGGGGTGCCTGTGTGTTGCTGATGATTAGTTTTCCCTATTTATACGCCCATGAGTGGAAGTGCCCTATGCACTCTAAGCTGTGTTTTTTAGATGCTCCAGGACATGCCGTTCACTTCTCCAGAGTGGCGATTGGCAATTTCCATCCCGCCAATCAGCGTAGCAAGGCTCCCTTTTCTCCATGGACTGTCCTGCATTTCTGATTTTGACACTTTTTTCAACATGGCCCTTTTAACCGATGGGAAGCGAGACTTCTTTGTAGTGCTGATTTGCCTTTCCAGGTTGCTTGGTTGGCCAAAAAGGGCGTATGTGTTTTTTCCTGAATATATTCAGGAAAAAACGCATACGCCCTTTATGGACAAGGGCATCATTGTTGAAGTTTTGCTGCTTTTCCAGTGTTTTAAAGGCGATTCGAATCTACCTCCTGAAATCAGTTTCCTTCAATTCTGCCTTGCTTTCAAATCCTCTTCGTTGACTTCCCTCAATATATTTGTGGACGAGAGTTATCATTTATAACTCTGCAGGTTTGTGAATTGCAGTGCCCCTGAGCTCCATTGTTCAACTCGCTTTTTTGGGAGCTGGCCGAAAAGCGCAGGATTTCTTCAGGCCCTATTCTGGTTCCGGAGGGCAGGCTGAGCCCGTGGTTAATTCTTCTTCCTGATTGAAAAATAGAGTGACCTGTGCCTGTCCTAACACCTAGAGCTAGTCTCTCATTGGTTCCCCCTCTTCCCGTTCATCCTCAGGACAAATTGCAACCTGTACGGAACAGCAGGTTAAAGGTGCTGATTCTCCAAGGAGGGAGATTGCTAGTACAGCGGCTGGAATGGCGAACCCGAGCACAGGGTGATGAGAAATGAAGTGCGTTTTAGAAACCTTTCCTAATCACACGGTGTAACAACTTCTGGGTTACTCATGCATGTTTTCGATGTAGGAAGATGCCCTTGAACCTGGAGATTTGGGACCCATGGGACGGGTACCATCAGTATTACTTTAAAGGGTCTGCGTTTTCTCACCCAACCTCACCAAACCTCTCAGCCCCAAGAGTGTCCACCCTTATGTCTCATCCAGCTGTGGGTCTAGATATGGTCAATCCAGGTTGCATCACAACCTCTGAACTAATTTTGTAAGAATTTCTCTCGCTTTCACTGTCTTTGTTTCATGGGTTTTTAAAATTAATTTATTTTTATAATGGGGTTTATCTGCTTTTCACTGCTGTGTTTATGCCAATTTACACCCACTTGACCCACTTACAGAGAGCTATCAATACATAGGTTTTAAGATACTTATTGTCAGATATACTCTTGTGCGGTGAATAGGGGGTGTTGAGTCCAGTTCACTGAGCAAGGAGTAGGTCTTGTCTATTACATATTGGGTTTATGGAATGATATCTGGGCTAATTTGAAACCCTTGTTTTATGCATCACCCCACCTCACCTTTCCCGTTCAGCAGCCATGGTGTGTTTTCCATATGTGTGACTCTGTTCTGTCTTGTAATTCAGTTCAAGTGTAGCGATTTTTACATTCCCTCTATAAGTGATAACTTATGAAACGTGTCTTTTTCTGTGTGACTTATTTCACTTAGAATCGTCGTACCTAAATCCACACATCATGCTGCTACTAGCCTTATGACATTGATTTCATGGCTGTGTGATATTCCATTGTACATAAGGAGCACAACTTCTTTATCCATTTTTCCCTTTCCTGGGATATTTAAGGTGTAACGAAGTGGAGGTTCCTGTCAACAGAGCAGCCCTAAACTTTGGGGTGCCTGTGCCTTGCTGATTTTTAGTTTTCCCAATTTATACGCCCATGAGTGGAAGTGCCCTATGCTCTCTAAGCTGCGTTTCTTAGATGTTCCAGGACACGCCGTACACTTCTCCAGAGTGGCTGTTGGCAATTTACGTCCCACCCATCAGCATACCAAGGCTCCCATTTCTCCATGGCCTGTCCTGCATTTCTGGTTTGACACTTTTTTCAGCATGGCCCTTTTGACCGATGGGAAGCGAGACTTCTTTGTAGCACTTATTTCCCTTTCCAGGTTGCTTGGTTGGCCAAGAAGGGCGTATGTTTTTTTCCTGAATATATTCAGGAAAAAACGCATACACCCTTTTTGGCCAAGGACATCATTGTCGACGTTTTGCCACTTTTCATGTGCTTTAAAGGCGATTTGAATCTACCTCCTGAAATCTCTTTCCTGCAATTCTGCCTTGCTTTCAACTCGTCTTCGTTGCCTTCCCTCAATATAGTTTTGGACGAGAGTTATCATTTATAACTCTGCAGGTTTGTGAATTGCAGTGCCCCTGAGCTCCATTGTTCAACTCGCTTTTTTGGGAGCTGGCCACAAAATCACAGGATTGCTTCAGACCCTATTCTGGTTCCAGGGGGCAGGCTGAGCCCGTGGTTAATTCTTCTTCCTGATGGGAAAATAGAGTGACCTCTGCCTGTCCCAACACCTACAGCTAGTCTCACGTTGGTTCACCTTCTTCCCGTTCATCCTCAGGATAAATTGCAATCTGTACGGAACAGCAGGTTAAAGGTGCTGATTTTCCAAGCAGGGAGATTGCTAGTAAAGCGGCTGGAATGGCGAACCCGAGCACAAGGAGATGAGAAATGAGGTGCGTTTTAGAAACCTTTCCCAATCACACTGTGTACCAACTTCTGGGTTCCTCATGCATGTTTTCAATGTAGGAAGATGCCCTTGAACCTGCAGATTTGGGACCCATGGGATGGGTACCACCTAGTATTACTTTAAAGGGTCTGCGTTTGCTCACCCAACCTCACCAAACGTCTCAGCCCCAAGAGTGTCCACCCTTATGTCTCATCCAGCTGTGGGTCTAGATATGGTCAATCCAGGTTGCATCACAGCCCATGAACGAATATTGCAAGAATTTCTCTAACTTTCACTGTCTTTGTTTCATGGGTTTTTAAAAGTAATTTATTTTTATAATGGGGTATAGCTGCTTTTCACTGCTGTGTATATGCCGCTTTAGACCCAGTTGACTCACTTACACAGAGATATCAATACATAGGTTTTAAGATTCTTACTAGTGAGATATATTCTTGTGTGGTGAATAGGGGGTGTTGAGTCCAGTTCACTGAGCAAGGCGTAGGTCTTGTCTATTACATATTGGGTTTATGGAACGGTATCTGAGCTAATTTGAAACCCTTGTTTTATGCATCACCCCACCTCACCTTTCCCGTTCAGCAGCCATAGTGTGTTTTGTATATGTGTGACTCTGTTCTGTTTTGTAATTCAGTTCAAGTGTAGCGATTTTTACATTCCCTCTATAAGTGATAGCTTATGATAAGTGTCTTTTTCTGCGTGACTTATTTCACTTAGAATCGTCGTACCTAAATCCACTCATCATGCTGCTACTAGCCTTATGACATTGATTTCATGGCTGTGAGATAATCCATTGTACATAAGGAGCACAAATTCTTTATCCATTTTTCCCTTTCCTGGGATATTTAAGGTGTAACGAAGTGGAGGTTCTTGTCAACAGAGCAGCCCTGATCTTTGGGGTGCCTGTGTCTTGCTGATGATTAGTTTTCCCTATTTATACGCCCATGAGTGGAAGTGCCCTATGCTCTCTAAGCTGTGTTTTTTAGATGCTCCAGGACATGCCGTTCACTTCTCCAGAGTGGCGATTGGCAATTTCCATCCCGCCAATCAGCGTAGCAAGGCTCCCTTTTCTCCATGGACTGTCCTGCATTTCTGATTTTGACACTTTTTTCAACATGGCCCTTTTAACCGATGGGAAGCGAGACTTCTTTGTAGCGCTGATTTGCCTTTCCAGGTTGCTTGGTTGGCCAAAAAGGGCGTATAAGTTTTTTCCTGAATATATTCAGGAAAAAACGCATACGCCCTTTATGGACAAGGGCATCATTGTTGAAGTTTTGCTGCTTTTCAAGTGCTTTAAAGGCGATTCGAATCTACCTCCTGAAATCTATTTCCTTCAATTCTGCCTTGCTTTCAAATCCTCTTCGTTGACTTCCCTCAATATATTTGTGGACGAGAGTTATCATTTATAACTCTGCAGGTTTGTGAATTGCAGTGCCCCTGAGCTCCATTGTTCAACTCGCTTTTTTGGGAGCTGGCCGAAAAGTGCAGCATTGCTTCAGGCCCTATTCTGGTTCCGGAGGGCAGGCTGAGCCCGTGGTTAATTCTTCTTCCTGATGGGAAAATAGAGTGACCTGTGCCTGTCCCAACACCTAGAGCTAGTCTCTCATTGGTTCCCCTTCTTCCCGTTCATCCTCAGGACAAATTGCAACCTGTACGGAACAGCAGGTTAAAGGTGCTGATTCTCCAAGGAGGGACATTGCTAGTAAAGCGGCTGGAATGGCGAACCCGAGCACAGGGTGATGAGAGATGAGGTGCGTTTTAGAAACATTTCCTAATCACACGGTGTAACAACTTCTGGGTTCCTCATGCATGTTTTCGATGTAGGAAGATGCCCTTGAACCTGGAGATTTGGGACCCATGGGACGGGTACCATCAGTATTACTTTAAAGGGTCTGCGTTTTCTCCCCGAACCTCACCAAACCTCTCAGCCCCAAGAGTGTCCACCCTTATGTCTCATCCAGCTGTGGGTCTAGATATGGTCAATCCAGGTTGCATCACAACCTCTGAACTAATTTTGTAAGAATTTCTCTCGCTTTCACTGTCTTTGTTTCATGGGTTTTTAAAAGTAATTTATTTTTATAATGGGGTTTATCTGCTTTTCACTGCTGTGTTTATGCCAATTTACACCCACTTGACCCACTTACAGAGAGCTATCAATACATAGGTTTTAAGATACTTATTGTCAGATATACTCTTGTGCGGTGAATAGGGGGTGTTGAGTCCACTTCACTGAGCAAGGAGTAGGTCTTGTCTATTACATAATGGGTTTCTGGAATGGTATCTGAGCTAATTTGAAACCCTTGTTTTATGCATCACCCAACCCCACCTTTCCCGTTCAGAAGACATAGTGTGTTTTATAAATGTGTGACTCTGTTCTGTTTTGTAATTCAGTTCAAGTGTAGCGATTTTTACATTCCCTCTATAAGTGATAGCTTATGAAACGTGCCTTTTTCTGTGTGACTTATTTCACTTAGAATTGTCGTACCTAAATCCACTCATCATGCTTCTACTAGCCTTATAACATTGATTTCATGGCTGTGTGATATTCCATTGTACATAAAGAGCACAACTTCTTTATCCATTTTTCTCTTTCCTGGGATTTTTAAGGTGTAACGAAGTGGAGGTTCTCTTCAACAGAGCAGCCCTAAACTTTGGGGTGCCTGTGTCTTGCTGATTTTTAGTTTTCCCAATTTACATGCCCATGAGTGGAAGTGCCCTATGCTCTCTAAGCTGCGTTTCTTAGATGTTCCAGGACACGCCGTACACTTCTCCAGAGTGGCTGTTGGCAATTTACGTCCCGCCCATCAGCATAGCAAGGCTCCCATTTCTCCATGGCCTGTCCTGCATTTCTGGTTTGACACTTTTTTCAGCATGGCCCTTTTGACCGATGGGAAGCGAGACTTCTTTGTAGCACTTATTTCCCTTTCCAGGTTGCTTGGTTGGCCAAGAAGGGCGTATGTTTTTTTCCTGAATATATTCAGGAAAAAACACATACACCCTTTTTGGCCAAGGACATCATTGTCGACGTTTTGCCACTTTTCATGTGCTTTAAAGGCGATTTGAATCTACCTCCTGAAATCTCTTTCCTGCAATTCTGCCTTGCTTTCAACTCGTCTTCGTTGCCTTCCCTCAATATAGTTTTGGACGAGAGTTATCATTTATAACTCTGCAGGTTTGTGGATTGCAGTGCCCCTGAGCTCCATTGTTCAACTCGCTTTTTTGGGAGCTGGCCACAAAATCACAGGATTGCTTCAGACCCTATTCTGGTTCCAGGGGGCAGGCTGAGCCCGTGGTAAATTCTTCTTCCTGATGGGAAAATAGAGTGACCTGTGCCTGTCCCAACACCTAGAGCTAGTCTCACGTTGGTTCCCCTTCTTCCCGTTCATCCTCAGGATAAATTGCAACCTGTACGGAACAGCAGGTTAAAGGTGCTGATTTTCCAAGCAGGGAGATTGCTAGTAAAGCTGCTGGAATGGCGAACCCGAGCACAAGGAGATGAGAAATGAGGTGCGTTATAGAAACCTTTCCCGATCACACGGTGTACCAACTTCTGGGTTTCTCATGCATGTTTTCAATGTAGGAAGATGCCCTTGAACCTGGAGATTTGGGACCCATGGGATGGGTACCATGCAGTATTACTTTAAAGGGTCTGCGTTTGCTCACCCAACCTCACCAAAACTCTCAGCCCCAAGAGTGTCCACCCTTATGTCTCATCCAGCTGTGGGTCTAAATATGGTCAATCCAGGTTGCATCACAGACCCTGAACGAATTTTGTAAGAGGTTCTCTCTCTTTCACTGTCTTTGTTTCATCGATTTTTAAAAGTAATTTATTTTTATAATGGGGATAGCTTCTTTTCACTGCAGTGTTTATGCCTCTTTACACCCACTTGACTCACTTACAGAACTATCAATACATAGGTTTTAAGATTCTTACTAGTCAGATATATTCTTGTGCGGTGAATAGGGGGTGTTGAGTCCAGTTCACTGAGCAAGGAGTAGGTCTTGTCTATTACATATTGGGTTTATGGAACGGTATCTGAGCTAATTTGAAACCCTTGTTTTATGCATCACCCCACCTCACCTTACCCTTCAGCAGCCATAGTGTGTTTTCTATATGTGTGACTCTGTTCTGTCTTGTAATTCAGTTCAAGTGTAGCGATTTTTACATTCCCTCTATAACTGATAGCTTATGAAACGTGTCTTTTTCTGTGTGACTTATTTCACTTAGAATCGTCGTACCTAAATCCACTCATCATGGTGCTACTAGCCTTATGACATTGATTTCATGGCTGTGTGATATTCCATTGTACATAAGGACCACAACTTCTTTATCCATTTTTCCGTTTTCTGGGATATTTAAGGTGTAATGAAGTGGAGGTTCTTGTCAACAGAGCAGCCCTAAACTTTGGGGTGCCTGTGTCTTGCTGATTATTAGTTTTCCCAATTTATACACCCATGAGTGGAAGTGCCCTATGCTCTCTAAGCTGTGTTTTTTAGATGTTCCAGGACACGCCGTACACTTCTCCAGAGTGGCTGTTGGCATTTTCCATCCCGCCCATCAGCGTAGCAAGGCTCCCATTTCTCCATGGCCTGTCCTCTATTTCTGGTTTTGACACTTTTTTCAGCATGGCCCTTTTGACCGATGGGAAGCGAGACTTCTTTGTAGCGCTGATTTGCCTTTCCAGGTTGCTTGGTTGGCCAAAAAGGGCGTATGCGTTTTTTCCTGAATATATTCAGGAAAAAACGCATACGCCCTTTTTGGCCAAGGGCATCATTGTCCACGTTTTGCCGCTTTTCATGTGCTTTAGAGGCGATTCGAATCTACCTCCTGAAATCTTTTTCCTGCAATTCTGCCTTGCTTTCAAAACCTCTTCGTTGCCTTCCCTCAATATATTTGTGGACGAGAGTTATCATTTATAAGTCTGCAGGTTTGTGAATTGCAGTGCCCCGGAGCTCCATTTTTCCACTCGCTTTTTTGGGAGCTGGCCGCAAAAGCACAGGATTGCTTCAGGCCCTATTCTGCTTCCGGGGGGCAGGCTGAGCCCGTGGTTAATTCTTCTTCCGGATTGGAAAATAGAGTGACCTGTGCCTGTCCCAATACCTAGAGCTAGTCTCTCATTGGTTCCCCCTCTTCCCTTTCATCCTCAGGACAAATTGCAACCAGTGCGGAAGAGCAGGTTAAAGGTGCTGATTCTCCAAATAAGGAGATTGGTTGTAAAGTGCCTGGAATGGCTAACCCGAGCACAAGGAAATGAGAAATGAGGTGCGTTTTAGAAACCTTTCCCGATCACACGGTGTACCAACTTCTGGGTTCCTCATGCATGTTTTCGATGTAGGAAGATGCCCTTGAACCTGGAGATTTGGGACCCATGGGATGGGTACCAAGCAGTATTACTTTAAAGGGTCTGCGTTTGCTCACCCAACCTCACCAAACATCTCTGCCCCAATAGTGTCCACCCTTATGTGTCATCCAGCAGTGGGTCTAGATATGGTCAATCCAGGTTGCATTACAGCCCCTGAACGAATTTTGTAAGAATTTCTCTCTCTTTCACTGTCTTTGTTTCATGGGGTTTTAGAAGTAATTTATTTTTATAATGGGGTTTAGCTGCTTTTCCCTGCTGTGTTCATGCCGCTTTACACCCACTTGACTCACTTACAGAGAGCTATCAATACATAGGTTTTAACGTTTTTACTAGTCATATATATTCTTGTGCGGTGAATAGGGGGTGTTGAGTCCAGTTCACTGAGCAAGGAGTAGGTCTTGTCTATTACATAATGGGTTTTTGGAATGGTATCTGAGCTAATTTGAAACCTTTGTTTTATGCATCACCCAACCCCACCTTTCCCGTTCAGCAGACATAGTGTGTTTTATAAATGTGTGACTCTGTTCTGTTTTGTAATTCAGTTCAAGTGTAGCGATTTTTACATTCCCTCTATAAGTGATAGCTTATGAAACGTGCCTTTTTCTGTGTGACTTATTTCACTTAGAATTGTCGTACCTAATCCACTCATCATGCTGCTACTAGCCTTATAACATTGATTTCATGGCTGTGTGATATTCCATTGTACATAAGGAGCACAACTTCTTTATCCATTTTTCTCTTTCCTGGGATTTTTAAGGTGTAACGAAGTGGAGCTTCTCTTCAACAGAGCAGCCCTAAACTTTGGGGTGCCTGTGTCTTGCTGATTTTTAGTTTTCCCTATTTATACGCCCATGAGTGGAAGTGCCCTATGCTCTCTTAGGTGTGTTTTTTAGATGTTCCAGGACACACCGTACACTTCTGCAGAGTGGCTATTGGAAATTTACATACCGCCCATCAGCGTAGCAAGGCTCCCATTTCTCCATGGCCTGTCCTGCATTTCTGGTTTTCACACTTTTTTCAGCATGGCCCTTTTGACCGATGGGAAGCGAGACTTCTTTGTAGTGCTGATTTGCCTTTCCAGGTTGCTTGGTTGGCCAAAAAGGGCGTATGCGTTTTTTCCTGAATATATTTAGGAAAAAACGCATACGCCCTTTTTGGCCAAGGGCATCATTGTCGAAGTTTTACCGCTTTTCATATCCTTGAGGGGCGATTCGAATCTACCTCCTGAAAATACTTTCCTGCAATTCTGCCTCGCTTTCAAAACCTCTTCGTTGCCTTCCCTCAATATATTTGTGGACGAGAGTTATCATTTATAAGTCTGCAGGTTTGTGAATTGCAGTGCCCCGGAGCTCCATTGTTCAACTCGCTTTTTTGAGAACTGGCCGCAAAAGCGCAGGATTGCTTCAGGCCCTATTCTGGTTCCGGGGGGCAGGCTGAGCCCGTGGTTAATTCTTCTTCCTGATGGGAAAATAGAGTAACCTGTGCCTGTCCCAATACCTAGAGCTAGTCTCTCATTGGTTCCCCCTCTTCCCTTTCATCCTCAGGACAAATTGCAACCAGTTCGGAACAGCAGGTTAAAGGTGCTGATTCTCCAAAGAGGGAGATTGCTAGTAAAGCGGCAGGAATGGCGAACTCGAGCACAAGGAGATGAGAAATGAGGTGCGTTTTAGAAACCTTTCCCGATCACACGGTGTACCAACTTCTGGGTTCCTCATGCATGTTTTCGATGTAAGAAGATGCCCTTGAACCTGGAGATTTGGGACCCATGGGATGGGTACCATGCAGTATTACTTTAAAGGGTCTGCGTTTGCTCACTCAACCTCACCAAACCTCTGTGCCCCAAGAGTGTCCACCCTTATGTCTCATCCAGCTGTGGATCTAGATATGGTCAATCCAGGTTGCATCACAGCCCCTGAAAGAATGTTGTAAGAATTTCTCTCTCTTTCACTGTCTTTGTTTCATGGGTTTTTAAAAGTAATTTATTTTTATAATGGGGTTTAGCTGCTTTTCACTGCTGTGTTCATGCCCCTTTACATCCACTTGACTCACTTACAGAGAGCTATCAATACATAGGTTTTAAGATTCTTACTAGTCAGATATATTCTTGTGCGGTGAATAGGGGGTGTTGAGTCCAGGTCACTGAGCAAGGAGTAGGTCTTGTCTATTACATATTGGGTTTATGGAACGGTATCTGAGCTAATTTGAAACCCTTGTTTTATGCATCACCCCACCTCACCTTACCCTTCAGCAGCCATAGTGTGTTTTCTAAATGTGTGACTCTGTTCTGTCTTGTAATTCAGTTCAAGTGTAGCGATTTTTACATTCCCTCTATAACTGATAGCTTATGAAACGTGTCTTTTTCTGTGTGACTTATTTCACTTAGAATCGTCGTACCTAAATCCACTCGTCATGGTGCTACTAGCCTTATGACATTGATTTCATGGCTGTGTGATATTCCATTGTACATAAGGACCACAACTTCTTTATCCATTTTTCCGTTGCCTGGGATATTTAAGGTGTAATGAAGTGGAGGTTCTTGTCAACAGAGCAGCCCTAAACTTTGGGGTGCCTGTGTCTTGCTGATTATTAGTTTTCCCAATTTATACACCCAGGAGTGGAAGTGCCCTATGCTCTCTAAGCTGTGTTTTTTAGATGTTCCAGGACACACCGTACACTTCTCCAGAGTGGCTGTTGGCATTTTCCATCCCGCCCATCAGCGTAGCAAGGCTCCCATTTCTCCATGGCCTGTCCTGCATTTCTGGTTTTGACACTTTTTTCAGCATGGCCCTTTTGACCGATGGGAAGCGAGACTTCTTTGTAGCGCTGATTTGCCTTTCCAGGTTGCTTGGTTGGCCAAAAAGGGCGTATGCGTTTTTTCCTGAATATATTCAGGAAAAAACGCATACGCCCTTTTTGGCCAAGGGCATCATTGTCCACGTTTTGCCACTTTTCATGTGCTTTAGAGGCGATTCGAATCTACCTCCTGAAATCTTTTTCCTGCAATTCTGCCTTGCTTTCAAAACCTCCTCGTTGCCTTCCCTCAATATATTTGTGGACGAGAGTTATCATTTATAAGTCTGCAGGTTTGTGAATTGCAGTGCCCCGGAGCTCCATTTTTCCACTCGCTTTTTTGGGAGCTGGCCGCAAAAGCGCAGGATTGCTTCAGGCCCTATTCTGGTTCCGGGGGGCAGGCTGAGCCCGTGGTTAATTCTTCTTCCTGATGGGAAAATAGAGTGACCTTTGCCTGTCCCAACAGCTAGAGCCAGTCTCTCATTGGTTCCCCCTCTTCCCGTTCATCCTCAGGACAAATTGCAACCAGTACGGAACAGCAGGTTAAAGGTGCTGATTCTCCAAAGAGGGAGATTGCTAGTAAACCGGCTGGAATGGCGAACCCGAGCACAAGGAGATGAGAAATGAGGTGCGTTTTAGAAACCTTTCCCGATCACACGGTGTACCAACATCTGGGTTTCTCATGCATGTTTTCGATGTAGAAAGATGCCCTTGAACCTGGAGATTTGGAACCCATGGGATGGGTACCATGCAGTATTACTTTAAAGGGTCTGCGTTTGCTCACCCAACCTCACCAAACCTCTCAGCCCCAAGCGTTTCAACCCTTATGTCTCATCCAGCTGTGGGTCTAGATATGATCAATCCAGGTTGCATCACAGCCCTTGAACGAATTTTGTAAGAATTTCTCTCTCTTTCACTGTCTTTGTTTCATGGGTTTTTAAAAGTAATTTATTTTTATAAGGGGGTTTAGCTGCTTTTCACTGCTGTGTATATGCCGCTTTAGACCCAGTTGACTCACTTACACAGAGATATCAATACATAGGTTTTAACGTTCTTACTACTGAGATATATTCTTGTGCGGTGAATAGGGGGTGTTGAGTCCAGTTCACTGAGCAAGGAGTAGGTCTTGTCTATTACATATTGGGTTTATGGAACGGTATCTGAGCTAATTTGAAACCCTTGTTTTATGCATCACCCCACCTCACCTTACCCGTTCAGCAGCCATAGTGTGTTTTCTAAATGTGTGACTGTTCTGTCTTGTAATTCAGTTCAAGTGCAGCGATTTTTACATTCCCTCTATAAGTGATAGCTTATGAAACGTGTCTTTTTCGGTGTGACTTATTTCACTTAGAATCGTCGTACCTAAATCCACTCATCATGCTGCTACTAGCCTCATGACATTGATTTCATGGCTGTGTGATATTCCATTGTACATAAGGAGCACAACTTCTTTATCCATTTTTCCCTTTCCTGGGATATTTAAGGTGTAACGAAGTGGAGGTTCTTGTCAACAGAGCAGCCCTAAACTTTGGGGTGCCTGTGACTTGCGGATTTTTAGTGTTCCCTATTTATACGCCCATGAGTGGAAGTGCCCTATGCTCTCTTAGCTGTGATTTATACATGTTGCAGGACACGCCGTACATTTCTCCAGAGTGGCTGTTGGCAATTTACATCCCGCCCGTCAGCGTAGCAAGGCTCCCATTTCTCCATGGCTTGTCCTGCATTTCTGGTTTTGACACTTTTTTCAGCATGGCCCTTTTGAGCGATCGGAAGCAAGACATCTTTCTAGCGTTGATTGGCCTTTCCAGGTTGCTTGGTTGGCCAAAAAGGGCGTATGCGTTTTTTTCTGAATATATTCAGGAAAAAACGCATGCGCCCTTTTTAGCGAATGGCATCATTGTCGAAGTTTTGCCACTTTTCATGTGCTTTAAAGGTGCTTCGAATCTACGTCCTGAAATCTGTTTCCTGCAATTCTCCCTTGCTTTCAAATCGTCTTCGTTGCCTTCCCTCAATATATTTTTGGTCGAGAGTTATCATTTATAACTCTGCAGTTTTGTGAATTGCAGTGCCCCTGAGCTCCATTTTTCAACTCGCTTTTTTGGGAGCTGGCCTCAAAAGCGCAGGATTGCTTCAGCCCCTATTCTGGTTCCTGGTGGCAGGCTGAGCCCGTGGTTAATTCTTCTTCCTGATGGGAAAATAGAGTGACCTGTGCCTGTCCCAATACCTAGAGATAGTCTCTAATTGGTTCCCCCTCTTCCCGTTCATCATCAGGACAAATTGCAACCAGTTCGGAACAGCAGGTTAAAGGTGCTGATTCTCCAAGGAGGGAGATTGCTAGTAAAGAGGCTGGAATGGCAAACCCGAGTACAAGGAGATGAGAAATGAGGTGCGTTTTAGAAACCTATCCCGATCACACGGTGTACCAACATCTGGGTTTCTCATGCATGTTTTCGATGTAGAAAGATGCCCTTGAACCTGGAGATTTGGGACCCATGGGATGGGTACCATGCAGTATTACTTTAAAGGGTCTGCGTTTGCTCACCCAACCTCACCAAACCTCTCAGCCCCAAGCGTTTCAACCCTTATGTCTCATCCAGCTGTGGGTCTAGATATGATCAATCCAGGTTGCATCACAGCCCTTGAACGAATTTTGTAAGAATTTCTCTCTCTTTCACTGTCTTTGTTTCATGGGTTTTTAAAAGTAATTTATTTTTATAAGGGGGTTTAGCTGCTTTTCACTGCTGTGTTTATGCCGCTTTACACCCACTTGACTCACTTACACAGAGATATCAATACATAGGTTTTAACGTTCTTACTACTGAGATATATTCTTGTGAGGTGAATAGGGGGTGTTGAGTCCAGTTCACTGAGCAAGGAGTAGGTCTTGTCTATTACATATTGGGTTTATGGAACGGTATCTGAGCTAATTTGAAACCATTGTTTTATGCATCACCCCACCTCACCTTACCCGTTCAGCAGCCATAGTGTGTTTTCTAAATGTGTGACTGTTCTGTCTTGTAATTCAGTTCAAGTGCAGCGATTTTTACATTCCCTCTATAACTGATAGCTTATGAAACGTGTCTTTTTCTGTGTGACTTATTTCACTTAGATTCGTCGTACCTAAATCCACTCATCATGCTGCTACTAGCCTTATGACATTGATTTCATGGCTGTGGGATATTCCATTGTGCATAAAGAGCACAACTTCTTTATCCATTTTTCCCTTTCCTGGGATATTTAAGTTGTAACGAAGTGGAGGTTCTTGTCAACAGAGCAGCCCTAAACTTTGACGTGCCTGTGTCTTGCGGATTTTTAGTTTTCCCTATTTATACCCCCATGAGTGGAAGTGCCCTATGCTCTCTTAGCTGTGTTTTTTAGATGTTCCAGGACACGCCGTACACTTCTCCAGATTGGCTGTTGGCAATTTACATCCCGCCCATCAGCGTAGCAAGGCTCCCATTTCTCCATGGCCTGTCCTGCATTTCTGGTTTTGACACTTTTTTCAGCATGGCCCTTTTGACCGATGGGAAGCGAGACTTCTTTGTAGCGCTGATTTGCTTTCCAGGTTGCTTGGTTGGCCAAATACGGCGTATGCGTTTTTTCCTGAACATATTCAGGAAAAAACGCATACGCCCTTTTTGTCCAAGGGCATCATTGTCGACGTTTTGCCGCTTTTCATGTGCTTTAGGGGCGATTCGAATCTACCTCCTGAAACCTGTTTCCTGCAATTCTGCCTTGCTTTCAAATCATCTTCGTTGCCTTCCCTGAATATATTTGTGGACGAGAGTTATCATTTATAACTCTGCAGGTTTGTGAATTGCAGTGCCCCTTAGCTCCATTTTTCAACTCGCTTTTTTGGGAGCTGGCCGCAAATGCGCAGGATTCCTTCAGGCCCTTTTCTACTTCCGGGGGGCAGGCTGAGCCCGTGGTTAATTCTTCTTCCTGATGGGAAAGTAGAGTAACCTGTGCCTGTCCCAATACCTAGAGCTAGTCTCTCATTGGTTCCCCCTCTTCCCGTTCATCCTCAGGACAAATTACAACCTGTACGGAACAGCACGTTAAAGGTGCTGATTCTCCAAGGAGGGCGATTGCTAGTAAAGCGGCTGGAATGGCGAACCCGAGCACAAGGAGATGAGAAATGAGGTGCCTTTTAGAGACCTTTCCCGATCACATGGTGTACCAACTTCTGGGTTTCTCATGCATGTTTTCAATGTAGGAAGATGCCCTTGAACCTGGAGATTTGGGACCCATGGGATGGGTACCATGCAGTATTACTTTAAAGGGTCTGCGTTTGCTCACCCAACCTCACCATACCTCTCAGCCCCAAGAGTGTCCACCCTTATGTCTCATCCAGCTGTGGGTCTAGATATGGTCAATCCAGGTTGCATCACAGACCCTGAACGAATTTGTAAGAATTTCTCTCTCTTTCACTCTTTGTTTCATGGGTTTTTAAAAGTAATTTATTTTTATAATGGGGTTTAGCTGCTTTTCACTGCTGTGTTTATGCCGCTTTACACCCACTTGTCACTCTTACATAAAGCTATCAATACATAGGTTTTAAGATTCTTACTAGTCAGATATATTCTTGTGCGGTGAATAGGGGGTGTTGAGTCCAGGTCACTGAGCAAGGAGTAGGTCTTGTCTATTACATATTGGGTTTATGGAACGGTATCTGAGCTAATTTATAACCCTTGATTTATGCATCACCCCACCTCACCTTACCCGTTCAGCAGCCATAGTGTGTTTTCTAAATGTGTGACTCTGTTGTGTCTTGTAATTCAGTTCAAGTGTAGCGATTTTTACATTCCTTCTATAAATGATAGCTTATGAAACGTGTCTTTTTCTGTGTGTCTTATTTCACTTAGAATCGTCATACCTAAATCCACTCATCATGCTCCTACTAGCCTTATGACATTGATTTCATGACTGTGTGATATTCCATTGTACATAAGGACCACAACTTCTTTATCCATTTTTCCCTTTCCTCGGATACTTAAGGTGTAACGAAGTGGAGGTTCTTGTCAACAGAGCAGCCCTAATCTTTGGGGTGCCTGTGCCTTGCTGATTTTTAGTTTTCCCAATTTATAGGCCCATGAGTGGAAGTGCCCTATGCTCTCTAAGCTGTGTTTTTTAGATGTTCCAGGACACACCGTTCACTTCTGCAGAGTGGCTATTGGCCATTTACATCCCGTCCATCTGCGTAGCAAGGCTCCCATTTCTCCATGGCCTGTCCTGCATTTTTGGTTTTGACAATTTTTTCAGCATGGCCCTTTTGACCGATGGGAAGCGAGACTTCTTTGTAGCGCTTATTTCCCTTTCCAGGTTGCTTTGTTGGCCAAGAAGGGCGTATGGTTTTTTCCTGAATATATTCAGGAAAAAACGCATACGCCCTTTTTGGCCAAGGACATCATTGTCGACGTTTTGCCGCTTTTCATGTGCTTTAGAGGCGATTCCAATGTATCTCATGAAATCTGTTTCCTGCAATTCTGCCTTGCTTTCAACTCGTCTTCGTTGCCTTCCCTCAATATAGTTTTGGACGAGAGTTATCATTTATAACTCTGCAGGTTTGTGAATTGCAGTTCCCCTGAGCTCCATTGTTCAACTTGCTTTTTTGGGAGCTGGCCGCAAAATCACAGGATTGCTTCAGACCCTATTCTGGTTCCAGGGGGCAGGCTGAGTCTGTGGTTAATTCTTCTTCCTGATGGGCAAATAGAGTGACCTCTGCCTCTCCCAACACCTAGAGCTAGTCTCACGTTGGTTCCCTTCTTCCCATTCATCCACAGAACAAATTGCAACCTGTACGGAACAGCAGGTTAAAGGTGCTGATTCTCCAAGCAGGGAGATTGCTAGTAAAGCGGCTGGAATGGCGAACCCGAGCACAAGGAGATGAGAAATGTGTTGCGTGTTAGAAACCTTTCCCAATCACACTGTGTACCAACTTCTGGGTTCCTCATGCATGTTTTCGATGTAGGAAGATGCCCTTGAACCTGGAGATTTGGGACCCATGGGATGGGTACCACGTAGTATTACTTTAAAGGGTCTGCGTTTGCTCACCCAACCTGACCAAACGTCTCAGCCCCAAGAGTGTCCACCCTTATGTCTCATCCAGCTGTGGGTCTAGATATGGTCAATCCAGGTTGCATCACAGCCCCTGAACTAATTTTTAAGAATTTCTCTCTCTTTCACTCTTTGTTTCATGGGTTTTTAAAAGTAATTTATTTTTATAATGGGGTTTAGCTGCTTTTCACTGCTGTGTTTATGCTGTTTTACACCCTCTTGACTCACTTACATAAAGCTATCAATACATAGGTTTTAAGATTCTTAGTAGTCAGATATATTCTTGTTCGGTGAATAGGGGGTGTTGAGTCCAGTTCACTGAGCAAGGAGTAGGTCTTGTCTATTACATATTGGGTTTATGGAACGGTATCTGAGCTAATTTGAAACCCTTGTTTTATGCATCACCCCACCTCACCTTTCCCGTTCAGCAGCCATAGTGTGTTTTCTATATGTGTGACTCTGTTCTGTTTTGTAATTCAGTTCAAGGGTAGCGATTTTTACATTCCCTCTATAAGTGATAGCTTATGATAAGTGTCTTTTTCTGCGTGACTTATTTCACTTAGAATCGTCGTACCTAAATCCACTCATCATGCTGCTACTAGCCTTATGACATTGATTTCATGGCTGTGAGATATTCCATTGTACATAAGGAGCACAAATTCTTTATCCATTTTTCCCTTTCCTGGGATATTTAAGGTGTAACGAAGTGGAGGTTCTTGTCAACAGAGCAGCCCTAATCTTTGGGGTGCCTGTGTGTTGCTGATGATTAGTTTTCCCTATTTATACGCCCATGAGTGGAAGTGCCCTATGCTCTCTAAGCTGTGTTTTTTAGATGCTCCAGGACATGCCGTTCACTTCTCCAGAGTGGCGATTGGCAATTTCCATCCCGCCCATCAGCGTAGCAAGGCTCCCTTTTCTCCATGGACTGTCCTGCATTTCTGATTTTGACACTTTTTTCAACATGGCCCTTTTAACCGATGGGAAGCGAGACTTCTTTGTAGTGCTGATTTGCCTTTCCAGGTTGCTTGGTTGGCCAAAAAGGGCGTATGTGTTTTTTCCTGAATATATTCAGGAAAAAACGCATACGCCCTTTATGGACAAGGGCATCATTGTTGAAGTTTTGCTGCTTTTCCAGTGTTTTAAAGGCGATTCGAATCTACCTCCTGAAATCTGTTTCCTTCAATTCTGCCTTGCTTTCAAATCCTCTTCGTTGACTTCCCTCAATATATTTGTGGACGAGAGTTATCATTTATAACTCTGCAGGTTTGTGAATTGCAGTGCCCCTGAGCTCCATTGTTCAACTCGCTTTTTTGGGAGCTGGCCGAAAAGCGCAGGATTGCTTCAGGCCCTATTCTGGTTCCGGAGGGCAGGCTGAGCCCGTGGTTAATTCTTCTTCCTGATTGAAAAATAGAGTGACCTGTGCCTGTCCTAACACCTAGAGCTAGTCTCTCATTGGTTCCCCCTCTTCCCGTTCATCCTCAGGACAAATTGCAACCTGTACGGAACAGCAGGTTAAAGGTGCTGATTCTCCAAGGAGGGAGATTGCTAGTACAGCGGCTGGAATGGCGAACCCGAGCACAGGGTGATGAGAAATGAGGTGCGTTTTAGAAACCTTTCCTAATCACACGGTGTAACAACTTCTGGGTTGCTCATGCATGTTTTCGATGTAGGAAGATGCCCTTGAACCTGGAGATTTGGGACCCATGGGACGGGTACCATCAGTATTACTTTAAAGGGTCTGCGTTTTCTCACCCAACCTCACCAAACCTCTCAGCCCCAAGAGTGTCCACCCTTATGTCTCATCCAGCTGTGGGTCTAGATATGGTCAATCCAGGTTGCATCACAACCTCTGAACTAATTTTGTAAGAATTTCTCTCGCTTTCACTGTATTTGTTTCATGGGTTTTTAAAATTAATTTATTTTTATAATGGGGTTTATCTGCTTTTCACTGCTGTGTTTATGCCAATTTACACCCACTTGACCCACTTACAGAGAGCTATCAATACATAGGTTTTAAGATTCTTACTAGTCAGATATATTCTTGTGCGGTGAATAGGGGGTGTTGAGTCCAGGTCACTGAGCAAGGAGTAGGTCTTGTCTATTACATATTGGGTTTATGGAACGGTATCTGAGCTAATTTATAACCCTTGATTTATGCATCACCCCACCTCACCTTACCCGTTCAGCAGCCATAGTGTGTTTTCTAAATGTGTGACTCTGTTGTGTCTTGTAATTCAGTTCAAGTGTAGCGATTTTTACATTCCTTCTATAAATGATAGCTTATGAAACGTGTCTTTTTCTGTGTGTCTTATTTCACTTAGAATCGTCATACCTAAATCCACTCATCATGCTCCTACTAGCCTTATGACATTGATTTCATGACTGTGTGATATTCCATTGTACATAAGGACCACAACTTCTTTATCCATTTTTCCCTTTCCTCGGATATTTAAGGTGTAACGAAGTGGAGGTTCTTGTCAACAGAGCAGCCCTAATCTTTGGGGTGCCTGTGCCTTGCTGATTTTTAGTTTTCCCAATTTATAGGCCCATGAGTGGAAGTGCCCTATGCTCTCTAAGCTGTGTTTTTTAGATGTTCCAGGACACACCGTTCACTTCTGCAGAGTGGCTATTGGCTATTTACATCCCGTCCATCTGCGTAGCAAGGCTCCCATTTCTCCATGGCCTGTCCTGCATTTTTGGTTTTGACAATTTTTTCAGCATGGCCCTTTTGACCGATGGGAAGCGAGACTTCTTTGTAGCGCTTATTTCCCTTTCCAGGTTGCTTTGTTGGCCAAGAAGGGCGTATGGTTTTTTCCTGAATATATTCAGGAAAAAACGCATACGCCCTTTTTGGCCAAGGACATCATTGTCGACGTTTTGCCGCTTTTCATGTGCTTTAGAGGCGATTCGAATGTATCTCATGAAATCTGTTTCCTGCAATTCTGCCTTGCTTTCAACTCGTCTTCGTTGCCTTCCCTCAATATAGTTTTGGACGAGAGTTATCATTTATAACTCTGCAGGTTTGTGAATTGCAGTGCCCCTGAGCTCCATTGTTCAACTCGCTTTTTTGGGAGCTGGCCACAAAATCACAGGATTGCTTCAGACCCTATTCTGGTTCCAGGGGGCAGGCTGAGTCTGTGGTTAATTCTTCTTCCTGATGGGCAAATAGAGTGACCTCTGCCTCTCCCAACACCTAGAGCTAGTCTCACGTTGGTTCCCTTCTTCCCATTCATCCACAGAACAAATTGCAACCTGTACGGAACAGCAGGTTAAAGGTGCTGATTCTCCAAGCAGGGAGATTGCTAGTAAAGCGGCTGGAATGGCGAACCCGAGCACAAGGAGATGAGAAATGAGTTGCGTGTTAGAAACCTTTCCCAATCACACTGTGTACCAACTTCTGGGTTCCTCATGCATGTTTTCGATGTAGGAAGATGCCCTTGAACCTGGAGATTTGGGACCCATGGGATGGGTACCACGTAGTATTACTTTAAAGGGTCTGTGTTTGCTCACCCAACCTGACCAAACGTCTCAGCCCCAAGAGTGTCCACCCTTATGTCTCATCCAGCTGTGGGTCTAGATATGGTCAATCCAGGTTGCATCACAGCCCCTGAACTAATTTTTAAGAATTTCTCTCTCTTTCACTCTTTGTTTCATGGGTTTTTAAAAGTAATTTATTTTTATAATGGGGTTTAGCTGCTTTTCACTGCTGTGTTTATGCTGTTTTACACCCTCTTGACTCACTTACATAAAGCTATCAATACATAGGTTTTAAGATTCTTAGTAGTCAGATATATTCTTGTTCGGTGAATAGGGGGTGTTGAGTCCAGTTCACTGAGCAAGGAGTAGGTCTTGTCTATTACATATTGGGTTTATGGAACGGTATCTGAGCTAATTTGAAACCCTTGTTTTATGCATCACCCCACCTCACCTTTCCCGTTCAGCAGCCATAGTGTGTTTTCTATATGTGTGACTCTGTTCTGTTTTGTAATTCAGTTCAAGTGTAGCGATTTTTACATTCCCTCTATAAGTGATAGCTTATGATAAGTGTCTTTTTCTGCGTGACTTATTTCACTTAGAATCGTCGTACCTAAATCCACTCATCATGCTGCTACTAGCCTTATGACATTGATTTCATGGCTGTGAGATATTCCATTGTACATAAGGAGCACAAATTCTTTATCCATTTTTCCCTTTCCTGGGATATTTAAGGTGTAACGAAGTGGAGGTTCTTGTCAACAGAGCAGCCCTAAACTTTTGGGTGCCTGTGCGTGCTGATTTATAGTTTTCCCAATTTATACGCCCATGAGTGGAAGTGCCCTATGCTCTCTAAGCTGTGATTTTTACATGTTGCAGGATATGCCGTACATTTCTCCAGAGTGGCTCTTGGCAATTTACATCCCGCCCATCAGCGTAGAAAGGCTCCCATTTCTCCATGGCCTGTCCTGCATTTCTGGTTTTGACACTTTTTTCAGCATGGCCCTTTTGACCGATGGGAAGCGAGACTTCTTTGTAGAGCTGGTTTGCCTTTCCAGGTTGCTTGGTTGGCCAAAAAGGGCGTATGCGTTTTTTCCTGAGTATATTCAGGAAAAAACGCATACGCCCTTTTTGGCCAAGGGCATCATTGTCGACGTTTTGCCGCTTTTCATGTGCTTTAAAGGCGATTCGAATCTACCTCCTGAAATCTGTTTCCTGCAATTCTGCCTTGCTTTCAAATCGTATTCGATGCCTTCCCTCGATATAGTTTTGGACGAGAGTTATCATTTATAACTCTGCAGGTTTGTGAATTGCAGTGCCCCTGAGCTCCATTGTTCAACTCGCTTTTTTGGGAGCTGGCCGCAAAAGCGCAGGATTGCTTCAGGCCCTATTCTGTTTATGGGGGGCACGCTGAGCCTGTGGTTAATTCTTCTTCCTGATGGGAAAATAGAGTGACCTGTGCCTGTCCCAACACCTAGAGCTAGTCTCACATTGGTTACCCTTCTCCCCGTTCATCCTCAGGACAAATTGCAACCTGTACGGAACAGCAGGTTAAAGGTGCTGATTCTCCAAGCAGGGAGATTGCTAGTAAAGCGGCTGGAATGGCGAACCCGAGCACAAGGAGATGAGAAATGAGGTGCGTTTTAGAAACCTTTCCCAATCACACTGTGTACCAACTTCTGTGTTCCTCATGCATGTTTTCGATGTAGGAAGATGCCCTTGAACCTGGAGATTTGGGACCCATGGGACGGGTACAATGCAGTATTACTTTAAAGGGTCTGCGTTTGCTCACCCAACCTCACCAAACCTCTCAGCCCCAAGAGTGTCCACCCTTATGTCTCATCCAGCTGTGGGTCTAGATATGGTCAATCCAGGTTGCATCACAGCCCCTGAACTAATTTTGTAAGAATTTCTCTCGCTTTCACTGTCTTTGTTTCATGGGTTTTTAAAAGTAATTTATTTTTATAATGGGGTTTATCTGCTTTTCACTGCTGTGTTTATGCCAATTTATACCCACTTGACCAACTTACAGAGAGCTATCAATACATAGGTTTTAAGATACTTATTGTCAGATATACTCTTGTGCGGTGAATAGGGGGTGTTGAGTCCAGTTCACTGAGCAAGGAGTAGGTCTTGTCTATTACATATTGGGTTTATGGAATGGTATCTGAGCTAATTTGAAACCCTTGTTTTATGCATCACCCCACCTCACCTTTCCCGTTCAGCAGCCATGGTGTGTTTTCCATATGTGTGACTCTGTTCTGTCTCGTAATTCATTTCAAGTGTAGCAATTTTTACATTCCATCTATAAGTGATAGCTTATGAAACGTGTCTTTTTCTGTGTGACTTATTTCACTTAGAATCGTCGTACCTAAATCCACTCATCATGCTGCTACTAGCCTTATGACATTGATTTCATGGCTGTGTGATATTCCATTGTACATAAGGAGCACAACTTCTTTATCCATTTTTCCCTTTCCTGGGATATTTAAGGTGTAACGAAGTGGAGGTTCTTGTCAACAGAGCAGCCCTAAACTTTGGGGTGCCTGTGCCTTGCTGATTTTTAGTTTTCCCAATTTATACGCCCATGAGTGGAAGTGCCTTATGCTCTCTAAGCTGCGTTTCTTAGATGTTCCAGGACACGCCGTACACTTCTCCAGAGTGGCTGTTGGCAATTTACGTCCCGCCCATCAGCATAGCAAGGCTCCCATTTCTCCATGGCCTGTCCTGCATTTCTGGTTTGACACTATTTTCAGCATGGCCCTTTTGACCGATGGGAAGCGAGACTTCTTTGTAGCGCTGATTTGCCTTTCCATGTTCCTTGGTTGGCCAAAAACGGCGTATGCGTTTTTTCCTGAATATATTCAGGAAAAAACGCATATGCCCTTTTTGTCCAAGGGCATCATTGTCGACGTGTTGCCCCTTTTCATGTGCTTTAGAGGCGATTCGAATCTACATCCTGAAATCTGTTTCCTGCAATTCTGCCTTGCTTTCAAATCGTCTTCGTTGCCTTCCCTCAATATATTTGTGGACGAGAGTTATCATTTATAACTCTGCAGGTTTGTGAATTACAGTGCCCCGGAGCTCCATTGTTCAACTCGCTTTTTTGGGAACTGGCCGCAAAAGCGCAGGATTGCTTCAGGCCCTATTCTGGATCCGGGTGGCAGGCTGAGCCCATGGTTAATTCTTCTTCCTGATGGGAAAATAGAGTGACCTGTGCCTGTCCCATTACCTAGAGCTAGTCCCTCAATGGTTCCACCTCTTCCCGTTCATCCTCAGGACAAATTGCAACCAGTGCGGAACAGAAGGTTAAAGGTTCTGATTCTCCAAAGAGGGAGATTGCTAGTAAAGCGGCAGGAATGGCGAACTTCAGTACAAGGAGATGAGAAATGAGGTGCGTTTTAGAAACCTTTCCCGCTCACACGGTGTACCAACTTCTGGGTTTCTCATGCATGTTTTCGATGTAGGAAGATGCCCTTGAACCTGGAGATTTGGGACCCAATGGATGGGTACCATGCAGTATTACTTTAAAGGGTCTGTGTTTGCTCACCCAACCTCACCAAACCTCTCAGCCCCAAGAGTGTCCACCCTTGTGTCTCATCCAGCTGTGGTTCTAGATATGGTCAATCCAGGTTGCATCACAGACCCTGAACAAATTTTGTAAGAATTTCTCTCACTTTCACTGTCTTTGTTTCATGCATTTTTAAAAGTAATTTTTTTTATAATGGGGTTTAGCTGCTTTTCACTGCTGCGTTCATGCCGCTTTACACCCACTTGACTCACTTACACAGAGATATCAATACATAGATTTTAACGTTCTTACTAGTCAGATATACTCTTGTGCGGTGAATAGGGGGTGTTGAGTCCAGTTCACTTAGCAAGGAGTAGGTCTTGTGTATTACATATTGGGTTTATGGAACGGTATCTGAGCTAATTTATAACCCTTGATTTATGCATCACTCCACCTCACCTTACCCGTTCTGCAGCCATAGTGTGTTTTCTAAATGTGTGACTCTGTTGTGTCTTGTAATTCAGTTCAAGTGTAGTGATTTTTACATTCCCTCTATAAGTGATAGCTTATGAAACGTGTCTTTTTCTGTGTGTCTTATTTCACTTAGAATCGTCGTACCTAAATCCACTCATCATGCTCCTACTAGCCTTATGACAGTGATTTCATGACTGTGTGATATTCCATTGTACATAAGGAGCACAACTTCTTTATCCATTTTTCCCTTTCCTCGGATATTTAAGGTGTAACGAAGTGGAGGTTCTTGTCAACAGAGCAGCCCTAAACTTTGGGGTGCCTGTGTCTTGCTGATTTTTAGTTTTCCCAATTTATACGCCCATGAGTGGAAATGCCCTATGCTCTCTAAGCTGTGTTTTTTAGATGTTCCAGGACACACCGTTCACTTCTGCAGAGTGGCTATTGGCAATTTACATCCCGTCCATTAGCGTAGCAAGGCTCCCATTTCTCCATGGCCTGTCCTGCATTTTTGGTTTTGACAATTTTTTCAGCATGGCCCTTTTGACCGATGGGAAGCGAGACTTCTTTGTAGCGCTGGTTTGCCTTTCCAGGTTGGTTGGTTGGCCAAAAAGGGCGTATGCGTTTTTTCCTGAATATATTCAGGAAAAAACGCATACGCCCTTTTTGGCCAAGGGCATCATTGTCGACATTTTGCCTCTTTTCATGGGCTTTAAAGGCGATTCGAATCTACCTCCTGAAATCTGTTTCCTGCAATTCTGCGTTGCTTTCAAATCGTCTTCGTTGCCTGCCCTCAATATAGTTTTGGACGAGAGTTATCATTTATAACTCTGCAGGTTTGTGAATTGCAGTGCCCCTGAGCTCCATTGTTCAACTCGCTTTTTTGGGAGCTGGCCGCAAAAGCGCAGGATTGCTTCAGGCCCTATTCTGGTTCCGGGGTCAGGCTGAGCCTGTGGTTAATTCTTCTTCCTGATGGGAAAATAGAGTGACCTGTGCCTGTCCCAAAACCTAGAGCTAGTCTCACATTGGTTCCCCTTCTCCCCGTTCATCCTCAGGACAAATTGCAACCTGTACGGAACGGCAGGTTAAAGGTGCTGATTCTCAAAGCAGGGAGATTGCTAGTAAAGCGCTGGAATGGTGAACCCGAGCAAAAGGAGATGAGAAATGAGGTGCGTTTTAGAAACCTTTCCCAATCACACTGTGTATAAACTTCTGGGTTCCTCATGCATGTTTTCGATGTAGGAAGATGCCCTTGAATCTGGAGATTTGGGACCCATGGGATGGGTACCATGTAGTATTACTTTAAAGGGTCTGCGTTTGCTCACCCAACCTCACCAAACCTCTCAGCCCCAAGAGTGTCCACCCTTATGTCTCATCCAGCTGTGGGTCTAGATATGGTCAATCCAGGTTGCATCACAGCCCCTGAACGAATATTGTAAGAATTTCTCTAACTTTCACTGTCTTTGTTTCATGGGTTTTTAAAAGTAATTTATTTTTATAATGGGGTATAGCTGCTTTTCACTGCTGTGTATATGTCGCTTTAGACCCAGTTGACTCACTTACACAGAGATATCAATACATAGGTTTTAAGATTCTTACTAGTGAGATATATTCTTGTGTGGTGAATAGGGGGTGTTGAGTCCAGTTCACTGACCAAGGAGTAGGATTTGTCTATTACATATTGGGTTTATTGAACGGTACCTGAGGTAATTTGAAACCCTTGTTTTATGCATCACCCCACCTCACCTTTCCCGTTCAGCAGCCATAGTGTGTTTTCTATATGTGTGACTCTGTTCTGTTTTGTAATTCAGTTCAAGTGTAGCGATTTTTACATTCCCTCTATTAGTGATATCTTATGATAGGTGTCTTTTTCTGCGTGACTTATTTCACTTAGAATCGTCGTACCTAAATCCACTCATCATGCTGCAACTAGCCTTATGGCATCGAATTCATGGCTTTGTGATATTTCATTGTACATAAGGAGCACAACTTCTTTATCCATTTTTCTCTTTCCTGGGATATTTAAGGTGTAACGAACTGGACGTTCTTGTCAACAGAGCAGTCCTAAACTTTGGGGTGCCTGTGTCTTGCTGATTTTTAGTTTTCCCAATTTACATGCCCATGAGTGGAAGTGCCCTATGCTCTCTAAGCTGTGTTTTTTAGATGTTCCTGGACACACCGTTCACTTCTGCAGAGTGGCTATTGGCAATTTACATCCCGCCCATCAGCGTAGCAAGGACCCCATTTCTCCATGGCCTATCCTGCATTTCAGGTTTTGACACTTTTTTCAGCATGGCCCTTTTGACCTATTGGAAGCGAGACTTCTTTGTAGCGCTGATTTGCATTTCCAGGTTTCTTGGTTGGCCAAAAAGGGCGTATGCGCTTTTTCCTGAATATATTCAGGAATAAACGCATACGCCCTTTTTGGCCAAGGGCATCATTGTCCACGTTTTGCCGCTTTTCATGTGCTTTAGAGGCGATTCAAATCTACCTCCTGAAATCTGTTTCCTGCAATTCTGCCTTGCTTTCAAATCGTCTTCGTTGCCTTCCCTCAATGTATTTGTGAACGAGAGTTATCATTTATAACTCTGCAAGTTTGTGAATTGCAGTGCCCCTGAGCTCCATTGTTCAATTCGCTTTTTTGGGAGCTGGCCGCAAAAGCGCAGGATTGCTTCAGGCCCTATTCTGGTTCCGGACGGCAGGCTGAGCACGTGGTTAATTCTTCTTCCTGATGGGAAAATAGAGTGACCTGTGCCTGTCCCAACACCTAGAGCTAGTCTCTCATTGGTTCCCCTTCTTCCCGTTCATCCTCAGGACAAATCGCAACCTGTATGGAACAGCAGGTAAAGGTGCTGATTCTCCAAGGAGGGAGATTTCTAGTAAAGTGGCTGGAATGGCGAACCCCTGCACAGGGAGATGAGAAATGAGGTGCGTTTTAGAAACCTTTCCCGATCACACGGTGTACCAACTTCTGGGTTTCTCATGCATGTTTTCAATGTAGGAAGATGCCCTTGAACCTGGAGATTTGGGACCCATGGGATGGGTACCATGCAGTATTACTTTAAAGGGTCTGCATTTGCTCACTCAAGCTCACCAAACCTCTGTGCCCCAAGAGTGTCCACCCTTATGTCTCATCCAGCTGTGGGTCTAGATATGGTCAATCCAGGTTGCATCACATCCCCTGAACTAATTTTTTAAGAATTTCTCTCTCTTTCAACCTTTGTTTCATGGGTTTTTAAAAGTAATTTATTTTTATAATGGGGTTTAGCTGCTTTTCACTGCTGTGTTTATGCCAATTTACACCCACATGACTCACTTACAGAGAGCTATAAATACATAGTTTTTAAGATACTTATTGTCAGATATACTCTTGTGCGGTGAATAGGGGGTGTTGAGTCCAGTTCACTGAGCAAGGAGTAGGTCTTGTCTATTACATATTGAGTTTATGGAACGGTATCTGAGCTAATTTGAAACCCTTGTTTTATGCATCACCCCACCTCACCTTTCCCGTTCAGCAGCCATTGTGTGTTTTCTAAATGTGTGACTCTCTTCTGTCTTGTAATTCAGTTCAAGTGTAGCGATTTTTACATTCCCTCTATAAGTGATAGCTTATGAAACGTGTCTTTTTCTGTGTGACTTATTTCACTTAGAATCGACGTACCTAAATCTACTCATCATGCTGCTACTAGCCTTATGACATTGATTTCATGGCTGTGTGATATTGCATTGTACATAAGGAGCACAACTTCTTTATCCATTTTTCCCTTTCCTGGGATATTTAAGGTATAACGAAGTGGAGGTTCTTGTCAACAGTGCAGCCCTAAACTTTGGGTTGGCTGTGTCTTGCTGATTTTTAGTTTTCCCAATTTATACGCCCATGAGTGGAAGTGCCCTATGCTCTCTAAGCTGTGTTTTTTAGATGTTCAAGGACTCGCCATTCACTTCTCCAGAGTGGCTGTTGGCAATTTATATCCCGCCCATCAGCGTAGCAAGGCTCCCATTTCTCCATGGCCTGTCCTGCATTTTTGGTTTTGACACTTTTTTCAGCATGGCCCTTTTGACCGATGGGAAGCGAGACTTCTTTGTAGCGCTGGTTTGACTTTCCAGGTTGCTTGGTTGGCCAAAAAGGGCGTATGCGTTTTTTGCTGAATATATTCAGGAAGAAACGCATACGCCCTTTTTGGCCAAGGGCATCATTGTCGACGTTTTGCCGCTTTTCATGTGCTTTAAAGGCGATTCGAATCCACCTCCTGAAATCTGTGTCCTGCAATTCTGCCTTGCTTTCAAATCGTCTTCGATGCCTTCCCTCGATATAGTTTTGGACGAGAGTTATCATTTATAACTCTGCAGGTTTGTGAATTGCAGTGCCCCTGAGCTCCATTGTTCAACTCGCTTTTTTGGGAGCTGGCCGCAAAAGCGCAGGATTGCTTCAGGCCCTATTCTGTTTCCGGGGGGCACGCTGAGCCTGTGGTTAATTCTTCTTCCTGATGGGAAAATAGAGTGACCTGTGCCTGTCCCAACACCTAGAGCTTGTCTCACATTGGTTACCCTTCTCCCCGTTCATCCTCAGGACAAATTGCAACCTGTACGGATCAGCAGGTTAAAGGTGCTGATTCTCCAAGCAGGGAGATTGCTAGTAAAGGGGCTGGCATGGCGAACCCGAGCACAAGGAGATGAGAAATGAGGTGCGTTTTAGAAACCTTTCCCAATCACACTGTGTACCAACTTCTGGGTTCCTCATGCATGTTTTCGTTGTAGGAAAATGCCCTTGAACCTGGAGATTTGGGACCCATGGAATGGGTACCACCTAGTATTACTTTAAAGGGTCTGCGTTTGCTCACCCAACCTCACCAAACGTCTCAGCCCCAAGAGTGTCCACCCTTATGTCTCATCCAGCTGTGGGTCTAGATATGGTCAATCCAGGTTGCATCACAGCCCCTGAACGAATTTTGTAAGAATTTCTCTCTCTTTCACTGTCTTTGTTTCATGGGTTTTTAAAAGTAATTTATTTTTGTAATGGGGTTTAGCTGCTTTTCACTGCTGTGTTTATGCCAATTTATACCCACTTGACCAACTTACAGAGAGCTATCAATACATAGGTTTTAAGATACTTATTGTCAGATATACTCTTGTGCGGTGAATAGGGGGTGTTGAGTCCAGTTCACTGAGCAAGGAGTAGGTCTTGTCTATTACATATTGGGTTTATGGAATGGTATCTGAGCTAATTTGAAACCCTTGTTTTATGCATCACCCCACCTCACCTTTCCCGTTCAGCAGCCATGGTGTGTTTTCCATATGTGTGACTCTGTTCTGTCTCGTAATTCAGTTCAAGTGTAGCAATTTTTGCATTCCCTCTATAAGTGATAGCTTATGAAACGTGTCTTTTTCTGTGTGACTTATTTCACTTAGAATCGTCATACCTAAATCCACTCATCATGCTGCTACTAGCCTTATGACATTGATTTCATGGCTGTGTGATATTCCATTGTACATAAGGAGCACAACTTCTTTATCCATTTTTCCCTTTCCTGGGATATTTAAGGTGTAACGAAGTGGAGGTTCTTGTCAACAGAGCAGCCCTAAACTTTGGGGTGCCTGTGCCTTGCTGATTTTTAGTTTTCCCAATTTATACGCCCATGAGTGGAAGTGCCCTATGCTCTCTAAGCTGCGTTTCTTAGATGTTCCAGGACACGCCGTACACTTCTCCAGAGTGGCTGTTGGCAATTTACGTCCCGCCCATCAGCATAGCAAGGCTCCCATTTCTCCATGGCCTGTCCTGCATTTCTGGTTTGACACTTTTTTCAGCATGGCCCTTTTGACCGATGGGAAGCGAGACTTCTTTGTAGCGCTGATTTGACTTTCCAGGTTCCTTGGTTGGCCAAAAACGGCGTATGCGTTTTTTCCTGAATATATTCAGGAAAAAACGCATACGCCCTTTTTGGCCAAGGGCATCATTGTCGACGTGTTGCCCCTTTTCATGTGCTTTAGAGGCGATTCGAATCTACATCCTGAAATCTGTTTCCTGCAATTCTGCCTTGCTTTCAAATCGTCTTCGTTGCCTTCCCTCAATATATTTGTGGACGAGAGTTATCATTTATAACTCTGCAGGTTTGTGAATTACAGTGCCCCGGAGCTCCATTGTTCAACTCGCTTTTTTGGGAACTGGCCGCAAAAGCGCAGGATTGCTTCAGGCCCTATTCTGGATCCGGGTGGCAGGCTGAGCCCGTGGTTAATTCTTCTTCCTGATGGGAAAATAGAGTGACCTGTGCCTGTCCCATTACCTAGAGCTAGTCTCTCAATGGTTCCACCTCTTCCCGTTCATCCTCAGGACAAATTGCAACCAGTGCGGAACAGCAGGTTAAAGGTTCTGATTCTCCAAAGAGGGAGATTTCTAGTAAAGCGGCAGGAATGGCGAACCCCTGCACTGGGAGATGAGAAATGAGGTGCGTTTTAGAAACCTTTCCCGATCACACGGTGTACCAACTTCTGGGTTACTCATGCATGTTTTCGATGTAGGAAGATGCCCTTGAACCTGGAGATTTGGGACCCATGGGATGGGTACCACCTAGTATTACTTTAAAGGGTCTGTGTTTGCTCACCCAACCTCACCAAACGTCTCAGCCCCAAGAGTGTCCACCCTTATGTCTCATCCAGCTGTGGGTCTAGATATGGTCAATCCAGGTTGCATCACAGCCCCTGAACGAATATTGTAAGAATTTCTCTAACTTTCACTGTCTTTGTTTCATGGGTTTTTAAAAGTAATTTATTTTTATAATGGGGTATAGCTGCTTTTCACTGCTGTGTATATGCCGCTTTAGACCCAGTTGACTCACTTACACAGAGATATCAATACATAGGTTTTAAGATTCTTACTAGTGAGATATATTCTTGTGTGGTGAATAGGGGGTGTTGAGTCCAGTTCACTGAGCAAGGAGTAGGATTTGTCTATTACATATTGGGTTTATTGAACGGTACCTGAGGTAATTTGAAACCCTTGTTTTATGCATCACCCCACCTCACCTTTCCCGTTCAGCAGCCATAGTGTGTTTTCTAAATGTGTGACTCTCTTCTGTCTTGTAATTCAGTTCAAGTGTAGCGATTTTTACATTCCCTCTATAAGTGATAGCTTATGAAACGTGTCTTTTTCTGTGTGACTTATTTCACTTAGAATCGACGTACCTAAATCTACTCATCATGCTGCTACTAGCCTTATGACATTGATTTCATGGCTGTGTGATATTGCATTGTACATAAGGAGCACAACTTCTTTATCCATTTTTCCCTTTCCTGGGATATTTAAGGTATAACGAAGTGGAGGTTCTTGTCAACAGTGCAGCCCTAAACTTTGGGTTGGCTGTGTCTTGCTGATTTTTAGTTTTCCCAATTTATACGCCCATGAGTGGAAGTGCCCTATGCTCTCTAAGCTGTGTTTTTTAGATGTTCAAGGACTCGCCATTCACTTCTCCAGAGTGGCTGTTGGCAATTTATATCCCGCCCATCAGCGTAGCAAGGCTCCCATTTCTCCATGGCCTGTCCTGCATTTTTGGTTTTGACACTTTTTTCAGCATGGCCCTTTTGATCGATGGGAAGCGAGACTTCTTTGTAGCGCTGGTTTGACTTTCCAGGTTGCTTGGTTGGCCAAAAAGGGCGTATGCGTTTTTTCCTGAATATATTCAGGAAAAAACGCATACGCCCTTTTTGGCCAAGGGCATCATTGTCGACGTTTTGCCGCTTTTCATGTGCTTTAAAGGCGATTCGAATCTACCTCCTGAAATCTGTTTCCTGCAATTCTGCCTTGCTTTCAAATCGTCTTCGATGCCTTCCCTCGATATAGTTTTGGACGAGAGTTATCATTTATAACTCTGCAGGTTTGTGAATTGCAGTGCCCCTGAGCTCCATTGTTCAACTCGCTTTTTTGGGAGCTGGCCGCAAAAGCGCAGGATTGCTTCAGGCCCTATTCTGTTTCCGGGGGGCACGCTGAGCCTGTGGTTAATTCTTCTTCCTGATGGGAAAATAGAGTGACCTGTGCCTGTCCCAACACCTAGAGCTTGTCTCACATTGGTTACCCTTCTCCCCGTTCATCCTCAGGACAAATTGCAACCTGTACGGATCAGCAGGTTAAAGGTGCTGATTCTCCAAGCAGGGAGATTGCTAGTAAAGCGGCTGGAATGGCGAACCCGAGCACAAGGAGATGAGAAATGAGGTGCGTTTTAGAAACCTTTCCCAATCACACTGTGTACCAACTTCTGGGTTCCTCATGCATGTTTTCGTTGTAGGAAGATGCCCTTGAACCTGGAGATTTGGGACCCATGGGATGGGTACCACCTAGTATTACTTTAAAGGGTCTGCGTTTGCTCACCCAACCTCACCAAACGTCTCAGCCCCAAGAGTGTCCACCCTTATGTCTCATCCAGCTGTGGGTCTAGATATGGTCAATCCAGGTTGCATCACAGCCCCTGAACGAATTTTGTAAGAATTTCTCTCTCTTTCACTGTCTTTGTTTCATGGGTTTTTAAAAGTAATTTATTTTTGTAATGGGGTTTAGCTGCTTTTCACTGCTGTGTTTATGCCAATTTATACCCACTTGACCAACTTACAGAGAGCTATCAATACATAGGTTTTAAGATACTTATTGTCAGATATACTCTTGTGCGGTGAATAGGGGGTGTTGAGTCCAGTTCACTGAGCAAGGAGTAGGTCTTGTCTATTACATATTGGGTTTATGGAATGGTATCTGAGCTAATTTGAAACCCTTGTTTTATGCATCACCCCACCTCACCTTTCCCGTTCAGCAGCCATGGTGTGTTTTCCATATGTGTGACTCTGTTCTGTCTCGTAATTCAGTTCAAGTGTAGCAATTTTTACATTCCCTCTATAAGTGATAGCTTATGAAACGTGTCTTTTTCTGTGTGACTTATTTCACTTAGAATCGTCATACCTAAATCCACTCATCATGCTGCTACTAGCCTTATGACATTGATTTCATGGCTGTGTGATATTCCATTGTACATAAGGAGCACAACTTCTTTATCCATTTTTCCCTTTCCTGGGATATTTAAGGTGTAACGAAGTGGAGGTTCTTGTCAACAGAGCAGCCCTAAACTTTGGGGTGCCTGTGCCTTGCTGATTTTTAGTTTTCCCAATTTATACGCCCATGAGTGGAAGTGCCCTATGCTCTCTAAGCTGCGTTTCTTAGATGTTCCAGGACACGCCGTACACTTCTCCAGAGTGGCTGTTGGCAATTTACGTCCCGCCCATCAGCATAGCAAGGCTCCCATTTCTCCATGGCCTCTCCTGCATTTCTGGTTTGACACTTTTTTCAGCATGGCCCTTTTGACCGATGGGAAGCGAGACTTCTTTGTAGCGCTGATTTGCCTTTCCAGGTTCCTTGGTTGGCCAAAAACGGCGTATGCGTTTTTTCCTGAATATATTCAGGAAAAAACGCATATGCCCTTTTTGTCCAAGGGCATCATTGTCGACGTGTTGCCCCTTTTCATGTGCTTTAGAGGCGATTCAAATCTACATCCTGAAATCTGTTTCCTGCAATTCTGCCTTGCTTTCAAATCGTCTTCGTTGCCTTCCCTCAATATATTTGTGGACGAGAGTTATCATTTATAACTCTGCAGGTTTGTGAATTACAGTGCCCCGGAGCTCCATTGTTCAACTCGCTTTTTTGGGAACTGGCCGCAAAAGCGCAGGATTGCTTCAGGCCCTATTCTGGATCCGGGTGGCAGGCTGAGCCCATGGTTAATTCTTCTTCCTGATGGGAAAATAGAGTGACCTGTGCCTGTCCCATTACCTAGAGCTAGTCTCTCAATGGTTCCACCTCTTCCCGTTCATCCTCAGGACAAATTGCAACCAGTGCGGAACAGAAGGTTAAAGGTTCTGATTCTCCAAAGAGGGAGATTGCTAGTAAAGCGGCAGGAATGGCGAACTTGAGTACAAGGAGATGAGAAATGAGGTGCGTTTTAGAAACCTTTCCCGCTCACACGGTGTACCAACTTCTGGGTTTCTCATGCATGTTTTCGATGTAGGAAGATGCCCTTGTACCTGGAGATTTGGGACCCAATGGATGGGTACCATGCAGTATTATTTAAAGGGTCTGTGTTTGCTCACCCAACCTCACCAAACCTCTCAGCCCCAAGAGTGTCCACCCTTGTGTCTCATCCAGCTGTGGTTCTATATATGGTCAATCCAGGTTGCATCACAGACCCTGAACGAATTTTGTAAGAATTTCTCTCACTTTCACTGTCTTTGTTTCATGCATTTTTAAAAGTAATTTTTTTTATAATGGGGTTTAGCTGCTTTTCACTGCTGCGTTCATGCCGCTTTACACCCACTTGACTCACTTACACAGAGATATCAATACATAGATTTTAACGTTCTTACTAGTCAGATATACTCTTGTGCGGTGAATAGGGGGTGGTGAGTCCAGTTCACTTAGCAAGGAGTAGGTCTTGTGTATTACATATTGGGTTTATGGAACGGTATCTGAGCTAATTTATAACCCTTGATTTATGCATCACTCCACCTCACCTTACCCGTTCTGCAGCCATAGTGTGTTTTCTAAATGTGTGACTCTGTTGTGTCTTGTAATTCAGTTCAAGTGTAGCGATTTTTACATTCCCTCTATAAGTGATAGCTTATGAAACGTGTCTTTTTCTGTGTGTCTTATTTCACTTAGAATCGTCGTACCTAAATCCACTCATCATGCTCCTACTAGCCTTATGACATTGATTTCATGACTGTGTGATATTCCATTGTACATAAGGAGCACAACTTCTTTATCCATTTTTCCCTTTCCTCGGATATTTAAGGTGTAACGAAGTGGAGGTTCTTGTCAACAGAGCAGCCCTAAACTTTGGGGTGCCTGTGTCTTGCTGATTTTTAGTTTTCCCAATTTATACGCCCATGAGTGGAAATGCCCTATGCTCTCTAAGCTGTGTTTTTTAGATGTTCCAGGACACACCGTTCACTTCTGCAGAGTGGCAATTGGCAATTTACATCCCGTCCATTAGCGTAGCAAGGCTCCCATTTCTCCATGGCCTGTCCTGCATTTTTGGTTTTGACAATGTTTTCAGCATGGCCCTTTTGACCGATGGGAAGCGAGACTTCTTTGTAGCGCTGGTTTGCCTTTCCAGGTTGGTTGGTTGGCCAAAAAGGGCGTATGCGTTTTTTCCTGAATATATTCAGGAAAAAACGCATACGCCCTTTTTGGCCAAGGGCATCATTGTCGACGTTTTGCCTCTTTTCATGGGCTTTAAAGGCGATTCGAATCTACCTCCTGAAATCTGTTTCCTGCAATTCTGCGTTGCTTTCAAATCGTCTTCGTTGCCTGCCCTCAATATAGTTTTGGACGAGAGTTATCATTTATAACTCTGCAGGTTTGTGAATTGCAGTGCCCCTGAGCTCCATTGTTCAACTCGCTTTTTTGGGAGCTGGCCGCAAAAGCGCAGGATTGCTTCAGGCCCTATTCTGGTTGCGGGGTCAGGCTGAGCCTGTGGTTAATTCTTCTTCCTGATGGGAAAATAGAGTGACCTGTGCCTGTCCCAAAACCTAGAGCTAGTCTCACATTGGTTCCCCTTCTCCCCGTTCATCCTCAGGACAAATTGCAACCTGTACGGAACGGCAGGTTAAAGGTGCTGATTCTCAAAGCAGGGAGATTGCTAGTAAAGCGCTGCAATGGTGAACCCGAGCAAAAGGAGATGAGAAATGAGGTGCGTTTTAGAAACCTTTCCCAATCACACGGTGTATAAACTTCTGGGTTCCTCATGCATGTTTTCGATGTAGGAAGATGCCCTTGAATCTGGAGATTTGGGACCCATGGGATGGGTACCATGTAGTATTACTTTAAAGGGTCTGCGTTTGCTCACCCAACCTCACCAAACCTCTCAGCCCCAAGAGTGTCCACCCTTATGTCTCATCCAGCTGTGGGTCTAGATATGGTCAATCCAGGTTGCATCACAGCCCCTGAACGAATATTGTAAGAATTTCTCTAACTTTCACTGTCTTTGTTTCATGGGTTTTTAAAAGTAATTTATTTTTATAATGGGGTATAGCTGCTTTTCACTGCTGTGTATATGCCGCTTTAGACCCAGTTGACTCACTTACACAGAGATATCAATACATAGGTTTTAAGATTCTTACTAGTGAGATATATTCTTGTGTGGTGAATAGGGGGTGTTGAGTCCAGTTCACTGACCAAGGAGTAGGATTTGTCTATTACATATTGGGTTTATGGAACGGTACCTGAGGTAATTTGAAACCCTTGTTTTATGCATCACCCCACCTCACCTTTCCCGTTCAGCAGCCATAGTGTGTTTTCTATATGTGTGACTCTGTTCTGTTTTGTAATTCAGTTCAAGTGTAGCGATTTTTACATTCCCTCTATTAGTGATATCTTATGATAGGTGTCTTTTTCTGCGTGACTTATTTCACTTAGAATCGTCGTACCTAAATCCACTCATCATGCTGCTACTAGCCTTATGGCATCGAATTCATGGCTTTGTGATATTTCATTGTACATAAGGAGCACAACTTCTTTATCCATTTTTCTCTTTCCTGGGATATTTAAGGTGTAACGAACTGGACGTTCTTTTCAACAGAGCAGTCCTAAACTTTGGGGTGCCTGTGTCTTGCTGATTTTTAGTTTCCCCAATTTACACGCCCATGAGTGGAAGTGCCCTATGCTCTCTAAGCTGTGTTTTTTAGATGTTCCTGGACACACCGTTCACTTCTGCAGAGTGGCTATTGGCAATTTACATCCCGCCCATCAGCGTAGCAAGGACCCCATTTCCCCATGGCCTATCCTGCATTTCAGGTTTTTACACTTTTTTCAGCATGGCCCTTTTGACCTATTGGAAGCGAGACTTCTTTGTAGCGCTGATTTGCATTTCCAGGTTTCTTGGTTGGCCAAAAAGGGCGTATGCGCTTTTTCCTGAATATATTCAGGAATAAACGCATACGCCCTTTTTGGCCAAGGGCATCATTGTCCACGTTTTGCCTCTTTTCATGTGCTTTAGAGGCGATTCGAATCTACCTCCTGAAATCTGTTTCCTGCAATTCTGCCTTGCTTTCAAATCGTCTTCGTTGCCTTCCCTCAATGTATTTGTGAACGAGAGTTATCATTTATAACTCTGCAAGTTTGTGAATTGCAGTGCCCCTGAGCTCCATTGTTCAATTCGCTTTTTTGGGAGCTGGCCGCAAAAGCGCAGGATTGCTTCAGGCCCTATTCTGGTTCCGGACGGCAGGCTGAGCACGTGGTTAATTCTTCTTCCTGATGGGAAAATAGAGTGACCTGTGCCTGTCCCAACACCTAGAGCTAGTCTCTCATTGGTTCCCCTTCTTCCCGTTCATCCTCAGGACAAATCGCAACCTGTACGGAACAGCAGGTAAAGGTGCTGATTCTCCAAGGAGGGAGATTTCTAGTAAAGCGGCTGGAATGGCGAACCCCTGCACAGGGAGATGAGAAATGAGGTGCGTTTTAGAAACCTTTCCCGATCACACGGTGTACCAACTTCTGGGTTTCTCATGCATGTTTTCAATGTAGGAAGATGCCCTTGAACCTGGAGATTTGGGACCCATGGGATGGGTACCATGCAGTATTACTTTAAAGGGTCTGCATTTGCTCACTCAAGCTCACCAAACCTCTGTGCCCCAAGAGTGTCCACCCTTATGTCTCATCCAGCTGTGGGTCTAGATATGGTCAATCCAGGTTGCATCACATCCCCTGAACTAATTTTTTAAGAATTTCTCTCTCTTTCAACCTTTGATTCATGGGTTTTTAAAAGTAATTTATTTTTATAATGGGGTTTAGCTGCTTTTCACTGCTGTGTTTATGCCAATTTACACCCACATGACTCACTTACAGAGAGCTATAAATACATAGTTTTTAAGATACTTATTGTCAGATATACTCTTGTGCGGTGAATAGGGGGTGTTGAGTCCAGTTCACTGAGCAAGGAGTAGGTCTTGTCTATTACATATTGAGTTTATGGAACGGTATCTGAGCTAATTTGAAACCCTTGTTTTATGCATCACCCCACCTCACCTTTCCCGTTCAGCAGCCATTGTGTGTTTTCTAAATGTGTGACTCTCTTCTGTCTTGTAATTCAGTTCAAGTGTAGCGATTTTTACATTCCCTCTATAAGTGATAGCTTATGAAACGTGTCTTTTTCTGTGTGACTTATTTCACTTAGAATCGACGTACCTAAATCTACTCATCATGCTGCTACTAGCCTTATGACATTGATTTCATGGCTGTGTGATATTGCATTGTACATAAGGAGCACAACTTCTTTATCCATTTTTCCCTTTCCTGGGATATTTAAGGTATAACGAAGTGGAGGTTCTTGTCAACAGTGCAGCCCTAAACTTTGGGTTGGCTGTGTCTTGCTGATTTTTAGTTTTCCCAATTTATACGCCCATGAGTGGAAGTGCCCTATGCTCTCTAAGCTGTGTTTTTTAGATGTTCAAGGACTCGCCATTCACTTCTCCAGAGTGGCTGTTGGCAATTTATATCCCGCCCATCAGCGTAGCAAGGCTCCCATTTCTCCATGCCCTGTCCTGCATTTTTGGTTTTGACACTTTTTTCAGCATGGCCCTTTTGATCGATGGGAAGCGAGACTTCTTTGTAGCGCTGGTTTCACTTTCCAGGTTGCTTGGTTGGCCAAAAAGGGCGTATGCGTTTTTTCCTGAGTATATTCAGGAAAAAACGCATACGCCCTTTTTGGCCAAGGGCATCATTGTCGACGTTTTGCCGCTTTTCATGTGCTTTAAAGGCGATTCGAATCTACCTCCTGAAATCTGTTTCCTGCAATTCTGCCTTGCTTTCAAATCGTCTTCGATGCCTTCCCTCGATATAGTTTTGGACGAGAGTTATCATTTATAACTCTGCAGGTTTGTGAATTGCAGTGCCCCTGAGCTCCATTGTTCAACTCGCTTTTTTGGGAGCTGGCCGCAAAAGCGCAGGATTGCTTCAGGCCCTATTCTGTTTCCGGGGGGCACGCTGAGCCTGTGGTTAATTCTCCTTCCTGATGGGAAAATAGAGTGACCTGTGCCTGTCCCAACACCTAGAGCTTGTCTCACATTGGTTACCCTTCTCCCCGTTCATCCTCAGGACAAATTGCAACCTGTACGGATCAGCAGGTTAAAGGTGCTGATTCTCCAAGCAGGGAGATTGCTAGTAAAGCGGCTGGAATGGCGAACCCGAGCACAAGGAAATGAGAAATGAGGTGCGTTTTAGAAACCTTTCCCAATCACACTGTGTACCAACTTCTGGGTTCCTCATGCATGTTTTCGTTGTAGGAAGATGCCCTTGAACCTGAAGATTTGGGACCCATGGGATGGGTACCACCTAGTATTACTTTAAAGGGTCTGCGTTTGCTCACCCAACCTCACCAAACGTCTCAGCCCCAAGAGTGTCCACCCTTATGTCTCATCCAGCTGTGGGTCTAGATATGGTCAATCCAGGTTGCATCACAACCCCTGAACGAATTTTGTAAGAATTTCTCTCTCTTACACTGTCTTTGTTTCATGGGTTTTTAAAAGTAATTTATTTTTGTAATGGGGTTTAGCTGCTTTTCACTGCTGTGTTTATGCCAATTTATACCCACTTGACCAACTTACAGAGAGCTATCAATACATAGGTTTTAAGATACTTATTGTCAGATATACTCTTGTGCGGTGAATAGGGGGTGTTGAGTCCAGTTCACTGAGCAAGGAGTAGGTCTTGTCTATTACATATTGGGTTTATGGAATGGTATCTGAGCTAATTTGAAACCCTTGTTTTATGCATCACCCCACCTCACCTTTCCCGTTCAGCAGCCATGGTGTGTTTTCCATATGTGTGACTCTGTTCTGTCTCGTAATTCAGTTCAAGTGTAGCAATTTTTGCATTCCCTCTATAAGTGATAGCTTATGAAACGTGTCTTTTTCTGTGTGACTTATTTCACTTAGAATTGTCATACCTAAATCCACTCATCATGCTGCTACTAGCCTTATGACATTGATTTCATGGCTGTGTGATATTCCATTGTACATAAGGACCACAACTTCTTTATCCATTTTTCCCTTTCCTGGGATATTTAAGGTGTAACGAAGTGGAGGTTCTTGTCAACAGAGCAGCCCTAAACTTTGGGGTGCCTGTGCCTTGCTGATTTTTAGTTTTCCCAATTTATACGCCCATGAGTGGAAGTGCCCTATGCTCTCTAAGCTGCGTTTCTTAGATGTTCCAGGACACGCCGTACACTTCTCCAGAGTGGCTGTTGGCAATTTACGTCCCGCCCATCAGCATAGCAAGGCTCCCATTTCTCCATGGCCTGTCCTGCATTTCTGGTTTGACACTTTTTTCAGCATGGCCCTTTTGACCGATGGGAAGCGAGACTTCTTTGTAGCGCTGATTTGCCTTTCCAGGTTCCTTGGTTGGCCAAAAACGGCGTATGCGTTTTTTCCTGAATATATTCAGGAAAAACGCATACGCCCTTTTTGGCCAAGGGCATCATTGTCGACGTGTTGCCCCTTTTCATGTGCTTTAGAGGCGATTCGAATCTACATCCTGAAATCTGTTTCCTGCAATTCTGCCTTGCTTTCAAATCGTCTTCGTTGCCTTCCCTCAATATATTTGTGGACGAGAGTTATCATTTATAACTCTGCAGGTTTGTGAATTACAGTGCCTGGAGCTCCATTGTTCAACTCGCTTTTTTGGGAACTGGCCGCAAAAGCGCAGGATTGCTTCAGGCCCTATTCTGGATCCGGGTGGCAGGCTGAGCCCGTGGTTAATTCTTCTTCCTGATGGGAAAATAGAGTGACCTGTGCCTGTCCCATTACCTAGAGCTAGTCTCTCAATGGTTCCACCTCTTCCCGTTCATCCTCAGGACAAATTGCAACCAGTGCGGAACAGCAGGTTAAAGGTTCTGATTCTCCAAAGAGGGAGATTTCTAGTAAAGCGGCAGGAATGGCGAACCCCTGCACTGGGAGATGAGAAATGAGGTGCGTTTTAGAAACCTTTCCCGATCACACGGTGTACCAACTTCTGGGTTTCTCATGCATGTTTTCGATGTAGGAAGATGCCCTTGAACCTGGAGATTTGGGACCCATGGGATGGGTACCACCTAGTATTACTTTAAAGGGTCTGTGTTTGCTCACCCAACCTCACCAAACGTCTCAGCCCCAAGAGTGTCCACCCTTATATCTCATCCAGCTGTGGGTCTAGATATGGTCAATCCAGGTTGCATCACAGCCCCTGAACGAATATTGTAAGAATTTCTCTAACTTTCACTGTCTTTGTTTCATGGGTTTTTAAAAGTAATTTATTTTTATAATGGGGTATAGCTGCTTTTCACTGCTGTGTATATGCCGCTTTAGACCCAGTTGACTCACTTACACAGAGATATCAATACATAGGTTTTAAGATTCTTACTAGTGAGATATATTCTTGTGTGGTGAATAGGGGGTGTTGAGTCCAGTTCACTGAGCAAGGAGTAGGATTTGTCTATTACATATTGGGTTTATTGAACGGTACCTGAGGTAATTTGAAACCCTTGTTTTATGCATCACCCCACCTCACCTTTCCCGTTCAGCAGCCATAGTGTGTTTTCTAAATGTGTGACTCTCTTCTGTCTTGTAATTCAGTTCAAGTGTAGCGATTTTTACATTCCCTCTATAAGTGATAGCTTATGAAACGTGTCTTTTTCTGTGTGACTTATTTCACTTAGAATCGACGTACCTAAATCTACTCATCATGCTGCTACTAGCCTTATGACATTGATTTCATGGCTGTGTGATATTGCATTGTACATAAGGAGCACAACTTCTTTATCCATTTTTCCCTTTCCTGGGATATTTAAGGTATAACGAAGTGGAGGTTCTTGTCAACAGTGCAGCCCTAAACTTTGGGTTGGCTGTGTCTTGCTGATTTTTAGTTTTCCCAATTTATACGCCCATGAGTGGAAGTGCCCTATGCTCTCTAAGCTGTGTTTTTTAGATGTTCAAGGACTCGCCATTCACTTCTCCAGAGTGGCTGTTGGCAATTTATATCCCGCCCATCAGCGTAGCAAGGCTCCCATTTCTCCATGGCTTGTCCTGCATTTCTGGTTTTGACACTTTTTTCAGCATGGCCCTTTTGAGCGATCGGAAGCAAGACATCTTTCTAGCGTTGATTGGCCTTTCCAGGTTGCTTGGTTGGCCAAAAAGGGCGTATGCGTTTTTTTCTGAATATATTCAGGAAAAAACGCATGCGCCCTTTTTAGCGAATGGCATCATTGTCGAAGTTTAGCCACTTTTCATGTGCTTTAAAGGTGCTTCGAATCTACGTCCTGAAATCTGTTTCCTGCAATTCTCCCTTGCTTTCAAATCGTCTTCGTTGCCTTCCCTCAATATATTTTTGGTCGAGAGTTATCATTTATAACTCTGCAGTTTTGTGAATTGCAGTGCCCCTGAGCTCCATTTTTCAACTCGCTTTTTTGGGAGCTGGCCTCAAAAGCGCAGGATTGCTTCAGCCCCTATTCTGGTTCCTGGTGGCAGGCTGAGCCCGTGGTTAATTCTTCTTCCTGATGGGAAAATAGAGTGACCTGTGCCTGTCCCAATACCTAGAGATAGTCTCTAATTGGTTCCCCCTCTTCCCGTTCATCATCAGGACAAATTGCAACCAGTTCGGAACAGCAGGTTAAAGGTGCTGATTCTCCAAGGAGGGAGATTGCTAGTAAAGAGGCTGGAATGGCAAACCCGAGCACAAGGAGATGAGAAATGAGGTGCGTTTTAGAAACCTTTCCCGATCACACGGTGTACCAACATCTGGGTTTCTCATGCATGTTTTCGATGTAGAAAGATGCCCTTGAACCTGGAGATTTGGGACCCATGGGATGGGTACCATGCAGTATTACTTTAAAGGGTCTGCGTTTGCTCACCCAACCTCACCAAACCTCTCAGCCCCAAGCGTTTGAACCCTTATGTCTCATCCAGCTGTGGGTCTAGATATGATCAATCCAGGTTGCATCACAGCCCTTGAACGAATTTTGTAAGAATTTCTCTCTCTTTCACTGTCTTTGTTTCATGGGTTTTTAAAAGTAATTTATTTTTATAAGGGGGTTTAGCTGCTTTTCACTGCTGTGTTTATGCCGCTTTACACCCACTTGACTCACTTACACAGAGATATCAATACATAGGTTTTAACGTTCTTACTACTGAGATATATTCTTGTGCGGTGAATAGGGGGTGTTGAGTCCAGTTCACTGAGCAAGGAGTAGGTCTTGTCTATTACATATTGGGTTTATGGAACGGTATCTGAGCTAATTTGAAACCATTGTTTTATGCATCACCCCACCTCACCTTACCCGTTCAGCAGCCATAGTGTGTTTTCTAAATGTGTGACTGTTCTGTCTTGTAATTCAGGTCAAGTGCAGCGATTTTTACATTCCCTCTATAACTGATAGCTTATGAAACGTGTCTTTTTCTGTGTGACTTATTTCACTTAGAATCGTCGTACCTAAATCCACTCATCATGCTGCTACTAGCCTTATGACATTGATTTCATGGCTGTGGGATATTCCATTGTGCATAAAGAGCACAACTTCTTTATCCATTTTTCCCTTTCCTGGGATATTTAAGGTGTAACGAAGTGGAGGTTCTTGTCAACAGAGCAGCCCTAAACTTTGACGTGCCTGTGTCTTGCGGATTTTTAGTTTTCCCTATTTATACGCCCATGAGTGGAAGTGCCCTATGCTCTCTTAGCTGTGTTTTTTAGATGTTCCAGGACACGCCGTACACTTCTCCAGATTGGCTGTTGGCAATTTACATCCCGCCCATCAGCGTAGCAAGGCTCCCATTTCTGCATGGCCTGTCCTGCATTTCTGTTTTTGACACTTTTTTCAGCATGGCCCTTTTGACCGATGGGAAGCGAGACTTCTTTGTAGTGCTGATTTGCTTTCCAGGTTGCTTGGTTGGCCAAATACGGCGTATGCGTTTTTTCCTGAATATATTCAGGAAAAAACGCATACGCCCTTTTTGTCCAAGGGCATCATTGTCGACGTTTTGCCGCTTTTCATGTGCTTTAGGGGCGATTCGAATCTACCTCCTGAAATCTGTTTCCTGCAATTCTGCCTTGCTTTCAAATCATCTTCGTTGCCTTCCCTGGATATATTTGTGGACGAGAGTTATCATTTATAACTCTGCAGGTTTGTGAATTGCAGTGCCCCTTAGCTCCATTTTTCAACTCGCTTTTTTGGGAGCTGGCCGCAAATGCGCAGGATTCCTTCAGGCCCTATTCTACTTCCGGGGGGCAGGCTGAGCCCGTGGTTAATTCTTCTTCCTGATGGGAAAGTAGAGTAACCTGTGCCTGTCCCAATACCTAGAGCTAGTCTCTCATTGGTTCCCCCTCTTCCCGTTCATCCTCAGGACAAATTACAACCTGTACGGAACAGCACGTTAAAGGTGCTGATTCTCCAAGGAGGGCGATTGCTAGTAAAGCGGCTGGAATGGCGAACCCGAGCACAAGGAGATGAGAAATGAGGTGCCTTTTAGAGACCTTTCCCGATCACAAGGTGTACCAACTTCTGGGTTTCTCATGCATGTTTTCAATGTAGGAAGATGCCCTTGAACCTGGAGATTTGGGACCCATGGGATGGGTACCATGCAGTATTACTTTAAAGGGTCTGCGTTTGCTCACCCAACCTCACCATAACTCTCAGCCCCAAGAGTGTCCACCCTTATGTCTCATCCAGCTGTGGGTCTAGATATGGCCAATCCAGGTTGCATCACAGACCCTGAACGAATTTGTAAGAATTTCTCTCTCTTTCACTCTTTGTTTCATGGGTTTTTAAAAGTAATTTATTTTTATAATGGGGTTTAGCTGCTTTTCACTGCTGTGTTTATGCCGCTTTACACCCACTTGTCACTCTTACATAAAGCTATCAATACATAGGTTTTAAGATTCTTACTAGTCAGATATATTCTTGTGCGGTGAATAGGGGGTGTTGAGTCCAGTTCACTGAGCAAGGAGTAGGTCTTGTCTATTACATATTGGGTTTATGGAACGGTATCTGAGCTAATTTATAACCCTTGATTTATGCATCACCCCACCTCACCTTACCCGTTCAGCAGCCATAGTGTGTTTTCTAAATGTGTGACTCTGTTGTGTCTTGTAATTCAGTTCAAGTGTAGCGATTTTTACATTCCTTCTATAAATGATAGCTTATGAAACGTGTCTTTTTCTGTGTGTCTTATTTCACTTAGAATCGTCATACCTAAATCCACTCATCATGCTCCTACTAGCCTTATGACATTGATTTCATGACTGTGTGATATTCCATTGTACATAAGGACCACAACTTCTTTATCCATTTTTCCCTTTCCTCGGATATTTAAGGTGTAACGAAGTGGAGGTTCTTGTCAACAGAGCAGCCCTAATCTTTGGGGTGCCTGTGCCTTGCTGATTTTTAGTTTTCCCAATTTATAGGCCCATGAGTGGAAGTGCCCTATGCTCTCTAAGCTGTGTTTTTTAGATGTTCCAGGACACACCGTTCACTTCTGCAGAGTGGCTATTGGCCATTTACATCCCGTCCATCTGCGTAGCAAGGCTCCCATTTCTCCATGGCCTGTCCTGCATTTTTGGTTTTGACAATTTTTTCAGCATGGCCCTTTTGACCGATGGGAAGCGAGACTTCTTTGTAGCGCTTATTTCCCTTTCCAGGTTGCTTTGTTGGCCAAGAAGGGCGTATGGTTTTTTCCTGAATATATTCAGGAAAAAACGCATATGCCCTTTTTGGCCAAGGACATCATTGTTGAAGTTTTGCTGCTTTTCCAGTGTTTTAAAGGCGATTCGAATCTACCTCCTGAAATCTGTTTCCTTCAATTCTGCCTTGCTTTCAAATCCTCTTCGTTGACTTCCCTCAATATATTTGTGGACGAGAGTTATCATTTATAACTCTGCAGGTTTGTGAATTGCAGTGCCCCTGAGCTCCATTGTTCAACTCGCTTTTTTGGGAGCTGGCCGAAAAGTGCAGGATTGCTTCAGGCCCTATTCTGGTTCCGGAGGGCAGGCTGAGCCCGTGGTTAATTCTTCTTCCTGATTGAAAAATAGAGTGACCTGTGCCTGTCCTAACACCTAGAGCTAGTCTCTCATTGGTTCCCCCTCTTCCCGTTCATCCTCAGGACAAATTGCAACCTGTACGGAACAGCAGGTTAAAGGTGCTGATTCTCCAAGGAGGGAGATTGCTAGTACAGCGGCTGGAATGACGAACCCGAGCACAGGGTGATGAGAAATGAGGTGCGTTTTAGAAACCTTTCCTAATCACACGGTGTAACAACTTCTGGGTTACTCATGCATGTTTTCGATGTAGGAAGATGCCCTTGAACCTGGAGATTTGGGACCCATGGGACGGGTACCATCAGTATTACTTTAAAGGGTCTGCGTTTTCTCACCCAACCTCACCAAACCTCTCAGCCCCAAGAGTGTCCACCCTTATGTCTCATCCAGCTGTGGGTCTAGATATGGTCAATCCAGGTTGCATCACAACCTCTGAACTAATTTTGTAAGAATTTCTCTCGCTTTCACTGTCTTTGTTTCATGGGTTTTTAAAATTAATTTATTTTTATAATGGGGTTTATCTGCTTTTCACTGCTGTGTTTATGCCAATTTACACCCACTTGACCCACTTACAGAGAGCTATCAATACATAGGTTTTAAGATACTTATTGTCAGATATACTCTTGTGCGGTGAATAGGGGGTGTTGAGTCCAGTTCACTGAGCAAGGAGTAGGTCTTGTCTATTACATATTGGGTTTATGGAATGGTATCTGAGCTAATTTGAAACCCTTGTTTTATGCATCACCCCACCTCACCTTTCCCGTTCAGCAGCCATGGTGTGTTTTCCATATGTGTGACTCTGTTCTGTCTTGTAATTCAGTTCAAGTGTAGCGATTTTTACATTCCCTCTATAAGTGATAGCTTATGAAACGTGTCTTTTTCTGTGTGACTTATTTCACTTAGAATCGTCGTACCTAAATCCACTCATCATGCTGCTAGTAGCCTTATGACATTGATTTCATGGCTGTGTGATATTCCATTGTACATAAGGAGCACAACTTCTTTATCCATTTTTCCCTTTCCTGGGATATTTAAGGTGTAACGAAGTGGAGGTTCCTGTCAACAGAGCAGCCCTAAACTTTGGGGTGCCTGTGCCTTGCTGATTTTTAGTTTTCCCAATTTATACGCCCATGAGTGGAAGTGCCCTATGCTCTCTAAGCTGCGTTTCTTAGATGTTCCAGGACACGCCGTACACTTCTCCAGAGTGGCTGTTGGCAATTTACGTTCCGCCCATCAGCATAGCAAGGCTCCCATTTCTCCATGGCCTGTCCTGCATTTCTGGTTTGACACTTTTTTCAGCATGGCCCTTTTGACCGATGGGAAGCGAGACTTCTTTGTAGCACTTATTTCCCTTTCCAGGTTGCTTGGTTGGCCAAGAAGGGCGTATGTTTTTTTCCTGAATATATTCAGGAAAAAACGCATACACCCTTTTTGGCCAAGGACATCATTGTCGACGTTTTGCCACTTTTCATGTGCTTTAAAGGCGATTTGAATCTACCTCCTGAAATCTCTTTCCTGCAATTCTGCCTTGCTTTCAACTCGTCTTCGTTGCCTTCCCTCAATATAGTTTTGGACGAGAGTTATCATTTATAACTCTGCAGGTTTGTGAATTGCAGTGCCCCTGAGCTCCATTGTTCAACTCGCTTTTTTGGGAGCTGGCCACAAAATCACAGGATTGCTTCAGACCCTATTCTGGTTCCAGGGGGCAGGCTGAGCCCGTGGTTAATTCTTCTTCCTGATGGGAAAATAGAGTGACCTCTGCCTGTCCCAACACCTACAGCTAGTCTCACGTTGGTTCACCTTCTTCCCGTTCATCCTCAGGATAAATTGCAACCTGTACGGAACAGCAGGTTAAAGGTGCTGATTTTCCAAGCAGGGAGATTGCTAGTAAAGCGGCTGGAATGGCGAACCCGAGCACAAGGAGATGAGAAATGAGGTGCGTTTTAGAAACCTTTCCCAATCACACTGTGTACCAACTTCTTGGTTCCTCATGCATGTTTTCAATGTAGGAAGATGCCCTTGAACCTGGAGATTTGGGACCCATGGGATGGGTACCACCTTGTATTACTTTAAAGGGTCTGCGTTTGCTCACCCAACCTCACCAAACGTCTCAGCCCCAAGAGTGTCCACCCTTATGTCTCATCCAGCTGTGGGTCTAGATATGGTCAATCCAGGTTGCATCACAGCCCCTGAACGAATATTGCAAGAATTTCTCTAACTTTCACTGTCTTTGTTTCATGGGTTTTTAAAAGTAATTTATTTTTATAATGGGGTATAGCTGCTTTTCACTGCTGTGTATATGCTGCTTTAGACCCAGTTGACTCACTTACACAGAGATATCAATACATAGGTTTTAAGATTCTTACTAGTGAGATATATTCTTGTGTGGTGAATAGGGGGTGTTGAGTCCAGTTCACTGAGCAAGGCGTAGGTCTTGTCTATTACATATTGGGTTTATGGAACGGTATCTGAGCTAATTTGAAACCCTTGTTTTATGCATCACCCCACCTCACCTTTCCCGTTCAGCAGCCATAGTGTGTTTTGTATATGTGAGACTCTGTTCTGTTTTGTAATTCAGTTCAAGTGTAGCGATTTTTACATTCCCTCTATAAGTGATAGCTTATGATAAGTGTCTTTTTCTGCGTGACTTATTTCACTTAGAATCGTCGTACCTAAATCCACTCATCATGCTGCTACTAGCCTTATGACATTGATTTCATGGCTGTGAGATAATCCATTGTACATAAGGAGCACAAATTCTTTATCCATTTTTCCCTTTCCTGGGATATTTAAGGTGTTACGAAGTGGAGGTTCTTGTCAACAGAGCAGCCCTGATCTTTGGGGTGCCTGTGTCTTGCTTATGATTAGTTTTCCCTATTTATACGCCCATGAGTGGAAGTGCCCTATGCTCTCTAAGCTGTGTTTTTTAGATGCTCCAGGACATGCCGTTCACTTCTCCAGAGTGGCGATTGGCAATTTCCATCCCGCCAATCAGCGTAGCAAGGCTCCCTTTTCTCCATGGACTGTCCTGCATTTCTGATTTTGACACTTTTTTCAACATGGCCCTTTTAACCGATGGGAAGCGAGACTTCTTTGTAGCGCTGATTTGCCTTTCCAGGTTGCTTGGTTGGCCAAAAAGGGCGTATGCGTTTTTTCCTGAATATATTCAGGAAAAAACGCATACGCCCTTTATGGACAAGGGCATCATTGTTGAAGTTTTGCTGCTTTTCAAGTGCTTTAAAGGCGATTCGAATCTACCTCCTGAAATCTGTTTCCTTCAATTCTGCCTTGCTTTCAAATCCTCTTCGTTGACTTCCCTCAATATATTTGTGGACGAGAGTTATCATTTATAACTCTGCAGGTTTGTGAATTGCAGTGCCCCTGAGCTCCATTGTTCAACTCGCTTTTTTGGGAGCTGGCCGAAAAGTGCAGCATTGCTTCAGGCCCTATTCTGGTTCCGGAGGGCAGGCTGAGCCCGTGGTTAATTCTTCTTCCTGATGGGAAAATAGAGTGACCTGTGCCTGTCCCAACACCTAGAGCTAGTCTCTCATTGGTTCCCCTTCTTCCCGTTCATCCTCAGGACAAATTGCAACCTGTACGGAACAGCAGGTTAAAGGTGCTGATTCTCCAAAGAGGGACATTGCTAGTAAAGCGGCTGGAATGGCGAACCCGAGCACAGGGTGATGAGAGATGAGGTGCGTTTTGGAAACATTTCCTAATCACACGGTGTAACAACTTCTGGGTTCCTCATGCATGTTTTCGATGTAGGAAGATGCCCTTGAACCTGGAGATTTGGGACCCATGGGACGGGTACCATCAGTATTACTTTAAAGGGTCTGTGTTTTCTCACCCAACCTCACCAAACCTCTCAGCCCCAAGAGTGTCCACCCTTATGTCTCATCCAGCTGTGGGTCTAGATATGGTCAATCCAGGTTGCATCACAACCTCTGAACTAATTTTGTAAGAATTTCTCTCGCTTTCACTGTCTTTGTTTCATGGGTTTTTAAAAGTAATTTATTTTTATAATGGGGTTTATCTGCTTTTCACTGCTGTGTTTATGCCAATTTACACCCACTTGACCCACATACAGAGAGCTATCAATACATAGGTTTTAAGATACTTATTGTCAGATATACTCTTGTGCGGTGAATAGGGGGTGTTGAGTCCACTTCACTGAGCAAGGAGTAGGTCTTGTCTATTACATATTGGGTTTATGGAATGGTATCTGAGCTAATTTGAAACCCTTGTTTTATGCATCACCCCACCTCACCTTTCCCGTTCAGCAGCCATGGTGTGTTTTCCATATGTGTGACTCTGTTCTGTCTTGTAATTCAGTTCAAGTGTAGCGATTTTTACGTTCCCTCTATAAGTGATAGCTTATGAAACGTGTCTTTTTCTGTGTGACTTATTTCACTTAGAATCGTCGTACCTAAATCCACTCATCATGCTGCTAGTAGCCTTATGACATTGATTTCATGGCTGTGTGATATTCCATTGTACATAAGGAGCACAACTTCTTTATCCATTTTTCCCTTTCCTGGGATATTTAAGGTGTAACGAAGTGGAGGTTCCTGTCAACAGAGCAGCCCTAAACTTTGGGGTGCCTGTGCCTTGCTGATTTTTAGTTTTCCCAATTTATACGCCCATGAGTGGAAGTGCCCTATGCTCTCTAAGCTGCGTTTCTTAGATGTTCCAGGACACGCCGTACACTTCTCCAGAGTGGCTGTTGGCAATTTACGTCCCGCCCATCAGCATAGCAAGGCTCCCATTTCTCCATGGCCTGTCCTGCATTTCTGGTTTGACACTTTTTTCAGCATGGCCCTTTTGACCGATGGGAAGCGAGACTTCTTTGTAGCACTTATTTCCCTTTCCAGGTTGCTTGGTTGGCCAAGAAGGGCGTATGTTTTTTTCCTGAATATATTCAGGAAAAAACACATACACCCTTTTTGGCCAAGGACATCATTGTCGACGTTTTGCCACTTTTCATGTGCTTTAAAGGCGATTTGAATCTACCTCCTGAAATCTCTTTCCTGCAATTCTGCCTTGCTTTCAACTCGTCTTCGTTGCCTTCCCTCAATATAGTTTTGGACGAGAGTTATCATTTATAACTCTGCAGGTTTGTGAATTGCAGTGCCCCTGAGCTCCATTGTTCAACTCGCTTTTTTGGGAGCTGGCCACAAAATCACAGGATTGCTTCAGACCCTATTCTGGTTCCAGGGGGCAGGCTGAGCCCGTGGTTAATTCTTCTTCCTGATGGGAAAATAGAGTGACCTCTGCCTGTCCCAACACCTAGAGCTAGTCTCACGTTGGTTCCCCTTCTTCCCGTTCATCCTCAGGATAAATTGCAACCTGTACGGAACAGCAGGTTAAAGGTGCTGATTTTCCAAGCAGGGAGATTGCTAGTAAAGCGGCTGGAATGGCGAACCCGAGCACAAGGAGATGAGAAATGAGGTGCGTTTTAGAAACCTTTCCCTATCACACTGTGTACCAACTTCTGGGTTACTCATGCATGTTTTCGATGTAGGAAGATGCCCTTGAACCTGCAGATTTGGGACCCATGGGATAGGTACCACCTAGTATTACTTTAAAGGGTCTGCGTTTGCTCACCCAACCTCACCAAACGTCTCAGCCCCAAGAGTGTCCACCCTTATGTCTCATCCAGCTGTGGGTCTAGATATGGTCAATTCAGGTTGCATCACAGCCCCTGAACGAATATTGTAAGAATTTCTCTAACTTTCACTGTCTTTATTTCATGGGTTTTTAAAAGTAATTTATTTTTATAATGGGGTATAGCTGCTTTTCACTGCTGTGTATATGCCGCTTTAGACCCAGTTGACTCACTTACAGAGAGCTATCAATACATAGGTTTTAAGATTCTTACTAGTCAGATATATTCTTGTGTGGTGAATAGGGGGTGTTGAGTCCAGTTCACTGAGCAAGGAGTAGGATTTGTCTATTACATATTGGGTTTATGGAACGGTACCTGAGGTAATTTGAAACCCTTGTGTTATGCCTCACCCCACCTCACCTTTCCAGTTCAGCAGCCATAGTGTGATTTCTATATGTGTGACTCTGTTCTGTTTTGTAATTCAGTTCAAGTGTAGCGATTTTTACATTCCCTCTATTAGTGATATCTTATGATAGGTGTCTTTTTCTGCGTGACTTATTTCACTTAGAATCGTCGTACCTAAATCCACTCATCATGCTGCTACTAGCCTTATGGCATCGAATTCATGGCTTTGTGATATTCCATTGTACATAAGAAGCACAACTTCTTTATCCATTTTTCTCTTTCCTGGGATATTTAAGGTGTATCGAACTGGACGTTCTTGTCAACAGAGCAGCCCTAAACTTTGGGGTGCCTGTGTCTTGCTGATTTTTAGTTTTCCCAATTTACACGCCCATGAGTGGAAGTGCCCTATGCTCTCTAAGCTGTGTTTTTTAGATGTCCCTGGACACACCGTTCACTTCTGCAGAGTGGCTATTGGCAATTTACATCCCTCCCATCAGCGTAGCAAGGACCCCATTTCTCCATGGCCTATCCTGCATTTCAGGTTTTGACACTTTTTTCAGCATGGCCCTTTTGACCTATTGGAAGCGAGACTTCTTTGTAGCGCTGATTTGCATTTCCAGGTTGCTTGGTTGGCCAAAAAGGGCGTATGCGTTTTTTCCTCAATATATTCAGGAATAAACGCATACGCTCTTTTTGGCCAAGGGCATCATTGTCGACGTTTTGCCGCTTTTCATGTGCTTTAGAGGTGATTCGAATCTACCTCCTAAAATCTGTTTCCTGCAATTCTGCCTTGCTTTCAAATCGTCTTCGTTGCCTTCCCTCAATGTATTTGTGAACGAGAGTTATCATTTATAACTCTGAAAGTTTGTGAATTGCAGTGCCCCTGAGCTCCATTGTATAACTCGCTTTTTTGGGAGCTGGCCGCAAAAGCGCCGGATTGCTTCAGGCCCTATTCTGGTTCCGGGGGGCAGGCTGAGCCCGTGGTTAATTCTTCTTCCTGATGGGAAAATAGAGTTACCTGTGCCTGTCCCAACACCTAGAGCTAGTCTCTCATTGGTTCCCCCACTTCCCGTTCATCATCAGGACAAATTGCCACCTGTACCGAACAGCAGGTTAAAGGTGCTAATTCTCCAAGGAGGGAGATTGCTAGTAAGGCGGCTGGAATGCCGAACCCGAGCACAAGGCGATGAGAAATGAGATGCGTTTTAGAAACGTTTCCCGATCACACGGTGTACCATCTTCTGGGTTTCTCATCCATGTTTTGAATGTAGCAAGATTCCCTTGAACCTGGAGATTAGGGACCCATGGGACGGGTACCATGCAGTATTACTTTAAAGGGTCTGCGTTTGCTCACCTAACCTCACCAAACCTCTCAGCCCCAAGAGTGTCCACCCTTATGTCTCATCCAGCTGTGGGTCTAGATATGGTCAATCCAGGTTGCATCACAACCTCTGAACTAATTTTGTAAGAATTTCTCTCTCTTTCACTGTCTTTGTTTCATGGGTTTTTAAAAGTAATTTATTTTTATAATGGGGTTTAGCTGCTTTTCACTGCTGTGTTTATGCCAATTTACACCCACTTGACTCACTTACAGAGAGCTATCAATACATAGGTTTTAAGATTCTTACTAGTCAGATATATTCTTGTGCAGTGAATAGGGGGTGTTGAGTCCAGTTCACTGAGCAAGGAGTAGGTCTTGTCTATTGCATATTGGGTTTATGGAATGGTATGTGAGCTAATTTGAAACCCTTGTTTTATGCATCACCCCACCTCAGCTTTCCCGTTCAGCAGCCATTGTGTGTTTTCTAAATGTGTGACTCTCTTCTGTCTTGTAATTCAGTTCAAGTGTAGCGATTTTTACATTCCCTCTATAAGTGATAGCTTATGAAACGTGTCTTTTTCTGTGTGACTTATTTCACTTAGAATCGTCGTACCTAAATCTACTCATCATGCTGCTACTAGCCTTATGACATTGATTTCATGGCTGTGTGATATTGCATTGTACATAAGGAGCACAACTTCTTTATCCATTTTTCCCTTTCCTGGGATATTTAAGGTGTAACGAAGTGGAGGTTCTTGTCAACAGTGCAGCCCTAAACTTTGGGTTGGCTGTGTCTTGCTGATTTTTAGTTTTCCCAATTTATACGCCCATGAGTGGAAGTGCCCTATGCTCTCTAAGCTGTGTTTTTTAGATGTTCAAGGACTCGCCATTCACTTCTCCAGAGTGGCTGTTGGCAATTTATATCCCGCCCATCAGCGTAGCAAGGCTCCCATTTCTCCATGGCTTGTCCTGCATTTTTGGTTTTGACACTTTTTTCAGCATGGCCCTTTTGACCGATGGGAAGCGAGACTTCTTTGTAGAGCTGGTTTGCCTTTCCAGGTTGCTTGGTTGGCCAAAAAGGGCGTATGCGTTTTTTCCTGAATATATTCAGGAAAAAACGCATACGCCCTTTTTGGCCAAGGGCATCATTGTCGACGTTTTGCCGCTTTTCATGTGCTTTAAAGGCGATTCGAATCTACATCCTGAAATCTGTTTCCTGCAATTCTGCCTTGCTTTCAAATCGTATTCGATGCCTTCCCTCGATATAGTTTTGGACGAGAGTTATCATTTATAACTCTGCAGGTTTGTGAATTGCAGTGCCCCTGAGCTCCATTGTTCAACTCGCTTTTTTGGGAGCTGGCCGCAAAAGGGCAGGATTGCTTCAGGCCCTATTCTGTTTCCGGGGGGCACGCTGAGCCTGTGGTTAATTCTTCTTCCTGATGGGAAAATAGAGTGACCTGTGCCTGTCCCAACACCTAGAGCTAGTCTCACATTGGTTACCCTTCTCCCCGTTCATCCTCAGGACAAATTGCAACCTGTACGGAACAGCAGGTTAAAGGTGCTGATTTTCCAAGCAGGGAGATTGCTAGTAAAGCGGCTGGAATGGCGAACCCGAGCACAAGGAGATGAGAAATGAGGTGCGTTTTAGAAACCTTTCCCTATCACACTGTGTACCAACTTCTGGGTTACTCATGCATGTTTTCGATGTAGGAAGATGCCCTTGAACCTGCAGATTTGGGACCCATGGGATAGGTACCACCTAGTATTACTTTAAAGGGTCTGCGTTTGCTCACCCAACCTCACCAAACGTCTCAGCCCCAAGAGTGTCCACCCTTATGTCTCATCCAGCTGTGGGTCTAGATATGGTCAATTCAGGTTGCATCACAGCCCCTGAACGAATATTGTAAGAATTTCTCTAACTTTCACTGTCTTTGTTTCATGGGTTTTTAAAAGTAATTTATTTTTATAATGGGGTATAGCTGCTTTTCACTGCTGTGTATATGCCGCTTTAGACCCAGTTGACTCACTTACACAGAGATATCAATACATAGGTTTTAAGATTCTTACTAGTGAGATATATTCTTGTGTGGTGAATAGGGGGTGTTGAGTCCAGTTCACTGAGCAAGGAGTAGGATTTGTCTATTACATATTGGGTTTATGGAACGGTACCTGAGGTAATTTGAAACCCTTGTGTTATGCCTCACCCCACCTCACCTTTCCAGTTCAGCAGCCATAGTGTGATTTCTATATGTGTGACTCTGTTCTGTTTTGTAATTCAGTTCAAGTGTAGCGATTTTTACATTCCCTCTATTAGTGATATCTTATGATAGGTGTCTTTTTCTGCGTGACTTATTTCACTTAGAATCGTCGTACCTAAATCTACTCATCATGCTGCTACTAGCCTTATGACATTGATTTCATGGCTGTGTGATATTGCATTGTACATAAGGAGCACAACTTCTTTATCCATTTTTCCCTTTCCTGGGATATTTAAGGTGTAACGAAGTGGAGGTTCTTGTCAACAGTGCAGCCCTAAACTTTGGGTTGGCTGTGTCTTGCTGATTTTTAGTTTTCCCAATTTATACGCCCATGAGTGGAAGTGCCCTATGCTCTCTAAGCTGTGTTTTTTAGATGTTCAAGGACTCGCCATTCACTTCTCCAGAGTGGCTGTTGGCAATTTATATCCCGCCCATCAGCGTAGCAAGGCTCCCATTTCTCCATGGCTTGTCCTGCATTTTTGGTTTTGACACTTTTTTCAGCATGGCCCTTTTGACCGATGGGAAGCGAGACTTCTTTGTAGAGCTGGTTTGCCTTTCCAGGTTGCTTGGTTGGCCAAAAAGGGCGTATGCGTTTTTTCCTGAATATATTCAGGAAAAAACGCATACGCCCTTTTTGGCCAAGGGCATCATTGTCGACGTTTTGCCGCTTTTCATGTGCTTTAAAGGCGATTCGAATCTACCTCCTGAAATCTGTTTCCTGCAATTCTGCCTTGCTTTCAAATCGTATTCGATGCCTTCCCTCGATATAGTTTTGGACGAGAGTTATCATTTATAACTCTGCAGGTTTGTGAATTGCAGTGCCCCTGAGCTCCATTGTTCAACTCGCTTTTTTGGGAGCTGGCCGCAAAAGCGCAGGATTGCTTCAGGCCCTATTCTGTTTCCGGGGGGCACGCTGAGCCTGTGGTTAATTCTTCTTCCTGATGGGAAAATAGAGTGACCTGTGCCTGTCCCAACACCTAGAGCTAGTCTCACATTGGTTACCCTTCTCCCCGTTCATCCTCAGGACAAATTGCAACCTGTACGGAACAGCAGGTTAAAGGTGCTGATTCTCCAAGCAGGGAGATTGCTAGTAAAGCGGCTGGAATGGCGAACCCGAGCACAAGGAGATGAGAAATGAGGTGCGTTTTAGAAACCTTTCCCTATCACACTGTGTACCAACTTCTGTGTTCCTCATGCATGTTTTCGATGTAGGAAGATGCCCTTGAACTTGGAGATTTGGGACCCATGGGACGGGTACAATGCAGTATTACTTTAAAGGGTCTGCGTTTGCTCACCCAACCTCACCAAACCTCTCAGCCCCAAGAGTGTCCACCCTTATGTCTCATCCAGCTGTGGGTCTAGATATGGTCAATCCAGGTTGCATCACAGCCCCTGAACTAATTTTTAAGAATTTCTCTCTCTTTCACTCTTTGTTTCATGGGTTTTTAAAAGTAATTTATTTTTATAATGGGGTTTAGCTGCTTTTCACTGCTGTGTTTATGCTGTTTTACACCCTCTTGACTCACTTACATAAAGCTATCAATACATAGGTTTTAAGATTCTTAGTAGTCAGATATATTCTTGTTCGGTGAATAGGGGGTGTTGAGTCCAGTTCACAGAGCAAGGAGTAGGTCTTGTCTATTACATATTGGGTTTATGGAACGGTATCTGAGCTAATTTGAAACCCTTGTTTTATGCATCACCCCACCTCACCTTTCCCGTTCAGCAGCCATAGTGTGTTTTCTATATGTGGGACTCTGTTCTGTTTTGTAATTCAGTTCAAGTGTAGCGATTTTTACATTCCCTCTATAAGTGATAGCTTATGATAAGTGTCTTTTTCTGCGTGACTTATTTCACTTAGAATCGTCGTACCTAAATCCACTCATCATGCTGCTACTAGCCTTATGACATTGATTTCATGGCTGTGAGATATTCCATTGTACATAAGGAGCACAAATTCTTTATCCATTTTTCCCTTTCCTGGGATATTTAAGGTGTAACGAAGTGGAGGTTCTTGTCAACAGAGCAGCCCTAATCTTTGGGGTGCCTGTGTGTTGCTGATGATTAGTTTTCCCTATTTATACGCCCATGAGTGGAAGTGCCCTATGCTCTCTAAGCTGTGTTTTTTAGATGCTCCAGGACATGCCGTTCACTTCTCCAGAGTGGCGATTGGCAATTTCCATCCCGCCCATCAGCGTAGCAAGGCTCCCTTTTCTCCATGGACTGTCCTGCATTTCTAATTTTGACACTTTTTTCAACATGGCCCTTTTAACCGATGGGAAGCGAGACTTCTTTGTAGTGCTGATTTGCCTTTCCAGGTTGCTTGGTTGGCCAAAAAGGGCGTATGTGTTTTTTCCTGAATATATTCAGGAAAAAACGCATACGCCCTTTATGGACAAGGGCATCATTGTTGAAGTTTTGCTGCTTTTCCAGTGTTTTAAAGGCGATTCGAATCTACCTCCTGAAATCTGTTTCCTTCAATTCTGCCTTGCTTTCAAATCCTCTTCGTTGACTTCCCTCAATATATTTGTGGACGAGAGTTATCATTTATAACTCTGCAGGTTTGTGAATTGCAGTGCCCCTGAGCTCCATTGTTCAACTCGCTTTTTTGGGAGCTGGCCGAAAAGCGCAGGATTGCTTCAGGCCCTATTCTGGTTCCGGAGGGCAGGCTGAGCCCGTGGTTAATTCTTCTTCCTGATTGAAAAATAGAGTGACCTGTGCCTGTCCTAACACCTAGAGCTAGTCTCTCATTGGTTCCCCCTCTTCCCGTTCATCCTCAGGACAAATTGCAACCTGTACCGAACAGCAGGTTAAAGGTGCTGATTCTCCAAGGAGGGAGATTGCTAGTACAGCGGCTGGAATGACGAACCCGAGCACAGGGTGATGAGAAATGAGGTGCGTTTTAGAAACCTTTCCTAATCACACGGTGTAACAACTTCTGGGTTACTCATGCATGTTTTCGATGTAGGAAGATGCCCTTGAACCTGGAGATTTGGGACCCATGGGACGGGTACCATCAGTATTACTTTAAAGGGTCTGCGTTTTCTCACCCAACCTCACCAAACCTCTCAGCCCCAAGAGTGTCCACCCTTATGTCTCATCCAGCTGTGGGTCTAGATATGGTCAATCCAGGTTGCATCACAACCTCTGAACTAATTTTGTAAGAATTTCTCTCGCTTTCACTGTCTTTGTTTCATGGGTTTTTAAAATTAATTTATTTTTATAATGGGGTTTATCTGCTTTTCACTGCTGTGTTTATGCCAATTTACACCCACTTGACCCACTTACAGAGAGCTATCAATACATAGGTTTTAAGATACTTATTGTCAGATATACTCTTGTGCGGTGAATAGGGGGTGTTGAGTCCAGTTCACTGAGCAAGGAGTAGGTCTTGTCTATTACATATTGGGTTTATGGAATGGTATCTGAGCTAATTTGAAACCCTTGTTTTATGCATCACCCCACCTCACCTTTCCCGTTCAGCAGCCATGGTGTGTTTTCCATATGTGTGACTCTGTTCTGTCTTGTAATTCAGTTCAAGTGTAGCGATTTTTACATTCCCTCTATAAGTGATAGCTTATGAAACGTGTCTTTTTCTGTGTGACTTATTTCACTTAGAATCGTCGTACCTAAATCCACTCATCATGCTGCTAGTAGCCTTATGACATTGATTTCATGGCTGTGTGATATTCCATTGTACATAAGGAGCACAACTTCTTTATCCATTTTTCCCTTTCCTGGGATATTTAAGGTGTAACGAAGTGGAGGTTCCTGTCAACAGAGCAGCCCTAAACTTTGGGGTGCCTGTGCCTTGCTGATTTTTAGTTTTCCCAATTTATACGCCCATGAGTGGAAGTGCCCTATGCTCTCTAAGCTGCGTTTCTTAGATGTTCCAGGACACGCCGTACACTTCTCCAGAGTGGCTGTTGGCAATTTACGTTCCGCCCATCAGCATAGCAAGGCTCCCATTTCTCCATGGCCTGTCCTGCATTTCTGGTTTGACACTTTTTTCAGCATGGCCCTTTTGACCGATGGGAAGCGAGACTTCTTTGTAGCACTTATTTCCCTTTCCAGGTTGCTTGGTTGGCCAAGAAGGGCGTATGTTTTTTTCCTGAATATATTCAGGAAAAAACGCATACACCCTTTTTGGCCAAGGACATCATTGTCGACGTTTTGCCACTTTTCATGTGCTTTAAAGGCGATTTGAATCTACCTCCTGAAATCTCTTTCCTGCAATTCTGCCTTGCTTTCAACTCGTCTTCGTTGCCTTCCCTCAATATAGTTTTGGACGAGAGTTATCATTTATAACTCTGCAGGTTTGTGAATTGCAGTGCCCCTGAGCTCCATTGTTCAACTCGCTTTTTTGGGAGCTGGCCACAAAATCACAGGATTGCTTCAGACCCTATTCTGGTTCCAGGGGGCAGGCTGAGCCCGTGGTTAATTCTTCTTCCTGATGGGAAAATAGAGTGACCTCTGCCTGTCCCAACACCTACAGCTAGTCTCACGTTGGTTCCCCCTCTTCCCGTTCATCCTCAGGACAAATTGCAACCAGTACGGAACAGCAGGTTAAAGGTGCTGATTCTCCAAAGAGGGAGATTGCTAGTAAAGCGGCAGGAATGGCGAACTCGAGCACAAGGAGATGAGAAATGAGGTGCGTTTTAGAAACCTTTCCCGATCACACGGTGTACCAACTTCTGGGTTTCTCATGCATGTTTTCGATGTAGGAAGATGCCCTTGAACCTGGAGATTTGGGACCCATGGGATGGGTACCACCTAGTATTACTTTAAAGGGTCTGTGTTTGCTCACCCAACCTCACCAAACGTCTCAGCCCCAAGAGTGTACACCCTTATGTCTCATCCAGCTGTGGGTCTAGATATGGTCAATCCAGGTTGCATCACAGCCCCTGAACGAATATTGTAAGAATTTCTCTAACTTTCACTGTCTTTGTTTCATGGGTTTTTAAAAGTAATTTATTTTTATAATGGGGTATATCTGCTTTTCACTGCTGTGTATATGCCGCTTTAGACCCAGTTGACTCACTTACACAGAGATATCAATACATAGGTTTTAAGATTCTTACTAGTGAGATATATTCTTGTGTGGTGAATAGGGGGTGTTGAGTCCAGTTCACTGAGCAAGGAGTAGGATTTGTCTATTACATATTGGGTTTATTGAACGGTACCTGAGGTAATTTGAAACCCTTGTTTTATGCATCACCCCACCTCACCTTTCCCGTTCAGCAGCCATAGTGTGTTTTCTAAATGTGTGACTCTCTTCTGTCTTGTAATTCAGTTCAAGTGTAGCGATTTTTACATTCCCTCTATAAGTGATAGCTTATGAAACGTGTCTTTTTCTGTGTGACTTATTTCACTTAGAATCGACGTACCTAAATCTACTCATCATGCTGCTACTAGCCTTATGACATTGATTTCATGGCTGTGTGATATTGCATTGTACATAAGGAGCACAACTTCTTTATCCATTTTTCCCTTTCCTGGGATATTTAAGGTATAACGAAGTGGAGGTTCTTGTCAACAGTGCAGCCCTAAACTTTGGGTTGGCTGTGTCTTGCTGATTTTTAGTTTTCCCAATTTATACGCCCATGAGTGGAAGTGCCCTATGCTCTCTAAGCTGTGTTTTTTAGATGTTCAAGGACTCGCCATTCACTTCTCCGGAGTGGCTGTTGGCAATTTATATCCCGCCCATCAGCGTAGCAAGGCTCCCATTTCTCCATGGCCTGTCCTGCATTTTTGGTTTTGACACTTTTTTCAGCATGGCCCTTTTGATCGATGGGAAGCGAGACTTCTTTGTAGCGCTGGTTTGACTTTCCAGGTTGCTTGGTTGGCCAAAAAGGGCGTATGCGTTTTTTCCTGAATATATTCAGGAAAAAACGCATACGCCCTTTTTGGCCAAGGGCATCATTGTCGACGTTTTGCCGCTTTTCATGTGCTTTAAAGGCGATTCGAATCTACCTCCTGAAATCTGTTTCCTGCAATTCTGCCTTGCTTTCAAATCGTCTTCGATGCCTTCCCTCGATATAGTTTTGGACGAGAGTTATCATTTATAACTCTGCAGGTTTGTGAATTGCAGTGCCCCTGAGCTCCATTGTTCAACTCGCTTTTTTGGGAGCTGGCCGCAAAAGCGCAGGATTGCTTCAGGCCCTATTCTGTTTCCGGGGGGCACGCTGAGCCTGTGGTTAATTCTTCTTCCTGATGGGAAAATAGAGTGACCTGTGCCTGTCCCAAAACCTAGAGCTTGTCTCACATTGGTTACCCTTCTCCCCGTTCATCCTCAGGACAAATTGCAACCTGTACGGATCAGCAGGTTAAAGGTGCTGATTCTCCAAGCAGGGAGATTGCTAGTAAAGCGGCTGGAATGGCGAACCCGAGCACAAGGAGATGAGAAATGAGGTGCGTTTTAGAAACCTTTCCCAATCACACTGTGTACCAACTTCTGGGTTCCTCATGCATGTTTTCGATGTAGGAAGATGCCCTTGAACCTGGAGATTTGGGACCCATGGGATGGGTACCATGCAGTATTGCTTTAAAGGGTTTGTGTTTGCTCACCCAACCTCACCAAAACTCTCAGCCCCAAGAATGTCCACCCTTATGTCTCATCCAGCTGTGGGTCCAGTTATGGTCAATCCAGGTTGCATCACAGCCCCTGAACGAATTTTGTAAGAATTTCTCTCTCTTTCACTGTCTTTGTTTCGTGGGTTTTAAAAGTATTTAATTTTTATAATGGGGTGTAGCTGCTTTTCACTGCTGTGTTTATGCCAATTTATACCCACTTGACCAACTTACAGAGAGCTATCAATACATAGGTTTTAAGATACTTATTGTCAGATATACTCTTGTGCGGTGAATAGGGGGTGTTGAGTCCAGTTCACTGAGCAAGGAGTAGGTCTTGTCTATTACATATTGGGTTTATGGAATGGTATCTGAGCTAATTTGAAACCCTTGTTTTATGCATCACCCCACCTCACCTTTCCCGTTCAGCAGCCATGGTGTGTTTTCCATATGTGTGACTCTGTTCTGTCTCGTAATTCAGTTCAAGTGTAGCAATTTTTACATTCCCTCTATAAGTGATAGCTTATGAAACGTGTGTTTTTCTGTGTGACTTATTTCACTTAGAATCGTCGTACCTAAATCCACTCATCATGCTGCTACTAGCCTTATGACATTGATTTCATGGCTGTGTGATATTCCATTGTACATAAGGAGCACAACTTCTTTATCCATTTTTCCCTTTCCTGGGATATTTAAGGTGTAACGAAGTGGAGGTTCTTGTCAACAGAGCAGCCCTAAACTTTGGGGTGCCTGTGCCTTGCTGATTTTTAGTTTTCCCAATTTATACGCCCATGAGTGGAAGTGCCCTATGCTCTCTAAGCTGCGTTTCTTAGATGTTCCAGGACACGCCGTACACTTCTCCAGAGTGGCTGTTGGCAATTTACGTCCCGCCCATCAGCATAGCAAGGCTCCCATTTCTCCATGGCCTGTCCTGCATTTCTGGTTTGACACTTTTTTCAGCATGGCCCTTTTGACCGATGGGAAGCGAGACTTCTTTGTAGCGCTGATTTGCCTTTCCAGGTTCCTTGGTTGGCCAAAAACGGCGTATGCGTTTTTTCCTGAATATATTCAGGAAAAAACGCATACGCCCTTTTTGTCCAAGGGCATCATTGTCGACGTGTTGCCCCTTTTCATGTGCTTTAGAGGCGATTCGAATCTACATCCTGAAATCTGTTTCCTGCAATTCTGCCTTGCTTTCAAATCGTCTTCGTTGCCTTCCCTCAATATATTTGTGGACGAGAGTTATCATTTATAACTCTGCAGGTTTGTGAATTACAGTGCCACGGAGCTCCATTGTTCAACTCGCTTTTTTGGGAACTGGCCGCAAAAGCGCAGGATTGCTTCAGGCCCTATTCTGGATCCGGGTGGCAGGCTGAGCCCGTGGTTAATTCTTCTTCCTGATGGGAAAATAGAGTGACCTGTGCCTGTCCCATTACCTAGAGCTAGTCTCTCAATGGTTCCACCTCTTTCCGTTCATCCTCAGGACAAATTGCAACCAGTGCGGAACAGCAGGTTAAAGGTTCTGATTCTCCAAAGAGGGTGATTGCTAGTAAAGCGGCAGGAATGGCGAACTTGAGTACAAGGAGATGAGAAATGAGGTGCGTTTTAGAAACCTTTCCCGCTCATACGGTGTACCAACTTCTGGGTTTCTCATGCATGTTTTCGATGTAGGAAGATGCCCTTGAACCTGGAGATTTGGGACCCAATGGATGGGTACCATGCAGTATTACTTTAAAGGGTCTGTGTTTGCTCACCCAACCTCACCAAACCTCTCAGCCCCAAGAGTGTCCACCCTTGTGTCTCATCCAGCTGTGGTTCTAGATATGGTCAATCCAGGTTGCATCACAGACCCTGAACGAATTTTGTAAGAATTTCTCTCACTTTCACTGTCTTTGTTTCATGCATTTTTAAAAGTAATTTTTTTTATAATGGGGTTTAGCTGCTTTTCACTGCTGCGTTCCTGCCGCTTTACACCCACTTGACTCACTTACACAGAGATATCAATACATAGATTTTAACGTTCTTACTAGTCAGATATACTCTTGGGCGGTGAATAGGGGGTGTTGAGTCCAGTTCACTTAGCAAGGAGTAGGTCTTGTGTATTACATATTGGGTTTATAGAACGGTATCTGAGCTAATTTATAACCCTTGATTTATGCATCACTCCACCTCACCTTACCCGTTCTGCAGCCATAGTGTGTTTTCTAAATGTGTGACTCTGTTGTGTCTTGTAATTCAGTTCAAGTGTAGCGATTTTTACATTCCCTCTATAAGTGATAGCTTATGAAACGTGTCTTTTTCTGTGTGTCTTATTTCACTTAGAATCGTCGTACCTAAATCCACTCATCATGCTCCTACTAGCCTTATGACATTGATTTCATGACTGTGTGATATTCCATTGTACATAAGGAGCACAACTTCTTTATCCATTTTTCCCTTTCCTCGGATATTTAAGGTGTAACGAAGTGGAGGTTCTTGTCAACAGAGCAGCCCTAAACTTTGGGGTGCCTGTGTCTTGCTGATTTTTAGTTTTCCCAATTTATACGCCCATGAGTGGAAATGCCCTATGCTCTCTAAGCTGTGTTTTTTAGATGTTCCAGGACACACCGTTCACTTCTGCAGAGTGGCTATTGGCAATTTACATCCCGTCCATTAGCGTAGCAAGGCTCCCATTTCTCCATGGCCTGTCCTGCATTTTTGGTTTTGACAATTTTTTCAGCATGGCCCTTTTGACCGATGGGAAGCGAGACTTCTTTGTAGCGCTGGTTTGCCTTTCCAGGTTGGTTGGTTGGCCAAAAAGGGCGTATGCGTTTTTTCCTGAATATATTCAGGAAAAAACGCATACGCCCTTTTTGGCCAAGGGCATCATTGTCGACGTTTTGCCGCTTTTCATGGGCTTTAAAGGCGATTCGAATCTACCTCCTGAAATCTGTTTCCTGCAATTCTGCGTTGCTTTCAAATCGTCTTCGTTGCCTGCCCTCAATATAGTTTTGGACGAGAGTTATCATTTATAACTCTGCAGGTTTGTGAATTGCAGTGCCCCTGAGCTCCATTGTTCAACTCGCTTTTTTGGGAGCTGGCCGCAAAAGCGCAGGATTGCTTCAGGCCCTATTCTGGTTCCGGGGTCAGGCTGAGCCTGTGGTTAATTCTTCTTCCTGATGGGAAAATAGAGTGACCTGTGCCTGTCCCAAAACCTAGAGCTAGTCTCACATTGGTTCCCCTTCTCCCCGTTCATCCTCAGGACAAATTGCAACCTGTACGGAACGCCAGGTTAAAGCTGCTGATTCTCCAAGCAGGGAGATTGCTAGTAAAGCGCTGGAATGGTGAACCCGAGCACAAGGAGATGAGAAATGAGGTGCGTTTTAGAAACCTTTCCCAATCACACTGTGTATAAACTTCTGGGTTCCTCATGCATGTTTTCGATGTAGGAAGATGCCCTTGAACCTGGAGATTTGGGACCCATGGGATGGGTACCATGTAGTATTACTTTAAAGGGTCTGCGTTTGCTCACCCAACCTCACCAAACCTCTCAGCCCCAAGAGTGTCCACCCTTATGTCTCATCCAGCTGTGGGTCTAGATATGGTCAATCCAGGTTGCATCACAGCCCCTGAACGAATATTGTAAGAATTTCTCTAACTTTCACTGTCTTTGTTTCATTGGTTTTTAAAAGTAATTTATTTTTATAATGGGGTATAGCTGCTTTTCACTGCTGTGTATATGCCGCTTTAGACCCAGTTGACTCACTTACACAGAGATAGCAATACATAGGTTTTAAGATTCTTACTAGTGAGATATATTCTTGTGTGGTGAATAGGGGGTGTTGAGTCCAGTTCACTGAGCAAGGAGTAGGATTTGTCTATTACATATTGGGTTTATTGAACGGTACCTGAGGTAATTTGAAACCCTTGTTTTATGCATCACCCCACCTCACCTTTCCCGTTCAGCAGCCATAGTGTGTTTTCTATATGTGTGACTCTGTTCTGTTTTGTAATTCAGTTCAAGTGTAGCGATTTTTACATTCCCTCTATTAGTGATATCTTATGATAGGTGTCTTTTTCTGCGTGACTTATTTCACTTAGAATCGTCGTACCTAAATCCACTCATCATGCTGCTACTAGCCTTATGGCATCGAATTCATGGCTTTGTGATATTTCATTGTACATAAGGAGCACAACTTCTTTATCCATTTTTCTCTTTCCTGGGATATTTAAGGTGTAACGAACTGGAAGTTCTTGTCAACAGAGCAGTCCTAAACTTTGGGGTGCCTGTGTCTTGCTGATTTTTAGTTTTCCCAATTTACACGCCCATGAGTGGAAGTGCCCTATGCTCTCTAAGCTGTGTTTTTTAGATGTTCCTGGACACACCGTTCACTTCTGCAGAGTGGCTATTGGCAATTTACATCCCGCCCATCAGCGTAGCAAGGACCCCATTTCTCCATGGCCTATCCTGCATTTCAGGTTTTGACACTTTTTTCAGCATGGCCCTTTTGACCTATTGGAAGCGAGACTTCTTTGTAGCGCTGATTTGCATTTCCAGGTTTCTTGGTTGGCCAAAAAGGGCGTATGCGCTTTTTCCTGAATATATTCAGGAATAAACGCATACGCCCTTTTTGGCCAAGGGCATCATTGTCCACGTTTTGCCGCTTTTCATGTGCTTTAGAGGCGATTCGAATCTACCTCCTGAAATCTGTTTCCTGCAATTCTGCCTTGCTTTCAAATCGTCTTCGTTGCCTTCCCTCAATGTATTTGTGAACGAGAGTTATCATTTATAACTCTGCAAGTTTGTGAATTGCAGTGCCCCTGAGCTCCATTGTTCAATTCGCTTTTTTGGGAGCTGGCCGCAAAAGCGCAGGATTGCTTCAGGCCCTATTCTGTTTCCGGGGGGCACGCTGAGCCTGTGGTTAATTCTTCTTCCTGATGGGAAAATAGAGTGACCTGTGCCTGTCCCAAAACCTAGAGCTTGTCTCACATTGGTTACCCTTCTCCCCGTTCATCCTCAGGACAAATTGCAACCTGTACGGATCAGCAGGTTAAAGGTGCTGATTCTCCAAGCAGGGAGATTGCTAGTAAAGCGGCTGGAATGGCGAACCCGAGCACAAGGAGATGAGAAATGAGGTGCGTTTTAGAAACCTTTCCCAATCACACTGTGTACCAACTTCTGGGTTCCTCATGCATGTTTTCGATGTAGGAAGATGCCCTTGAACCTGGAGATTTGGGACCCATGGGATGGGTACCATGCAGTATTGCTTTAAAGGGTTTGTGTTTGCTCACCCAACCTCACCAAAACTCTCAGCCCCAAGAATGTCCACCCTTATGTCTCATCCAGCTGTGGGTCCAGTTATGGTCAATCCAGGTTGCATCACAGCCCCTGAACGAATTTTGTAAGAATTTCTCTCTCTTTCACTGTCTTTGTTTCGTGGGTTTTAAAAGTATTTAATTTTTATAATGGGGTGTAGCTGCTTTTCACTGCTGTGTTTATGCCAATTTATACCCACTTGACCAACTTACAGAGAGCTATCAATACATAGGTTTTAAGATACTTATTGTCAGATATACTCTTGTGCGGTGAATAGGGGGTGTTGAGTCCAGTTCACTGAGCAAGGAGTAGGTCTTGTCTATTACATATTGGGTTTATGGAATGGTATCTGAGCTAATTTGAAACCCTTGTTTTATGCATCACCCCACCTCACCTTTCCCGTTCAGCAGCCATGGTGTGTTTTCCATATGTGTGACTCTGTTCTGTCTCGTAATTCAGTTCAAGTGTAGCAATTTTTACATTCCCTCTATAAGTGATAGCTTATGAAACGTGTGTTTTTCTGTGTGACTTATTTCACTTAGAATCGTCGTACCTAAATCCACTCATCATGCTGCTACTAGCCTTATGACATTGATTTCATGGCTGTGTGATATTCCATTGTACATAAGGAGCACAACTTCTTTATCCATTTTTCCCTTTCCTGGGATATTTAAGGTGTAACGAAGTGGAGGTTCTTGTCAACAGAGCAGCCCTAAACTTTGGGGTGCCTGTGCCTTGCTGATTTTTAGTTTTCCCAATTTATACGCCCATGAGTGGAAGTGCCCTATGCTCTCTAAGCTGCGTTTCTTAGATGTTCCAGGACACGCCGTACACTTCTCCAGAGTGGCTGTTGGCAATTTACGTCCCGCCCATCAGCATAGCAAGGCTCCCATTTCTCCATGGCCTGTCCTGCATTTCTGGTTTGACACTTTTTTCAGCATGGCCCTTTTGACCGATGGGAAGCGAGACTTCTTTGTAGCGCTGATTTGCCTTTCCAGGTTCCTTGGTTGGCCAAAAACGGCGTATGCGTTTTTTCCTGAATATATTCAGGAAAAAACGCATACGCCCTTTTTGTCCAAGGGCATCATTGTCGACGTGTTGCCCCTTTTCATGTGCTTTAGAGGCGATTCGAATCTACATCCTGAAATCTGTTTCCTGCAATTCTGCCTTGCTTTCAAATCGTCTTCGTTGCCTTCCCTCAATATATTTGTGGACGAGAGTTATCATTTATAACTCTGCAGGTTTGTGAATTACAGTGCCACGGAGCTCCATTGTTCAACTCGCTTTTTTGGGAACTGGCCGCAAAAGCGCAGGATTGCTTCAGGCCCTATTCTGGATCCGGGTGGCAGGCTGAGCCCGTGGTTAATTCTTCTTCCTGATGGGAAAATAGAGTGACCTGTGCCTGTCCCATTACCTAGAGCTAGTCTCTCAATGGTTCCACCTCTTTCCGTTCATCCTCAGGACAAATTGCAACCAGTGCGGAACAGCAGGTTAAAGGTTCTGATTCTCCAAAGAGGGTGATTGCTAGTAAAGCGGCAGGAATGGCGAACTTGAGTACAAGGAGATGAGAAATGAGGTGCGTTTTAGAAACCTTTCCCGCTCATACGGTGTACCAACTTCTGGGTTTCTCATGCATGTTTTCGATGTAGGAAGATGCCCTTGAACCTGGAGATTTGGGACCCAATGGATGGGTACCATGCAGTATTACTTTAAAGGGTCTGTGTTTGCTCACCCAACCTCACCAAACCTCTCAGCCCCAAGAGTGTCCACCCTTGTGTCTCATCCAGCTGTGGTTCTAGATATGGTCAATCCAGGTTGCATCACAGACCCTGAACGAATTTTGTAAGAATTTCTCTCACTTTCACTGTCTTTGTTTCATGCATTTTTAAAAGTAATTTTTTTTATAATGGGGTTTAGCTGCTTTTCACTGCTGCGTTCCTGCCGCTTTACACCCACTTGACTCACTTACACAGAGATATCAATACATAGATTTTAACGTTCTTACTAGTCAGATATACTCTTGGGCGGTGAATAGGGGGTGTTGAGTCCAGTTCACTTAGCAAGGAGTAGGTCTTGTGTATTACATATTGGGTTTATAGAACGGTATCTGAGCTAATTTATAACCCTTGATTTATGCATCACTCCACCTCACCTTACCCGTTCTGCAGCCATAGTGTGTTTTCTAAATGTGTGACTCTGTTGTGTCTTGTAATTCAGTTCAAGTGTAGCGATTTTTACATTCCCTCTATAAGTGATAGCTTATGAAACGTGTCTTTTTCTGTGTGTCTTATTTCACTTAGAATCGTCGTACCTAAATCCACTCATCATGCTCCTACTAGCCTTATGACATTGATTTCATGACTGTGTGATATTCCATTGTACATAAGGAGCACAACTTCTTTATCCATTTTTCCCTTTCCTCGGATATTTAAGGTGTAACGAAGTGGAGGTTCTTGTCAACAGAGCAGCCCTAAACTTTGGGGTGCCTGTGTCTTGCTGATTTTTAGTTTTCCCAATTTATACGCCCATGAGTGGAAATGCCCTATGCTCTCTAAGCTGTGTTTTTTAGATGTTCCAGGACACACCGTTCACTTCTGCAGAGTGGCTATTGGCAATTTACATCCCGTCCATTAGCGTAGCAAGGCTCCCATTTCTCCATGGCCTGTCCTGCATTTTTGGTTTTGACAATTTTTTCAGCATGGCCCTTTTGACCGATGGGAAGCGAGACTTCTTTGTAGCGCTGGTTTGCCTTTCCAGGTTGGTTGGTTGGCCAAAAAGGGCGTATGCGTTTTTTCCTGAATATATTCAGGAAAAAACGCATACGCCCTTTTTGGCCAAGGGCATCATTGTCGACGTTTTGCCGCTTTTCATGGGCTTTAAAGGCGATTCGAATCTACCTCCTGAAATCTGTTTCCTGCAATTCTGCGTTGCTTTCAAATCGTCTTCGTTGCCTGCCCTCAATATAGTTTTGGACGAGAGTTATCATTTATAACTCTGCAGGTTTGTGAATTGCAGTGCCCCTGAGCTCCATTGTTCAACTCGCTTTTTTGGGAGCTGGCCGCAAAAGCGCAGGATTGCTTCAGGCCCTATTCTGGTTCCGGGGTCAGGCTGAGCCTGTGGTTAATTCTTCTTCCTGATGGGAAAATAGAGTGACCTGTGCCTGTCCCAAAACCTAGAGCTAGTCTCACATTGGTTCCCCTTCTCCCCGTTCATCCTCAGGACAAATTGCAACCTGTACGGAACGCCAGGTTAAAGCTGCTGATTCTCCAAGCAGGGAGATTGCTAGTAAAGCGCTGGAATGGTGAACCCGAGCACAAGGAGATGAGAAATGAGGTGCGTTTTAGAAACCTTTCCCAATCACACTGTGTATAAACTTCTGGGTTCCTCATGCATGTTTTCGATGTAGGAAGATGCCCTTGAACCTGGAGATTTGGGACCCATGGGATGGGTACCATGTAGTATTACTTTAAAGGGTCTGCGTTTGCTCACCCAACCTCACCAAACCTCTCAGCCCCAAGAGTGTCCACCCTTATGTCTCATCCAGCTGTGGGTCTAGATATGGTCAATCCAGGTTGCATCACAGCCCCTGAACGAATATTGTAAGAATTTCTCTAACTTTCACTGTCTTTGTTTCATTGGTTTTTAAAAGTAATTTATTTTTATAATGGGGTATAGCTGCTTTTCACTGCTGTGTATATGCCGCTTTAGACCCAGTTGACTCACTTACACAGAGATAGCAATACATAGGTTTTAAGATTCTTACTAGTGAGATATATTCTTGTGTGGTGAATAGGGGGTGTTGAGTCCAGTTCACTGAGCAAGGAGTAGGATTTGTCTATTACATATTGGGTTTATTGAACGGTACCTGAGGTAATTTGAAACCCTTGTTTTATGCATCACCCCACCTCACCTTTCCCGTTCAGCAGCCATAGTGTGTTTTCTATATGTGTGACTCTGTTCTGTTTTGTAATTCAGTTCAAGTGTAGCGATTTTTACATTCCCTCTATTAGTGATATCTTATGATAGGTGTCTTTTTCTGCGTGACTTATTTCACTTAGAATCGTCGTACCTAAATCCACTCATCATGCTGCTACTAGCCTTATGGCATCGAATTCATGGCTTTGTGATATTTCATTGTACATAAGGAGCACAACTTCTTTATCCATTTTTCTCTTTCCTGGGATATTTAAGGTGTAACGAACTGGAAGTTCTTGTCAACAGAGCAGTCCTAAACTTTGGGGTGCCTGTGTCTTGCTGATTTTTAGTTTTCCCAATTTACACGCCCATGAGTGGAAGTGCCCTATGCTCTCTAAGCTGTGTTTTTTAGATGTTCCTGGACACACCGTTCACTTCTGCAGAGTGGCTATTGGCAATTTACATCCCGCCCATCAGCGTAGCAAGGACCCCATTTCTCCATGGCCTATCCTGCATTTCAGGTTTTGACACTTTTTTCAGCATGGCCCTTTTGACCTATTGGAAGCGAGACTTCTTTGTAGCGCTGATTTGCATTTCCAGGTTTCTTGGTTGGCCAAAAAGGGCGTATGCGCTTTTTCCTGAATATATTCAGGAATAAACGCATACGCCCTTTTTGGCCAAGGGCATCATTGTCCACGTTTTGCCGCTTTTCATGTGCTTTAGAGGCGATTCGAATCTACCTCCTGAAATCTGTTTCCTGCAATTCTGCCTTGCTTTCAAATCGTCTTCGTTGCCTTCCCTCAATGTATTTGTGAACGAGAGTTATCATTTATAACTCTGCAAGTTTGTGAATTGCAGTGCCCCTGAGCTCCATTGTTCAATTCGCTTTTTTGGGAGCTGGCCGCAAAAGCGCAGGATTGCTTCAGGCCCTATTCTGGTTCCGGCCGGCAGGCTGAGCACGTGGTTAATTCTTCTTCCTGATGGGAAAATAGAGTGACCTGTGCCTGTCCCAACACCTAGAGCTAGTCTCTCATTGGTTCCCCTTCTTCCCGTTCATCCTCAGGACAAATCGCAACCTGTACGGAACAGCAGGTAAAGGTGCTGATTCTCCAAGGAGGGAGATTTCTAGTAAAGCGGCTGGAATGGCGAACCCCTGCACAGGGAGATGAGAAATGAGGTGCGTTTTAGAAACCTTTCCCGATCACACGGTGTACCAACTTCTGGGTTTCTCATGCATGTTTTCAATGTAGGAAGATGCCCTTGAACCTGGAGATTTGGGACCCATGGGATGGGTACCATGCAGTATTACTTTAAAGGGTCTGCATTTGCTCACTCAAGCTCACCAAACCTCTGTGCCCCAAGAGTGTCCACCCTTATGTCTCATCCAGCTGTGGGTCTAGATATGGTCAATCCAGGTTGCATCACATCCCCTGAACTAATTTTTTAAGAATTTCTCTCTCTTTCAACCTTTGTTTCATGGGTTTTTAAAAGTAATTTATTTTTATAATGGGGTTTAGCTGCTTTTCACTGCTGTGTTTATGACAATTTACACCCACATGACTCACTTACAGAGAGCTATAAATACATAGTTTTTAAGATACTTATTGTCAGATATACTCTTGTGCGGTGAATAGGGGGTGTTGAGTCCAGTTCACTGAGCAAGGAGTAGGTCTTGTCTATTACATATTGAGTTTATGGAACGGTATCTGAGCTAATTTGAAACCCTTGTTTTATGCATCACCCCACCTCACCTTTCCCGTTCAGCAGCCATTGTGTGTTTTCTAAATGTGTGACTCTCTTCTGTCTTGTAATTCAGTTCAAGTGTAGCGATTTTTACATTCCCTCTATAAGTGATAGCTTATGAAACGTGTCTTTTTCTGTGTGACTTATTTCACTTAGAATCGACGTACCTAAATCTACTCATCATGCTGCTACTAGCCTTATGACATTGATTTCATGGCTGTGTGATATTGCATTGTACATAAGGAGCACAACTTCTTTATCCATTTTTCCCTTTCCTGGGATATTTAAGGTATAACGAAGTGGAGGTTCTTGTCAACAGTGCAGCCCTAAACTTTGGGTTGGCTGTGTCTTGCTGATTTTTAGTTTTCCCAATTTATACGCCCATGAGTGGAAGTGCCCTATGCTCTCTAAGCTGTGTTTTTTAGATGTTCAAGGACTCGCCATTCACTTCTCCAGAGTGGCTGTTGGCAATTTATATCCCGCCCATCAGCGTAGCAAGGCTCCCATTTCTCCATGGCCTGTCCTGCATTTTTGGTTTTGACACTTTTTTCAGCATGGCCCTTTTGATCGATGGGAAGCGAGACTTCTTTGTAGCGCTGGTTTGACTTTCCAGGTTGCTTGGTTGGCCAAAAAGGGCGTATGCGTTTTTTCCTGAATATATTCAGGAAAAAACGCATACGCCCTTTTTGGCCAAGGGCATCATTGTCGACGTTTTGCCGCTTTTCATGTGCTTTAAAGGCGATTCGAATCTACCTCCTGAAATCTGTTTCCTGCAATTCTGCCTTGCTTTCAAATCGTCTTCGATGCCTTCCCTCGATATAGTTTTGGACGAGAGTTATCATTTATAACTCTGCAGGTTTGTGAATTGCAGTGCCCCTGAGCTCCATTGTTCAACTCGCTTTTTTGGGAGCTGGCCGCAAAAGCGCAGGATTGCTTCAGGCCCTATTCTGTTTCCGGGGGGCACGCTGAGCCTGTGGTTAATTCTTCTTCCTGATGGGAAAATAGAGTGACCTGTGCCTGTCCCAACACCTAGAGCTTGTCTCACATTGGTTACCCTTCTCCCCGTTCATCCTCAGGACAAATTGCAACCTGTACGGATCAGCAGATTAAAGGTGCTGATTCTCCAAGCAGGGAGATTGCTAGTAAAGCGGCTGGAATGGCGAACCCGAGCACAAGGAGATGAGAAATGAGGTGCGTTTTAGAAACCTTTCCCAATCACACTGTGTACCAACTTCTGGGTTCCTCATGCATGTTTTCGTTGTAGGAAGATGCCCTTGAACCTGGAGATTTGGGACCCATGGGATGGGTACCACCTAGTATTACTTTAAAGGGTCTGCGTTTGCTCACCCAACCTCACCAAACGTCTCAGCCCCAAGAGTGTCCACCCTTATGTCTCATCCAGCTGTGGGTCTAGATATGGTCAATCCAGGTTGCATCACAGCCCCTGAACGAATTTTGTAAGAATTTCTCTCTCTTTCACTGTCTTTGTTTCATGGGTTTTTAAAAGTAATTTATTTTTGTAATGGGGTTTAGCTGCTTTTCACTGCTGTGTTTATGCCAATTTATACCCACTTGACCAACTTACAGAGAGGTATCAATACATAGGTTTTAAGATACTTATTGTCAGATATACTCTTGTGCGGTGAATAGGGGGTGTTGAGTCCAGTTCACTGAGCAAGGAGTAGGTCTTGTCTATTACATATTGGGTTTATGGAATGGTATCTGAGCTAATTTGAAACCCTTGTTTTATGCATCACCCCACCTCACCTTTCCCGTTCAGCAGCCATGGTGTGTTTTCCATATGTGTGACTCTGTTCTGTCTCGTAATTCAGTTCAAGTGTAGCAATTTTTACATTCCCTCTATAAGTGATAGCTTATGAAACGTGTCTTTTTCTGTGTGACTTATTTCACTTAGAATCGTCATACCTAAATCCACTCATCATGCTGCTACTAGCCTTATGACATTGATTTCATGGCTGTGTGATATTCCATTGTACATAAGGAGCACAACTTCTTTATCCATTTTTCCCTTTCCTGGGATATTTAAGGTGTAACGAAGTGGAGGTTCTTGTCAACAGAGCAGCCCTAAACTTTGGGGTGCCTGTGCCTTGCTGATTTTTAGTTTTCCCAATTTATACGCCCATGAGTGGAAGTGCCCTATGCTCTCTAAGCTGCGTTTCTTAGATGTTCCAGGACACGCCGTACACTTCTCCAGAGTGGCTGTTGGCAATTTACGTCCCGCCCATCAGCATAGCAAGTCTCCCATTTCTCCATGGCCTGTCCTGCATTTCTGGTTTGACACTTTTTTCAGCATGGCCCTTTTGACCGATGGGAAGCGAGACTTCTTTGTAGCGCTGATTTGCATTTCCAGGTTTCTTGGTTGGCCAAAAAGGGCGTATGCGCTTTTTCCTGAATATATTCAGGAATAAACGCATACGCCCTTTTTGGCCAAGGGCATCATTGTCCACGTTTTGCCGCTTTTCATGTGCTTTAGAGGCGATTCGAATCTACCTCCTGAAATCTGTTTCCTGCAATTCTGCCTTGCTTTCAAATCGTCTTCGTTGCCTTCCCTCAATGTATTTGTGAACGAGAGTTATCATTTATAACTCTGCAAGTTTGTGAATTGCAGTGCCCCTGAGCTCCATTGTTCAATTCGCTTTTTTGGGAGCTGGCCGCAAAAGCGCAGGATTGCTTCAGGCCCTATTCTGGTTCCGGCCGGCAGGCTGAGCACGTGGTTAATTCTTCTTCCTGATGGGAAAATAGAGTGAGCTGTGCCTGTCCCAACACCTAGAGCTAGTCTCTCATTGGTTCCCCTTCTTCCCGTTCATCCTCAGGACAAATCGCAACCTGTACGGAACAGCAGGTAAAGGTGCTGATTCTCCAAGGAGGGAGATTGCTAGTAAAGCGGCTGGAATGGCGAACCCCTGCACAGGGAGATGAGAAATGAGGTGCGTTTTAGAAACCTTTCCCGATCACACGGTGTACCAACTTCTGGGTTTCTCATGCATGTTTTCAATGTAGGAAGATGCCCTTGAACCTGGAGATTTGGGACCCATGGGATGGGTACCATGCAGTATTACTTTAAAGGGTCTGCATTTGCTCACTCAAGCTCACCAAACCTCTGTGCCCCAAGAGTGTCCACCCTTATGTCTCATCCAGCTGTGGGTCTAGATATGGTCAATCCAGGTTGCATCACATCCCCTGAACTAATTTTTTAAGAATTTCTCTCTCTTTCAACCTTTGTTTCATGGGTTTTTAAAAGTAATTTATTTTTATAATGGGGTTTAGCTGCTTTTCACTGCTGTGTTTATGCCAATTTATACCCACTTGACCAACTTACAGAGAGCTATCAATACATAGGTTTTAAGATACTTATTGTCAGATATACTCTTGTGCGGTGAATAGGGGGTGTTGAGTCCAGTTCACTGAGCAAGGAGTAGGTCTTGTCTATTACATATTGGGTTTATGGAATGGTATCTGAGCTAATTTGAAACCCTTGTTTTATGCATCACCCCACCTCACCTTTCCCGTTCAGCAGCCATGGTGTGTTTTCCATATGTGTGACTCTGTTCTGTCTCGTAATTCAGTTCAAGTGTAGCGATTTTTACATTCCCTCTATAAGTGATAGCTTATGAAACGTGTCTTTTTCTGTGTGACTTATTTCACTTAGAATCGTCATACCTAAATCCACTCATCATGCTGCTACTAGCCTTATGACATTGATTTCATGGCTGTGTGATATTCCATTGTACATAAGGAGCACAACTTCTTTATCCATTTTTCCCTTTCCTGGGATATTTAAGGTGTAACGAAGTGGAGGTTCTTGTCAACAGAGCAGCCCTAAACTTTGGGGTGCCTGTGCCTTGCTGATTTTTAGTTTTCCCAATTTATACGCCCATGAGTGGAAGTGCCCTATGCTCTCTAAGCTGCGTTTCTTAGATGTTCCAGGACACGCCGTACACTTCTCCAGAGTGGCTGTTGGCAATTTACGTCCCGCCCATCAGCATAGCAAGTCTCCCATTTCTCCATGGCCTGTCCTGCATTTCTGGTTTGACACTTTTTTCAGCATGGCCCTTTTGACCGATGGGAAGCGAGACTTCTTTGTAGCGCTGATTTGCCTTTCCAGGTTCCTTGGTTGGCCAAAAACGGCGTATGCGTTTTTTCCTGAATATATTCAGGAAAAAACGCATACGCCCTTTTTGGCCAAGGGCATCATTGTCGACGTGTTGCCCCTTTTCATGTGCTTTAGAGGCGATTCGAATCTACATCCTGAAATCTGTTTCCTGCAATTCTGCCTTGCTTTCAAATCGTCTTCGTTGCCTTCCCTCAATATATTTGTGGACGAGAGTTATCATTTATAACTCTGCAGGTTTGTGAATTACAGTGCCCCGGAGCTCCATTGTTCAACTCGCTTTTTTGGGAACTGGCCGCAAAAGCGCAGGATTGCTTCAGGCCCTATTCTGGATCCGGGTGGCAGGCTGAGCCCATGGTTAATTCTTCTTCCTGATGGGAAAATAGAGTGACCTGTGCCTGTCCCATTACCTAGAGCTAGTCTCTCAATGGTTCCACCTCTTCCCGTTCATCCTCAGGACAAATTGCAACCAGTGCGGAACAGCAGGTTAAAGGTTCTGATTCTCCAAAGAGGGAGATTTCTAGTAAAGCGGCAGGAATGGCGAACCCCTGCACTGGGAGATGAGAAATGAGGTGCGTTTTAGAAACCTTTCCCGATCACACGGTGTACCAACTTCTGGGTTTCTCATGCATGTTTTCGATGTAGGAAGATGCCCTTGAACCTGGAGATTTGGGACCCATGGGATGGGTACCACCTAGTATTACTTTAAAGGGTCTGTGTTTGCTCACCCAACCTCACCAAACGTCTCAGCCCCAAGAGTGTCCACCCTTATGTCTCATCCAGCTGTGGGTCTAGATATGGTCAATCCAGGTTGCATCACAGCCCCTGAACGAATATTGTAAGAATTTCTCTAACTTTCACTGTCTTTGTTTCATGGGTTTTTAAAAGTAATTTATTTTTATAATGGGGTATATCTGCTTTTCACTGCTGTGTATATGCCGCTTTAGACCCAGTTGACTCACTTACACAGAGATATCAATACATAGGTTTTAAGATTCTTACTAGTGAGATATATTCTTGTGTGGTGAATAGGGGGTGTTGAGTCCAGTTCACTGAGCAAGGAGTAGGATTTGTCTATTACATATTGGGTTTATTGAACGGTACCTGAGGTAATTTGAAACCCTTGTTTTATGCATCACCCCACCTCACCTTTCCCGTTCAGCAGCCATAGTGTGTTTTCTAAATGTGTGACTCTCTTCTGTCTTGTAATTCAGTTCAAGTGTAGCGATTTTTACATTCCCTCTATAAGTGATAGCTTATGAAACGTGTCTTTTTCTGTGTGACTTATTTCACTTAGAATCGACGTACCTAAATCTACTCATCATGCTGCTACTAGCCTTATGACATTGATTTCATGGCTGTGTGATATTGCATTGTACATAAGGAGCACAACTTCTTTATCCATTTTTCCCTTTCCTGGGATATTTAAGGTATAACGAAGTGGAGGTTCTTGTCAACAGTGCAGCCCTAAACTTTGGGTTGGCTGTGTCTTGCTGATTTTTAGTTTTCCCAATTTATACGCCCATGAGTGGAAGTGCCCTATGCTCTCTAAGCTGTGTTTTTTAGATGTTCAAGGACTCGCCATTCACTTCTCCGGAGTGGCTGTTGGCAATTTATATCCCGCCCATCAGCGTAGCAAGGCTCCCATTTCTCCATGGCCTGTCCTGCATTTTTGGTTTTGACACTTTTTTCAGCATGGCCCTTTTGATCGATGGGAAGCGAGACTTCTTTGTAGCGCTGGTTTGACTTTCCAGGTTGCTTGGTTGGCCAAAAAGGGCGTATGCGTTTTTTCCTGAATATATTCAGGAAAAAACGCATACGCCCTTTTTGGCCAAGGGCATCATTGTCGACGTTTTGCCGCTTTTCATGTGCTTTAAAGGCGATTCGAATCTACCTCCTGAAATCTGTTTCCTGCAATTCTGCCTTGCTTTCAAATCGTCTTCGATGCCTTCCCTCGATATAGTTTTGGACGAGAGTTATCATTTATAACTCTGCAGGTTTGTGAATTGCAGTGCCCCTGAGCTCCATTGTTCAACTCGCTTTTTTGGGAGCTGGCCGCAAAAGCGCAGGATTGCTTCAGGCCCTATTCTGTTTCCGGGGGGCACGCTGAGCCTGTGGTTAATTCTTCTTCCTGATGGGAAAATAGAGTGACCTGTGCCTGTCCCAACACCTAGAGCTTGTCTCACATTGGTTACCCTTCTCCCCGTTCATCCTCAGGACAAATTGCAACCTGTACGGATCAGCAGGTTAAAGGTGCTGATTCTCCAAGCAGGGAGATTGCTAGTAAAGCGGCTGGAATGGCGAACCCGAGCACAAGGAGATGAGAAATGAGGTGCGTTTTAGAAACCTTTCCCAATCACACTGTGTACCAACTTCTGGGTTCCTCATGCATGTTTTCGATGTAGGAAGATGCCCTTGAACCTGGAGATTTGGGACCCATGGGATGGGTACCATGCAGTATTGCTTTAAAGGGTTTGTGTTTGCTCACCCAACCTCACCAAAACTCTCAGCCCCAAGAATGTCCACCCTTATGTCTCATCCAGCTGTGGGTCCAGTTATGGTCAATCCAGGTTGCATCACAGCCCCTGAACGAATTTTGTAAGAATTTCTCTCTCTTTCACTGTCTTTGTTTCGTGGGTTTTAAAAGTATTTAATTTTTATAATGGGGTGTAGCTGCTTTTCACTGCTGTGTTTATGCCAATTTATACCCACTTGACCAACTTACAGAGAGCTATCAATACATAGGTTTTAAGATACTTATTGTCAGATATACTCTTGTGCGGTGAATAGGGGGTGTTGAGTCCAGTTCACTGAGCAAGGAGTAGGTCTTGTCTATTACATATTGGGTTTATGGAATGGTATCTGAGCTAATTTGAAACCCTTGTTTTATGCATCACCCCACCTCACCTTTCCCGTTCAGCAGCCATGGTGTGTTTTCCATATGTGTGACTCTGTTCTGTCTCGTAATTCAGTTCAAGTGTAGCAATTTTTACATTCCCTCTATAAGTGATAGCTTATGAAACGTGTGTTTTTCTGTGTGACTTATTTCACTTAGAATCGTCGTACCTAAATCCACTCATCATGCTGCTACTAGCCTTATGACATTGATTTCATGGCTGTGTGATATTCCATTGTACATAAGGAGCACAACTTCTTTATCCATTTTTCCCTTTCCTGGGATATTTAAGGTGTAACGAAGTGGAGGTTCTTGTCAACAGAGCAGCCCTAAACTTTGGGGTGCCTGTGCCTTGCTGATTTTTAGTTTTCCCAATTTATACGCCCATGAGTGGAAGTGCCCTATGCTCTCTAAGCTGCGTTTCTTAGATGTTCCAGGACACGCCGTACACTTCTCCAGAGTGGCTGTTGTCAATTTACGTCCCGCCCATCAGCATAGCAAGGCTCCCATTTCTCCATGGCCTGTCCTGCATTTCTGGTTTGACACTTTTTTCAGCATGGCCCTTTTGACCGATGGGAAGCGAGACTTCTTTGTAGCGCTGATTTGCCTTTCCAGGTTCCTTGGTTGGCCAAAAACGGCGTATGCGTTTTTTCCTGAATATATTCAGGAAAAAACGCATACGCCCTTTTTGTCCAAGGGCATCATTGTCGACGTGTTGCCCCTTTTCATGTGCTTTAGAGGCGATTCGAATCTACATCCTGAAATCTGTTTCCTGCAATTCTGCCTTGCTTTCAAATCGTCTTCGTTGCCTTCCCTCAATATATTTGTGGACGAGAGTTATCATTTATAACTCTGCAGGTTTGTGAATTACAGTGCCACGGAGCTCCATTGTTCAACTCGCTTTTTTGGGAACTGGCCGCAAAAGCGCAGGATTGCTTCAGGCCCTATTCTGGATCCGGGTGGCAGGCTGAGCCCGTGGTTAATTCTTCTTCCTGATGGGAAAATAGAGTGACCTGTGCCTGTCCCATTACCTAGAGCTAGTCTCTCAATGGTTCCACCTCTTTCCGTTCATCCTCAGGACAAATTGCAACCAGTGCGGAACAGCAGGTTAAAGGTTCTGATTCTCCAAAGAGGGTGATTGCTAGTAAAGCGGCAGGAATGGCGAACTTGAGTACAAGGAGATGAGAAATGAGGTGCGTTTTAGAAACCTTTCCCGCTCATACGGTGTACCAACTTCTGGGTTTCTCATGCATGTTTTCGATGTAGGAAGATGCCCTTGAACCTGGAGATTTGGGACCCAATGGATGGGTACCATGCAGTATTACTTTAAAGGGTCTGTGTTTGCTCACCCAACCTCACCAAACCTCTCAGCCCCAAGAGTGTCCACCCTTGTGTCTCATCCAGCTGTGGTTCTAGATATGGTCAATCCAGGTTGCATCACAGACCCTGAACGAATTTTGTAAGAATTTCTCTCACTTTCACTGTCTTTGTTTCATGCATTTTTAAAAGTAATTTTTTTTATAATGGGGTTTAGCTGCTTTTCACTGCTGCGTTCCTGCCGCTTTACACCCACTTGACTCACTTACACAGAGATATCAATACATAGATTTTAACGTTCTTACTAGTCAGATATACTCTTGGGCGGTGAATAGGGGGTGTTGAGTCCAGTTCACTTAGCAAGGAGTAGGTCTTGTGTATTACATATTGGGTTTATAGAACGGTATCTGAGCTAATTTATAACCCTTGATTTATGCATCACTCCACCTCACCTTACCCGTTCTGCAGCCATAGTGTGTTTTCTAAATGTGTGACTCTGTTGTGTCTTGTAATTCAGTTCAAGTGTAGCGACTTTTACATTCCCTCTATAAGTGATAGCTTATGAAACGTGTCTTTTTCTGTGTGTCTTATTTCACTTAGAATCGTCGTACCTAAATCCACTCATCATGCTCCTACTAGCCTTATGACATTGATTTCATGACTGTGTGATATTCCATTGTACATAAGGAGCACAACTTCTTTATCCATTTTTCCCTTTCCTCGGATATTTAAGGTGTAACGAAGTGGAGGTTCTTGTCAACAGAGCAGCCCTAAACTTTGGGGTGCCTGTGTCTTGCTGATTTTTAGTTTTCCCAATTTATACGCCCATGAGTGGAAATGCCCTATGCTCTCTAAGCTGTGTTTTTTAGATGTTCCAGGACACACCGTTCACTTCTGCAGAGTGGCTATTGGCAATTTACATCCCGTCCATTAGCGTAGCAAGGCTCCCATTTCTCCATGGCCGGTCCTGCATTTTTGGTTTTGACAATTTTTTCAGCATGGCCCTTTTGACCGATGGGAAGCGAGACTTCTTTGTAGCGCTGGTTTGCCTTTCCAGGTTGGTTGGTTGGCCAAAAAGGGCGTATGCGTTTTTTCCTGAATATATTCAGGAAAAAACGCATACGCCCTTTTTGGCCAAGGGCATCATTGTCGACGTTTTGCCGCTTTTCATGGGCTTTAAAGGCGATTCGAATCTACCTCCTGAAATCTGTTTCCTGCAATTCTGCGTTGCTTTCAAATCGTCTTCGTTGCCTGCCCTCAATATAGTTTTGGACGAGAGTTATCATTTATAACTCTGCAGGTTTGTGAATTGCAGTGCCCCTGAGCTCCATTGTTCAACTCGCTTTTTTGGGAGCTGGCCGCAAAAGCGCAGGATTGCTTCAGGCCCTATTCTGGTTCCGGGGTCAGGCTGAGCCTGTGGTTAATTCTTCTTCCTGATGGGAAAATAGAGTGACCTGTGCCTGTCCCAAAACCTAGAGCTAGTCTCACATTGGTTCCCCTTCTCCCCGTTCATCCTCAGGACAAATTGCAACCTGTACGGAACGCCAGGTTAAAGCTGCTGATTCTCCAAGCAGGGAGATTGCTAGTAAAGCGCTGGAATGGTGAACCCGAGCACAAGGAGATGAGAAATGAGGTGCGTTTTAGAAACCTTTCCCAATCACACTGTGTATAAACTTCTGGGTTCCTCATGCATGTTTTCGATGTAGGAAGATGCCCTTGAACCTGGAGATTTGGGACCCATGGGATGGGTACCATGTAGTATTACTTTAAAGGGTCTGTGTTTGCTCACCCAACCTCACCAAACCTCTCAGCCCCAAGAGTGTCCACCCTTATGTCTCATCCAGCTGTGGGTCTAGATATGGTCAATCCAGGTTGCATCACAGCCCCTGAACGAATATTGTAAGAATTTCTCTAACTTTCACTGTCTTTGTTTCATTGGTTTTTAAAAGTAATTTATTTTTATAATGGGGTATAGCTGCTTTTCACTGCTGTGTATATGCCGCTTTAGACCCAGTTGACTCACTTACACAGAGATAGCAATACATAGGTTTTAAGATTCTTACTAGTGAGATATATTCTTGTGTGGTGAATAGGGGGTGTTGAGTCCAGTTCACTGAGCAAGGAGTAGGATTTGTCTATTACATATTGGGTTTATTGAACGGTACCTGAGGTAATTTGAAACCCTTGTTTTATGCATCACCCCACCTCACCTTTCCCGTTCAGCAGCCATAGTGTGTTTTCTATATGTGTGACTCTGTTCTGTTTTGTAATTCAGTTCAAGTGTAGCGATTTTTACATTCCCTCTATTAGTGATATCTTATGATAGGTGTCTTTTTCTGCGTGACTTATTTCACTTAGAATCGTCGTACCTAAATCCACTCATCATGCTGCTACTAGCCTTATGGCATCGAATTCATGGCTTTGTGATATTTCATTGTACATAAGGAGCACAACTTCTTTATCCATTTTTCTCTTTCCTGGGATATTTAAGGTGTAACGAACTGGAAGTTCTTGTCAACAGAGCAGTCCTAAACTTTGGGGTGCCTGTGTCTTGCTGATTTTTAGTTTTCCCAATTTACACGCCCATGAGTGGAAGTGCCCTATGCTCTCTAAGCTGTGTTTTTTAGATGTTCCTGGACACACCGTTCACTTCTGCAGAGTGGCTATTGGCAATTTACATCCCGCCCATCAGCGTAGCAAGGACCCCATTTCTCCATGGCCTATCCTGCATTTCAGGTTTTGACACTTTTTTCAGCATGGCCCTTTTGACCTATTGGAAGCGAGACTTCTTTGTAGCGCTGATTTGCATTTCCAGGTTTCTTGGTTGGCCAAAAAGGGCGTATGCGCTTTTTCCTGAATATATTCAGGAATAAACGCATACGCCCTTTTTGGCCAAGGGCATCATTGTCCACGTTTTGCCGCTTTTCATGTGCTTTAGAGGCGATTCGAATCTACCTCCTGAAATCTGTTTCCTGCAATTCTGCCTTGCTTTCAAATCGTCTTCGTTGCCTTCCCTCAATGTATTTGTGAACGAGAGTTATCATTTATAACTCTGCAAGTTTGTGAATTGCAGTGCCCCTGAGCTCCATTGTTCAATTCGCTTTTTTGGGAGCTGGCCGCAAAAGCGCAGGATTGCTTCAGGCCCTATTCTGGTTCCGGCCGGCAGGCTGAGCACGTGGTTAATTCTTCTTCCTGATGGGAAAATAGAGTGAGCTGTGCCTGTCCCAACACCTAGAGCTAGTCTCTCATTGGTTCCCCTTCTTCCCGTTCATCCTCAGGACAAATCGCAACCTGTACGGAACAGCAGGTAAAGGTGCTGATTCTCCAAGGAGGGAGATTGCTAGTAAAGCGGCTGGAATGGCGAACCCCTGCACAGGGAGATGAGAAATGAGGTGCGTTTTAGAAACCTTTCCCGATCACACGGTGTACCAACTTCTGGGTTTCTCATGCATGTTTTCAATGTAGGAAGATGCCCTTGAACCTGGAGATTTGGGACCCATGGGATGGGTACCATGCAGTATTACTTTAAAGGGTCTGCATTTGCTCACTCAAGCTCACCAAACCTCTGTGCCCCAAGAGTGTCCACCCTTATGTCTCATCCAGCTGTGGGTCTAGATATGGTCAATCCAGGTTGCATCACATCCCCTGAACTAATTTTTTAAGAATTTCTCTCTCTTTCAACCTTTGTTTCATGGGTTTTTAAAAGTAATTTATTTTTATAATGGGGTTTAGCTGCTTTTCACTGCTGTGTTTATGACAATTTACACCCACATGACTCACTTACAGAGAGCTATAAATACATAGTTTTTAAGATACTTATTGTCAGATATACTCTTGTGCGGTGAATAGGGGGTGTTGAGTCCAGTTCACTGAGCAAGGAGTAGGTCTTGTCTATTACATATTGAGTTTATGGAACGGTATCTGAGCTAATTTGAAACCCTTGTTTTATGCATCACCCCACCTCACCTTTCCCGTTCAGCAGCCATTGTGTGTTTTCTAAATGTGTGACTCTCTTCTGTCTTGTAATTCAGTTCAAGTGTAGCGATTTTTACATTCCCTCTATAAGTGATAGCTTATGAAACGTGTCTTTTTCTGTGTGACTTATTTCACTTAGAATCGACGTACCTAAATCTACTCATCATGCTGCTACTAGCCTTATGACATTGATTTCATGGCTGTGTGATATTGCATTGTACATAAGGAGCACAACTTCTTTATCCATTTTTCCCTTTCCTGGGATATTTAAGGTATAACGAAGTGGAGGTTCTTGTCAACAGTGCAGCCCTAAACTTTGGGTTGGCTGTGTCTTGCTGATTTTTAGTTTTCCCAATTTATACGCCCATGAGTGGAAGTGCCCTATGCTCTCTAAGCTGTGTTTTTTAGATGTTCAAGGACTCGCCATTCACTTCTCCAGAGTGGCTGTTGGCAATTTATATCCCGCCCATCAGCGTAGCAAGGCTCCCATTTCTCCATGGCCTGTCCTGCATTTTTGGTTTTGACACTTTTTTCAGCATGGCCCTTTTGATCGATGGGAAGCGAGACTTCTTTGTAGCGCTGGTTTGACTTTCCAGGTTGCTTGGTTGGCCAAAAAGGGCGTATGCGTTTTTTCCTGAATATATTCAGGAAAAAACGCATACGCCCTTTTTGGCCAAGGGCATCATTGTCGACGTTTTGCCGCTTTTCATGTGCTTTAAAGGCGATTCGAATCTACCTCCTGAAATCTGTTTCCTGCAATTCTGCCTTGCTTTCAAATCGTCTTCGATGCCTTCCCTCGATATAGTTTTGGACGAGAGTTATCATTTATAACTCTGCAGGTTTGTGAATTGCAGTGCCCCTGAGCTCCATTGTTCAACTCGCTTTTTTGGGAGCTGGCCGCAAAAGCGCAGGATTGCTTCAGGCCCTATTCTGTTTCCGGGGGGCACGCTGAGCCTGTGGTTAATTCTTCTTCCTGATGGGAAAATAGAGTGACCTGTGCCTGTCCCAACACCTAGAGCTTGTCTCACATTGGTTACCCTTCTCCCCGTTCATCCTCAGGACAAATTGCAACCTGTACGGATCAGCAGATTAAAGGTGCTGATTCTCCAAGCAGGGAGATTGCTAGTAAAGCGGCTGGAATGGCGAACCCGAGCACAAGGAGATGAGAAATGAGGTGCGTTTTAGAAACCTTTCCCAATCACACTGTGTACCAACTTCTGGGTTCCTCATGCATGTTTTCGTTGTAGGAAGATGCCCTTGAACCTGGAGATTTGGGACCCATGGGATGGGTACCACCTAGTATTACTTTAAAGGGTCTGCGTTTGCTCACCCAACCTCACCAAACGTCTCAGCCCCAAGAGTGTCCACCCTTATGTCTCATCCAGCTGTGGGTCTAGATATGGTCAATCCAGGTTGCATCACAGCCCCTGAACGAATTTTGTAAGAATTTCTCTCTCTTTCACTGTCTTTGTTTCATGGGTTTTTAAAACTAATTTATTTTTGTAATGGGGTTTAGCTGCTTTTCACTGCTGTGTTTATGCCAATTTATACCCACTTGACCAACTTACAGAGAGGTATCAATACATAGGTTTTAAGATACTTATTGTCAGATATACTCTTGTGCGGTGAATAGGGGGTGTTGAGTCCAGTTCACTGAGCAAGGAGTAGGTCTTGTCTATTACATATTGGGTTTATGGAATGGTATCTGAGCTAATTTGAAACCCTTGTTTTATGCATCACCCCACCTCACCTTTCCCGTTCAGCAGCCATGGTGTGTTTTCCATATGTGTGACTCTGTTCTGTCTCGTAATTCAGTTCAAGTGTAGCAATTTTTACATTCCCTCTATAAGTGATAGCTTATGAAACGTGTCTTTTTCTGTGTGACTTATTTCACTTAGAATCGTCATACCTAAATCCACTCATCATGCTGCTACTAGCCTTATGACATTGATTTCATGGCTGTGTGATATTCCATTGTACATAAGGAGCACAACTTCTTTATCCATTTTTCCCTTTCCTGGGATATTTAAGGTGTAACGAAGTGGAGGTTCTTGTCAACAGAGCAGCCCTAAACTTTGGGGTGCCTGTGCCTTGCTGATTTTTAGTTTTCCCAATTTATACGCCCATGAGTGGAAGTGCCCTATGCTCTCTAAGCTGCGTTTCTTAGATGTTCCAGGACACGCCGTACACTTCTCCAGAGTGGCTGTTGGCAATTTACGTCCCGCCCATCAGCATAGCAAGGCTCCCATTTCTCCATGGCCTGTCCTGCATTTCTGGTTTGACACTTTTTTCAGCATGGCCCTTTTGACCGATGGGAAGCGAGACTTCTTTGTAGCGCTGATTTGCCTTTCCAGGTTCCTTGGTTGGCCAAAAACGGCGTATGCGTTTTTTCCTGAATATATTCAGGAAAAAACGCATACGCCCTTTTTGGCCAAGGGCATCATTGTCGACGTGTTGCCCCTTTTCATGTGCTTTAGAGGCGATTCGAATCTACATCCTGAAATCTGTTTCCTGCAATTCTGCCTTGCTTTCAAATCGTCTTCGTTGCCTTCCCTCAATATATTTGTGGACGAGAGTTATCATTTATAACTCTGCAGGTTTGTGAATTACAGTGCCCCGGAGCTCCATTGTTCAACTCGCTTTTTTGGGAACTGGCCGCAAAAGCGCAGGATTGCTTCAGGCCCTATTCTGGATCCGGGTGGCAGGCTGAGCCCATGGTTAATTCTTCTTCCTGATGGGAAAATAGAGTGACCTGTGCCTGTCCCATTACCTAGAGCTAGTCTCTCAATGGTTCCACCTCTTCCCGTTCATCCTCAGGACAAATTGCAACCAGTGCGGAACAGAAGGTTAAAGGTTCTGATTCTCCAAAGAGGGAGATTGCTAGTAAAGCGGCAGGAATGGCGAACTTGAGTACAAGGAGATGAGAAATGAGGTGCGTTTTAGAAACCTTTCCCGCTCACACGGTGTACCAACTTCTGGGTTTCTCATGCATGTTTTCGATGTAGGAAGATGCCCTTGAACCTGGAGATTTGGGACCCAATGGATGGGTACCATGCAGTATTAATTTAAAGGGTCTGTGTTTGCTCACCCAACCTCACCAAACCTCTCAGCCCCAAGAGTGTCCACCCTTGTGTCTCATCCAGCTGTGGTTCTAGATATGGTCAATCCAGGTTGCATCACAGACCCTGAACGAATTTTGTAAGAATTTCTCTCACTTTCACTGTCTTTGTTTCATGCATTTTTAAAAGTAATTTTTTTTATAATGGGGTTTAGCTGCTTTTCACTGCTGCGTTCATGCCGCTTTACACCCACTTGACTCACTTACACAGAGATATCAATACATAGATTTTAACGTTCTTACTAGTCAGATATACTCTTGTGCGGTGAATAGGGGGTGTTGAGTCCAGTTCACTTAGCAAGGAGTAGGTCTTGTGTATTACATATTGGGTTTATGGAACGGTATCTGAGCTAATTTATAACACTTGATTTATGCATCACTCCACCTCACCTTACCCGTTCTGCAGCCATAGTGTGTTTTCTAAATGTGTGACTCTGTTGTGTCTTGTAATTCAGTTCAAGTGTAGTGATTTTTACATTCCCTCTATAAGTGATAGCTTATGAAACGTGTCTTTTTCTGTGTGTCTTATTTCACTTAGAATCGTCGTACCTAAATCCACTCATCATGCTCCTACTAGCCTTATGACATTGATTTCATGACTGTGTGATATTCCATTGTACATAAGGAGCACAACTTCTTTATCAATTTTTCCCTTTCCTCGGATATTTAAGGTGTAACGAAGTGGAGGTTCTTGTCAACAGAGCAGCCCTAAACTTTGGGGTGCCTGTGTCTTGCTGATTTTTAGTTTTCCCAATTTATACGCCCATGAGTGGAAATGCCCTATGCTCTCTAAGCTGTGTTTTTTAGATGTTCCAGGACACACCGTTCACTTCTGCAGAGTGGCTATTGGCAATTTACATCCCGTCCATTAGCGTAGCAAGGCTCCCATTTCTCCATGGCCTGTCCTGCATTTTTGGTTTTGACAATTTTTTCAGCATGGCCCTTTTGACCGATGGGAAGCGAGACTTCTTTGTAGCGCTGGTTTGCCTTTCCAGGTTGGTTGGTTGGCCAAAAAGGGCGTATGCGTTTTTTCCTGAATATATTCAGGAAAAAACGCATACGCCCTTTTTGGCCAAGGGCATCATTGTCGACGTTTTGCCTCTTTTCATGGGCTTTAAAGGCGATTCGAATCTACCTCCTGAAATCTGTTTCCTGCAATTCTGCGTTGCTTTCAAATCGTCTTCGTTGCCTGCCCTCAATATAGTTTTGGACGAGAGTTATCATTTATAACTCTGCAGGTTTGTGAATTGCAGTGCCCCTGAGCTCCATTGTTCAACTCGCTTTTTTGGGAGCTGGCCGCAAAAGCGCAGGATTGCTTCAGGCCCTATTCTGGTTCCGGGGTCAGGCTGAGCCTGTGGTTAATTCTTCTTCCTGATGGGAAAATAGAGTGACCTGTGCCTGTCCCAAAACCTAGAGCTAGTCTCACATTGGTTCCCCTTCTCCCCGTTCATCCTCAGGACAAATTGCAACCTGTACGGAACGGCAGGTTAAAGGTGCTGATTCTCAAAGCAGGGAGATTGCTAGTAAAGCGCTGGAATGGTGAACCCGAGCAAAAGGAGATGAGAAATGAGGTGCGTTTTAGAAACCTTTCCCAATCACACGGTGTATAAACTTCTGGGTTCCTCATGCATGTTTTCGATGTAGGAAGATGCCCTTGAATCTGGAGATTTGGGACCCATGGGATGGGTACCATGTAGTATTACTTTAAAGGGTCTGCGTTTGCTCACCCAACCTCACCAAACCTCTCAGCCCCAAGAGTGTCCACCCTTATGTCTCATCCAGCTGTGGGTCTAGATATGGTCAATCCAGGTTGCATCACAGCCCCTGAACGAATATTGTAAGAATTTCTCTAACTTTCACTGTCTTTGTTTCATGGGTTTTTAAAAGTAATTTATTTTTATAATGGGGTATAGCTGCTTTTCACTGCTGTGTATATGCCGCTTTAGACCCAGTTGACTCACTTACACAGAGATATCAATACATAGGTTTTAAGATTCTTACTAGTGAGATATATTCTTGTGTGGTGAATAGGGGGTGTTGAGTCCAGTTCACTGACCAAGGAGTAGGATTTGTCTATTACATATTGGGTTTATTGAACGGTACCTGAGGTAATTTGAAACCCTTGTTTTATGCATCACCCCACCTCACCTTTCCCGTTCAGCAGCCATAGTGTGTTTTCTATATGTGTGACTCTGTTCTGTTTTGTAATTCAGTTCAAGTGTAGCGATTTTTACATTCCCTCTATTAGTGATATCTTATGATAGGTGTCTTTTTCTGCGTGACTTATTTCACTTAGAATCATCGTACCTAAATCCACTCATCATGCTGCTACTAGCCTTATGGCATCGAATTCATGGCTTTGTGATATTTCATTGTACATAAGGAGCACAACTTCTTTATCCATTTTTCTCTTTCCTGGGATATTTAAGGTGTAACGAACTGGACGTTCTTGTCAACAGAGCAGTCCTAAACTTTGGGGTGCCTGTGTCTTGCTGATTTTTAGTTTTCCCAATTTACACGCCCATGAGTGGAAGTGCCCTATGCTCTCTAAGCTGTGTTTTTTAGATGTTCCTGGACACACCGTTCACTTCTGCAGAGTGGCTATTGGCAATTTACATCCCGCCCATCAGCGTAGCAAGGACCCCATTTCTCCATGGCCTATCCTGCATTTCAGGTTTTGACACTTTTTTCAGCATGGCCCTTTTGACCTATTGGAAGCGAGACTTCTTTGTAGCGCTGATTTGCATTTCCAGGTTTCTTGGTTGGCCAAAAAGGGCGTATGCGCTTTTTCCTGAATATATTCAGGAATAAACGCATACGCCCTTTTTGGCCAAGGGCATCATTGTCCACGTTTTGCCGCTTTTCATGTGCTTTAGAGGCGATTCGAATCTACCTCCTGAAATCTGTTTCCTGCAATTCTGCCTTGCTTTCAAATCGTCTTCGTTGCCTTCCCTCAATGTATTTGTGAACGAGAGTTATCATTTATAACTCTGCAAGTTTGTGAATTGCAGTGCCCCTGAGCTCCATTGTTCAATTCGCTTTTTTGGGAGCTGGCCGCAAAAGCGCAGGATTGCTTCAGGCCCTATTTTGGTTCCGGCCGGCAGGCTGAGCACGTGGTTAATTCTTCTTCCTGATGGGAAAATAGAGTGAGCTGTGCCTGTCCCAACACCTAGAGCTAGTCTCTCATTGGTTCCCCTTCTTCCCGTTCATCCTCAGGACAAATCGCAACCTGTACGGAACAGCAGGTAAAGGTGCTGATTCTCCAAGGAGGGAGATTGCTAGTAAAGCGGCTGGAATGGCGAACCCCTGCACAGGGAGATGAGAAATGAGGTGCGTTTTAGAAACCTTTCCCGATCACACGGTGTACCAACTTCTGGGTTTCTCATGCATGTTTTCAATGTAGGAAGATGCCCTTGAACCTGGAGATTTGGGACCCATGGGATGGGTACCATGCAGTATTACTTTAAAGGGTCTGCATTTGCTCACTCAAGCTCACCAAACCTCTGTGCCCCAAGAGTGTCCACCCTTATGTCTCATCCAGCTGTGGGTCTAGATATGGTCAATCCAGGTTGCATCACATCCCCTGAACTAATTTTTTAAGAATTTCTCTCTCTTTCAACCTTTGTTTCATGGGTTTTTAAAAGTAATTTATTTTTATAATGGGGTTTAGCTGCTTTTCACTGCTGTGTTTATGCCAATTTATACCCACTTGACCAACTTACAGAGAGCTATCAATACATAGGTTTTAAGATACTTATTGTCAGATATACTCTTGTGCGGTGAATAGGGGGTGTTGAGTCCAGTTCACTGAGCAAGGAGTAGGTCTTGTCTATTACATATTGGGTTTATGGAAAGGTATCTGAGCTAATTTGAAACCCTTGTTTTATGCATCACCCCACCTCACCTTTCCCGTTCAGCAGCCATGGTGTGTTTTCCATATGTGTGACTCTGTTCTGTCTCGTAATTCAGTTCAAGTGTAGCAATTTTTACATTCCCTCTATAAGTGATAGCTTATGAAACGTGTCTTTTTCTGTGTGACTTATTTCACTTAGAATCGTCATACCTAAATCCACTCATCATGCTGCTACTAGCCTTATGACATTGATTTCATGGCTGTGTGATATTCCATTGTACATAAGGAGCACAACTTCTTTATCCATTTTTCCCTTTCCTGGGATATTTAAGGTGTAACGAAGTGGAGGTTCTTGTCAACAGAGCAGCCCTAAACTTTGGGGTGCCTGTGCCTTGCTGATTTTTAGTTTTCCCAATTTATACGCCCATGAGTGGAAGTGCCCTATGCTCTCTAAGCTGCGTTTCTTAGATGTTCCAGGACACGCCGTACACTTCTCCAGAGTGGCTGTTGGCAATTTACGTCCCGCCCATCAGCATAGCAAGGCTCCCATTTCTCCATGGCCTGTCCTGCATTTCTGGTTTGACACTTTTTTCAGCATGGCCCTTTTGACCGATGGGAAGCGAGACTTCTTTGTAGCGCTGATTTGCCTTTCCAGGTTCCTTGGTTGGCCAAAAACGGCGTATGCGTTTTTTCCTGAATATATTCAGGAAAAAACGCATACGCCCTTTTTGGCCAAGGGCATCATTGTCGACGTGTTGCCCCTTTTCATGTGCTTTAGAGGCGATTCGAATCTACATCCTGAAATCTGTTTCCTGCAATTCTGCCTTGCTTTCAAATCGTCTTCGTTGCCTTCCCTCAATATATTTGTGGACGAGAGTTATCATTTATAACTCTGCAGGTTTGTGAATTACAGTGCCCCGGAGCTCCATTGTTCAACTCGCTTTTTTGGGAACTGGCCGCAAAAGCGCAGGATTGCTTCAGGCCCTATTCTGGATCCGGGTGGCAGGCTGAGCCCATGGTTAATTCTTCTTCCTGATGGGAAAATAGAGTGACCTGTGCCTGTCCCATTACCTAGAGCTAGTCTCTCAATGGTTCCACCTCTTCCCGTTCATCCTCAGGACAAATTGCAACCAGTGCGGAACAGCAGGGTAAAGGTTCTGATTCTCCAAAGAGGGAGATTTCTAGTAAAGCGGCAGGAATGGCGAACCCCTGCACTGGGAGATGAGAAATGAGGTGCGTTTTAGAAACCTTTCCCGATCACACGGTGTACCAACTTCTGGGTTTCTCATGCATGTTTTCGATGTAGGAAGATGCCCTTGAACCTGGAGATTTGGGACCCATGGGATGGGTACCACCTAGTATTACTTTAAAGGGTCTGTGTTTGCTCACCCAACCTCACCAAACGTCTCAGCCCCAAGAGTGTCCACCCTTATGTCTCATCCAGCTGTGGGTCTAGATATGGTCAATCCAGGTTGCATCACAGCCCCTGAACGAATATTGTAAGAATTTCTCTAACTTTCACTGTCTTTGTTTCATGGGTTTTTAAAAGTAATTTATTTTTATAATGGGGTATATCTGCTTTTCACTGCTGTGTATATGCCGCTTTAGACCCAGTTGACTCACTTACACAGAGATATCAATACATAGGTTTTAAGATTCTTACTAGTGAGATATATTCTTGTGTGGTGAATAGGGGGTGTTGAGTCCAGTTCACTGAGCAAGGAGTAGGATTTGTCTATTACATATTGGGTTTATTGAACGGTACCTGAGGTAATTTGAAACCCTTGTTTTATGCATCACCCCACCTCACCTTTCCCGTTCAGCAGCCATAGTGTGTTTTCTAAATGTGTGACTCTCTTCTGTCTTGTAATTCAGTTCAAGTGTAGCGATTTTTACATTCCCTCTATAAGTGATAGCTTATGAAACGTGTCTTTTTCTGTGTGACTTATTTCACTTAGAATCGACGTACCTAAATCTACTCATCATGCTGCTACTAGCCTTATGACATTGATTTCATGGCTGTGTGATATTGCATTGTACATAAGGAGCACAACTTCTTTATCCATTTTTCCCTTTCCTGGGATATTTAAGGTATAACGAAGTGGAGGTTCTTGTCAACAGTGCAGCCCTAAACTTTGGGTTGGCTGTGTCTTGCTGATTTTTAGTTTTCCCAATTTATACGCCCATGAGTGGAAGTGCCCTATGCTCTCTAAGCTGTGTTTTTTAGATGTTCAAGGACTCGCCATTCACTTCTCCAGAGTGGCTGTTGGCAATTTATATCCCGCCCATCAGCGTAGCAAGGCTCCCATTTCTCCATGGCCTGTCCTGCATTTTTGGTTTTGACACTTTTTTCAGCATGGCCCTTTTGATCGATGGGAAGCGAGACTTCTTTGTAGCGCTGGTTTGACTTTCCAGGTTGCTTGGTTGGCCAAAAAGGGCGTATGCGTTTTTTCCTGAATATATTCAGGAAAAAACGCATACGCCCTTTTTGGCCAAGGGCATCATTGTCGACGTTTTGCCGCTTTTCATGTGCTTTAAAGGCGATTCGAATCTACCTCCTGAAATCTGTTTCCTGCAATTCTGCCTTGCTTTCAAATCGTCTTCGATGCCTTCCCTCGATATAGTTTTGGACGAGAGTTATCATTTATAACTCTGCAGGTTTGTGAATTGCAGTGCCCCTGAGCTCCATTGTTCAACTCGCTTTTTTGGGAGCTGGCCGCAAAAGCGCAGGATTGCTTCAGGCCCTATTCTGTTTCCGGGGGGCACGCTGAGCCTGTGGTTAATTCTTCTTCCTGATGGGAAAATAGAGTGACCTGTGCCTGTCCCAAAACCTAGAGCTTGTCTCACATTGGTTACCCTTCTCCCCGTTCATCCTCAGGACAAATTGCAACCTGTACGGATCAGCAGGTTAAAGGTGCTGATTCTCCAAGCAGGGAGATTGCTAGTAAAGCGGCTGGAATGGCGAACCCGAGCACAAGGAGATGAGAAATGAGGTGCGTTTTAGAAACCTTTCCCAATCACACTGTGTACCAACTTCTGGGTTCCTCATGCATGTTTTCGTTGTAGGAAGATGCCCTTGAACCTGGAGATTTGGGACCCATGGGATGGGTACCACCTAGTATTACTTTAAAGGGTCTGCGTTTGCTCACCCAACCTCACCAAACGTCTCAGCCCCAAGAGTGTCCACCCTTATGTCTCATCCAGCTGTGGGTCTAGATATGGTCAATCCAGGTTGCATCACAGCCCCTGAACGAATTTTGTAAGAATTTCTCTCTCTTTCACTGTCTTTGTTTCATGGGTTTTTAAAAGTAATTTATTTTTGTAATGGGGTTTAGCTGCTTTTCACTGCTGTGTTTATGCCAATTTATACCCACTTGACCAACTTACAGAGAGCTATCAATACATAGGTTTTAAGATACTTATTGTCAGATATACTCTTGTGCGGTGAATAGGGGGTGTTGAGTCCAGTTCACTGAGCAAGGAGTAGGTCTTGTCTATTACATATTGGGTTTATGGAATGGTATCTGAGCTAATTTGAAACCCTTGTTTTATGGATCACCCCACGTCACCTTTCCCGTTCAGCAGCCATGGTGTGTTTTCCATATGTGTGACTCTGTTCTGTCTCGTAATTCAGTTCATGTGTAGCAATTTTTACATTCCCTCTATAAGTGATAGCTTATGAAACGTGTCTTTTTCTGTGTGACTTATTTCACTTAGAATCGTCATACCTAAATCCACTCATCATGCTGCTACTAGCCTTATGACATTGATTTCATGGCTGTGTGATGTTCCATTGTACATAAGGAGCACAACTTCTTTATCCATTTTTCCCTTTCCTGGGATATTTAAGGTGTAACGAAGTGGAGGTTCTTGTCAACAGAGCAGCCCTAAACTTTGGGGTGCCTGTGCCTTGCTGATTTTTAGTTTTCCCAATTTATACGCCCATGAGTGGAAGTGCCCTATGCTCTCTAAGCTGCGTTTCTTAGATGTTCCAGGACACGCCGTACACTTCTCCAGAGTGGCTGTTGGCAATTTACGTCCCGCCCATCCGCATAGCAAGGCTCCCATTTCTCCATGGCCTGTCCTGCATTTCTGGTTTGACACTTTTTTCAGCATGGCCCTTTTGACCGATGGGAAGCGAGACTTCTTTGTAGCGCTGATTTGCCTTTCCAGGTTCCTTGGTTGGCCAAAAACGGCGTATGCGTTTTTTCCTGAATATATTCAGGAAAAAACGCATACGCCCTTTTTGGCCAAGGGCATCATTGTCGACGTGTTGCCCCTTTTCATGTGCTTTAGAGGCGATTCGAATCTACATCCTGAAATCTGTTTCCTGCAATTCTGCCTTGCTTTCAAATCGTCTTCGTTGCCTTCCCTCAATATATTTGTGGACGAGAGTTATCATTTATAACTCTGCAGGTTTGTGAATTACAGTGCCCCGGAGCTCCATTGTTCAACTCGCTTTTTTGGGAACTGGCCGCAAAAGCGCAGGATTGCTTCAGGCCCTATTCTGGATCCGGGTGGCAGGCTGAGCCCATGGTTAATTCTTCTTCCTGATGGGAAAATAGAGTGACCTGTGCCTGTCCCATTACCTAGAGCTAGTCTCTCAATGGTTCCACCTCTTCCCGTTCATCCTCAGGACAAATTGCAACCAGTGCGGAACAGCAGGGTAAAGGTTCTGATTCTCCAAAGAGGGAGATTTCTAGTAAAGCGGCAGGAATGGCGAACCCCTGCACTGGGAGATGAGAAATGAGGTGCGTTTTAGAAACCTTTCCCGATCACACGGTGTACCAACTTCTGGGTTTCTCATGCATGTTTTCGATGTAGGAAGATGCCCTTGAACCTGGAGATTTGGGACCCATGGGATGGGTACCACCTAGTATTACTTTAAAGGGTCTGTGTTTGCTCACCCAACCTCACCAAACGTCTCAGCCCCAAGAGTGTCCACCCTTATGTCTCATCCAGCTGTGGGTCTAGATATGGTCAATCCAGGTTGCATCACAGCCCCTGAACGAATATTGTAAGAATTTCTCTAACTTTCACTGTCTTTGTTTCATGGGTTTTTAAAAGTAATTTATTTTTATAATGGGGTATAGCTGCTTTTCACTGCTGTGTATATGCCGCTTTAGACCCAGTTGACTCACTTACACAGAGATATCAATACATAGGTTTTAAGATTCTTACTAGTGAGATATATTCTTGTGTGGTGAATAGGGGGTGTTGAGTCCAGTTCACTGAGCAAGGAGTAGGATTTGTCTATTACATATTGGGTTTATTGAACGGTACCTGAGGTAATTTGAAACCCTTGTTTTATGCATCACCCCACCTCACCTTTCCCGTTCAGCAGCCATAGTGTGTTTTCTATATGTGTGACTCTGTTCTGTTTTGTAATTCAGTTCAAGTGTAGCGATTTTTACATTCCCTCTATTAGTGATATCTTATGATAGGTGTCTTTTTCTGCGTGACTTATTTCACTTAGAATCGTCGTACCTAAATCCACTCATCATGCTGCTACTAGCCTTATGGCATCGAATTCATGGCTTTGTGATATTTCATTGTACATAAGGAGCACAAATTCTTTATCCATTTTTCTCTTTCCTGGGATATTTAAGGTGTAACGAACTGGACGTTCTTGTCAACAGAGCAGTCCTAAACTTTGGGGTGCCTGTGTCTTGCTGATTTTTAGTTTTCCCAATTTACACGCCCATGAGTGGAAGTGCCCTATGCTCTCTAAGCTGTGTTTTTAGATGTTCCTGGACACACCGTTCACTTCTGCAGAGTGGCTATTGGCAATTTACATCCCGCCCATCAGCGTAGCAAGGACCCCATTTCTCCATGGCCTATCCTGCATTTCAGGTTTTGACACTTTTTTCAGCATGGCCCTTTTGACCTATTGGAAGCGAGACTTCTTTGTAGCGCTGATTTGCATTTCCAGGTTTCTTGGTTGGCCAAAAAGGGCGTATGCGCTTTTTCCTGAATATATTCAGGAATAAACGCATACGCCCTTTTTGGCCAAGGGCATCATTGTCCACGTTTTGCCGCTTTTCATGTGCTTTAGAGGCGATTCGAATCTACCTCCTGAAATCTGTTTCCTGCAATTCTGCCTTGCTTTCAAATCGTCTTCGTTGCCTTCCCTCAATGTATTTGTGAACGAGAGTTATCATTTATAACTCTGCAAGTTTGTGAATTGCAGTGCCCCTGAGCTCCATTGTTCAATTCGCTTTTTTGGGAGCTGGCCGCAAAAGCGCAGGATTGCTTCAGGCCCTATTCTGGTTCCGGACGGCAGGCTGAGCCCGTGGTTAATTCTTCTTCCTGATGGGAAAATAGAGTGACCTGTGCCTGTCCCAACACCTAGAGCTAGTCTCTCATTGGTTCCCCTTCTTCCCGTTCATCCTCAGGACAAATCGCAACCTGTACGGAACAGCAGATAAAGGTGCTGATTCTCCAAGGAGGGAGATTTCTAGTAAAGCGGCTGGAATGGCGAACCCCTGCACAGGGAGATGAGAAATGAGGTGCGTTTTAGAAACCTTTCCCGATCACACGGTGTACCAACTTCTGGGTTTCTCATGCATGTTTTCGATGTAGGAAGATGCCCTTGAACCTGGAGATTTGGGACCCATGGGATGGGTACCATGTCGTATTACTTTAAAGGGTCTGCGTTTGCTCACCCAACCTCACCAAAACTCTCAGCCCCAAGAGTGTCCACCCTTATGTCTCATCCAGCTGTGGGTCTAGATATGGTCAATCCAGGTGGCATCACAGCCCCTGAACGAATATTGTAAGAATTCCTCTAACTTTCACTGTCTTTGTTTCATGGGTTTTTAAAAGTAATTTATTTTTATAATGGGGCATAGCTGCTTTTCACTGCTGTGTATATGCCGCTTTAGACCCAGTTGACTCACTTACACAGATATATCAATACATAGGTTTTAAGATTCTTACTAGTGAGATATATTCTTGTGTGGTGAATAGGGGGTGTTGAGTCCAGTTCACTGAGCAAAGAGTAGGATTTGTCTATTACATATTGGGTTTATTGAACGGTACCTGAGGTAATTTGAAACCCTTGTTTTATGCATCACCCCACCTCACCTTTCCCGTTCAGCAGCCATAGTGTGTTTTCTAAATGTGTGACTCTCTTCTGTCTTGTAATTCAGTTCAAGTGTAGCGATTTTTACATTCCCTCTATAAGTGATAGCTTATGAAACGTGTCTTTTTCTGTGTGACTTATTTCACTTAGAATTGACGTACCTAAATCTACTCATCATGCTGCTACTAGCCTTATGACATTGATTTTATGGCTGTGTGATATTGCATTGTACATAAGGAGCACAACTTCTTTATCCATTTTTCCCTTTCCTGGGATATTTAAGGTGTAACGAAGTGGAGGTTCTTGTCAACAGTGCAGCCCTAAACTTTGGGTTGGCTGTGTCTTGCTGATTTTTAGTTTTCCCAATTTATACGCCCATGAGTGGAAGTGCCCTATGCTCTCTAAGCTGTGTTTTTTAGATGTTCAAGGACTCGCCATTCACTTCTCCAGATTGGCTGTTGGCAATTTATATCCCGCCCATCAGCGTAGCAAGGCTCCCATTTCTCCATGGCCTGTCCTGCATTTTTGGTTTTGACACTTTTTTCAGCATGGCCCTTTTGACCGATGGGAAGCGAGACTTCTTTGTAGCGCTGGTTTGCCTTTCCAGGTTGCTTGGTTGGCCAAAAAGGGCGTATGCGTTTTTTCCTGAATATATTCAGGAAAAAACGCATACGCCCTTTTTGGCCAAGGGCATCATTGTCGACGTTTTGCCGCTTTTCATGGGCTTTAAAGGCGATTCGAATCTACCTCCTGAAATCTGTTTCCTGCAATTCTGCCTTGCTTTCAAATCGTCTTTGATGCCTTCCCTCGATATAGTTTTGGACGAGAGTTATCATTTATAACTCTGCAGGTTTGTGAATTGCAGTGCCCCTGAGCTCCATTGTTCAACTCGCTTTTTTGGGAGCTGGCCGCAAAAGCGCAGGATTGCTTCAGGCCCTATTCTGTTTCCGGGGGGCACGCTGAGCCTGTGGTTAATTCTTCTTCCTGATGGGAAAATAGAGTGACCTGTGCCTGTCCCAACACCTAGAGCTACTCTCACATTGGTTCCCCTTCTCCCCGTTCATCCTCAGGACAAATTGCAACCTGTACGGAACAGCAGGTTAAAGGTGCTGATTCTCCAAGCAGGGAGATTGCTAGTAAAGCGGCTGGAATGGCGAACCCGAGCACAAGGAGATGAGAAATGAGGTGCGTTTTAGAAACCTTTCCCAATCACACTGTGTACCAACTTCTGGGTTCCTCATGCATGTTTTCGATGTAGGAAGATGCCCTTGAACCTGGAGATTTGGGACCCATGGGATGGGTACCATGCAGTATTGCTTTAAAGGGTTTTTGTTTGCTCACCCAACCTCACCAAAACTCTCAGCCCCAAGAATGTCCACCCTTATGTCTCATCCAGCTGTGGGTCCAGTTATGGTCAATCCAGGTTGCATCACAGCCCCTGAACGAATTTTGTAAGAATTTCTCTCTCTTTCACTGTCTTTGTTTCGTGGGTTTTAAAAGTATTTAATTTTTATAATGGGGTGTAGCTGCTTTTCACTGCTGTGTTTATGCCAATTTATACCCACTTGACCAACTTACAGAGAGCTATCAATACATAGGTTTTAAGATACTTATTGTCAGATATACTCTTGTGCGGTGAATAGGGGGTGTTGAGTCCAGTTCACTGAGCAAGGAGTAGGTCTTGTCTATTACATATTGGGTTTATGGAATGGTATCTGAGCTAATTTGAAACCCTTGTTTTATGCATCACCCCACCTCACCTTTCCCGTTCAGCAGCCATGGTGTGTTTTCCATATGTGTGACTCTGTTCTGTCTCGTAATTCAGTTCAAGTGTAGCAATTTTTACATTCCCTCTATAAGTGATAGCTTATGAAACGTGTCTTTTTCTGTGTGACTTATTTCACTTAGAATCGTCGTACCTAAATCCACTCATCATGCTGCTACTAGCCTTATGACATTGATTTCATGGCTGTGTGATATTCCATTGTACATAAGGAGCACAACTTCTTTATCCATTTTTCCCTTTCCTGGGATATTTAAGGTGTAACGAAGTGGAGGTTCTTGTCAACAGAGCAGCCCTAAACTTTGGGGTGCCTGTGCCTTGCTGATTTTTAGTTTTCCCAATTTATACGCCCATGAGTGGAAGTGCCCTATGCTCTCTAAGCTGCGTTTCTTAGATGTTCCAGGACACGCCGTACACTTCTCCAGAGTGGCTGTTGTCAATTTACGTCCCGCCCATCAGCATAGCAAGGCTCCCATTTCTCCATGGCCTGTCCTGCATTTCTGGTTTGACACTTTTTTCAGCATGGCCCTTTTGACCGATGGGAAGCGAGACTTCTTTGTAGCGCTGATTTGCCTTTCCAGGTTCCTTGGTTGGCCAAAAACGGCGTATGCGTTTTTTCCTGAATATATTCAGGAAAAAACGCATACGCCCTTTTTGTCCAAGGGCATCATTGTCGACGTGTTGCCCCTTTTCATGTGCTTTAGAGGCGATTCGAATCTACATCCTGAAATCTGTTTCCTGCAATTCTGCCTTGCTTTCAAATCGTCTTCGTTGCCTTCCCTCAATATATTTGTGGACGAGAGTTATCATTTATAACTCTGCAGGTTTGTGAATTACAGTGCCCCGGAGCTCCATTGTTCAACTCGCTTTTTTGGGAACTGGCCGCAAAAGCGCAGGATTGCTTCAGGCCCTATTCTGGATCCGGGTGGCAGGCTGAGCCCGTGGTTAATTCTTCTTCCTGATGGGAAAATAGAGTGACCTGTGCCTGTCCCATTACCTAGAGCTAGTCTCTCAATGGTTCCACCTCTTCCCGTTCATCCTCAGGACAAATTGCAACCAGTGCGGAACAGCAGGTTAAAGGTTCTGATTCTCCAAAGAGAGTGATTGTTAGTAAAGCGGCAGGAATGGCGAACTTGAGTACAAGGAGATGAGAAATGAGGTGCGTTTTAGAAACCTTTCCCGCTCACACGGTGTACCAACTTCTGGGTTTCTCATGCATGTTTTCGATGTAGGAAGATGCCCTTGAACCTGGAGATTTGGGACCCAATGGATGGGTACCATGCAGTATTACTTTAAAGGGTCTGTGTTTGCTCACCCAACCTCACCAAACCTCTCAGCCCCAAGAGTGTCCACCCTTGTGTCTCATCCAGCTGTGGTTCTAGATATGGTCAATCCAGGTTGCATCACAGACCCTGAACGAATTTTGTAAGAATTTCTCTCACTTTCACTGTCTTTGTTTCATGCATTTTTAAAAGTAATTTTTTTTATAATGGGGTTTAGCTGCTTTTCACTGCTGCGTTCCTGCCGCTTTACACCCACTTGACTCACTTACACAGAGATATCAATACATAGATTTTAACGTTCTTACTAGTCAGATATACTCTTGGGCGGTGAATAGGGGGTGTTGAGTCCAGTTCACTTAGCAAGGAGTAGGTCTTGTGTATTACATATTGGGTTTATAGAACGGTATCTGAGCTAATTTATAACCCTTGATTTATGCATCACTCCACCTCACCTTACCCGTTCTGCAGCCATAGTGTGTTTTCTAAATGTGTGACTCTGTTGTGTCTTGTAATTCAGTTCAAGTGTAGCGATTTTTACATTCCCTCTATAAGTGATAGCTTATGAAACGTGTCTTTTTCTGTGTGTCTTATTTCACTTAGAATCGTCGTACCTAAATCCACTCATCATGCTCCTACTAGCCTTATGACATTGATTTCATGACTGTGTGATATTCCATTGTACATAAGGAGCACAACTTCTTTATCCATTTTTCCCTTTCCTCGGATATTTAAGGTGTAACGAAGTGGAGGTTCTTGTCAACAGAGCAGCCCTAAACTTTGGGGTGCCTGTGTCTTGCTGATTTTTAGTTTTCCCAATTTATACGCCCATGAGTGGAAATGCCCTATGCTCTCTAAGCTGTGTTTTTTAGATGTTCCAGGACACACCGTTCACTTCTGCAGAGTGGCTATTGGCAATTTACATCCCGTCCATTAGCGTAGCAAGGCTCCCATTTCTCCATGGCCTGTCCTGCATTTTTGGTTTTGACAATTTTTTCAGCATGGCCCTTTTGACCGATGGGAAGCGAGACTTCTTTGTAGCGCTGGTTTGCCTTTCCAGGTTGGTTGGTTGGCCAAAAAGGGCGTATGCGTTTTTTCCTGAATATATTCAGGAAAAAACGCATACGCCCTTTTTGGCCAAGGGCATCATTGTCGACGTTTTGCCGCTTTTCATGGGCTTTAAAGGCGATTCGAATCTACCTCCTGAAATCTGTTTCCTGCAATTCTGCGTTGCTTTCAAATCGTCTTCGTTGCCTGCCCTCAATATAGTTTTGGACGAGAGTTATCATTTATAACTCTGCAGGTTTGTGAATTGCAGTGCCCCTGAGCTCCATTGTTCAACTCGCTTTTTTGGGAGCTGGCCGCAAAAGCGCAGGATTGCTTCAGGCCCTATTCTGGTTCCGGGGTCAGGCTGAGCCTGTGGTTAATTCTTCTTCCTGATGGGAAAATAGAGTGACCTGTGCCTGTCCCAAAACCTAGAGCTAGTCTCACATTGGTTCCCCTTCTCCCCGTTCATCCTCAGGACAAATTGCAACCTGTACGGAACGCCAGGTTAAAGCTGCTGATTCTCCAAGCAGGGAGATTGCTAGTAAAGCGCTGGAATGGTGAACCCGAGCACAAGGAGATGAGAAATGAGGTGCGTTTTAGAAAACTTTCCCAATCACACGGTGTATAAACTTCTGGGTTCCTCATGCATGTTTTCGATGTAGGAAGATGCCCTTGAACCTGGAGATTTGGGACCCATGGGATGGGTACCATGTAGTATTACTTTAAAGGGGCTGCGTTTGCTCACCCAACCTCACCAAACCTCTCAGCCCCAAGAGTGTCCACCCTTATGTCTCATCCAGCTGTGGGTCTAGATATGGTCAATCCAGGTTGCATCACAGCCCCTGAACGAATATTGTAAGAATTTCTCTAACTTTCACTGTCTTTGTTTCATTGGTTTTTAAAAGTAATTTATTTTTATAATGGGGTATAGCTGCTTTTCACTGCTGTGTATATGCCGCTTTAGACCCAGTTGACTCACTTACACAGAGATAGCAATACATAGGTTTTAAGATTCTTACTAGTGAGATATATTCTTGTGTGGTGAATAGGGGGTGTTGAGTCCAGTTCACTGAGCAAGGAGTAGGATTTGTCTATTACATATTGGGTTTATTGAACGGTACCTGAGGTAATTTGAAACCCTTGTTTTATGCATCACCCCACCTCACCTTTCCCGTTCAGCAGCCATAGTGTGTTTTCTATATGTGTGACTCTGTTCTGTTTTGTAATTCAGTTCAAGTGTAGCGATTTTTACATTCCCTCTATTAGTGATATCTTATGATAGGTGTCTTTTTCTGCGTGACTTATTTCACTTAGAATCGTCGTACCTAAATCCACTCATCATGCTGCTACTAGCCTTATGGCATCGAATTCATGGCTTTGTGATATTTCATTGTACATAAGGAGCACAACTTCTTTATCCATTTTTCTCTTTCCTGGGATATTTAAGGTGTAACGAACTGGACGTTCTTGTCAACAGAGCAGTCCTAAACTTTGGGGTGCCTGTGTCTTGCTGATTTTTAGTTTTCCCAATTTACACGCCCATGAGTGGAAGTGCCCTATGCTCTCTAAGCTGTGTTTTTTAGATGTTCCTGGACACACCGTTCACTTCTGCAGAGTGGCTATTGGCAATTTACATCCCGCCCATCAGCGTAGCAAGGACCCCATTTCTCCATGGCCTATCCTGCATTTCAGGTTTTGACACTTTTTTCAGCATGGCCCTTTTGACCTATTGGAAGCGAGACTTCTTTGTAGCGCTGATTTGCATTTCCAGGTTTCTTGGTTGGCCAAAAAGGGCGTATGCGCTTTTTCCTGAATATATTCAGGAATAAACGCATACGCCCTTTTTGGCCAAGGGCATCATTGTCCACGTTTTGCCGCTTTTCATGTGCTTTAGAGGCGATTCGAATCTACCTCCTGAAATCTGTTTCCTGCAATTCTGCCTTGCTTTCAAATCGTCTTCGTTGCCTTCCCTCAATGTATTTGTGAACGAGAGTTATCATTTATAACTCTGCAAGTTTGTGAATTGCAGTGCCCCTGAGCTCCATTGTTCAATTCGCTTTTTTGGGAGCTGGCCGCAAAAGCGCAGGATTGCTTCAGGCCCTATTCTGGTTCCGGACGGCAGGCTGAGCCCGTGGTTAATTCTTCTTCCTGATGGGAAAATAGAGTGACCTGTGCCTGTCCCAACACCTAGAGCTAGTCTCTCATTGGTTCCCCGTCTTCCCGTTCATCCTCAGGACAAATCGCAACCTGTACGGAACAGCAGGTAAAGGTGCTGATTCTCCAAGGAGGGAGATTTCTAGTAAAGCGGCTGGAATGGCGAACCCCTGCACAGGGAGTTGAGAAATGAGGTGCGTTTTAGAAACCTTTCCCGATCACACGGTGTACCAACTTCTGGGTTTCTCATGCATGTTTTCAATGTAGGAAGATGCCCTTGAACCTGGAGATTTGGGACCCATGGGATGGGTACCATGCAGTATTACTTTAAAGGGTCTGCATTTGCTCACTCAAGCTCACCAAACCTCTGTGCCCCAAGAGTGTCCACACTTATGTCTCATCCAGCTGTGGGTCTAGATATGGTCAATCCAGGTTGCATCACATCCCCTGAACTAATTTTTTAAGAATTTCTCTCTCTTTCACCCTTTGTTTCATGGGTTTTTAAAAGTAATTTATTTTTATAATGGGGTTTAGCTGCTTTTCACTGCTGTGTTTATGCCAATTTACACCCACTTGACTCACTTACAGAGAGCTATAAATACATAGTTTTTAAGATACTTATTGTCAGATATACTCTTGTGCGGTGAATAGGGGGTGTTGAGTCCAGTTCACTGAGCAAGGAGTAGGTCTTGTCTATTGCATATTGGGTTTATGGAACGGTATCTGAGCTAATTTGAAACCCTTGTTTTATGCATCACCCCACCTCACCTTTCCCGTTCAGCAGCCATTGTGTGTTTTTTAAATGTGTGACTCTCTTCTGTCTTGTAATTCAGTTCAAGTGTAGCGATTTTTACATTCCCTCTATAAGTGATAGCTTATGAAACGTGTCTTTTTCTGTGTGACTTATTTCACTTAGAATCGACGTACCTAAATCTACTCATCATGCTGCTACTAGCCTTATGACATTGATTTCATGGCTGTGTGATATTCCATTGTACATAAGGCGCACAACTTCTTTATCCATTTTTCCCTTTCCTGGGATATTTAAGGTGTAACGAAGTGGAGGTTCTTGTCAACAGTGCAGCCCTAAACTTTGGGTTGGCTGTGTCTTGCTGATTTTTAGTTTTCCCAATTTATATGCCCATGAGTGGAAGTGCCCTATGCTCTCTAAGCTGTATTTTTTAGATGTTCAAGGACTCGCCATTCACTTCTCCAGTGTGGCTGTTGGCAATTTATATCCCGCCCATCAGCGTAGCAAGGCTCCCATTTCTCCATGGCCTGTCCTGCATTTTTGGTTTTGACACTTTTTTCAGCATGGCCCTTTTGACCGATGGGAAGCGAGACTTCTTTGTAGCGCTGGTTTGACTTTCCAGGTTGCTTGGTTGGCCAAAAAGGGCGTATGCGTTTTTTGCTGAATATATTCAGGAAGAAACGCATACGCCCTTTTTGGCCAAGGGCATCATTGTCGACGTTCTGCCGCTTTTCATGTGCTTTAAAGGCGATTCGAATCCACCTCCTGAAATCTGTGTCCTGCAATTCTGCCTTGCTTTCAAATCGTCTTCGATGCCTTCCCTCGATATAGTTTTGGACGAGAGTTATCATTTATAACTCTGCAGGTTTGTGAATTGCAGTGCCCCTGAGCTCCATTGTTCAACTCGCTTTTTTGGGAGCTGGCCGCAAAAGCGCAGGATTGCTTCAGGCCCTATTCTGTTTCCGGGGGGCACGCTGAGCCTGTGGTTAATTCTTCTTCCTGATGGGAAAATAGAGTGACCTGTGCCTGTCCCAACACCTAGAGCTAGTCTCACATTGGTTCCCCTTCTCCCCGTTCATCCTCAGGACAAATTGCAACCTGTACGGAACAGCAGGTTAAAGGTGCTGATTCTCCAAGCAGGGAGATTGCTAGTAAAGCGGCTGGAATGGCGAACCCGAGCACAAGGAGATGAGAAATGAGGTGCGTTTTAGAAACCTTTCCCAATCACACTGTGTACCAACTTCTGGGTTCCTCATGCATGTTTTCGATGTAGGAAGATGCCCTTGAACCTGGAGATTTGGGACCCATGGGATGGGTACCACCTAGTATTACTTTAAAGGGTCTGCGTTTGCTCACCCAACCTCACCAAACGTCTCAGCCCCAAGAGTGTCCACCCTTATGTCTCATCCAGCTGTGGGTCTAGATATGGTCAATCCAGGTTGCATCACATCCCCTGAACTAATTTTTTAAGAATTTCTCTCTCTTTCACCCTTTGTTTCATGGGTTTTTAAAAGTAATTTATTTTATAATGGGGTTTAGCTGCTTTTCACTGCTGTGTTTATGCCAATTTACACCCACTTGACTCACTTACAGAGAGCTATAAATACATAGTTTTTAAGATACTTATTGTCAGATATACTCTTGTGCGGTGAATAGGGGGTGTTGAGTCCAGTTCACTGAGCAAGGAGTAGGTCTTGTCTATTGCATATTGGGTTTATGGAACGGTATCTGAGCTAATTTGAAACCCTTGTTTTATGCATCACCCCACCTCACCTTTCCCGTTCAGCAGCCATTGTGTGTTTTTTAAATGTGTGACTCTCTTCTGTCTTGTAATTCAGTTCAAGTGTAGCGATTTTTACATTCCCTCTATAAGTGATAGCTTATGATAAGTGTCTTTTTCTGCGTGACTTATTTCACTTAGAATCGTCGTACCTAAATCCACTCATCATGCTGCTACTAGCCTTATGACATTGATTTCATGGCTGTGTGATATTCCATTGTACATAAAGAGCACAACTTCTTTATCCATTTTTCCCTTTCCTGGGATATTTAAGGTGTACCGAAGTGGCCAAAGTGGAAAGTGTGCCTTTCCGAAAATCTAGGGCTTGTATCTCATTGTTTCTCTTCCTTCACCTTCATCCTGTGGACAAATTCCAAACTCTGTGCAACAGCATTTTGAAGGTGCTGACATCCTCAAGTGTGGAGAGTGTTAGAAAAGTGGCTGGAGGGGTGAACCCGACAACCAGGAGATTAGAAGATGAGGTGCCTTTTCCTAAATCTTCCTGATCCAACCGTGTACCATCTTCTGGGTGTCACAGGCATTTTTTAGCTGTATGAAAGGTCCCATGTATGTAAGGAGAACACCAGGGATTTTTCCAAATCAGTGTCTTCCCGAACCCCAATCTGGGGAATTTTTTAGCTACTGGTACATGTGTGTTCATTAAGGGACTTGGGCCATAGGCAGAGTCCGAACTTTAGATGATTGAAGTCTTCAGGGTCAGAAACGCTCACCATCAGCCTCCTTTAGGTTCCATTTTATCTGTAGTTGATAGATGATGTTGATATAGATATCTATTGTTTTTCAAATTACTTCTTCTTAGGGGTTATTACAAAATATTGAGTATAGTTCCCTGTGCTATACAGTAGTTCCTTGTTGATGATATATTTTATACATAGTAGTGTGTATATGTTAATATGAAACTGTTAATTTATCCCTCCTCCCACCTTTCCCCTTTGGTAATAAAAAAATATAAGATTGATTTTATACTTCTCAGAAATCTAGGAGCTGAAAGAGAGGTATCATTTTCAATGGAAAATCATTCAAAACAAGATTGAAACTTCAGCCAAGATTATTAGATGTACATCCTTGGAAAGAAATCACTGCATTTCTCTAATGTTGACCTGACAAATAAGACAAACCCTTCCACTGAACTTGCTTATAATAAAGTGATGGAAATATCAAATGGAAGTGTTAGAAACATCTTATTTTACACGGGCCTTATACACTGCTCTATGTTAATTACAGTTTGGCTCACACATCTGTTTATTGAAGTTACAGTGTTCTCAGATTCTGTTACTGATCCTGCAGAGTGGGCCCCAACAAGGGTCCCCCTGCCCAGTGTCATTGGAGCTAACAGATCGAGACTGACTTTGGTTCAGAAGCAAAGGAAAACTTTATATTTTGATCAGAGAATGGAGAGGTGGTAGCGTGCACTCCCCCGCGGGCTGTGGGCCAGGCTGCTCTGTAGGGATCCCGTCAGAGTCAGCGGGAGGGACGGGGCGGAGCTATTGAGGGCCGGGTTGGCTGGAGCTCAGGCTCTGTGTTGCGGAGTCTGCTCTGCATGGGGCCCCGCGAGCTGAGGTGTCGGCCCAGACATTTTGCACTAGGAAATTTGGTCTGAAGTGCCGGGTGTGGGACCTCTGCCTGTGGAAACCTAGGAGCAAGTGAAATTAGACAAAGCACAAAGGAAAAAAAGGTTAGACTTTATTTTATTGCCCAGATTCTATTTTTATCTCCCAGGAATTTTTAATGGGCTTTGCCAGTGACAAACCCCTCCTCTGCCTCTTGTCCCATTCCACATTCTTAGGGCGCTGAGGGTGCAGACACCTCTTCTGTAAATGCGTCGTGCTGAGTTAGGTGTCCTCATACTTGGGGGGAGGGGCAGGACTTCTCCCCAGCAGCCTCCAGTTGAGGTTGATTGTCCCCAGGCCTCCTCCCTCACTGCTTGTCCACCTGAGCACCAGCATTGGAAGTTTTATAGATTCTAATGACCTTTAAGAGTCCAGGAAAGAGATGCGCAGGGACTCTGGGGGGGCCGGTTTTACCCTGTTCCACATTGGTTCGGCCCCCTTAGGCTGACGGTTTCTGCCAGCCTAGATGCTCTGACCAGTAGTCTGCACTTTTTTCAGTTAGGCCACTGAATTAACGTACAAACAGCACCAGGTTTCAGAGCCCTGCTTGCTCAACTCCCAGACAGTCCAGGGCCGGTGGTGATCCAGGACCATGACGGCCACTCAGTCAATGGCCTTTTGAAGTAACCAGGAGTACAGCCGGTCTCATTGGCTGCCGTAACCGTGGTGTCTGTAGGCGTTTCTATGGTGGCAGCCTTATTTACGGGTCCCCTGCCAAGTTTATTAGCTCCGCTCTGGGTTCAGTAAGTCCTGCAAGCAATAGTCTGCTCTTTTGGGGCACACTCTTGTGGTTTTCTGAGAGAAGCTCCAGGTCAAGTGATGGTCACACGAGTCGTCATGGGGGCCTGTTGCCCCAGGTTGTCTCTCTGGAGGTTGGAGTTGGAGGGCCTCCTCACTCGAGGTCATTGTGCCCACGGAGCGATCCCTGCAACTTCAGGGCATGGTGGGTGGTTAGGATCACCAAGTGGCGTCCTTTTCCCTTAGGAGGGAGCTGGCTTGTGGGCTGCTCGTTTCCAGGTTTTTAGATACCCCCAGTATCCTGGTCGGATGGGGTGGCTGGCCAATGCCTGGAGGGCATTCTTGCATTGTTCCATTTCAAGTGGTCCCAGTTTTTGCACTAATACTCCAAGGGCGATTCGCCTTCGACCAGGAATGTAAAGGTCAAAGTGTTTAGCTAAATTAGGGAGGTCCAGGGCAAGGGTCTGAATTGACTGCTCTTTCCATTCTTGAAAGGCCGCTTCTGGATTCTATTCAAAAGGATCATCATCTTTTCCTTTCAGTGTTTCATATAGAGGCCCAGCTATTAGACTGTATTTAGGGATCCAGATGCAGCAAACCCCGGTCTCCCCAGGAACCCCTAAGCTGTCTTCTAGTTTTAGGAAGGGTGAGGCTGCAAATGGCTGCTTCCCTTTCCTGGGATAGGCTTCTCTGATCTTCTGTGAGAATGAAGCCCAGGCAGGTCACCTTAGTTTGTGATATTTGAGCCTTTTTCTTGGACACCTTCTATCTTTTATTGGCTAGGTAGTTCAGAGGCCTCCTTAGTAGGGCTGGCGATCAGGATGTCGTCTGCATATTGAAGGAGGGTTCCCTTCTCCAGAGGTAGATATTTTAGGGCTTTAGCTAACGTTTCCCCAAAGATGGTGTGGGTATTTTTGAACCCCTGGGGCAGGACGGCCCAGCAGTATTGTTTTTGTTGTATGTTGAGTCCTGCCACTCACAGCCAAAATTTCTTGTGACTCTGGGACTAATGGAATACAGAAGAAGGCATCATTGAAGTCTAATACAGAATAGCATGTCCTGGTGGATGGTAGAATGACCAGCAGGGTGTAGGAATTAGGAACTACTGGATGTATATCCTCTGTGGCTTCACTGACTGTCCAGGCGTCCTTTACCAGGTCCCCAGCAGCCCACGGGGCTCTCGTGGTCAGGCCCCTCCCAGGATATGGAGCTCACCTGTGCAGGTACCCAGCAGCCCACGGGGCTCTCGTGGTTAGGGCCCTCCCAGGATATGGAGCTCACCTGGGCAGGCCCCCAGCAGCCCACAGGGCTCTCATGGTCAGGCCCCTCCCAGGATATGGAGCTCACCTGGGCAGGTACCCAGCAGCCCACGGGGCTCTCGTGGTCAGGCCCCTCCCTGGATATGGAGCTCACTGGGCAGGTACCCAGCAGCCCACGGGGCTCTCGTTGTCAGGCCCTTCCCAGGATATGGAGCTCACCTGGGCAGGTACCCAGCAGCCCACAGGGCTCTCGTGGTCAGGCCCCTCTCAGGATATGGAGCTCACTGGGCAGGTACCCAGCAGCCCACGGGGCTCTCGTGCTCAGGCCCCTCCCTGGATATGGAGCTCCCCTGGACAGGTACCCCGGCAGGGCTGGGCACACAGGAACCGTGCACATAGCCCTCATTGCAGAGCACCCCCAGCACACCTGTCGCTCAGAGCTGACACAGAGCACCTCAGAGCAGGGCTTGAACTAACAAACAGCAGCTCCGACATGTCTGTGACCCTAGCATTCACTCTGTGTGGCCTCCCTCCACCTGGTCTTCCAGGGGCTTCCACTGCAGCTGGGGCACCAGGCCTCTGTCTCCACCCACCAACCCTCCTCTCCGTGACTCCTGGGTTCCTGTCATTAGGAGAGGGTCTTCTTGAAGTTGTCTCCCACTCATGGACCAGATAAAATGATTAGAAAACAAGCCAGGGCTGCCGCCCCTTGTCTATCCTGACTCTCGGGACCCTACACCTGTTTCTTGGATCTGGCCGGTGCAGCAAGGCCCATTTTCTGCAACTCGACCCATTTTCTGCAACTCAGCCCCTGAGGGGCGAGGATTGGCTGACCTGGGCAGCCTGACCCGGCCGGCCAGCCCTTCCCAGGTGTGCCTGGGTTGAGGTCAATATAAACACCCCTCCAGGCAGCAAAAGCCTCTGCAGCTGTGCCTGACGCCATATTCTCTGCCCCGTCAGCAGTCTCGGGATTGGGCTGGTGGGAGGGAGTAGGGCCCAGGGCTCTATGAGTGGCCCCGTGTGAGTGGGGCTCTGGTGGACTTTCTGCAGGAGTTGCCGGGCTGCCACCTGCTAAAGAAGAGGATGTGTCACCCATACCTGCTGCTGGAATTTCTCCCCGGGCAGAGGTGAGGAAGGAAAAAAGCAGTTGGGGGTGGGACAGAAGGGGTACCTCAGGCAGGAAAATGGAACGCTTCCAGAAGAGCGCCTGGGGCCAGGACCATCCTGGCTGGCCTGCAGACACCAAGTCGGCCTGCGTGCTGTCGCTGGTGTGACTCCAAGCCCCTTCTTCTAGGCTTTAAAGGCTTTGCACACATTCAGGTGTTTTACCTGGGAAGGGTGGGAAAAGTTCAGAAGCAGCTGGCCTGGGGCTCAGCTCATGTTTACTCAGAGACGCCTTCTCATGGTCCCCCATCTTTGCAATGAGGACGCTCCTTGCGGGGCGGGGGGGGCTACTGGCTGCATGGGAGACGATTCCCCACCTCTGACCAACTTCAGAATTTTTTACCACTGGAGCAAGTGCCCTGATAGGGTTTTCCTCTGTATGGCCAGTGGGTTCTGTTTTTTTTTTTTTTTTTTCTTTTTTGGTTCAAGATAGGTTTTATTCCTCTTTTTGTATTTATAGATATATAAGCATGGAAATAATTCATTCATATAAATACGTCTATGGGAAGGACAGAACTTTTTTTCTGTTTTATTTTTTTAAATATTATTTATTTTTTTAATTTTTGAATTTTATTTTATTCATTTTTTTATACAGCAGGTTCTTCTTGGTTATCTATTTTATACATATAAGTGTATATATGTCAATCCCAGGCTCGCAATTCATCCCACCACCACCACCCTGCCACTTTCCCCCCTTGGTGTCCATACATTTGTTCTCTACATCTGTGTCTCTATTTCTGCCTTGCAAACCGGTTCATCTGTACCATTTTTCTAGGTTCCACATGTATGCGTTAATATACGATATTTGTTTTTCTCTTTCTGACTTACTTCACTCTGTATGACAGTCTGTAGATCTATCCACGTCTCTACAAATGACTCAGTTTCATTCCTTTTTATGGCTGAGTAATATTCCATTTTATATATGTACCACATCTTTTCCATTTGTTTGTCTATGGGCATTTAGGTTGCTTCCATGACCTGGTTATTGTAAATAGTGCTGCAATGAACATTGTGGTGAATGTGTCTTTTTGAATTATGGTTTTCTCTGGGTATATGCCCAGTAGTGGGATTGCTGGGTCATATGGTAATTCTATTTTTAGTTTTTTAAGGAACCTCCATACTGTTCTCCATAGTGACTGTATCAATTTACATTCTCAAAAATAGTGTAAGAGGGTTCCCTTTTCTCCACACCCTCTCCAGCATTTGTTGTTTCTAGATTTTCTGATGATGCCCATTCTAACTTGTGTGAGGTGATACCTCATTGTAGTTTTGGTTTATATTCCTCTAATAATTAGTGATGTTGAGTAGCTTTTCATGTGCTTCTTGGTCAACTGTATGTCTTCTTGGGACAAATGTCTATTTAGGTCATCTACCCATTTTTGGATTGGGTTGTTTGTTTTTTTACTGTTGAGCTGCATGAGCTGTTTATATATATTGGAGATTAATCCTTTGTCCATTGATTCGTTTGCAAATATTTTCTCCCATTCTGAGGGTTGTCTTTTCGTCTTGTTTGTAGTTTCCTTTGCTTTCCAAAAGCTTTTAGGTTTCATTTGCTCCCATTTGTTTATTTTTGTTTTTTATTCCATTACTCTAGGAGGTGGATCAAAAAAGATCTTGCTGTGATTTATGTCAAAGAGTATTCTTCCTATGTTTTACTCTAAGAGTTTTATAGTGTCCAGTCTTACATTTCGGTCTCTAATCCATTTTGAGTTTATTTTTTGTGTATAGTGTTTGGGAGTGTTCTAATTTCATTCTTTTACATGTAGCTGTCCATTTTTCCCAGCACCACTTATTGAAGAGACTGTCTTTTCTCCATTGTATATCCTTGCCTCCTTTGTCATAGATTAGTGGACCATAGGTGTGTAGGTTTGTCTCTGGGCTTTCTGTTTTTTTTTTCTTTTACATCTTTATTGGAGTATAATTGCTTTACAATTGTGTGTTAGTTTCTGCTGTATAAAAAAGTGAATCAGCTATACGTATACATATAACACCATATCCCCTCCCTCTTTCACCTCCCTCTCACTCCCTTTTCCCACCCCTTTAGGTGGTCACAAAGCACCGAGCTGATCTCCCTGTCCTATGTGTCTGTTTCCCAGTAGCTATCAATTTTACATTTGGTAGTGTATATAAGTCCATACCACTCTCTCACTTTGTCCCAGCTTACCCTTCCCCCTCCCCGTGTCCTCAAGTCCTTTCTCTACGTCTGTGTCCTTAATCTTTTCCTGCCCCTAGGTTCTTCATAAACTTTTTTCTTTTAGATTCCATATGTATATGTTAGCATACAGTGTTTGTTTTTCTCTTTCTGACTTACTTCACTCTGTAGGACAGATTCTAGGTCCATCCATCTCACTACAAATAACTCAATTTCATTTCTTTTTATGGCTGAGTAATATTCCATTTTATATTGAAGATGTGCAACATCTTTTTTACCCATTCATCAGTTGATGGACACTTAGGTTGCTTCCATGTTCTGGCTATTGCAAATAGAGCTGCAATGAACATTGTGGAACATGACTCTTTTTGAATTATGGTTTTGTGCAGGTATATTCCCAGTAGTGGGATTGCTGTGTCATATGGTAGTTCTAGTTTTAGTTTTTTAAGGAACCTCCATATTGTTCTCGATAGTGGCTGAATAAATTTACACTCCCACCAACGGTGCAAGAGGGTTCCCTATTTTCCACACCTCTGCAGCATTTATTGTTTGTAGATTTTTTTGATGATGGCCATTCTTACCTGTGTGTGGTGATTCCTCATTGTAATTTCGATTTGCATTTCTCTAATGATCAGTGATGTTGAGCATTCTTTCATGTGTTTTTTGGCAATCTGTATATCTTCTTTGGAGAAATGTCTATTTAGGTCTTCTGCCCATGTTTGGATTGGGTTGTTTGGTTTTGTGATATTGAGCTACATGAGCTGCTTTTTGGAAATTAATCCTTTGCCATTTGCTTCATTTGAAAATATTTTCTCCCATTCTGATGGTTGTCTTTTCGTCTTGCTTATGTTTTCCTTTGCTGTGCAAAAGATTTTAAGTTTCATTAGGTCCCATTTTTTAATTTTTGTTTTTATTTCCATTTATCTAGGAGGTGGGTCAAAGAAGGATCTTGCTGTGATTTATGTCATAGACTGTTCTGCTTATGTTTTCCTCTAAGAGTTTTATAGTGGCTGGTCTTACATTTAGGTCTCTAATCCATTTTGAGTTTATGTTTGTGTATGGTGTTAGGGAGTGTTCTAATTTCATTCTTTTACATGTAGCTGTCCAGTTTTCCCAGCACCACTTACTGAAGATACTGTCTTTTCTCCATTGTATACCCTTGCCTCCTTTGTCATAGATTAGTTAACCATAGGTACGTGGGTTTATCCCTGCGCTTTCTATCCTGTTCTTTTGATCTCTATTTCTGTTTTTGTGTCAGTACCATATTATTTTGATTACTGTAGCTTTGTAATATAGTCTGAAGTCTGTAAGTCTGATTCCTCCAGCTCTTTTTTTTTTTTTTCACCTCAAGACTGCTTTGGCTATCCGGGGTCTTTTGTGTCTCCCTACAAATTTTAAGATTTTTTTCTAGTTCTGTAGAAAATGCCAAAGGTATTTTGATAGGGATTGCATTGAATCTGTAGATTGCTTTGGGTAGTATAGTCTTTTTCACAATATTGATTCTTCTAATCCAAGAACATGGTATATGTCTCCATCTGTTTATATCATCTTTGATTTCTTTCATCAGTGTCTTATATTTTTCTGAGTACAGGGCTTTTACTTCCTTAGTTAGGTTTATTCCTAGGTATTTTATTCTTTTTGTTGCAGTGGTAATGGGATTGTTTCCTTAATTTCTCCTTCTGTTCTTTCATTTTTAGTGTATAGGAATGCAAGCAATTTCTGTGCATTAATTTTGTATCCTGCAACTTTACCAAATTCATTGATTAACTCCAGTGGTTTTCTGGTGGCATCTTTAGGATTCTCTATCTATGATATGATATCATCTGCAAACAGTGACAATTTCACTTCTTCTTTTCCTTTTTGTATTCCTTTTATTTCTTTTTCTTCTCTGATTGCCATGGCTAGGACTTCCAAAGCTATGTTGAATATTAGTGGTGAGAGTGGACATCCTCGTCTTGTTCCTGATCTTAGAGGAAACACTTTCAGTTTTTCACCATTGAGAATGCTGTTTGCTGTGGGTTTGTCATATATGGTCTTTATTATGTTGAGGTAGTTTCCCTCTATGCCCACACTCTGCAGAATTTTTATCATAAATGGGTGTTGAATTTTCTCAAAATCTTTTCCTGCATCTATTGAGATGATCATATGGTTTTATTCTACAATTTGTTAATATGGTGTATCACATTGATTTGTGTATATTGAAGAATCCTTGCATCCCTGGGATAAACCCCACTTGATCATGGTGTATGATCATTTTAATGTGTTGTTCGATTCTGTTTGCTAGTATTTTGTTGAGGATTTTTACATCTATATTCATCAGTGATATTGGTCTATAATTTTCTTTCCTTGTAGTATCTTTGTCTGGTTTTGGTATCAGGGTGATGGTGGTCTCATAGAATGAGTTTGGGAGTGTTCCTTCCCCTGCAATTGTTTTGAAGAATTTGAGAAGTTTGGGTGTTAGCTCTTCTCTAAATATTTGATAGAATTCACCTGTGATGCCATCTGGTTCTGGACTTTTGTTTGTTGGAAGATTTTTAATCACAGTTTCAATTTCATTGCTTGTGATAGGTTTGTTCATATTCTCTATTTCTTCCTGATTCAGTCTTGGAAGGTTATCCCTTTCTAAGAATTTGTCCATTTCTTCCAGGTTGTCCATTTTATTGGCATAGAGTTGCTTGTAGTAGTCTCTTAGGATGCTTTGTATTCCTGTGGTGTCTGTTGTAACTTCTCCTTTTTCACTTCTAATTTTGTTGATTTGAGTCCTGTCACTCTTTTTCTTGAGTCTGGCTAAAGGTTTATCATTTTTGGTTATCTTCTCAAAGAACCAGCTTTTAGTTTTATTGATCTTTGCTTTCGTTTTCTTTGTTTCTATTTCATTTATTCCTGCTCTGATCTTTATGATTCCTTTCCTTCTACTAACTTTGGGTTTTGTTCTTCTTTCTCTAGTTCCTCTAGGTGTAAGGTTAGATTGTTTATTTGAGATTTTTATTGTTTCTTGAGGTAGGCTTGCATTGCTATAAACTTCCCTCTTAGAACTGTTTTTGCTGCATCCCATAGGTTTTGGATCATCGTGTTTTTGTTGTCATTTGTCTCTAGGTAGTTTTTGATTTCCTCTTTAATTTCTTCAGTGATCTCTTGGTTATTTAGTAACGTATTGTTTAGCCTCCATGTGTTTGTGTTTTTTACGGTTTTTTCCCTGTAATTCATTTCTAATCTCATAGCATTGTGGTCGGAACAGCTGCTTGATATGATTTCAGTTTTCTTAAATTTACTGAGGCTTTTTTGTGACCCAAGATGTGATCTGTTCTGGAGAATGTTCCGTGTGCAGTTGAGAAGAACGTGTAATCTGCTGTTTTTGGATGGAATGTCCTATAAATATCAATTAACTCTATCTGGTCTATTGTGTCATTTAAAGCTTGTGTTTCCTTATTAATTTTCTGTCTGGTGATCTCCACTGGTGTAAGTGAGCTGTTAAAGTCCCCCGCTATTATTGTGTTACTGTCGATTTCCTCTTTTATAGCGGTTAGCAGTTGCCTTATATATTGAGGTGCTCCTATGTTGGGTACATATATATTTATAATTGTTATATCTTCTTCTTGGATTGATCCCTTGACCATTATGTAGTGTCTTTCCTTGTCTCTTGTACCATTCTTTATTTTAAACTCTATTTTATCTGATATGAGTATTGCTACTCCAGCTTTCTTTTGATTTTCATTTGCATAGAATATATTTTTCCATTGCCTCACTTTCAGTCTGTATGTGTCCCTAGGTCTGAAATGGGTCTCTTGTAGACAGCATATATATGGGTCTTGTTTTTGTATCCATTCAGAGAGCCTGTGTCTTTTGGTTGGAACATTTATTCCATTCATTTTTAAGGTAATTATCGATACGTATGTTCCTATTACTATTTTCTTAATTGTTATGGGTTTGTCTTGGTGGGTCCTTTTCTTCTCTTGTGTTTCCCACTTAGAGAAGTTCCTTTAGCATTTGGTGTAGAGCTGGTTTCATGGTGCTGAATTCTCTTAGCTTTTGCTTGTCTGTAGGACTTTTGATTTCTCTGTGAAATCTGAATGAGATCCTTGCTGGGTGGAGTACTCTTGGTTGTAGGTTCTTCCCTTTCATCACTTTAAATTTATCATGCCACTCCATTCTGGCTTGTAGATTTTCTGCTGAGAAATCAGCTGTTATGGGAGTTCCCTTGTATGTTATTTGTCATTTTTCCCTTGTTGCTTTCAATAATTTTTCTTTGTCTTTAATTTTTGTCAATTTGGTTACTATGTGTCTTGGCATTTTTCTCCTTTGGTTTATCCTGCCTGGGACTCTCTGCACTTCCTGGACTTGGCTGGCTATTTCTTTTCCCATGCTAGGGAAGTTTTTGACTATAATCTCTTCAAATATATTCTTGGGTCCTTTCTCTGTCTCTTCTTCTTCTGGGACCCCTATAATGTGAATGCTGTTGCGTTTAATGTTGTCCCAGAGGACTCTTAGGGTGTCTTCATTTATTTTCATTCTTTTTCTTTATTCTGTTCCATGGCAGTGATTTCCACCTTTCTGTCTTCCAGGTCACTTATCCGTTCTTCTGCCACAGTTATTCTGCTACTGATTCCTTCTAGTGTATTTTTCATTTCAGTTATTGTATTATTCACCACTGTTTGTTTGTTCTTTAATTCTTCTAGGTGTTTGTTCCTTAATTCTTCTAGGTCTTTGTTAAGCATTTCTTGCATCTTCTCGATCTTTGCCTCCATTCTTTTTCCAAGGTCTTGGATCATCTTCACTATCATTATTCGGAATTCTTTTTCTGGGAGGTTCCCTATCTCCACCTCATTTCATTTTTTTTCTGGGGTTTTATCTTGTTCCTTGATCTGGTATAAAGTCCTCTGCCTTTTCATTTTGTCTATCTTTCTGTGAATGTGGTTTTCCTTCCACAGGCTTCAGAATTGTAGTTCTTCTTGCTTCTGCTGTCTGCTCTCCAGTGGATGAGTCTATCTTAGAGTCTTGTGCAAGCTTCCTGATGGGAGGGACTGGTGGTGGGTAGAGCTGTGTGTTGCTTTGGTGGGCAGAGCTTTAATCTGCTTGTCTGTGGATTAAATAAAACTTTAATAAAAAAGTTTAATCCGCTTGTCTGCTGATGCATGGGGCTGGGTTCCCTCCCTGTTGGTTGTTTGGCCTGAGGCAAGCCAGCACTGGAGCCTACCTTGCTCTTGGTGGGGCTAATGGCGGACTCTGGGAGGGCTCACACCAAGGAGTATTTCCCAGAACTTCTGCTGCCAGTGTCGTTGTCCTCATGGTGAGCCACAGCCACAGCCACCACCTGCCTCTGCAGGAGACCCTCTAAAACTAGCAGGTAGTTCTGGTCATTCTCTTACGGGGTCACTGCTCCTTCCCGTGGGTCCTGATGTGCACACTACTTTGTGTGTGCCCTCCAAGAGTGGAGTATCTGAGTGGAGTTGAGACTCTGCGTGGAGTCGCACAGATTCTGGGTCCTGTGAAGCTTCGATGTTTTGTGGTTCTAGAAATCCTATAGGAGACGGTCCACAGCAGGTGAAGCTAATGCTGTCAGTAGAGGTGATGAAGCCAAAGATCTGCAGTTCCGACTAGAGGTGCCGATGTACATACAGGACAAAATCATCTCATGTGAATGTAGTTCAGGCATGTTTAAGATGAATGCAGCCATGTTAATGCCTACCATATTCTATCTTGAGCCTCTCCTCAGTGACCCCATCCTCAGTTCCTGAGGCTCCTGTAAGTCATGTACAGGGGACTGGAGAGTGGGCTCTGTCCAGTCTGAGCCCTGAGTTATGCTGTGTGTATCTTAGGATACTTTGTATTTCTGTGGTGTCTGTTGTAACATCATCTCTTTCATTTCAGGTGTATTTGGGCCCTCTCTTTTTAAAAAAACATACTACTGTTGTCTTTTATTCTTTACAGAAGTTTAATAAGTGTTTGATCTACTATCCTTACTCTATGTATACTTTTTGCAGTGAGATTTTTACTTTACTTTGTTTTCTTTTTACTATCAATAATTAGTGAGACTTCTTTTAAGCTATCTTCAACATTGCTTATAAAGCTGCTTTATTAGTGATGACAGAGCCTTAATGGAAGTCATGTTCTGGTTGTAAATTAGAATACAATGTGCCAGCAAAAAGCCCCTTAAGTTTATGTCTCATTACTTCTAGTTCTTTTTTTAATTTAATTTTTATTTTTTATCAGAGCAAATTTGATTAAAATGTTTTGGTTCTTCTAGGTGTGCAAGATGTGATTCTTTTAAACATATACATATATCTATTCTTCTTTGGATCATTTTCTCATGTAGGTTATGACACACTGTTGAGTAATCTTCTCTTGGTATTACATAGGTCTTTGGTGATTACATATTTCACAAGTGTTTCTATATCTATCTTAACCCCAATATCCTAATGTATCCAATCCTCACACCTTTCCATTTGGTGAACCATAAGCTTATATAATGAATCTGTGATTGCATTTCTCTGTGGAAATATCTTCATTGGTATCAATTTTTAGCTAAGACCTATAAGTGATATTATAGGATATGTGTCTTTTCCTTTCTGACTTAGTACAATTTGCCTGATTACCTCAAGAATCATACATGGTGCTGCAAATAGCATTGTTTCATTTTTTTCTCTGGCTAATATTCCATCTGTACGTGTACCAGTTTTTCGTTGACCACGCACCTCTTGATGGACTTTTTGGTTGCGTCCATGTCTTGGCTATTGTAATACTGCTGCAATGCACATTTGCTTGCCTGTGTCTTTCCAGTTTTATCTTCTTATGTTATAGGACAAGGAGTGGGCTTGCTGTATCATATGGTAGCTCAGTTTGTACATTTTAAAGGCACCACCATTCAGTTCTCATTAGTGGCTCTTTCCAGGTTACGTCCCACTTAAAGTTGAGGGTATGCATTTCTCCAAAACACCTTCAATATTTATTGTTTGTAGTTTTCTTGCTGATGGTTATTCTGACAGGTGCGAGCTGAGACCTCTTTGTGGTTGAATTTGCATGTGTCCCATAATCTGTTGAAATTGAGCTTTAAAGCATGTCCTTTTTATTTATCAAACTGTGATTACAGCTTAGATCTTCAAAGTGTTTTCTTAAGTATGTGTCACATTTTGAAAATTTTTGGCCATTACCTCCCTCAAGACATTTTGAGGGCAGGTTTCATTTACAGCCCTGCAGTACTTGTTCATCTGAAGTGACCATTAGCTCAGGCTATAAAGCTGCTTTTGCAGGTAACGGCCAGAGTGTGGCAGCCTTTCTATGTTCCCCACGCTGGTACTTGGGAAACAGACCTACCCGCCAGTGGTGTTCTTCGGTTATAAATTAGAGTGGAATGTGCTTGGATAAACCCACAAATGCTGATGTCTCCTTACATTTGTTGTTTTTTTAAATTTAACTGATTTTTTTACTGGAGTAATATTCCATTGTGTACATGGACCACTTCTTCTTGGTGCATTCCTCTGTTGATGGACATTTTTGTTGCTTCCAAGTGTTGACTATGGTAAATATTGCTGGCGTACAGGTTTGCCAGCCTGTGACTTTTTGATTCTCATTTTCTCAGGTGATAGGCCCAGCAGTGGTTGTGATTGATTGACTGGTAGCTCAATGTTTCCCTTTTCAAAGCACCTACATTGTGTTTTCATTAGTGGCTCTTTACATGTCCCCCCCCTTTCAACCGAGGGTACACATTTCTCCACAATCCCTTTAGAATTTATTTTTTGCAGGATTTTTCGTAATGGCCATTCTGACTGCTGTGAGCTGATAGGTTTTTGTAATATGGGTATGCATGTCATTAAAATTTCTAAAATTCATCATTTTTCCACTCCTTTTTCTTTTCTGTTTTAAAAAAAGAAAAAAAAGTGTGAGTACAATATACCTCTTGAAAGTCTCTTCTTGAACGTTGCCCTCGTTTGAATTTTTTAGTCAATTTTCAACCCCAGGATTGTTTTGGAGTGTAGGTGTCATTTACAGGCCCGCAAGTTTTGTGAATATGTAGTGACCTTAATCAATGGGTTCAAAGCTGCTGTTGTGGGAAACGGCTACAATGAGGTAGAATTTCTCCATTCCCAAATCTGGATACTAGGGCAAAACCCTTTCTGGAAGTCGTGTTCCTAGGTTGGAAATTAGAATGGAATGTGTCAGGAGATACCCCCATAAGTTTATGTCTCATTACTTCTTCTTGGTTTTGTTAATTTTTTAAATCGGGGTGAAGATTAGAGTATTGTTTGTCCTAAGTGTACACAATCTGGTTCATTTGTACATTACATACGTCTATTCATGTACAGATCCTCTTCCCATGTAAAATATTACAGAGTGTTCCGTAGGCCCCCTTAATATATGGTCTGGCTTTTTGATATATGTATATAGTATGTATTTGTATACGTATACTAACACTAATCTTCATTTATAAATTCCCCCCTCCTTTCCTTTTAGATGAGCATAGTTTCTTTTCTAAGCCTGTGAGTGTCTTTCTCTTTGGAAATATGTTCATTTGTGTCAGTTATTAGATAATGTCATAAGTGATATTATAGGATATAGGTCTTTTGCTTTCCGACCTACTTTATGTTTTGTGATTATCTCCAGGCTCATCTATGGTGCCTCAAAGAGCAGTGCTTCAGTGTTTTCCATGACTAATATTCCATTGTGTACATGGACCACTTCTTCTTGGTGCATTCCTCTGTTGATGGACATTTTCGTTGCTTCCAAGTGCTGCCTAAGGTAAAGATTGCTGGAGTGCAGGATTGCCAGCCTGTGATGTTTGATTTTCATTTTCTCAGGTGATAGACCCAGCAGTGGGTATGATTGATTGACTGGTATGGTAGCTCAATGTTTACCTTTTCAAGGCACCTCAATTGTGCTTCCATCAGTGGCTCTTACCACGTCCCCCTAAGAATCGAGGGTACGCATTTCTCCACAATCACGTCAGCATTTATTGTTTGCAGCATTTTTGTTGATGGCCATTCCGACTGGTGTGAGCTGATAGGTTTTTGTAATTTGGGTTTACGTGTCTGTAAATATTCCTAAAATTCATCATTTGTCCACGCCTTTTTCTTTTCTGTTAAAAGAAAAAAAGTGTGAGTACAATATGCTTCTTCAAATTGTCTTTTTGGAAGGTTGCACTCTTGAATTTTTTGGTCAATTTTCAACCTCAGTATTTTTTGGAGGGCAGGTGTCATTTACAGAACTGCAATTGGTGAATATTTAGTGACCTTTTGCAGTGGGTTTAAAGCTGCTGTTGTGGGAAATGGCCAAAAGGATGCAGCATTTCTCCATTCCCAATTCTGGGTACTAGGGCAGCAGAGCCCTTCTGGAAGTCGTTTACCTAGGTTGTAAATTTGAATGGAATGTGCCAGGAAAACCCCCCATAAGTTTATGTCTCATTACTCCTAGCTCGTTGTTTTAATTTTTTAAATTGGGGTAATGGTTAGAATGTTGCTTGTCCAAGGTGTACACACTCTGGTTCATTTACACATTATATATATCTATTTAAGTAGAGAGTCTCTTCCCATGTAAATTATTACAGAGTGTTCCGTAAACCTCCCTTGCTATATGGTCGGTCTTTTTGATATATGTATATAGTATGTATTTGTATACATATGGTAATGCTAATCTTCATTTATCCATTCCCCCCACCTTTCCTTTTAGATAAGCATAGTGTTTTTTAATAAGTCTGTGATTGACTTTCTCTATGGAAATATGTTCATTTGTGTCAGTTATTAGATAACGCCTATAAGTGATATCATAGGATATAGGACTTTTGCTTTCCGATTTACCTCATGTTCTGTGATTATCTCCAAGATCATCTATGGTGCCTAAAAGAGCAGTGTTTCATTGTTTTCCATGGCTAGTATTCATTGTGTACATGGACCACTTCTTTATCCCTTCATCTGTTTATGGACATTTTGGTTGCTTCACTGTCTTGTCTATTGTGAATAAGGCTGCACTGCAGCTTTTGCAGCCCGGGTCTTCTTGATTCTGGTCTTCTCAGGTGAGAGGCCCATAGGTGTGCCTGCTGGATTGAATGGTAACTCATTTTTTCCTTTTAAACGCAGCTCCTTTCTGTTCTCTTTACTTTCTGTTAACCACTTTACATCTCACCAGCAGCTAGAGGGTACACAGTTTTCTAAAACACCTTCAGCATTTATAGTTTGTAGACGTTTTGCTGATGGTCATTTGACTGGTGTGAGCTGAAACCTTTCTGGAGGTTGGATTTGCATGTGGCTACTAATTCCTTATACTGAGCTTTAGGCATGTTCTGTTATTTCTTTTCGTTTCTTTTCTTAAAGAGTGAGTACAACTTCCCTCTTCATATTGTCTTCTTGAAAAATTTGTCATGTGTTGAATTTTCTTGCCTATTCCCTATCCCAGGGCATTTTTTGAGGGCAGGTGTCATTTACAGCCCTGCAGGCCTTGTGACTATTAAGCAACCATTAGCACTGGGTTTAAAGCTACTGTTGTGGGAAACAACCACAAGGCGGCAGCATTATTACGTTCTCAACTCTTGTTACTAGGGCAACAGAGTCTTCCTGGAGGTAGTGTTCCGAGGTTGTAAATTAAAGTAGAATGTGCTGGGGCAATCCCTCAGAAGGTTATGTCTCCTTGCTTATGTTTGTTTTTAAAATTTAATTTATATTTCATGTCGGAGTAAATTTGATTAGAGTGTTGTGATTGTCTGGCTGTACAGAATCTGCTCAATGATTCATACATATGTCTGTTCATCTTCGGATCCTGTTACCATGTATGTTATTACAGAATGTTGAGTAGACCTCCCTTGGTATTTGGTAGGTGTTTTGTCATTATATATTTTATATGTATTGGTGATTATATAATTCATATAGTTTATATGTTATATGTTTATAGACATTTAACATACATTAGTATATGTATGTTAGCCCCATAATCCTAATTTATCCATCCTCCCACCTTTCATTTTGGTTAACCATTAGTTTGTTTCATAAGTCTGTGAGAGTCTTTTTCTGTGGAAATATGTTCGTTGGTAGCAATCTTAGGATAACATGTATAAACGATACCATAGGATATTTGTCATTCCCTTTTGACTTACTTAACCCAATATGATTACTTCTAGGCTCATCTGCACTCCTGAAAACGGCACTGTTCATTTTTTTCCCGAAGCTACTATTCCATTCGGTACGTATACCACTTCTTCTTTGTCCATTTATCTGTTGATGGACATTTTGTTGGCTTGCCTGTCTTGGCTATTGTAAATATGGCTGCAGTGCATGTTTTCCTGTCTGTGCCTTTCCGATTCTGGACTTCTTAGGGTATAGGCCCATTAGGGGATTGGCCACAACATATGGTATCTCAGTTTCTACCTTTTAAATGCAGCTCCATTCTGTTCTCATGATTAGCTGTTACCAATTTACATCCAACCAACAGCATAGTGGGTATGCCTTTCTCCACTAACCCGTCAGCATTCATTGTTTGTAGACGTTTTACGAATGGCATTTTAATACTGAGTGGCGAAATCTTTTTGTAGTTTGGACTTGCATCCAACCAATAATTCCTGATATTGAGCTTTTATCCATGTTCTTCTTTTCTTAAAATAACAGTTTGAGTAACACTTACCTCTTCAAACTGTTTTCTTTAAAAGTTTCCCGTGTTGTGAACTTTTTTGAGCATTTTCAAACCCAGGACATTTTTTGAGGGCATGAGTCATTTACAGCTCTGCAGTCCTTGTGAATATTAGTGACCATTAGCAGTAGATTGAAAGCTGCTGTTTGAGGAAACGGCCTTTGGGTGGCAGCATTTCTACGTTGCCAACTCTGCTTGCTAGGGAAACAGAACCTTGCTGCAAGTTGTGCTTTTTGGTTGCAGATTAGAGTGCAATGTGCCAGGAAAAACCCCCATAAGTTTTAGCCTCCTTAATTCTTGTTTGTGTTCTTTAAGTTGTAGTTTTTGTCCGAGGACATTTGATTGAAAAATGTCTTTTGTTCTGGGTGAAAAGAATCTTGTTCATTTACACATATACATATATCTATTGATCTTTGGGTCCTTTTCCATGTAGGTTATTACAGAGTGTTGAGTTGACCACTCTTGGTATTCCATAGGTCTTTGGGGATGATATATTTTATATGTATTAGTATATGTTTCTTAACCCCAATATCCTAATTTATCCATTCCTCACACCTTTTCTTAGCTTAACCATAAGTTTGTCTTCTCAATGTGAGATTGTCTTTCTCTGTGGAAACATGTTCATTTTTATGAATTGTCAGATATCATAAGTGATATCCTAGGACATTTGTCTCTCACATTCTGACTTACTTCATGTTGTGTGATTATCTCTAGGCTCATCTGTGGTGCTGCCTATGCCTTTCATTTATTTTGTTTCATGACTAATATTCCAATGTGTCCATATTCCACTTCTTCCTTATCCATTCATTTGTTTATGGACCTTTTTTTTTGCTTCCATGTCTTGGGTATTTCAATATTGATGCAGTGCACATTTGCTTGCCTCTGTCTTTCCGATTCTGGTGGTCTTAGGTTATAGGCCCAAAAGGTGCCCTGCCGCATCATATGGTAGCTCAATTTTTACCTTTTAAAGCAGCTCTGTTCAGTTTTCGTTAGTGCTGATACCACTTTACATCCCACCAGCAGCTAGAAGGTACACAGTTCTCTAAAACCCCTTCAGCATTTATAATTTGTAGACTTTTGCTGATGGTCATTTGACTGGTGTGAGCTGAAACCTTTCTGGAGGTTGGATTTGCATGTGGCTACTAATTCCTTATACTAAGCTTTAGGCATGTTCTGTTTTTTCTTTTCGTTTCTTTTCTTAAAGAGTGAGTACAACTTCCCTCTTCATATTGCCTTCTTGAAAAATTTGTCATGTGTTGAATTGTCTTGCCTATTCCCTATCCCAGGGCATTTTTTGAGGGCAGGTGTCATTAACAGCCCTGCAGGCCTTGTGACTATTAAGCAACCATTAGCACTGGGTTTAAAGCTGCTGTTGAGGGAAACAGCTACAAGGCGGCAGCATTATTACATTCTCAACTCTTGTTACTAGGGCAACAGTCTTCCTGGAGGTAGTGTTGCGAGGTTGTAAATTAGAGTGGAATGTGCTGGGGCAATCCCTCAGAAGGTTATGTCTCCTTGCTTATGTTTGTTTTTTTAATTTAATTTATATTTCTTATCGGAGTAAATTTGATTAGAGTGTTGTGATTGGCTGTACAGAATCTGCTCAATGATTCATACATATGTCTGTTCATCTTCGGATCCTGTTACCATGTATGTTATTACAGAATGTTGAGTAGACCTCCCTTGGTATTTGGTAGGTGTTTTGTCATTATATATTTTATATGTATTGGTGATTATATAATTCATATAGTTTATATGTTATATGTTTATAGACATTTAACATACATTAGTATATGTATGTTAGCCCCATAATCCTAATTTATCCATCCTCCCACCTTTCATTTTGGTTAACCATTAGTTTGTTTCATAAGTCTGTGAGAGTCTTTTTCTGTGGAAATATGTTCATTGGTAGCAATCTTAGGATAACATGTATAAACGATACCATAGGATATTTGTCATTCCCTTTTGACTTACTTAACCCAATATGATTACTTCTAGGCTCATCTGCACTCCTGAAAACGGCACTGTTCATTTTTTTCCCGAGGCTACTATTCCATTCGGTACGTATACTGCTTCTTCTTTGTCTATTTATCTGTTGATGGACATTTTGTTGGCTTCCCTGTCTTGGCTATTGTAAATATGGCTGCAGTGCATGTTTTCCTGTCTGTGCCTTTCCGATTCTGGTCTTCTTAGGGTATAGGCCCATTAGGGGATCGGCCACAACATATGGTAGCTCAGTTTCTACCTTTTAAATGCAGCTCCATTCTGTTCTCATGATTAGCTGTTACCAGTTTACATCCAACCAACAGCATAGTGGGTATGCCTTTCTCCACTAACCCGTCAGCATTCATTGTTTGTAGACGTTTTATGGATGGCATTTTGAATAGTGGGTGGCGAAATCTTTTTGTAGTTTGGATTTGCATCCAACCAATAATTTCTGATATTGAGCTTTTATCCATATTCGTCTTTTTTTTTAAATAGCAGTGTGAGTAACACTTACCTCTTCAAACTCTTTTCTTGAAAAATTTTCCGTGTTGTGTACTTTTTTTGCCATTCCCAACCCCAGGACATTTTTTGAGGGCATGAGTCATTTACAGCCCTGCAGTCCTTGTGAATATTAGTGACCATTAGCAGTAGATTGAAAGCTGCTGTTTGAGGAAATGGCCTTAGGGTGGCAGCATTTCTACGTTGCCAACTCTGCTTGCTAGGGAAACAGAACCTTGCTGCAAGTTGTGCTTTTTGGTTGCAGATTAGAGTGCAATGTGCCAGGAAAAACCCCCATAAGTTTTAGCCTCCTTAATTCTTGTTTGTGTCTTTAAGTTGTAATTTTTATCAGAGGAACTTTGATTGAAAAATGTCTTTTGTTCTGGGTGAACAGAATCTTGTTCATTTACACATATACATATATCTATTGATCTTTGGGTCCTTTTCCATGTAGGTTATTACAGAATGTTGAGTTGACCACACTTGGTATTCCATAGGTCTTTGGGGTTGATATATTTTATATGTATTAGTATATGTTTGTTAACCCCAATATCCTAATTTTTCCATTCCTCACACATTTTCTTTGGCTTAACCATAAGTGTGTCTTCTCAATGTGAGATTGTCTTTCTCTGTGGAAATATGTTCATTTTTATGAATTTTCAGGTGACATAAGTGATATCCTAGGACATTTGTGTCTCGCATTCTGACTTACTTCACGTTGTGTGATTATGCCTAGGCTCATCTGTGATGCTGCCTATGCCATTCTTTTATTTTTTTTCGTGACTCATATCCCAATGTGTCCATATACCACTTCTTCTTTGTGCATTCATTTGTTTATGGACCTTCTTTTTGCTTCCAAGTCATGGGTATTTCAATATTGCTGCAGTGCACATTTGCCTGCCTCTGTCTTTCCGATTCTGGTGGTCTTAGGTTATAGGCCCAAAAGGTGCACTGCCGCATCATATGGTAGCTCAACTTTTTCCTTTTAAAGCAGCTCCATTCAGTTTTCATTAGTGCTGATACCACTTTACATCCCACCAGCAGCTATAAGGTACACAGTTTTCTAAAACCCCTTCAGCATTTATAGTTTGTAGACTTTTTGCTGATGGTCATTTGACTGGTGTGAGCTGAAACCATTCTGGAGGTTGGATTTGCATGTGGCTACTAATTCCTTATACTGAGCTTTAGGCATGCCCTGTTTTTTCTTTTCCTTTTATTTCTTAAAGAGTGAGTACAACTTCCCTCTTCATATTGCCTTCTTGACAAATTTGTCATGTGTTGAATTTTCTTGCCTATTCCCTACCCCAGGGCATTTTTTGAGGGCAGGTGTCATTTACAGCCCTGCAGGCCTTGTGACTATTAAGCAACCATTAGCACTGGGTTTAAAGCTGTTGTTGTGGGAAACAGCCACAAGGCGGCAGCATTATTACGTTCTCAATTCTTGTTACTAGGGCAACAGAGTCTTCCTGGTGGTCGTGTTCCGAGGTTGTAAATTAGAGTGGAATGTGCTGGGGCAGTCCCTCAGAAGGTTATGTCTCCTTACTTATGTTTGTTTTTTTTAATTTAATTTATATTTCTTATCGGGGTAAATTTGATTAGAGTGTTGTAATTGTCTGGCTGTACAGAATCTGCTCAATGATTCATACACATGTCTGTTCATCTTCGGATATTGTTACCATGTATGTTATTACAGAATATTGACTAGACCTTCCTTGGTATTTGGTAGTTGTTTTGTCATTATATATTTTATATGAATTAGTGATTATATAATTCATATAGTTTATATGTTATAGGTTTATAGACATTTAACATACATTAGTATATGTATGTAAGCCCCTTAATCCTAATTTATAAATCCTCTCACCTTTCATTTTGGTTAACCATTAGTTTGTTTTCTAAGTCTGTGAGTGCCCTTCTCTGTGGAAATATGTTCATTTCTGTCAGTTCTTAGATAACGCCTATAAGTGATATCATAGAATATAGGTCTCTTGCTTCCCGACTTACCTCATGTTTTGTGATTATCTCCAGGCTCATCTCTGGTGCCTCAAAGAGCAGTGTTTCACTGATTTCCAGGGTTAATATTCCATTGTGTACATGGACCCCTTCTTCTTTATCCATTCACCTGTGGATGGACATTTTGGTTGCTTCAGTGTCTTGTCTATTGTGAATAAGGCTGCAGTGCTGCTTTTGCAGCCCAGGTCTTCTCGATTCTGGTCTTCTCAGGTGAGCGGCCCAGTGGTGAACCTGCTGGATTGAATGGTACCTCAGTTTTTACTTTCAAACGCAGCTCCTTTCTGTTCTCATCATTGGCTGTTAACCACTTTACATCTCACCAGCAGCTAGAGGGTACACAGTTCTCTAAAACCCCTTCAGCATTTATTGTTTGTAGACTTTTTGCTGATGGTCAGTCGACTGGTGTGAGTTGAAACCTTTTTGTAGATTAGATTGCATGAGTCTAATACTTCCTGAGGTTGAGCTTTTATCCATTTTCCTTTTTTTAAAAAGACGGTGAGTAATATTTACCTCTTCATACTATCTCCTTGAAACATTTGCCTGTTTTGAATTTTTAATCCATTCCCCACCTCAGCACAATGTTGAGGGTAGGTGTCTTTACAGCCCTGAGTCCTTGTGAATGTTAAGTGACCATTAGCTGTGCTTTAAAAGCCGCTCTTGCGGGAAACGGCCACAAGGCGGCAGCATTTCTCCTTTACCAAATCTGGTCACTAGGGCAACAAAGCCTTAATGGAAGTCGTGTTCTAGATTGTAAATTACAATGGAATGTGCCAGGAAAAAGCCATTTAAAGTTATGTCTCATTACTTCTTGTTCTTATTTTTAATTTAATTTTTAGTTGTTAATCACAGCAAATTTGATTACAATGTTTTGTTTGTTCTACGTGTGCAAGATATGGTTCTTTCCTACATATACATATATCGATTCTTCTTTGGATCCTTTTCCCATGTAAGTTATGACACATTGTTGAGTAGTCTTCTCTTGGAATTGCATATGTCTTTGGTGATTATATATTTCACATGTGTTTTTATATGTCTGTTAACCCCAATATAGTAATGTGTCCAATCCTCACACCTTTCCATTTGGTGAACCATACGTTTTTGTACTGAATCTGTGATTGCCTTTCTCCATGGATATATCTGCATTGGTATCAATTCGTAGGTAACACCTGTAACTGATATGGTAGGATATGTGTCTTTCGCTTTGTCACTTACTAAAAGTTGCGTGATTACTTCTACACTCATCTATGGTGCTGCAAATGGCATAGTTTCATTTTATCGCTAGCTCATAATCCATCTGTACATGTAGCAGTTCTTCTTTGTCCACCCATCTGTCGGTGGACTTTTCAGTGACTTCCATATTTTGGCTATTGTAATATTGTGCAATGCAGATTTGCCTGTCGCTTTCTTTCCAATACTGTCTTCTTAGGTTATAGGTCCAGGAATAAGCCTCTGGATCATACGGAAGCTCAATGTTTACTTTTGAAAGACACCTCCACTCTGTTCTCATGAGTGGTTCTTTCCAGGTTACATCCCACTTAAAGTTGAGGGTTTGCATTTCTCCACAGCACCTTCAGCATTTATTCTTTGTAGATTTTTACTGATGGTTATTCTGACTGGTGTGAACTGATACGTCTTTGTGGTTGAATTTGCATGTGTCTCATGATCCGTTAAAACTGAGCTTTAAGGCAGGTCCTTTTCATTTTTCAGGCTGTGAGTACAGCTTAGTTCTTCAAAGTGTTTTCTTAAAGTATGTGTTAAAATGTTTTGGCAATGACCTCCCTCAAGACATTTTGCGGTGACCATTAGCACAGGCTTAAAACTGCGTTTACATGTAACGGCCAGAGGGCGGCAGTCTTGCTATGTTCCCCACGCTGGTACTAGGGAAACAGTCCTTCGGTCCAGTGGTGTTCTTCGGTTATAAATTAGAGTGAAATGTGCCTGAATAAACCCACAAATGTTGATGTCTCCTTACTTATGTCTGTCTTTTAAATTTAACTTATATTTATTATTGGAGTAATATTCCATTGTGTACATGGAACAGTTCTTCTTGGTGCATTCCTCTGTTGATGGACATTTTCATTGTTTCCAAATGTTGGCTATGGTAAATATGGCTGGAGTGCAGGATTGCCAGCCTGAGACGTATTGATTCTCATTTTCTCAGGAGATAGACGCAGCAGTGGGTATGACTGATTGATGGGTACCTCAATGTTTACCTTTTCAAGGCACTTCCATTGTGTTTTCATGAGTGGCTCTTACCACGTCCCCCTTAGAGCCGAGTGTACGCATTCCTCCACAGTCCCTTCAGCATTTATTTTTGAAGCATTTGTGCTGATGGCCATTCTGACTGCTGTGAGCTGATAGGTTTTTGTAATTTGGGTTTGCATGTCTTTAAAAATTCCTAAAATACATCATTTTCCCACACATTTTTCCTTTCTCTTAAAAGAAAAAGCTGTGAGTACAATACAGCTCTTGAAATTGTCTTCTTGGAAGGTTGCCCCCTTTTGAAATTTTTGCTCCATTTTTGATCCCAGGATTTATTTGGAGGGCAGGTGTCATTTACAGAATTGCAAGTTGGTGAATATTTAGTGACCTTTAGCAGTGGGTTTAAAGCTGCTGTTGTGGGAAATGGCCACAAGGAGGCAGCGTTTCTCCATTCCCGAATCTGTGTACTAGGGCAGCAGAGCCTTTCTGGAAGTCGTGTTCCTAGGTTGTCAATTAGAATGGAATGTGCCAGGAGAAACCCCCATAAGTTTAGGTCTCATTACTTCTTGTTTTTGTTAATTTTTTTAATCGGGGTAAAGACTAGAATATTGTTTTTCCTAGGGGTACACAATCTGGTTCATTTGTACATTATATATGTCTACTCTACAGATCCTCTTCCCATGTAAAATATTACAGAGTGTTCTGTAGACCTCTCTTGCTATACGGACGGTCTTTCTGAAATATGTATATAATATGTAGTTGGATATGTATAGTAACACCAATCTCATTTATCCATTCCCCCCACCTTTCCTTTTAGATGAGCATAGTTGGTTTTCTAAGTCTGTGAGTGTCTTTCTCTGTGGAAATATGTTCATTTGTGTCAGTTATTAGATAACGCCTATAAGGGATATCATAGGATATAGGTCTTTTGCTTTCCGACTTACCTCATGTTTTGTGATTATCTCCAGGCTCATCTCTGGTGCCTCAAAGCGCAGTGTTTCATTGTTTTCCATGACTAATGTTCCACTGCGTACATGGACCCCTTCTTCTTTATCCATTCACCTGTTGATGGACATTTCGGTTGCTTCCCATCTTGGCTATTTTGAATAAGGCTGCAGTGCAGCTTTTGCAGCCTGTGTCTTTTCGATTCGGGTCTTCTCAGGTGAGAGGCCCAGTGGTGTGCCTGCTGGATTGAATGGTACCTCAGTTTTTACTTTTAAACGCAGTTCCTTTCTGTTCTCATTATTGGCTGTTAACCACTTTACATCTCACCAGCACCTAGAGGTTACACAGTTCTCTACAACCCCATCAGCATTTATTGTTTGTATACTTTTTGCTGACGGTCAGTCGACAGGTGTGAGTTGAAACCTTTTGGTTGATTAGATTGCATGAGTCTAATAATTTCTGAGGTTGAGCTTTTATCCATTTTCCTGTTGTTTTTTTTTTTTAAGAGAGTGAGGAATACTTACTTCTTCATACTATCTTCTTGAAACATTTGCCTGGTTTGAATTCTTTTGTCCATTCCCTACCTGAGCACAATTTTTGACGGCAGATGTCCTTTACAGCCCTGAGTCCTGGTGGATTTTAAGTGACCATTAGCTGTGGGTTTAAAGCTGCTCTTGCGGGAAACGGCCACAAGGCGGCAGCGTTTCTCCTTTACCAAATCTGATTACTAGGGCAACAGAGCCTTACTGGAAGTGGTGTGCTTGGTTGTAAATTAGAATGGAATGTGCCAGGAAAAAGCCCTTTAAGTTTTTGTGTCATTACTTCCTCGTATTTTTAACATAATTTTTATTCTTTATCACAGCAAATTCGATTACAAGGGTTTGTTTGTTCTAGGTGTGCAAGATGTGGTTCTTTCACACATATACTTATATCTATTCTTCTTCGGAATCTTTTCCCATGTAGGATATGACACAATGTTGAGTAGTCTTCTCTTGGTACTCTGTAGGTCTTTGGTGATTATATATTTCACGTGTGTTTGTATATCCCTGTTAACCTCAGTATGGTGATGTATCCAATCCACACACCTTTCCATTTGGTGAACCATAAGTTTTTGTGCTGAATCTGTGATTGCCCTTCTCTGTGGAAATATCTTCGTTTCTATCAATTTTTATTTAACACCTATATGTGATATGATAGGATATGTGTCTTTCGCTTTCTCACTTACTCCAAGTTGCGTGATTACTTCTAGACTCATCTATGGTGCTGCAAATGGCATTGTTTCATTTTTTTGCTAGCTCATATTCCATCTGTACATGTAGCAGTTCTTCTTTGTCCACCCATCTATCGGTGGACTTTTTGGTTACTTCCGTATCTTGGCTATTGGAATCCTATGCAATGCAGATTTGCCTGCCTGTGTCTTTCCAATTGTGTCTTCTTAGGTTATAGGTCCAGGTGTAGGTCTACTGGATCATATGGTAGCTCTGAGTTAACCTTTTAAAGGCACCTCCATTCTGTTCTCTTTAGTGCCTCTTTCCAGGTTACGTCCCACTTAAAGTTGAGGGTATGCATTTCTCCACAGCACCTTTAGCATTTATTCTTTGTAGTTTTTTGCTGATGGTTATTCTGACGGGTGTGAGCTGAGACCTCTTTGTGGTTGAATTTGCATGTGTCTCATAATCCATTGAAATTGAGCTTTAAGGCATGTCCTTTTTATTTTTCCAGCTGTGATTACGGCTTAGTTCTTCAAAGTGTTTTCTTAAAGTATGTGTCCCATTTTGAAATATTTTAACCATTACATTCCTCAAGACATTTTGAGGGCAGGTTTCATTTACAGCACTGCAGTACCTGTTCATATGAAGTGACCATTAGCCCAGGCTTTAAAGCTGCTTTTGCAGGTAATGGCCAGAGGGTGGCAGCCTTTCTACGTTCCCCACGCTGGTACTTGGGAAACAGACCTACCCGCCAGTGGTGTTCTTCGGTTATAAATTAGAGTGGAATGTGCTCGGATAAACCCACAAATGCTGATGTCTCCTTACATTTGTTGTTTTTTAAAATTTAATTGATATTTTTTACTGGAGTAATATTGCATTGTATACAAGGACCACTTCTTCTTGGTGCATTCCTCTGTTGATGGACATTTTTGTGGCTTCTAAGTGTTGACAATGGTAAAGGTTGCTGGCGTACAGGTTTGCCAGCCTGTGACTTTTTGATTCTCATTTTCTCAGGTGATAGGCCCAGCAGATGGTATGCTCGATTCACTGGTAGCTCAATGTCTAACTTTTCAAAGCACCTCCACTGTGTTTTCATTAGAGGCTCTTCCCACGTCCCCCTTAGAGCTGAGGGTACACATTTCTCCACAATCCCTTCAGGCTTTATTGTCTGCAGCATTTTTGCTGATGGACATTCTGCCTGGTGGGAGCTGATAGGTTTTTGTAAATTGGGTTTGCATGTCTTTAAAAATTCCTAGAATTTATCATTTTTCCAGGCGTTTTTCTATTCTGGTATAAAAACAAAGTGTGAGTACAATATACCTCTTGAAATTATCTTGTTGAAAGATTGCCCTCTTTTTAATATTCTGGTGGATTTTCGTCCCCAGGATATTTTTTTGAAGTCAGGTGTCATTTACAGGTCTGCAATGTGTGTCAATATTTAGTAACCATTAGCACTGGGTTTAAGCTGCCGTCGTACAAAACGGCCACAAGGCAGGAGCATTTCTCCATTAGAAAATCTGGCTACTAGGGCAGCAGAAGCGTTCTGGAAGTGGTTTTCCTAGCTTGTAAATTTGAATGGAACGTGCCAGGAAAACCCCCCATAAGTTTATGTCTCATTACTTCTAGTTCCTTGTTTTAATTTTTTAAATTGGGGTAATGTTTAGAATGTTGTTTGTCCAAGTTGTACACACTCTGGTTCATCTACACATTATATATATCTGTATATGTCGAGATCTTCTTCCCATGTAAATTATTACAGAGTGTTCCTGAGACCTCCCTTGCTATATGGTGGGTCTTTTGGATATATGTATATAGTATGTATTTGTATACATATGGTAAAGCTAATCTTCATTTATCCAGTCCCCCCACCTTCCCTTTTAGATAAGCATAGTTCTTTTTCAAAGTCTGTGAGTGCCTTTCTCTGTGGAAGTATGTTCATTTGTGTCAGTTATTAGATAACGCCTATAAGTGATATCATACACTATAGTTCTCTTGCTTTCCGACTTACCTCATGTTTTGTGATTATCTCCAGGCTCATTTGTGGTGCCTCAAAGAGCAGTGTTTCACTCTTTTCCACGGCTAATATTCCATTGTGTACATGGACCCCTTCTTCTTTACCCATTCACCTGTGGATGGACATTTTGGTTGCTTCACTGTCTTGTGTATTGTGAATAAGGCTGCAGTGCAGCTTTTGCAGCCCAGGTCTTCTCGATTCTGGTCTTCTCAGGTGAGAGGCCCAGTGGTGCACCTGCTGGATGGAATGGTACCTCAGTTTTTACTTTCAAACGCAGCTCCTTTCTGTTCTCATCATTGGCTGTTAACCACTTTACATCTCACCAGCAGCTAGAGAGTACACAGTTCTCTAAAACCCCTTCAGCATTTATTGTTTGTAGACGTTTTGCTGATGGTCAGTCGACTGGTGTGAGTTGAAACCATTTTGTAGATTAGATTGCATGAGTCTAATACTTCCTGAGGTTGAGCTTTTATCCACTTTCCTTTTTTTTAAAAGTCGGTGAGTAAAATTTACCTCTTCATACTATCTCCTTGAAACATTTGCCTGTTTTGAATTTTTTAATCCATTCCCCACCTCAGCACAATTTTGAGGGCAGGTGTCTTTACAGCCCTGAGTCCTTGTGAATGTTAAGTGACCATTAGCTGTGGGTTAAAAGCCGCTCTTGCGGGAAACGGCCACGAGGCGGCAGCATTTCTCCTTTACCAAATCTGGTCACTAGGGCAACAAAGCCTTAATGGAAGTCGTGTTCTAGATTGTAAATTACAATGGAATGTGCCAGGAAAAAACCTTTTAAAGTTAGTCTCATTACTTCTTGTTCTTATTTTTAATTTAATTTTTAGTTGTTAATCACAGCAAATTTGATTACAATGTTTTGTTTGTTCTAGGTGTGCAAGATGTGGTTCTTTCATACATATACATAGATCTATTCATCTTCGGATCCTTTTCCCATGTAGGTTGTGACACAATGTTGAGTGGTCTTCTCTTGGAATTGCGTACGTCTTTGGTGATTATATATTTCACATGTGTTTTTATATGTCTGTTAGCCCCAATATAGTAATGTGTCCCATCCTCACACCTTTCCATTTGGTGAACCATACGTTTTTGTACTGAATCTGTGATTGCCTTTCTCCGTGGATATATCTTAGTTGGTATCAATTCGTAGGTAACACCTGTAACTGATATGGTAGGATATGTCTTTCGCTTTGTCACTTACTAAAAGTTGCGTGATTACTGCTAGACTCATCTAGGGTGCTGCAAATGGCATTGTTTCATTTTATCGTTAGCTCATAATCCATCTGTACATGTAGCAGTTCTTCTTTGTCCACCCATCTGTCGGCGGACTTTTTGGTGACTTCCATATCTTGGCTATTGTAATCCTGTGCAATGCAGATTTGCCTGCCTCTTTCTTTCCAATACTGTCTTCTTAGGTTATAGGTCCAGGAATAAGCCTCTGGATCATATGGTAGCTCAATGTTTACCTTTTAAAGGCACCTCCACTCTGTTCTCATGAGTGGCTCTTTCCAGGTTACATCCCACTTAAAGTTGAGGGTTTGCATTTCTCCACAGCACCTTCAGCATTTATTCTTTGTAGTTTTTTACTGATGGTTATTCTGACTGGTGCGAGCTGATACGTCTTTGTGGTTGAATTTGCATGTGTCTCATAATCCGTTAAAACTGAGCTTTAAGGCAGGTCCTTTTCATTTTTCAGGCTGTGAGTACAGCTTAGCTCTTCAAAGTGTTTTCTTAAAGTATGTGTCCCTTTTTAAAAATTTTTGGCCATTACCTCCCTCAAGACATTTTGCGGTGACCATTAACACAGGCTTAAACCTGCGTTTGCAGGTAACGGCCAGAGGGCGGCAGTCTTTCTACGTTCCCCACGCTGGTACTAGGGAAACAGACCTTCCGGCCAGTGGTGTTCCTCGGTTATAAATAATTAGAGTGGAATGTGCCTGAATAAACCCACAAATGCCGATGTCTCCTTCCTTATGTTTGTCTTTTAAATGTAACTTACATTTTTTTATTGGAGTAATATTCCATTGCGTACATGCAACAGTTCTTCTTGGTGCATTCCTCTGTTGATGGACATTTTCATTGCTTCCAAATGTTGGCTATGGTAAATATGGCTGGAGTGCAGGATTGCCAGCCTGTGACGTTTTGATTCTCATTTTCTCAGGAGATAGGCCCAGCAGTGGGTATGACTGATTGACGGGTAGCTCAATGTTTACCTTTTCAAGGCACTTCCATTGTGTTTTCATGAGTGGCTCTTACCACGTCCCCCTTAGAGCCGAGTGTACGCATTCCTCCACAGTCCCTTCAGCATTTATTTTTTGAAGCATTTGTGCTGATGGCCATTCTGACTGCTGTGAGCTGATAGGTTTTTGTAATTTGGGTTTGCATGTCTTTAAAAATTCCTAAAATACATCATTTTCCCACACATTTTTCCTTTCTCTTAAAAGAAAAAGCTGTGAGTACAATATAGCTCTTGAAATTGTCTTCTTGGAAGGTTGCCCTCTTTTGAAATTTTTGCTCCATTTTTGATCCCAGGATTTATTTGGAGGGCAGGTGTCATTTACAGAATTGCAAGTTGGTGAATATTTAGTGACCTTTAGCAGTGGGTTTAAAGCTGCTGTTGTGGGAAATGGCCACAAGGAGGCAGCGTTTCTCCATTCCCAAATCTGGGTACTAGGGCAGCAGAGCCTTTCTGGAAGTCGTGTTCCTAGGTTGTCAATTAGAATGGAATGTGCCAGGAGAAACCCCCATAAGTTTAGGTCTCATTACTTCTTGCTTTTGTTAATTTTTTTAATCGGGGTAAAGACTAGAATATTGTTTGTCCTCGGGGTACACAATCTGGTTCATTTGTACATTATATATGTCTACTCTACAGATCCTCTTCCCATGTAAAATATTACAGAGTGTTCTGTAGACCTCTCTTGCTATATGGTCGGTCTTTCTGAAATGTGTATATAATATGTAGTTGGATATGTATAGTCACACTAATCTCATTTATCCATTCCCCCCACCTTTCCTTTTAGATGAGCATAGTTGGTTTTCTAAGTCTGTGAGTGTCTTTCTCTGTGGAAATATGTTCATTTGTGTCAGTTATTAGATAACGCCTATAAGGGATATCATAGGATATAGGTCTTTTGCTTTCCGACTTACCTCATGTTTTGTGATTATCTCCAGGCTCATCTCTGGTGCCACAAAGCGCAGTGTTTCATTGTTTTCCATGGCTAATGTTCCACTGCGTACATGGACCCCTTCTTCTTTATCCATTCACCTGTTGATGGACATTTCGGTTGCTTCCCATCTTGGCTAGTTTGAATAAGGCTGCAGTGCAGCTTTTGCAGCCTCTGTCTTTTCGATTCGGGTCTTCTCAGGTGAGAGGCCCAGTGGTGTGCCTGCTGGATTGAATGGTACCTCAGTTTTTACTTTTAAACGCAGTTCCTTTCTGTTCTCATTATTGGCTGTTAACCACTTTACATCTCACCAGCACCTAGAGGTTACACAGTTCTCTACAACCCCATCAGCATTTATTGTTTGTAGACTTTTTGCTGACGGTCAGTCGACAGGTGTGAGTTGAAACCTTTTGGTTGATTAGATTGCATGAGTCTAATAATTTCTGAGGTTGAGCTTTTATCCATTTTCCTGTTTTTTTTTTTTTTTAAGAGAGTGAGGAATACTTACTTCTTCATACTATCTTCTTGAAACATTTGCCTGGTTTGAATTCTTTTGTCCATTCCCTACCTGAGCACAATTTTTGACGGCAGATGTCCTTTACAGACCTGAGTCCTGGTGAATTTTAAGTGACCATTAGCTGTGGGTTTAAAGCTGCTCTTGCGGGAAACGGCCACAAGGCGGCAGCGTTTCTCCTTTACCAAATCTGATTACTAGGGCAACAGAGCCTTACTGGAAGTGGTGTGCTTGGTTGTAAATTAGAATGGAATGTGCCAGGAAAAAGCCCTTTAAGTTTTTGTGTCATTACTTCCTCGTATTTTTAACATAATTTTTATTCTTTATCACAGCAAATTCGATTACAAGGGTTTGTTTGTTCTAGGTGTGCAAGATGTGGTTCTTTCACACATATACTTATATCTATTCTTCTTCGGAATCTTTTCCCATGTAGGATATGACACAATGTTGAGTAGTCTTCTCTTGGTATTCTGTAGGTCTTTGGTGATTATATATTTCACGTGTGTTTGTATACCCCTGTTAACCTCAGTATGGTGATGTATCCAATCCACACACCTTTCCATTTGGTGAACCATAAGTTTTTGTGCTGAATCTGTGATTGCCCTTCTCTGTGGAAATATCTTCGTTTCTATCAATTTTTATTTAACACCTATATGTGATATGATAGGATATGTGTCTTTTGCTTTCTCACTTACTCCAAGTTGTGTGATTACTTCTAGACTCATCTATGGTGCTGCAAATGGCATTGTTTCATTTTTTTGCTAGCTCATATTCCATCTGTACATGTAGCAGTTCTTCTTTGTCCACCCATCTGTCGGTGGACTTTTTGGTGACTTCCATATCTTGGCTATTGTAATCCTATGCAATGCAGATTTGCCTGCCTGTGTCTTTCCAATTGTGTCTTCTTAGGTTATAGGTCCAGGTGTAGGTCTACTGGATCATATGGTAGCTCTGAGTTAACCTTTTAAAGGCACCTCCATTCTGTTCTCTTTAGTGGCTCTTTCCAGGTTACGTCCCACTTAAAGTTGAGGGTATGCATTTCTCCACAGCACCTTTAGCATTTATTCTTTGTAGTTTTTTGCTGATGGTTATTCTGACGGGTGTGAGCTGAGACCTCTTTGTGGTTGAATTTGCATGTGTCTCATAATCCGTTGAAATTGAGCTTTAAGGCATGTCCTTTTTATTTTTCCAGCTGTGATTACGGCTTAGTTCTTCAAAGTGTTTTCTTAAAGTATGTGTCCCATTTTGAAATATTTTAACCATTACATTCCTCAAGACATTTTGAGGGCAGGTTTCATTTACAGCACTGCAGTACCTGTTCATATGAAGTGACCATTAGCCCAGGCTTTAAAGCTGCTTTTGCAGGTAACGGCCAGAGGGTGGCAGCCTTTCTACGTTCCCCACGCTGGTACTTGGGAAACAGACCTACCCGCCAGTGGTGTTCTTCGGTTATAAATTAGAGTGGAATGTGCTCGGATAAACCCACAAATGCTGATGTCTCCTTACATTTGTTGGTTTTTTAAATTTAATTGATATTTTTTACTGGAGTAATATTCCATTGTATACAAGGACCACTTCTTCTTGGTGCATTCCTCTGTTGATGGACATTTTTGTTGCTTCCAAGTGTTGACAATGGTAAAGATTGCTGGCGTACAGGTTTGCCAGCCTGTGACTTTTTGATTCTCATTTTCTCAGGTGATAGGCCCAGCAGATGGTAAGCTCGATTCACTGGTAGCTCAATGTCTACCTTTTCAAAGCACCTCCACTGTGTTTTCATTAGAGGCTCTTCCCACGTCCCCCTTAGAGCTGAGGGTACACATTTCTCCACAATCCCTTCAGGCTTTATTGTCTGCAGCATTTTTGCTGATGGACATTCTGCCTGGTGTGAGCTGATAGGTTTTTGTAAATTGGGTTTGCGTGTCTTTAAAAATTCCTAGAATTTATCATTTTTCCAGGCGTTTTTCTATTCTGGTATAAAAACAAAGTGTGAGTACAATATACCTCTTGAAATTATCTTGTTGAAAGATGCCCTCTTTTTAATATTCTGCTGGATTTTCGTCCCCAGGATATTTTTTTGAAGGCAGGTGTCATTTACAGGCCTGCAATGTGTGTCAATATTTAGTAACCATTAGCACTGGGTTTAAGCTGCCGTCGTACAAAACGGCCACAAGGCAGGAGCATTTCTCCATTAGCAAATCTGGTTACTAGGGCAGCAGAGCCCTTCTGGAAGTGGTTTTCCTAGCTTGTAAATTTGAATGGAACGTGCCAGGAAAACCCCCCATAAGTTTATGTCTCATTACTTCTAGTTCCTTGTTTTAATTTTTTTAAATTGGGGTAATGTTTAGAATGTTGTTTGTCCAAGTTGTACACACTCTGGTTCATCTACACATTATACATATCTGTATATGTCGAGATCTTCTTCCCATGTAAATTATTACAGAGTGTTCCTGAGACCTCCCTTGCTATATGGTGGGTCTTTTGGATATATGTATATAGTATGTATTTGTATACATATGGTAACGCTAATCTTCATTTATCCAGTCCCCCCACCTTTCCTTTTAGATAAGCATAGTTCTTTTTCAAAGTCTGTGAGTGCCTTTCTCTGTGGAAGTATGTTCATTTGTGTCAGTTATTAGATAACGCCTATAAGTGATATCATAGACTATAGGTCTCTTGCTTTCCGACTTACCTCATGTTTTGTGATTATATCCAGGCTCATTTGTGGTGCCTCAAAGAGCAGTGTTTCACTCTTTTCCACGGCTAATATTCCATTGTGTACATGGACCCCTTCTTCTTTACCCATTCACCTTTGGATGGACATTTTGGTTGCTTCACTGTCTTGTGTATTGTGAATAAGGCTGCAGTGCAGCTTTTGCAGCCCGGGTCTTCTCGATTCTGGTCTTCTCAGGTGAGAGGCCCAGTGGTGCACCTGCTGGATGGAATGGTACCTCAGTTTTTACTTTCAAACGCAGCTCCTTTCTGTTCTCATCATTGGCTGTTAACCACTTTACATCTCACCAGCAGCTAGAGGGTACACAGTTCTCTGAAACCCCTTCAGCATTTATTGTTTGTAGACTTTTTGCTGATGGTCAGTCGACTGGTGTGAGTTGAAACCATTTTGTAGATTAGATTGCATGAGTCTAATACTTCCTGAGGTTGAGCTTTTATCCACTTTCCTTTTTTTTAAAAGACGGTGAGTAAAATTTACCTCTTCATACTATCTCCTTGAAACATTTGCCTGTTTTGAATTTTTTAATCCATTCCCCACCTCAGCACAATTTTGAGGGCAGGTGTCTTTACAGCCCTGAGTCCTTGTGAATGTTAAGTGACCACTAGCTGTGGGTTAAAAGCCGCTCTTGCGGGAAACGGCCACGAGGCGGCAGCATTTCTCCTTTACCAAATCTGGTCACTAGGGCAACAAAGCCTTAATGGAAGTCGTGTTCTAGATTGTAAATTACAATGGAATGTGCCAGGAAAAAACCTTTTAAAGTTATGTCTCATTACTTCTTGTTCTTATTTTTAATTTAATTTTTAGTTGTTAATCACAGCAAATTTGATTACAATGTTTTGTTTGTTCTAGGTGTGCAAGATGTGGTTCTTTCATACATATACATAGATCTATTCATCTTCGGATCCTTTTCCCATGCAGGTTGTGACACAATGTTGAGTGGTCTTCTCTTGGAATTGCGTACGTCTTTGGTGATTATATATTTCACATGTGTTTTTATATGTCTATTAGCCCCAATATAGTAATGTGTCCCATCCTCACACCTTTCCATTTGGTGAACCATACGTTTTTGTACTGAATCTGTGATTGCCTTTCTCCGTGGATATATCTCGGTTGGTATCAATTCGTAGGTAACACCTGTAACTGATATGGTAGGATATGTCTTTCGCTTTGTCACTTACTAAAAGTTGCGTGATTACTGCTAGACTCATCTAGGGTGCTGCAAATGGCATTGTTTCATTTTATCGTTAGCTCATAATCCATCTGTACATGTAGCAGTTCTTCTTTGTCCACCCATCTGTCGGCGGACTTTTTGGTGACTTCCATATCTTGGCTATTGTAATCCTGTGCAATGCAGATTTGCCTGCCTCTTTCTTTCCAATACTGTCTTCTTAGGTTATAGGTCCAGGAATAAGCCTCTGGATCATATGGTAGCTCAATGTTTACCTTTTAAAGGCACCTCCACTCTGTTCTCATGAGTGGCTCTTTCCAGGTTACATCCCACTTAAAGTTGAGGGTTTGCATTTCTCCACAGCACCTTCAGCATTTATTCTTTGTAGTTTTTTACTGATGGTTATTCTGACTGGTGCGAGCTGATACGTCTTTGTGGTTGAATTTGCATGTGTCTCATAATCCGTTAAAACTGAGCTTTAAGGCAGGTCCTTTTCATTTTTCAGGCTGTGAGTACAGCTTAGCTCTTCAAAGTGTTTTCTTAAAGTATGTGTCCCTTTTTAAAAATTTTTGGCCATTACCTCCCTCAAGACATTTTGCGGTGACCATTAACACAGGCTTAAACCTGCGTTTGCAGGTAACGGCCAGAGGGCGGCAGTCTTTCTACGTTCCCCACGCTGGTACTAGGGAAACAGACCTTCCGGCCAGTGGTGTTCCTCGGTTATAAATAATTAGAGTGGAATGTGCCTGAATAAACCCACAAATGCCGATGTCTCCTTCCTTATGTTTGTCTTTTAAATGTAACTTACATTTTTTTATTGGAGTAATATTCCATTGCGTACATGCAACAGTTCTTCTTGGTGCATTCCTCTGTTGATGGACATTTTCATTGCTTCCAAATGTTGGCTATGGTAAATATGGCTGGAGTGCAGGATTGCCAGCCTGTGACGTTTTGATTCTCATTTTCTCAGGAGATAGGCCCAGCAGTGGGTATGACTGATTGACGGGTAGCTCAATGTTTACCTTTTCAAGGCACTTCCATTGTGTTTTCATGAGTGGCTCTTACCACGTCCCCCTTAGAGCCGAGTGTACGCATTCCTCCACAGTCCCTTCAGCATTTATTTTTTGAAGCATTTGTGCTGATGGCCATTCTGACTGCTGTGAGCTGATAGGTTTTTGTAATTTGGGTTTGCATGTCTTTAAAAATTCCTAAAATACATCATTTTCCCACACATTTTTCCTTTCTCTTAAAAGAAAAAGCTGTGAGTACAATATAGCTCTTGAAATTGTCTTCTTGGAAGGTTGCCCTCTTTTGAAATTTTTGCTCCATTTTTGATCCCAGGATTTATTTGGAGGGCAGGTGTCATTTACAGAATTGCAAGTTGGTGAATATTTAGTGACCTTTAGCAGTGGGTTTAAAGCTGCTGTTGTGGGAAATGGCCACAAGGAGGCAGCGTTTCTCCATTCCCAAATCTGGGTACTAGGGCAGCAGAGCCTTTCTGGAAGTCGTGTTCCTAGGTTGTCAATTAGAATGGAATGTGCCAGGAGAAACCCCCATAAGTTTAGGTCTCATTACTTCTTGCTTTTGTTAATTTTTTTAATCGGGGTAAAGACTAGAATATTGTTTGTCCTCGGGGTACACAATCTGGTTCATTTGTACATTATATATGTCTACTCTACAGATCCTCTTCCCATGTAAAATATTACAGAGTGTTCTGTAGACCTCTCTTGCTATATGGTCGGTCTTTCTGAAATGTGTATATAATATGTAGTTGGATATGTATAGTCACACTAATCTCATTTATCCATTCCCCCCACCTTTCCTTTTAGATGAGCATAGTTGGTTTTCTAAGTCTGTGAGTGTCTTTCTCTGTGGAAATATGTTCATTTGTGTCAGTTATTAGATAACGCCTATAAGGGATATCATAGGATATAGGTCTTTTGCTTTCCGACTTACCTCATGTTTTGTGATTATCTCCAGGCTCATCTCTGGTGCCACAAAGCGCAGTGTTTCATTGTTTTCCATGGCTAATGTTCCACTGCGTACATGGACCCCTTCTTCTTTATCCATTCACCTGTTGATGGACATTTCGGTTGCTTCCCATCTTGGCTAGTTTGAATAAGGCTGCAGTGCAGCTTTTGCAGCCTCTGTCTTTTCGATTCGGGTCTTCTCAGGTGAGAGGCCCAGTGGTGTGCCTGCTGGATTGAATGGTACCTCAGTTTTTACTTTTAAACGCAGTTCCTTTCTGTTCTCATTATTGGCTGTTAACCACTTTACATCTCACCAGCACCTAGAGGTTACACAGTTCTCTACAACCCCATCAGCATTTATTGTTTGTAGACTTTTTGCTGACGGTCAGTCGACAGGTGTGAGTTGAAACCTTTTGGTTGATTAGATTGCATGAGTCTAATAATTTCTGAGGTTGAGCTTTTATCCATTTTCCTGTTTTTTTTTTTTTTAAGAGAGTGAGGAATACTTACTTCTTCATACTATCTTCTTGAAACATTTGCCTGGTTTGAATTCTTTTGTCCATTCCCTACCTGAGCACAATTTTTGACGGCAGATGTCCTTTACAGACCTGAGTCCTGGTGAATTTTAAGTGACCATTAGCTGTGGGTTTAAAGCTGCTCTTGCGGGAAACGGCCACAAGGCGGCAGCGTTTCTCCTTTACCAAATCTGATTACTAGGGCAACAGAGCCTTACTGGAAGTGGTGTGCTTGGTTGTAAATTAGAATGGAATGTGCCAGGAAAAAGCCCTTTAAGTTTTTGTGTCATTACTTCCTCGTATTTTTAACATAATTTTTATTCTTTATCACAGCAAATTCGATTACAAGGGTTTGTTTGTTCTAGGTGTGCAAGATGTGGTTCTTTCACACATATACTTATATCTATTCTTCTTCGGAATCTTTTCCCATGTAGGATATGACACAATGTTGAGTAGTCTTCTCTTGGTATTCTGTAGGTCTTTGGTGATTATATATTTCACGTGTGTTTGTATACCCCTGTTAACCTCAGTATGGTGATGTATCCAATCCACACACCTTTCCATTTGGTGAACCAAAAGTTTTTGTGCTGAATCTGTGATTGCCCTTCTCTGTGGAAATATCTTCGTTTCTATCAATTTTTATTTAACACCTATATGTGATATGATAGGATATGTGTCTTTTGCTTTCTCACTTACTCCAAGTTGTGTGATTACTTCTAGACTCATCTATGGTGCTGCAAATGGCATTGTTTCATTTTTTCGCTAGCTCATATTCCATCTGTACATGTAGCAGTTCTTCTTTGTCCACCCATCTGTCGGTGGACTTTTTGGTGACTTCCATATCTTGGCTATTGTAATCCTATGCAATGCAGATTTGCCTGCCTGTGTCTTTCCAATTGTGTCTTCTTAGGTTATAGGTCCAGGTGTAGGTCTACTGGATCATATGGTAGCTCTGAGTTAACCTTTTAAAGGCACCTCCATTCTGTTCTCTTTAGTGGCTCTTTCCAGGTTACGTCCCACTTAAAGTTGAGGGTATGCATTTCTCCACAGCACCTTTAGCATTTATTCTTTGTAGTTTTTTGCTGATGGTTATTCTGACGGGTGTGAGCTGAGACCTCTTTGTGGTTGAATTTGCATGTGTCTCATAATCCGTTGAAATTGAGCTTTAAGGCATGTCCTTTTTATTTTTCCAGCTGTGATTACGGCTTAGTTCTTCAAAGTGTTTTCTTAAAGTATGTGTCCCATTTTGAAATATTTTAACCATTACATTCCTCAAGACATTTTGAGGGCAGGTTTCATTTACAGCACTGCAGTACCTGTTCATATGAAGTGACCATTAGCCCAGGCTTTAAAGCTGCTTTTGCAGGTAACGGCCAGAGGGTGGCAGCCTTTCTACGTTCCCCACGCTGGTACTTGGGAAACAGACCTACCCGCCAGTGGTGTTCTTCGGTTATAAATTAGAGTGGAATGTGCTCGGATAAACCCACAAATGCTGATGTCTCCTTACATTTGTTGGTTTTTTAAATTTAATTGATATTTTTTACTGGAGTAATATTCCATTGTATACAAGGACCACTTCTTCTTGGTGCATTCCTCTGTTGATGGACATTTTTGTTGCTTCCAAGTGTTGACAATGGTAAAGATTGCTGGCGTACAGGTTTGCCAGCCTGTGACTTTTTGATTCTCATTTTCTCAGTTGATAGGCCCAGCAGATGGTAAGCTCGATTCACTGGTAGCTCAATGTCTACCTTTTCAAAGCACCTCCACTGTGTTTTCATTAGAGGCTCTTCCCACGTCCCCCTTAGAGCTGAGGGTACACATTTCTCCACAATCCCTTCAGGCTTTATTGTCTGCAGCATTTTTGCTGATGGACATTCTGCCTGGTGTGAGCTGATAGGTTTTTGTAAATTGGGTTTGCGTGTCTTTAAAAATTCCTAGAATTTATCATTTTTCCAGGCGTTTTTCTATTCTGGTATAAAAACAAAGTGTGAGTACAATATACCTCTTGAAATTATCTTGTTGAAAGATGCCCTCTTTTTAATATTCTGCTGGATTTTCGTCCCCAGGATATTTTTTTGAAGGCAGGTGTCATTTACAGGCCTGCAATGTGTGTCAATATTTAGTAACCATTAGCACTGGGTTTAAGCTGCCGTCGTACAAAACGGCCACAAGGCAGGAGCATTTCTCCATTAGCAAATCTGGTTACTAGGGCAGCAGAGCCCTTCTGGAAGTGGTTTTCCTAGCTTGTAAATTTGAATGGAACGTGCCAGGAAAACCCCCCATAAGTTTATGTCTCATTACTTCTAGTTCCTTGTTTTAATTTTTTTAAATTGGGGTAATGTTTAGAATGTTGTTTGTCCAAGTTGTACACACTCTGGTTCATCTACACATTATACATATCTGTATATGTCGAGATCTTCTTCCCATGTAAATTATTACAGAGTGTTCCTGAGACCTCCCTTGCTATATGGTGGGTCTTTTGGATATATGTATATAGTATGTATTTGTATACATATGGTAACGCTAATCTTCATTTATCCAGTCCCCCCACCTTTCCTTTTAGATAAGCATAGTTCTTTTTCAAAGTCTGTGAGTGCCTTTCTCTGTGGAAGTATGTTCATTTGTGTCAGTTATTAGATAACGCCTATAAGTGATATCATAGACTATAGGTCTCTTGCTTTCCGACTTACCTCATGTTTTGTGATTATCTCCAGGCTCATTTGTGGTGCCTCAAAGAGCAGTGTTTCACTCTTTTCCACGGCTAATATTCCATTGTGTACATGGACCCCTTCTTCTTTACCCATTCACCTTTGGATGGACATTTTGGTTGCTTCACTGTCTTGTGTATTGTGAATAAGGCTGCAGTGCAGCTTTTGCAGCCCGGGTCTTCTCGATTCTGGTCTTCTCAGGTGAGAGGCCCAGTGGTGCACCTGCTGGATGGAATGGTACCTCAGTTTTTACTTTCAAACGCAGCTCCTTTCTGTTCTCATCATTGGCTGTTAACCACTTTACATCTCACCAGCAGCTAGAGGGTACACAGTTCTCTGAAACCCCTTCAGCATTTATTGTTTGTAGACGTTTTGCTGATGGTCAGTCGACTGGTGTGAGTTGAAACCATTTTGTAGATTAGATTGCATGAGTCTAATACTTCCTGAGGTTGAGCTTTTATCCACTTTCCTATTTTTTAAAAGTCGGTGAGTAAAATTTACCTCTTCATACTATCTCCTTGAAACATTTGCCTGTTTTGAATTTTTTAATCCATTCCCCACCTCAGCACAATTTTGAGGGCAGGTGTCTTTACAGCCCTGAGTCCTTGTGAATGTTAAGTGACCATTAGCTGTGGGTTAAAAGCCGCTCTTGCGGGAAACGGCCACGAGGCGGCAGCATTTCTCCTTTACCAAATCTGGTCACTAGGGCAACAAAGCCTTAATGGAAGTCGTGTTCTAGATTGTAAATTACAATGGAATGTGCCAGGAAAAAACCTTTTAAAGTTAGTCTCATTACTTCTTGTTCTTATTTTTAATTTAATTTTTAGTTGTTAATCACAGCAAATTTGATTACAATGTTTTGTTTGTTCTAGGTGTGCAAGATGTGGTTCTTTCATACATATACATAGATCTATTCATCTTCGTATCCTTTTCCCATGTAGGTTGTGACACAATTTTGAGTGGTCTTCTCTTGGAATTGCGTACGTCTTTGGTGATTATATATTTCACATGTGTGTTTATATGTCTGTTAGCCCCAATATAGTAATGTGTCCCATCCTCACACCTTTCCATTTGGTGAACCATTCGTTTTTGTACTGAATCTGTGATTGCCTTTCTCCGTGGATATATCTTAGTTGGTATCAATTCGTAGGTAACACCTGTAACTGATATGGTAGGATATGTCTTTCGCTTTGTCACTTACTAAAAGTTGCGTGATTACTGCTAGACTCATCTAGGGTGCTGCAAATGGCATTGTTTCATTTTATCGTTAGCTCATAATCCATCTGTACATGTAGCAGTTCTTCTTTGTCCACCCATCTGTCGGCGGACTTTTTGGTGACTTCCATATCTTGGCTATTGTAATCCTGTGCAATGCAGATTTGCCTGCCTCTTTCTTTCCAATACTGTCTTCTTAGGTTATAGGTCCAGGAATAAGCCTCTGCATCATATGGTAGCTCAATGTTTACCTTTTAAAGGCACCTCCACTCTGTTCTCATGAGTGGCTCTTTCCAGGTTACATCCCACTTAAAGTTGAGGGTTTGCATTTCTCCACAGCACCTTCAGCATTTATTCTTTGTAGTTTTTTACTGATGGTTATTCTGACTGGTGCGAGCTGATACGTCTTTGTGGTTGAATTTGCATGTGTCTCATAATCCGTTAAAACTGAGCTTTAAGGCAGGTCCTTTTCATTTTTCAGGCTGTGAGTACAGCTTAGCTCTTCAAAGTGTTTTCTTAAAGTATGTGTCCCTTTTTAAAAATTTTTGGCCATTACCTCCCTCAAGACATTTTGCGGTGACCATTAACACAGGCTTAAACCTGCGTTTGCAGGTAACGGCCAGAGGGCGGCAGTCTTTCTACGTTCCCCACGCTGGTACTAGGGAAACAGACCTTCCGGCCAGTGGTGTTCCTCGGTTATAAATAATTAGAGTGGAATGTGCCTGAATAAACCCACAAATGCCGATGTCTCCTTCCTTATGTTTGTCTTTTAAATGTAACTTACATTTTTTTATTGGAGTAATATTCCATTGCGTACATGCAACAGTTCTTCTTGGTGCATTCCTCTGTTGATGGACATTTTCATTGCTTCCAAATGTTGGCTATGGTAAATATGGCTGGAGTGCAGGATTGCCAGCCTGTGACGTTTTGATTCTCATTTTCTCAGGAGATAGGCCCAGCAGTGGGTATGACTGATTGACGGGTAGCTCAATGTTTACCTTTTCAAGGCACTTCCATTGTGTTTTCATGAGTGGCTCTTACCACGTCCCCCTTAGAGCCGAGTGTACGCATTCCTCCACAGTCCCTTCAGCATTTATTTTTTGAAGCATTTGTGCTGATGGCCATTCTGACTGCTGTGAGCTGATAGGTTTTTGTAATTTGGGTTTGCATGTCTTTAAAAATTCCTAAAATACATCATTTTCCCACACATTTTTCCTTTCTCTTAAAAGAAAAAGCTGTGAGTACAATATAGCTCTTGAAATTGTCTTCTTGGAAGGTTGCCCTCTTTTGAAATTTTTGCTCCATTTTTGATCCCAGGATTTATTTGGAGGGCAGGTGTCATTTACAGAATTGCAAGTTGGTGAATATTTAGTGACCTTTAGCAGTGGGTTTAAAGCTGCTGTTGTGGGAAATGGCCACAAGGAGGCAGCGTTTCTCCATTCCCAAATCTGGGTACTAGGGCAGCAGAGCCTTTCTGGAAGTCGTGTTCCTAGGTTGTCAATTAGAATGGAATGTGCCAGGAGAAACCCCCATAAGTTTAGGTCTCATTACTTCTTGCTTTTGTTAATTTTTTTAATCGGGGTAAAGACTAGAATATTGTTTGTCCTCGGGGTACACAATCTGGTTCATTTGTACATTATATATGTCTACTCTACAGATCCTCTTCCCATGTAAAATATTACAGAGTGTTCTGTAGACCTCTCTTGCTATATGGTCGGTCTTTCTGAAATGTGTATATAATATGTAGTTGGATATGTATAGTCACACTAATCTCATTTATCCATTCCCCCCACCTTTCCTTTTAGATGAGCATAGTTGGTTTTCTAAGTCTGTGAGTGTCTTTCTCTGTGGAAATATGTTCATTTGTGTCAGTTATTAGATAACGCCTATAAGGGATATCATAGGATATAGGTCTTTTGCTTTCCGACTTACCTCATGTTTTGTGATTATCTCCAGGCTCATCTCTGGTGCCACAAAGCGCAGTGTTTCATTGTTTTCCATGGCTAATGTTCCACTGCGTACATGGACCCCTTCTTCTTTATCCATTCACCTGTTGATGGACATTTCGGTTGCTTCCCATCTTGGCTAGTTTGAATAAGGCTGCAGTGCAGCTTTTGCAGCCTCTGTCTTTTCGATTCGGGTCTTCTCAGGTGAGAGGCCCAGTGGTGTGCCTGCTGGATTGAATGGTACCTCAGTTTTTACTTTTAAACGCAGTTCCTTTCTGTTCTCATTATTGGCTGTTAACCACTTTACATCTCACCAGCACCTAGAGGTTACACAGTTCTCTACAACCCCATCAGCATTTATTGTTTGTAGACTTTTTGCTGACGGTCAGTCGACAGGTGTGAGTTGAAACCTTTTGGTTGATTAGATTGCATGAGTCTAATAATTTCTGAGGTTGAGCTTTTATCCATTTTCCTGTTTTTTTTTTTTTTTAAGAGAGTGAGGAATACTTACTTCTTCATACTATCTTCTTGAAACATTTGCCTGGTTTGAATTCTTTTGTCCATTCCCTACCTGAGCACAATTTTTGACGGCAGATGTCCTTTACAGACCTGAGTCCTGGTGAATTTTAAGTGACCATTAGCTGTGGGTTTAAAGCTGCTCTTGCGGGAAACGGCCACAAGGCGGCAGCGTTTCTCCTTTACCAAATCTGATTACTAGGGCAACAGAGCCTTACTGGAAGTGGTGTGCTTGGTTGTAAATTAGAATGGAATGTGCCAGGAAAAAGACCTTTAAGTTTTTGTGTCATTACTTCCTCGTATTTTTAACATAATTTTTATTCTTTATCACAGCAAATTCGATTACAAGGGTTTGTTTGTTCTAGGTGTGCAAGATGTGGTTCTTTCACACATATACTTATATCTATTCTTCTTCGGAATCTTTTCCCATGTAGGATATGACACAATGTTGAGTAGTCTTCTCTTGGTATTCTGTAGGTCTTTGGTGATTATATATTTCACGTGTGTTTGTATACCCCTGTTAACCTCAGTATGGTGATGTATCCAATCCACACACCTTTCCATTTGGTGAACCATAAATTTTTGTGCTGAATCTGTGATTGCCCTTCTCTGTGGAAATATCTTCGTTTCTATCAATTTTTATTTAACACCTATATGTGATATGATAGGATATGTGTCTTTTGCTTTCTCACTTACTCCAAGTTGTGTGATTACTTCTAGACTCATCTATGGTGCTGCAAATGGCATTGTTTCATTTTTTCGCTAGCTCATATTCCATCTGTACATGTAGCAGTTCTTCTTTGTCCACCCATCTGTCGGTGGACTTCTTGGTGACTTCCATATCTTGGCTATTGTAATCCTATGCAATGCAGATTTGCCTGCCTGTGTCTTTCCAATTGTGTCTTCTTAGGTTATAGGTCCAGGTGTAGGTCTACTGGATCATATGGTAGCTCTGAGTTAACCTTTTAAAGGCACCTCCATTCTGTTCTCTTTAGTGGCTCTTTCCAGGTTACGTCCCACTTAAAGTTGAGGGTATGCATTTCTCCACAGCACCTTTAGCATTTATTCTTTGTAGTTTTTTGCTGATGGTTATTCTGACGGGTGTGAGCTGAGACCTCTTTGTGGTTGAATTTGCATGTGTCTCATAATCCGTTGAAATTGAGCTTTAAGGCATGTCCTTTTTATTTTTCCAGCTGTGATTACGGCTTAGTTCTTCAAAGTGTTTTCTTAAAGTATGTGTCCCATTTTGAAATATTTTAACCATTACATTCCTCAAGACATTTTGAGGGCAGGTTTCATTTACAGCACTGCAGTACCTGTTCATATGAAGTGACCATTAGCCCAGGCTTTAAAGCTGCTTTTGCAGGTAACGGCCAGAGGGTGGCAGCCTTTCTACGTTCCCCACGCTGGTACTTGGGAAACAGACCTACCCGCCAGTGGTGTTCTTCGGTTATAAATTAGAGTGGAATGTGCTCGGATAAACCCACAAATGCTGATGTCTCCTTACATTTGTTGGTTTTTTAAATTTAATTGATATTTTTTACTGGAGTAATATTCCATTGTATACAAGGACCACTTCTTCTTGGTGCATTCCTCTGTTGATGGACATTTTTGTTGCTTCCAAGTGTTGACAATGGTAAAGATTGCTGGCGTACAGGTTTGCCAGCCTGTGACTTTTTGATTCTCATTTTCTCAGGTGATAGGCCCAGCAGATGGTAAGCTCGATTCACTGGTAGCTCAATGTCTACCTTTTCAAAGCACCTCCACTGTGTTTTCATTAGAGGCTCTTCCCACGTCCCCCTTAGAGCTGAGGGTACACATTTCTCCACAATCCCTTCAGGCTTTATTGTCTGCAGCATTTTTGCTGATGGACATTCTGCCTGGTGTGAGCTGATAGGTTTTTGTAAATTGGGTTTGCGTGTCTTTAAAAATTCCTAGAATTTATCATTTTTCCAGGCGTTTTTCTATTCTGGTATAAAAACAAAGTGTGAGTACAATATACCTCTTGAAATTATCTTGTTGAAAGATGCCCTCTTTTTAATATTCTGCTGGATTTTCGTCCCCAGGATATTTTTTTGAAGGCAGGTGTCATTTACAGGCCTGCAATGTGTGTCAATATTTAGTAACCATTAGCACTGGGTTTAAGCTGCCGTCGTACAAAACGGCCACAAGGCAGGAGCATTTCTCCATTAGCAAATCTGGTTACTAGGGCAGCAGAGCCCTTCTGGAAGTGGTTTTCCTAGCTTGTAAATTTGAATGGAACGTGCCAGGAAAACCCCCCATAAGTTTATGTCTCATTACTTCTAGTTCCTTGTTTTAATTTTTTTAAATTGGGGTAATGTTTAGAATGTTGTTTGTCCAAGTTGTACACACTCTGGTTCATCTACACATTATACATATCTGTATATGTCGAGATCTTCTTCCCATGTAAATTATTACAGAGTGTTCCTGAGACCTCCCTTGCTATATGGTGGGTCTTTTGGATATATGTATATAGTATGTAGTTGTATACATATGGTAACGCTAATCTTCATTTATCCAGTCCCCCCACCTTTCCTTTTAGATAAGCATAGTTCTTTTTCAAAGTCTGTGAGTGCCTTTCTCTGTGGAAGTATGTTCATTTGTGTCAGTTATTAGATAACGCCTATAAGTGATATCATAGACTATAGGTCTCTTGCTTTCCGACTTACCTCATGTTTTGTGATTATATCCAGGCTCATTTGTGGTGCCTCAAAGAGCAGTGTTTCACTCTTTTCCACGGCTAATATTCCATTGTGTACATGGACCCCTTCTTCTTTACCCATTCACCTTTGGATGGACATTTTGGTTGCTTCACTGTCTTGTGTATTGTGAATAAGGCTGCAGTGCAGCTTTTGCAGCCCGGGTCTTCTCGATTCTGGTCTTCTCAGGTGAGAGGCCCAGTGGTGCACCTGCTGGATGGAATGGTACCTCAGTTTTTACTTTCAAACGCAGCTCCTTTCTGTTCTCATCATTGGCTGTTAACCACTTTACATCTCACCAGCAGCTAGAGGGTACACAGTTCTCTGAAACCCCTTCAGCATTTATTGTTTGTAGACTTTTTGCTGATGGTCAGTCGACTGGTGTGAGTTGAAACCATTTTGTAGATTAGATTGCATGAGTCTAATACTTCCTGAGGTTGAGCTTTTATCCACTTTCCTTTTTTTTAAAAGACGGTGAGTAAAATTTACCTCTTCATACTATCTCCTTGAAACATTTGCCTGTTTTGAATTTTTTAATCCATTCCCCACCTCAGCACAATTTTGAGGGCAGGTGTCTTTACAGCCCTGAGTCCTTGTGAATGTTAAGTGACCACTAGCTGTGGGTTAAAAGCCGCTCTTGCGGGAAACGGCCACGAGGCGGCAGCATTTCTCCTTTACCAAATCTGGTCACTAGGGCAACAAAGCCTTAATGGAAGTCGTGTTCTAGATTGTAAATTACAATGGAATGTGCCAGGAAAAAACCTTTTAAAGTTATGTCTCATTACTTCTTGTTCTTATTTTTAATTTAATTTTTAGTTGTTAATCACAGCAAATTTGATTACAATGTTTTGTTTGTTCTAGGTGTGCAAGATGTGGTTCTTTCATACATATACATAGATCTATTCATCTTCGGATCCTTTTCCCATGCAGGTTGTGACACAATGTTGAGTGGTCTTCTCTTGGAATTGCGTACGTCTTTGGTGATTATATATTTCACATGTGTTTTTATATGTCTATTAGCCCCAATATAGTAATGTGTCCCATCCTCACACCTTTCCATTTGGTGAACCATACGTTTTTGTACTGAATCTGTGATTGCCTTTCTCCGTGGATATATCTCGGTTGGTATCAATTCGTAGGTAACACCTGTAACTGATATGGTAGGATATGTCTTTCGCTTTGTCACTTACTAAAAGTTGCGTGATTACTGCTAGACTCATCTAGGGTGCTGCAAATGGCATTGTTTCATTTTATCGTTAGCTCATAATCCATCTGTACATGTAGCAGTTCTTCTTTGTCCACCCATCTGTCGGCGGACTTTTTGGTGACTTCCATATCTTGGCTATTGTAATCCTGTGCAATGCAGATTTGCCTGCCTCTTTCTTTCCAATACTGTCTTCTTAGGTTATAGGTCCAGGAATAAGCCTCTGGATCATATGGTAGCTCAATGTTTACCTTTTAAAGGCACCTCCACTCTGTTCTCATGAGTGGCTCTTTCCAGGTTACATCCCACTTAAAGTTGAGGGTTTGCATTTCTCCACAGCACCTTCAGCATTTATTCTTTGTAGTTTTTTACTGATGGTTATTCTGACTGGTGCGAGCTGATACGTCTTTGTGGTTGAATTTGCATGTGTCTCATAATCCGTTAAAACTGAGCTTTAAGGCAGGTCCTTTTCATTTTTCAGGCTGTGAGTACAGCTTAGCTCTTCAAAGTGTTTTCTTAAAGTATGTGTCCCTTTTTAAAAATTTTTGGCCATTACCTCCCTCAAGACATTTTGCGGTGACCATTAACACAGGCTTAAACCTGCGTTTGCAGGTAACGGCCAGAGGGCGGCAGTCTTTCTACGTTCCCCACGCTGGTACTAGGGAAACAGACCTTCCGGCCAGTGGTGTTCCTCGGTTATAAATAATTAGAGTGGAATGTGCCTGAATAAACCCACAAATGCCGATGTCTCCTTCCTTATGTTTGTCTTTTAAATGTAACTTACATTTTTTTATTGGAGTAATATTCCATTGCGTACATGCAACAGTTCTTCTTGGTGCATTCCTCTGTTGATGGACATTTTCATTGCTTCCAAATGTTGGCCATGGTAAATATGGCTGGAGTGCAGGATTGCCAGCCTGTGACGTTTTGATTCTCATTTTCTCAGGAGATAGGCCCAGCAGTGGGTATGACTGATTGACGGGTAGCTCAATGTTTACCTTTTCAAGGCACTTCCATTGTGTTTTCATGAGTGGCTCTTACCACGTCCCCCTTAGAGCCGAGTGTACGCATTCCTCCACAGTCCCTTCAGCATTTATTTTTTGAAGCATTTGTGCTGATGGCCATTCTGACTGCTGTGAGCTGATAGGTTTTTGTAATTTGGGTTTGCATGTCTTTAAAAATTCCTAAAATACATCATTTTCCCACACATTTTTCCTTTCTCTTAAAAGAAAAAGCTGTGAGTACAATATAGCTCTTGAAATTGTCTTCTTGGAAGGTTGCCCTCTTTTGAAATTTTTGCTCCATTTTTGATCCCAGGATTTATTTGGAGGGCAGGTGTCATTTACAGAATTGCAAGTTGGTGAATATTTAGTGACCTTTAGCAGTGGGTTTAAAGCTGCTGTTGTGGGAAATGGCCACAAGGAGGCAGCGTTTCTCCATTCCCAAATCTGGGTACTAGGGCAGCAGAGCCTTTCTGGAAGTCGTGTTCCTAGGTTGTCAATTAGAATGGAATGTGCCAGGAGAAACCCCCATAAGTTTAGGTCTCATTACTTCTTGCTTTTGTTAATTTTTTTAATCGGGGTAAAGACTAGAATATTGTTTGTCCTCGGGGTACACAATCTGGTTCATTTGTACATTATATATGTCTACTCTACAGATCCTCTTCCCATGTAAAATATTACAGAGTGTTCTGTAGACCTCTCTTGCTATATGGTCGGTCTTTCTGAAATGTGTATATAATATGTAGTTGGATATGTATAGTCACACTAATCTCATTTATCCATTCCCCCCACCTTTCCTTTTAGATGAGCATAGTTGGTTTTCTAAGTCTGTGAGTGTCTTTCTCTGTGGAAATATGTTCATTTGTGTCAGTTATTAGATAACGCCTATAAGGGATATCATAGGATATAGGTCTTTTGCTTTCCGACTTACCTCATGTTTTGTGATTATCTCCAGGCTCATCTCTGGTGCCTCAAAGCGCAGTGTTTCATTGTTTTCCATGGCTAATGTTCCACTGCGTACATGGACCCCTTCTTCTTTATCCATTCACCTGTTCATGGACATTTCGGTTGCTTCCCATCTTGGCTAGTTTGAATAAGGCTGCAGTGCAGCTTTTGCAGCCTCTGTCTTTTCGATTCGGGTCTTTTCAGGTGAGAGGCCCAGTGGTGTGCCTGCTGGATTGAATGGTACCTCAGTTTTTACTTTTAAACGCAGTTCCTTTCTGTTCTCATTATTGGCTGTTAACCACTTTACATCTCACCAGCACCTAGAGGTTACACAGTTCTCTACAACCCCATCAGCATTTATTGTTTGTAGACTTTTTGCTGACGGTCAGTCGACAGGTGTGAGTTGAAACCTTTTGGTTGATTAGATTGCATGAGTCTAATAATTTCTGAGGTTGAGCTTTTATCCATTTTCCTGTTGTTTTTTTTTTTTTTTTTTATAGAGAGTGAGGAATACTTACTTCTTCATACTATCTTCTTGAAACATTTGCCTGGTTTGAATTCTTTTGTCCATTCCCTACCTGAGCACAATTTTTGACGGCAGATGTCCTTTACAGCCCTGAGTCCTTGTGAATTTTAAGTGACCATTAGCTGTGGGTTTAACGCTGCTCTTGCGGGAAACGGCCACAAGGCGGCAGCGTTTCTCCTTTACCAAATCTGATTACTAGGGCAACAGAGCCTTACTGGAAGTGGTGTGCTTGGTTGTAAATTAGAATGGAATGTGCCAGGAAAAAGCCCTTTAAGTTTATGTGTCATTAATTCCTCGTATTTTTAACATGATTTTTATTCTTTATCACAGCAAATTCGATTACAAGGGTTTGTTTGTTCTAGGTGTGCAAGATGTGGTTCTTTCACACATATACGTATATCTATTCTTCTTCGGAATCTTTTCCCATGTAGGATATGACACAATGTTGAGTAGTCTTCTCTTGGTACTCTGTAGGTCTTTGGTGATTATATATTTCACGTGTGTTTGTATACCCCTGTTAACCTCAGTATGGTGATGTATCCAATCCACACACCTTTCCATTTGGTGAACCATAAGTTTTTGTGCTGAATCTGTGATTGCCCTTCTCTGTGGAAATATCTTCGTTTCTATCAATTTTTAGGTAACACCTATATGTGATATGATAGGATATGTGTCTTTTGCTTTCTCACTTACTCCAAGTTGCGTGATTACTTCTAGACTCATCTATGGTGCTGCAAATGGCATTGTTTCATTTTTTCGCTAGCTCATATTCCATCTGTACATGTAGCAGTTCTTCTTTGTCCACCCATCTGTCGGTTGACTTTTTGGTTACTTCCGTATCTTGGCTATTGTAATCCTATGCAATGCAGATTTGCCTGCCTGTGTCTTTCCAATTGTATCTTCTTAGGTTATAGGTCCAGGTGTAGGTCTACTGGATCATATGGTAGCTCTGAGTTAACCTTTTAAAGGCACCTCCATTCTGTTCTCTTTAGTGGCTCTTTCCAGGTTACGTCCCACTTAAAGTTGAGGGTATGCATTTCTCCACAGCACCTTTAGCATTTATTCTTTGTAGTTTTTTGCTGATGGTTATTCTGACGGGTGTGAGCTGAGACCTCTTTGTGGTTGAATTTGCATGTGTCTCATAATCCATTGAAATTGAGCTTTAAGGCATGTCCTTTTTATTTTTCCAGCTGTGATTACGGCTTAGTTCTTCAAAGTGTTTTCTTAAAGTATGTGTCCCATTTTGAAATATTTTAACCATTACATTCCTCAAGACATTTTGAGGGCAGGTTTCATTTACAGCACTGCAGTACCTGTTCATATGAAGTGACCATTAGCCCAGGCTTTAAAGCTGCTTTTGCAGGTAACGGCCAGAGGGTGGCAGCCTTTCTACGTTCCCCACGCTGGTACTTGGGAAACAGACCTACCCGCCAGTGGTGTTCTTCGGTTATAAATTAGAGTGGAATGTGCTCGGATAAACCCACAAATGCTGATGTCTCCTTACATTTGTTGGTTTTTTAAATTTAATTGATATTTTTTACTGGAGTAATATTCCATTGTATACAAGGACCACTTCTTCTTGGTGCATTCCTCTGTTGATGGACATTTTTGTTGCTTCCAAGTGTTGACAATGGTAAAGATTGCTGGCGTACAGGTTTGCCAGACTGTGACTTTTTGATTCTCATTTTCTCAGGTGATAGGCCCAGCAGACGGTATGCTCGATTCACTGGTAGCTCAATGTCTACCTTTTCAAAGCACCTCCACTGTGTTTTCATTAGAGGCTCTTCCCACGTCCCCCTTAGAGCTGAGGGTACACATTTCTCCACAATCCCTTCAGGCTTTATTGTCTGCAGCATTTTTGCTGATGGACATTCTGCCTGGTGTGAGCTGATAGGTTTTTGTAAATTGGGTTTGCATGTCTTTAAAAATTCCTAGAATTTATCATTTTTCCAGGCGTTTTTCTATTCTGGTATAAAAACAAAGTGTGAGTACAATATACCTCTTGAAATTATCTTGTTGAACGATTGCCCTCTTTTTATATATTCTGGTGGATTTTCGTCCCCAGGATATTTTTTTGAAGTCAGGTGTCATTTACAGGCCTGCAATGTGTGTCAATATTTAGTAACCATTAGCACTGGGTTTAAGCTGCCGTCGTACAAAACGGCCACAAGGCAGGAGCATTTCTCCATTAGCAAATCTGGCTACTAGGGCAGCAGAGCCGTTCTGGAAGTGGTTTTCCTAGCTTGTAAATTTGAATGGAACGTGCCAGGAAAACCCCCCATAAGTTTAGGTCTCATTACTTCTAGTTCCTTGTTTTAATTTTTTAAATTGGGGTAATGTTTAGAATGTTGTTTGTCCAAGTTGTACACACTCTGGTTCATCTACACATTATATATATCTGTATATGTCGAGATCTTCTACCCATGTAAATTATTACAGAGTGTTCCTGAGACCTCCCTTGCTATATGGTGGGTCTTTTGGATATATATATATAGTATGTATTTGAATACATATGGTAAAGCTAATCTTCATTTATCCAGTCCCCCCACCTTTCCTTTTAGATAAGCATAGTTCTTTTTCAAAGTCTGTGAGTGCCTTTCTCTGTGGAAGTATGTTCATTTTTGTCAGTTATTAGATAACGCCTATAAGTGATATCATACACTATAGGTCTCTTGCTTTCCGACTTACCTCATGTTTTGTGATTATCTCCAGGCTCATTTGTGGTGCCTCAAAGAGCAGTGTTTCACTCTTTTCCACGGCTAATATTCCATTGTGTACATGGACCCCTTCTTCTTTACCCATTCACCTTTGGATGGACATTTTGGTTGCTTCACTGTCTTGTGTATTGTGAATAAGGCTGCAGTGCAGCTTTTGCAGCCCGGGTCTTCTCGATTCTGGTCTTCTCAGGTGAGAGGCCCAGTGGTGCACCTGCTGGATGGAATGGTACCTCAGTTTTTACTTTCAAACGCAGCTCCTTTCTGTTCTCATCATTGGCTGTTAACCACTTTACATCTCACCAGCAGCTAGAGGGTACACAGTTCTCTGAAACCCCTTCAGCATTTATTGTTTGTTGACTTTTTGCTGATGGTCAGTCGACTGGTGTGAGTTGAAACCATTTTGTAGATTAGATTGCATGAGTCTAATACTTCCTGAGGTTGAGCTTTTATCCACTTTCCTTTTTTTTAAAAGACGGTGAGTAAAATTTACCTCTTCATACTATCTCCTTGAAACATTTGCCTGTTTTGAATTTTTTAATCCATTCCCCACCTCAGCACAATTTTGAGGGCAGGTGTCTTTACAGCCCTGAGTCCTTGTGAATGTTAAGTGACCACTAGCTGTGGGTTAAAAGCCGCTCTTGCGGGAAACGGCCACGAGGCGGCAGCATTTCTCCTTTACCAAATCTGGTCACTAGGGCAACAAAGCCTTAATGGAAGTCGTGTTCTAGATTGTAAATTACAATGGAATGTGCCAGGAAAAAACCTTTTAAAGTTATGTCTCATTACCTCTTGTTCTTATTTTTAATTTAATTTTTAGTTGTTAATCACAGCAAATTTGATTACAATGTTTTGTTTGTTCTAGGTGTGCAAGATGTGGTTCTTTCATACATATACATAGATCTATTCATCTTCGGATCCTTTTCCCATGCAGGTTGTGACACAATGTTGAGTGGTCTTCTCTTGGAATTGCGTACGTCTTTGGTGATTATATATTTCACATGTGTTTTTATATGTCTATTAGCCCCAATATAGTAATGTGTCCCATCCTCACACCTTTCCATTTGGTGAACCATACGTTTTTGTACTGAATCTGTGATTGCCTTTCTCCGTGGATATATCTCGGTTGGTATCAATTCGTAGGTAACACCTGTAACTGATATGGTAGGATATGTCTTTCGCTTTGTCACTTACTAAAAGTTGCGTGATTACTGCTAGACTCATCTAGGGTGCTGCAAATGGCATTGTTTCATTTTATCGTTAGCTCATAATCCATCTGTACATGTAGCAGTTCTTCTTTGTCCACCCATCTGTCGGCGGACTTTTTGGTGACTTCCATATCTTGGCTATTGTAATCCTGTGCAATGCAGATTTGCCTGCCTCTTTCTTTCCAATACTGTCTTCTTAGGTTATAGGTCCAGGAATAAGCCTCTGCATCATATGGTAGCTCAATGTTTACCTTTTAAAGGCACCTCCACTCTGTTCTCATGAGTGGCTCTTTCCAGGTTACATCCCACTTAAAGTTGAGGGTTTGCATTTCTCCACAGCACCTTCAGCATTTATTCTTTGTAGTTTTTTACTGATGGTTATTCTGACTGGTGCGAGCTGATACGTCTTTGTGGTTGAATTTGCATGTGTCTCATAATCCGTTAAAACTGAGCTTTAAGGCAGGTCCTTTTCATTTTTCAGGCTGTGAGTACAGCTTAGCTCTTCAAAGTGTTTTCTTAAAGTATGTGTCCCTTTTTAAAAATTTTTGGCCATTACCTCCCTCAAGACATTTTGCGGTGACCATTAACACAGGCTTAAACCTGCGTTTGCAGGTAACGGCCAGAGGGCGGCAGTCTTTCTACGTTCCCCACGCTGGTACTAGGGAAACAGACCTTCCGGCCAGTGGTGTTCCTCGGTTATAAATAATTAGAGTGGAATGTGCCTGAATAAACCCACAAATGCCGATGTCTCCTTCCTTATGTTTGTCTTTTAAATGTAACTTACATTTTTTTATTGGAGTAATATTCCATTGCGTACATGCAACAGTTCTTCTTGGTGCATTCCTCTGTTGATGGACATTTTCATTGCTTCCAAATGTTGGCTATGGTAAATATGGCTGGAGTGCAGGATTGCCAGCCTGTGACGTTTTGATTCTCATTTTCTCAGGAGATAGGCCCAGCAGTGGGTATGACTGATTGACGGGTAGCTCAATGTTTACCTTTTCAAGGCACTTCCATTGTGTTTTCATGAGTGGCTCTTACCACGTCCCCCTTAGAGCCGAGTGTACGCATTCCTCCACAGTCCCTTCAGCATTTATTTTTTGAAGCATTTGTGCTGATGGCCATTCTGACTGCTGTGAGCTGATAGGTTTTTGTAATTTGGGTTTGCATGTCTTTAAAAATTCCTAAAATACATCATTTTCCCACACATTTTTCCTTTCTCTTAAAAGAAAAAGCTGTGAGTACAATATAGCTCTTGAAATTGTCTTCTTGGAAGGTTGCCCTCTTTTGAAATTTTTGCTCCATTTTTGATCCCAGGATTTATTTGGAGGGCAGGTGTCATTTACAGAATTGCAAGTTGGTGAATATTTAGTGACCTTTAGCAGTGGGTTTAAAGCTGCTGTTGTGGGAAATGGCCACAAGGAGGCAGCGTTTCTCCATTCCCAAATCTGGGTACTAGGGCAGCAGAGCCTTTCTGGAAGTCGTGTTCCTAGGTTGTCAATTAGAATGGAATGTGCCAGGAGAAACCCCCATAAGTTTAGGTCTCATTACTTCTTGCTTTTGTTAATTTTTTTAATCGGGGTAAAGACTAGAATATTGTTTGTCCTCGGGGTACACAATCTGGTTCATTTGTACATTATATATGTCTACTCTACAGATCCTCTTCCCATGTAAAATATTACAGAGTGTTCTGTAGACCTCTCTTGCTATATGGTCGGTCTTTCTGAAATGTGTATATAATATGTAGTTGGATATGTATAGTCACACTAATCTCATTTATCCATTCCCCCCACCTTTCCTTTTAGATGAGCATAGTTGGTTTTCTAAGTCTGTGAGTGTCTTTCTCTGTGGAAATATGTTCATTTGTGTCAGTTATTAGATAACGCCTATAAGGGATATCATAGGATATAGGTCTTTTGCTTTCCGACTTACCTCATGTTTTGTGATTATCTCCAGGCTCATCTCTGGTGCCACAAAGCGCAGTGTTTCATTGTTTTCCATGGCTAATGTTCCACTGCGTACATGGACCCCTTCTTCTTTATCCATTCACCTGTTGATGGACATTTCGGTTGCTTCCCATCTTGGCTAGTTTGAATAAGGCTGCAGTGCAGCTTTTGCAGCCTCTGTCTTTTCGATTCGGGTCTTCTCAGGTGAGAGGCCCAGTGGTGTGCCTGCTGGATTGAATGGTACCTCAGTTTTTACTTTTAAACGCAGTTCCTTTCTGTTCTCATTATTGGCTGTTAACCACTTTACATCTCACCAGCACCTAGAGGTTACACAGTTCTCTACAACCCCATCAGCATTTATTGTTTGTAGACTTTTTGCTGACGGTCAGTCGACAGGTGTGAGTTGAAACCTTTTGGTTGATTAGATTGCATGAGTCTAATAATTTCTGAGGTTGAGCTTTTATCCATTTTCCTGTTTTTTTTTTTTTTAAGAGAGTGAGGAATACTTACTTCTTCATACTATCTTCTTGAAACATTTGCCTGGTTTGAATTCTTTTGTCCATTCCCTACCTGAGCACAATTTTTGACGGCAGATGTCCTTTACAGACCTGAGTCCTGGTGAATTTTAAGTGACCATTAGCTGTGGGTTTAAAGCTGCTCTTGCGGGAAACGGCCACAAGGCGGCAGCGTTTCTCCTTTACCAAATCTGATTACTAGGGCAACAGAGCCTTACTGGAAGTGGTGTGCTTGGTTGTAAATTAGAATGGAATGTGCCAGGAAAAAGCCCTTTAAGTTTTTGTGTCATTACTTCCTCGTATTTTTAACATAATTTTTATTCTTTATCACAGCAAATTCGATTACAAGGGTTTGTTTGTTCTAGGTGTGCAAGATGTGGTTCTTTCACACATATACTTATATCTATTCTTCTTCGGAATCTTTTCCCATGTAGGATATGACACAATGTTGAGTAGTCTTCTCTTGGTATTCTGTAGGTCTTTGGTGATTATATATTTCACGTGTGTTTGTATACCCCTGTTAACCTCAGTATGGTGATGTATCCAATCCACACACCTTTCCATTTGGTGAACCATAAGTTTTTGTGCTGAATCTGTGATTGCCCTTCTCTGTGGAAATATCTTCGTTTCTATCAATTTTTATTTAACACCTATATGTGATATGATAGGATATGTGTCTTTTGCTTTCTCACTTACTCCAAGTTGTGTGATTACTTCTAGACTCATCTATGGTGCTGCAAATGGCATTGTTTCATTTTTTCGCTAGCTCATATTCCATCTGTACATGTAGCAGTTCTTCTTTGTCCACCCATCTGTCGGTGGACTTCTTGGTGACTTCCATATCTTGGCTATTGTAATCCTATGCAATGCAGATTTGCCTGCCTGTGTCTTTCCAATTGTGTCTTCTTAGGTTATAGGTCCAGGTGTAGGTCTACTGGATCATATGGTAGCTCTGAGTTAACCTTTTAAAGGCACCTCCATTCTGTTCTCTTTAGTGGCTCTTTCCAGGTTACGTCCCACTTAAAGTTGAGGGTATGCATTTCTCCACAGCACCTTTAGCATTTATTCTTTGTAGTTTTTTGCTGATGGTTATTCTGACGGGTGTGAGCTGAGACCTCTTTGTGGTTGAATTTGCATGTGTCTCATAATCCGTTGAAATTGAGCTTTAAGGCATGTCCTTTTTATTTTTCCAGCTGTGATTACGGCTTAGTTCTTCAAAGTGTTTTCTTAAAGTATGTGTCCCATTTTGAAATATTTTAACCATTACATTCCTCAAGACATTTTGAGGGCAGGTTTCATTTACAGCACTGCAGTACCTGTTCATATGAAGTGACCATTAGCCCAGGCTTTAAAGCTGCTTTTGCAGGTAACGGCCAGAGGGTGGCAGCCTTTCTACGTTCCCCACGCTGGTACTTGGGAAACAGACCTACCCGCCAGTGGTGTTCTTCGGTTATAAATTAGAGTGGAATGTGCTCGGATAAACCCACAAATGCTGATGTCTCCTTACATTTGTTGGTTTTTTAAATTTAATTGATATTTTTTACTGGAGTAATATTCCATTGTATACAAGGACCACTTCTTCTTGGTGCATTCCTCTGTTGATGGACATTTTTGTTGCTTCCAAGTGTTGACAATGGTAAAGATTGCTGGCGTACAGGTTTGCCAGCCTGTAACTTTTTGATTCTCATTTTCTCAGGTGATAGGCCCAGCAGATGGTAAGCTCGATTCACTGGTAGCTCAATGTCTACCTTTTCAAAGCACCTCCACTGTGTTTTCATTAGAGGCTCTTCCCACGTCCCCCTTAGAGCTGAGGGTACACATTTCTCCACAATCCCTTCAGCCTTTATTGTCTGCAGCATTTTTGCTGATGGACATTCTGCCTGGTGTGAGCTGATAGGTTTTTGTAAATTGGGTTTGCGTGTCTTTAAAAATTCCTAGAATTTATCATTTTTCCAGGCGTTTTTCTATTCTGGTATAAAAACAAAGTGTGAGTACAATATACCTCTTGAAATTATCTTGTTGAAATATGCCCTCTTTTTAATATTCTGCTGGATTTTCGTCCCCAGGATATTTTTTTGAAGGCAGGTGTCATTTACAGGCCTGCAATGTGTGTCAATATTTAGTAACCATTAGCACTGGGTTTAAGCTGCCGTCGTACAAAACGGCCACAAGGCAGGAGCATTTCTCCATTAGCAAATCTGGTTACTAGGGCAGCAGAGCCCTTCTGGAAGTGGTTTTCCTAGCTTGTAAATTTGAATGGAACGTGCCAGGAAAACCCCCCATAAGTTTATGTCTCATTACTTCTAGTTCCTTGTTTTAATTTTTTTAAATTGGGGTAATGTTTAGAATGTTGTTTGTCCAAGTTGTACACACTCTGGTTCATCTACACATTATACATATCTGTATATGTCGAGATCTTCTTCCCATGTAAATTATTACAGAGTGTTCCTGAGACCTCCCTTGCTATATGGTGGGTCTTTTGGATATATGTATATAGTATGTATTTGTATACATATGGTAACGCTAATCTTCATTTATCCAGTCCCCCCACCTTTCCTTTTAGATAAGCATAGTTCTTTTTCAAAGTCTGTGAGTGCCTTTCTCTGTGGAAGTATGTTCATTTGTGTCAGTTATTAGATAACGCCTATAAGTGATATCATAGACTATAGGTCTCTTGCTTTCCGACTTACCTCATGTTTTGTGATTATATCCAGGCTCATTTGTGGTGCCTCAAAGAGCAGTGTTTCACTCTTTTCCACGGCTAATATTCCATTGTGTACATGGACCCCTTCTTCTTTACCCATTCACCTTTGGATGGACATTTTGGTTGCTTCACTGTCTTGTGTATTGTGAATAAGGCTGCAGTGCAGCTTTTGCAGCCCGGGTCTTCTCGATTCTGGTCTTCTCAGGTGAGAGGCCCAGTGGTGCACCTGCTGGATGGAATGGTACCTCAGTTTTTACTTTCAAACGCAGCTCCTTTCTGTTCTCATCATTGGCTGTTAACCACTTTACATCTCACCAGCAGCTAGAGGGTACACAGTTCTCTGAAACCCCTTCAGCATTTATTGTTTGTAGACTTTTTGCTGATGGTCAGTCGACTGGTGTGAGTTGAAACCATTTTGTAGATTAGATTGCATGAGTCTAATACTTCCTGAGGTTGAGCTTTTATCCACTTTCCTTTTTTTTAAAAGACGGTGAGTAAAATTTACCTCTTCATACTATCTCCTTGAAACATTTGCCTGTTTTGAATTTTTTAATCCATTCCCCACCTCAGCACAATTTTGAGGGCAGGTGTCTTTACAGCCCTGAGTCCTTGTGAATGTTAAGTGACCACTAGCTGTGGGTTAAAAGCCGCTCTTGCGGGAAACGGCCACGAGGCGGCAGCATTTCTCCTTTACCAAATCTGGTCACTAGGGCAACAAAGCCTTAATGGAAGTCGTGTTCTAGATTGTAAATTACAATGGAATGTGCCAGGAAAAAACCTTTTAAAGTTATGTCTCATTACTTCTTGTTCTTATTTTTAATTTAATTTTTAGTTGTTAATCACAGCAAATTTGATTACAATGTTTTGTTTGTTCTAGGTGTGCAAGATGTGGTTCTTTCATACATATACATAGATCTATTCATCTTCGGATCCTTTTCCCATGCAGGTTGTGACACAATGTTGAGTGGTCTTCTCTTGGAATTGCGTACGTCTTTGGTGATTATATATTTCACATGTGTTTTTATATGTCTATTAGCCCCAATATAGTAATGTGTCCCATCCTCACACCTTTCCATTTGGTGAACCATACGTTTTTGTACTGAATCTGTGATTGCCTTTCTCCGTGGATATATCTCGGTTGGTATCAATTCGTAGGTAACACCTGTAACTGATATGGTAGGATATGTCTTTCGCTTTGTCACTTACTAAAAGTTGCGTGATTACTGCTAGACTCATCTAGGGTGCTGCAAATGGCATTGTTTCATTTTATCGTTAGCTCATAATCCATCTGTACATGTAGCAGTTCTTCTTTGTCCACCCATCTGTCGGCGGACTTTTTGGTGACTTCCATATCTTGGCTATTGTAATCCTGTGCAATGCAGATTTGCCTGCCTCTTTCTTTCCAATACTGTCTTCTTAGGTTATAGGTCCAGGAATAAGCCTCTGGATCATATGGTAGCTCAATGTTTACCTTTTAAAGGCACCTCCACTCTGTTCTCATGAGTGGCTCTTTCCAGGTTACATCCCACTTAAAGTTGAGGGTTTGCATTTCTCCACAGCACCTTCAGCATTTATTCTTTGTAGTTTTTTACTGATGGTTATTCTGACTGGTGCGAGCTGATACGTCTTTGTGGTTGAATTTGCATGTGTCTCATAATCCGTTAAAACTGAGCTTTAAGGCAGGTCCTTTTCATTTTTCAGGCTGTGAGTACAGCTTAGCTCTTCAAAGTGTTTTCTTAAAGTATGTGTCCCTTTTTAAAAATTTTTGGCCATTACCTCCCTCAAGACATTTTGCGGTGACCATTAACACAGGCTTAAACCTGCGTTTGCAGGTAACGGCCAGAGGGCGGCAGTCTTTCTACGTTCCCCACGCTGGTACTAGGGAAACAGACCTTCCGGCCAGTGGTGTTCCTCGGTTATAAATAATTAGAGTGGAATGTGCCTGAATAAACCCACAAATGCCGATGTCTCCTTCCTTATGTTTGTCTTTTAAATGTAACTTACATTTTTTTATTGGAGTAATATTCCATTGCGTACATGCAACAGTTCTTCTTGGTGCATTCCTCTGTTGATGGACATTTTCATTGCTTCCAAATGTTGGCTATGGTAAATATGGCTGGAGTGCAGGATTGCCAGCCTGTGACGTTTTGATTCTCATTTTCTCAGGAGATAGGCCCAGCAGTGGGTATGACTGATTGACGGGTAGCTCAATGTTTACCTTTTCAAGGCACTTCCATTGTGTTTTCATGAGTGGCTCTTACCACGTCCCCCTTAGAGCCGAGTGTACGCATTCCTCCACAGTCCCTTCAGCATTTATTTTTTGAAGCATTTGTGCTGATGGCCATTCTGACTGCTGTGAGCTGATAGGTTTTTGTAATTTGGGTTTGCATGTCTTTAAAAATTCCTAAAATACATCATTTTCCCACACATTTTTCCTTTCTCTTAAAAGAAAAAGCTGTGAGTACAATATAGCTCTTGAAATTGTCTTCTTGGAAGGTTGCCCTCTTTTGAAATTTTTGCTCCATTTTTGATCCCAGGATTTATTTGGAGGGCAGGTGTCATTTACAGAATTGCAAGTTGGTGAATATTTAGTGACCTTTAGCAGTGGGTTTAAAGCTGCTGTTGTGGGAAATGGCCACAAGGAGGCAGCGTTTCTCCATTCCCAAATCTGGGTACTAGGGCAGCAGAGCCTTTCTGGAAGTCGTGTTCCTAGGTTGTCAATTAGAATGGAATGTGCCAGGAGAAACCCCCATAAGTTTAGGTCTCATTACTTCTTGCTTTTGTTAATTTTTTTAATCGGGGTAAAGACTAGAATATTGTTTGTCCTCGGGGTACACAATCTGGTTCATTTGTACATTATATATGTCTACTCTACAGATCCTCTTCCCATGTAAAATATTACAGAGTGTTCTGTAGACCTCTCTTGCTATATGGTCGGTCTTTCTGAAATGTGTATATAATATGTAGTTGGATATGTATAGTCACACTAATCTCATTTATCCATTCCCCCCACCTTTCCTTTTAGATGAGCATAGTTGGTTTTCTAAGTCTGTGAGTGTCTTTCTCTGTGGAAATATGTTCATTTGTGTCAGTTATTAGATAACGCCTATAAGGGATATCATAGGATATAGGTCTTTTGCTTTCCGACTTACCTCATGTTTTGTGATTATCTCCAGGCTCATCTCTGGTGCCACAAAGCGCAGTGTTTCATTGTTTTCCATGGCTAATGTTCCACTGCGTACATGGACCCCTTCTTCTTTATCCATTCACCTGTTGATGGACATTTCGGTTGCTTCCCATCTTGGCTAGTTTGAATAAGGCTGCAGTGCAGCTTTTGCAGCCTCTGTCTTTTCGATTCGGGTCTTCTCAGGTGAGAGGCCCAGTGGTGTGCCTGCTGGATTGAATGGTACCTCAGTTTTTACTTTTAAACGCAGTTCCTTTCTGTTCTCATTATTGGCTGTTAACCACTTTACATCTCACCAGCACCTAGAGGTTACACAGTTCTCTACAACCCCATCAGCATTTATTGTTTGTAGACTTTTTGCTGACGGTCAGTCGACAGGTGTGAGTTGAAACCTTTTGGTTGATTAGATTGCATGAGTCTAATAATTTCTGAGGTTGAGCTTTTATCCATTTTCCTGTTTTTTTTTTTTTTAAGAGAGTGAGGAATACTTACTTCTTCATACTATCTTCTTGAAACATTTGCCTGGTTTGAATTCTTTTGTCCATTCCCTACCTGAGCACAATTTTTGACGGCAGATGTCCTTTACAGACCTGAGTCCTGGTGAATTTTAAGTGACCATTAGCTGTGGGTTTAAAGCTGCTCTTGCGGGAAACGGCCACAAGGCGGCAGCGTTTCTCCTTTACCAAATCTGATTACTAGGGCAACAGAGCCTTACTGGAAGTGGTGTGCTTGGTTGTAAATTAGAATGGAATGTGCCAGGAAAAAGCCCTTTAAGTTTTTGTGTCATTACTTCCTCGTATTTTTAACATAATTTTTATTCTTTATCACAGCAAATTCGATTACAAGGGTTTGTTTGTTCTAGGTGTGCAAGATGTGGTTCTTTCACACATATACTTATATCTATTCTTCTTCGGAATCTTTTCCCATGTAGGATATGACACAATGTTGAGTAGTCTTCTCTTGGTATTCTGTAGGTCTTTGGTGATTATATATTTCACGTGTGTTTGTATACCCCTGTTAACCTCAGTATGGTGATGTATCCAATCCACACACCTTTCCATTTGGTGAACCATAAGTTTTTGTGCTGAATCTGTGATTGCCCTTCTCTGTGGAAATATCTTCGTTTCTATCAATTTTTATTTAACACCTATATGTGATATGATAGGATATGTGTCTTTTGCTTTCTCACTTACTCCAAGTTGTGTGATTACTTCTAGACTCATCTATGGTGCTGCAAATGGCATTGTTTCATTTTTTCGCTAGCTCATATTCCATCTGTACATGTAGCAGTTCTTCTTTGTCCACCCATCTGTCGGTGGACTTTTTGGTGACTTCCATATCTTGGCTATTGTAATCCTATGCAATGCAGATTTGCCTGCCTGTGTCTTTCCAATTGTGTCTTCTTAGGTTATAGGTCCAGGTGTAGGTCTACTGGATCATATGGTAGCTCTGAGTTAACCTTTTAAAGGCACCTCCATTCTGTTCTCTTTAGTGGCTCTTTCCAGGTTACGTCCCACTTAAAGTTGAGGGTATGCATTTCTCCACAGCACCTTTAGCATTTATTCTTTGTAGTTTTTTGCTGATGGTTATTCTGACGGGTGTGAGCTGAGACCTCTTTGTGGTTGAATTTGCATGTGTCTCATAATCCGTTGAAATTGAGCTTTAAGGCATGTCCTTTTTATTTTTCCAGCTGTGATTACGGCTTAGTTCTTCAAAGTGTTTTCTTAAAGTATGTGTCCCATTTTGAAATATTTTAACCATTACATTCCTCAAGACATTTTGAGGGCAGGTTTCATTTACAGCACTGCAGTACCTGTTCATATGAAGTGACCATTAGCCCAGGCTTTAAAGCTGCTTTTGCAGGTAACGGCCAGAGGGTGGCAGCCTTTCTACGTTCCCCACGCTGGTACTTGGGAAACAGACCTACCCGCCAGTGGTGTTCTTCGGTTATAAATTAGAGTGGAATGTGCTCGGATAAACCCACAAATGCTGATGTCTCCTTACATTTGTTGGTTTTTTAAATTTAATTGATATTTTTTACTGGAGTAATATTCCATTGTATACAAGGACCACTTCTTCTTGGTGCATTCCTCTGTTGATGGACATTTTTGTTGCTTCCAAGTGTTGACAATGGTAAAGATTGCTGGCGTACAGGTTTGCCAGCCTGTGACTTTTTGATTCTCATTTTCTCAGGTGATAGGCCCAGCAGATGGTATGCTCGATTCACTGGTAGCTCAATGTCTACCTTTTCAAAGCACCTCCACTGTGTTTTCATTAGAGGCTCTTCCCACGTCCCCCTTAGAGCTGAGGGTACACATTTCTCCACAATCCCTTCAGGCTTTATTGTCTGCAGCATTTTTGCTGATGGACATTCTGCCTGGTGTGAGCTGATAGGTTTTTGTAAATTGGGTTTGCGTGTCTTTAAAAATTCCTAGAATTTATCATTTTTCCAGGCGTTTTTCTATTCTGGTATAAAAACAAAGTGTGAGTACAATATACCTCTTGAAATTATCTTGTTGAAAGATGCCCTCTTTTTAATATTCTGCTGGATTTTCCTCCCCAGGATATTTTTTTGAAGGCAGGTGTCATTTACAGGCCTGCAATGTGTGTCAATATTTAGTAACCATTAGCACTGGGTTTAAGCTGCCGTCGTACAAAACGGCCACAAGGCAGGAGCATTTCTCCATTAGCAAATCTGGTTACTAGGGCAGCAGAGCCCTTCTGGAAGTGGTTTTCCTAGCTTGTAAATTTGAATGGAACGTGCCAGGAAAACCCCCCATAAGTTTATGTCTCATTACTTCTAGTTCCTTGTTTTAATTTTTTTAAATTGGGGTAATGTTTAGAATGTTGTTTGTCCAAGTTGTACACACTCTGGTTCATCTACACATTATACATATCTGTATATGTCGAGATCTTCTTCCCATGTAAATTATTACAGAGTGTTCCTGAGACCTCCCTTGCTATATGGTGGGTCTTTTGGATATATGTATATAGTATGTATTTGTATACATATGGTAACGCTAATCTTCATTTATCCAGTCCCCCCACCTTTCCTTTTAGATAAGCATAGTTCTTTTTCAAAGTCTGTGAGTGCCTTTCTCTGTGGAAGTATGTTCATTTGTGTCAGTTATTAGATAACGCCTATAAGTGATATCATAGACTATAGGTCTCTTGCTTTCCGACTTACCTCATGTTTTGTGATTATATCCAGGCTCATTTGTGGTGCCTCAAAGAGCAGTGTTTCACTCTTTTCCACGGCTAATATTCCATTGTGTACATGGACCCCTTCTTCTTTACCCATTCACCTTTGGATGGACATTTTGGTTGCTTCACTGTCTTGTGTATTGTGAATAAGGCTGCAGTGCAGCTTTTGCAGCCCGGGTCTTCTCGATTCTGGTCTTCTCAGGTGAGAGGCCCAGTGGTGCACCTGCTGGATGGAATGGTACCTCAGTTTTTACTTTCAAACGCAGCTCCTTTCTGTTCTCATCATTGGCTGTTAACCACTTTACATCTCACCAGCAGCTAGAGGGTACACAGTTCTCTGAAACCCCTTCAGCATTTATTGTTTGTAGACTTTTTGCTGATGGTCAGTCGACTGGTGTGAGTTGAAACCATTTTGTAGATTAGATTGCATGAGTCTAATACTTCCTGAGGTTGAGCTTTTATCCACTTTCCTTTTTTTTAAAAGACGGTGAGTAAAATTTACCTCTTCATACTATCTCCTTGAAACATTTGCCTGTTTTGAATTTTTTAATCCATTCCCCACCTCAGCACAATTTTGAGGGCAGGTGTCTTTACAGCCCTGAGTCCTTGTGAATGTTAAGTGACCACTAGCTGTGGGTTAAAAGCCGCTCTTGCGGGAAACGGCCACGAGGCGGCAGCATTTCTCCTTTACCAAATCTGGTCACTAGGGCAACAAAGCCTTAATGGAAGTCGTGTTCTAGATTGTAAATTACAATGGAATGTGCCAGGAAAAAACCTTTTAAAGTTATGTCTCATTACTTCTTGTTCTTATTTTTAATTTAATTTTTAGTTGTTAATCACAGCAAATTTGATTACAATGTTTTGTTTGTTCTAGGTGTGCAAGATGTGGTTCTTTCATACATATACATAGATCTATTCATCTTCGGATCCTTTTCCCATGCAGGTTGTGACACAATGTTGAGTGGTCTTCTCTTGGAATTGCGTACGTCTTTGGTGATTATATATTTCACATGTGTTTTTATATGTCTATTAGCCCCAATATAGTAATGTGTCCCATCCTCACACCTTTCCATTTGGTGAACCATACGTTTTTGTACTGAATCTGTGATTGCCTTTCTCCGTGGATATATCTCGGTTGGTATCAATTCGTAGGTAACACCTGTAACTGATATGGTAGGATATGTCTTTCGCTTTGTCACTTACTAAAAGTTGCGTGATTACTGCTAGACTCATCTAGGGTGCTGCAAATGGCATTGTTTCATTTTATCGTTAGCTCATAATCCATCTGTACATGTAGCAGTTCTTCTTTGTCCACCCATCTGTCGGCGGACTTTTTGGTGACTTCCATATCTTGGCTATTGTAATCCTGTGCAATGCAGATTTGCCTGCCTCTTTCTTTCCAATACTGTCTTCTTAGGTTATAGGTCCAGGAATAAGCCTCTGGATCATATGGTAGCTCAATGTTTACCTTTTAAAGGCACCTCCACTCTGTTCTCATGAGTGGCTCTTTCCAGGTTACATCCCACTTAAAGTTGAGGGTTTGCATTTCTCCACAGCACCTTCAGCATTTATTCTTTGTAGTTTTTTACTGATGGTTATTCTGACTGGTGCGAGCTGATACGTCTTTGTGGTTGAATTTGCATGTGTCTCATAATCCGTTAAAACTGAGCTTTAAGGCAGGTCCTTTTCATTTTTCAGGCTGTGAGTACAGCTTAGCTCTTCAAAGTGTTTTCTTAAAGTATGTGTCCCTTTTTAAAAATTTTTGGCCATTACCTCCCTCAAGACATTTTGCGGTGACCATTAACACAGGCTTAAACCTGCGTTTGCAGGTAACGGCCAGAGGGCGGCAGTCTTTCTACGTTCCCCACGCTGGTACTAGGGAAACAGACCTTCCGGCCAGTGGTGTTCCTCGGTTATAAATAATTAGAGTGGAATGTGCCTGAATAAACCCACAAATGCCGATGTCTCCTTCCTTATGTTTGTCTTTTAAATGTAACTTACATTTTTTTATTGGAGTAATATTCCATTGCGTACATGCAACAGTTCTTCTTGGTGCATTCCTCTGTTGATGGACATTTTCATTGCTTCCAAATGTTGGCTATGGTAAATATGGCTGGAGTGCAGGATTGCCAGCCTGTGACGTTTTGATTCTCATTTTCTCAGGAGATAGGCCCAGCAGTGGGTATGACTGATTGACGGGTAGCTCAATGTTTACCTTTTCAAGGCACTTCCATTGTGTTTTCATGAGTGGCTCTTACCACGTCCCCCTTAGAGCCGAGTGTACGCATTCCTCCACAGTCCCTTCAGCATTTATTTTTTGAAGCATTTGTGCTGATGGCCATTCTGACTGCTGTGAGCTGATAGGTTTTTGTAATTTGGGTTTGCATGTCTTTAAAAATTCCTAAAATACATCATTTTCCCACACATTTTTCCTTTCTCTTAAAAGAAAAAGCTGTGAGTACAATATAGCTCTTGAAATTGTCTTCTTGGAAGGTTGCCCTCTTTTGAAATTTTTGCTCCATTTTTGATCCCAGGATTTATTTGGAGGGCAGGTGTCATTTACAGAATTGCAAGTTGGTGAATATTTAGTGACCTTTAGCAGTGGGTTTAAAGCTGCTGTTGTGGGAAATGGCCACAAGGAGGCAGCGTTTCTCCATTCCCAAATCTGGGTACTAGGGCAGCAGAGCCTTTCTGGAAGTCGTGTTCCTAGGTTGTCAATTAGAATGGAATGTGCCAGGAGAAACCCCCATAAGTTTAGGTCTCATTACTTCTTGCTTTTGTTAATTTTTTTAATCGGGGTAAAGACTAGAATATTGTTTGTCCTCGGGGTACACAATCTGGTTCATTTGTACATTATATATGTCTACTCTACAGATCCTCTTCCCATGTAAAATATTACAGAGTGTTCTGTAGACCTCTCTTGCTATATGGTCGGTCTTTCTGAAATGTGTATATAATATGTAGTTGGATATGTATAGTCACACTAATCTCATTTATCCATTCCCCCCACCTTTCCTTTTAGATGAGCATAGTTGGTTTTCTAAGTCTGTGAGTGTCTTTCTCTGTGGAAATATGTTCATTTGTGTCAGTTATTAGATAACGCCTATAAGGGATATCATAGGATATAGGTCTTTTGCTTTCCGACTTACCTCATGTTTTGTGATTATCTCCAGGCTCATCTCTGGTGCCACAAAGCGCAGTGTTTCATTGTTTTCCATGGCTAATGTTCCACTGCGTACATGGACCCCTTCTTCTTTATCCATTCACCTGTTGATGGACATTTCGGTTGCTTCCCATCTTGGCTAGTTTGAATAAGGCTGCAGTGCAGCTTTTGCAGCCTCTGTCTTTTCGATTCGGGTCTTCTCAGGTGAGAGGCCCAGTGGTGTGCCTGCTGGATTGAATGGTACCTCAGTTTTTACTTTTAAACGCAGTTCCTTTCTGTTCTCATTATTGGCTGTTAACCACTTTACATCTCACCAGCACCTAGAGGTTACACAGTTCTCTACAACCCCATCAGCATTTATTGTTTGTAGACTTTTTGCTGACGGTCAGTCGACAGGTGTGAGTTGAAACCTTTTGGTTGATTAGATTGCATGAGTCTAATAATTTCTGAGGTTGAGCTTTTATCCATTTTCCTGTTTTTTTTTTTTTTTTAAGAGAGTGAGGAATACTTACTTCTTCATACTATCTTCTTGAAACATTTGCCTGGTTTGAATTCTTTTGTCCATTCCCTACCTGAGCACAATTTTTGACAGCAGATGTCCTTTACAGACCTGAGTCCTGGTGAATTTTAAGTGACCATTAGCTGTGGGTTTAAAGCTGCTCTTGCGGGAAACGGCCACAAGGCGGCAGCGTTTCTCCTTTACCAAATCTGATTACTAGGGCAACAGAGCCTTACTGGAAGTGGTGTGCTTGGTTGTAAATTAGAATGGAATGTGCCAGGAAAAAGCCCTTTAAGTTTTTGTGTCATTACTTCCTCGTATTTTTAACATAATTTTTATTCTTTATCACAGCAAATTCGATTACAAGGGTTTGTTTGTTCTAGGTGTGCAAGATGTGGTTCTTTCACACATATACTTATATCTATTCTTCTTCGGAATCTTTTCCCATGTAGGATATGACACAATGTTGAGTAGTCTTCTCTTGGTATTCTGTAGGTCTTTGGTGATTATATATTTCACGTGTGTTTGTATACCCCTGTTAACCTCAGTATGGTGATGTATCCAATCCACACACCTTTCCATTTGGTGAACCATAAGTTTTTGTGCTGAATCTGTGATTGCCCTTCTCTGTGGAAATATCTTCGTTTCTATCAATTTTTATTTAACACCTATATGTGATATGATAGGATATGTGTCTTTTGCTTTCTCACTTACTCCAAGTTGTGTGATTACTTCTAGACTCATCTATGGTGCTGCAAATGGCATTGTTTCATTTTTTCGCTAGCTCATATTCCATCTGTACATGTAGCAGTTCTTCTTTGTCCACCCATCTGTCGGTGGACTTTTTGGTGACTTCCATATCTTGGCTATTGTAATCCTATGCAATGCAGATTTGCCTGCCTGTGTCTTTCCAATTGTGTCTTCTTAGGTTATAGGTCCAGGTGTAGGTCTACTGGATCATATGGTAGCTCTGAGTTAACCTTTTAAAGGCACCTCCATTCTGTTCTCTTTAGTGGCTCTTTCCAGGTTACGTCCCACTTAAAGTTGAGGGTATGCATTTCTCCACAGCACCTTTAGCATTTATTCTTTGTAGTTTTTTGCTGATGGTTATTCTGACGGGTGTGAGCTGAGACCTCTTTGTGGTTGAATTTGCATGTGTCTCATAATCCGTTGAAATTGAGCTTTAAGGCATGTCCTTTTTATTTTTCCAGCTGTGATTACGGCTTAGTTCTTCAAAGTGTTTTCTTAAAGTATGTGTCCCATTTTGAAATATTTTAACCATTACATTCCTCAAGACATTTTGAGGGCAGGTTTCATTTACAGCACTGCAGTACCTGTTCATATGAAGTGACCATTAGCCCAGGCTTTAAAGCTGCTTTTGCAGGTAACGGCCAGAGGGTGGCAGCCTTTCTACGTTCCCCACGCTGGTACTTGGGAAACAGACCTACCCGCCAGTGGTGTTCTTCGGTTATAAATTAGAGTGGAATGTGCTCGGATAAACCCACAAATGCTGATGTCTCCTTACATTTGTTGGTTTTTTAAATTTAATTGATATTTTTTACTGGAGTAATATTCCATTGTATACAAGGACCACTTCTTCTTGGTGCATTCCTCTGTTGATGGACATTTTTGTTGCTTCCAAGTGTTGACAATGGTAAAGATTGCTGGCGTACAGGTTTGCCAGCCTGTGACTTTTTGATTCTCATTTTCTCAGGTGATAGGCCCAGCAGATGGTATGCTCGATTCACTGGTAGCTCAATGTCTACCTTTTCAAAGCACCTCCACTGTGTTTTCATTAGAGGCTCTTCCCACGTCCCCCTTAGAGCTGAGGGTACACATTTCTCCACAATCCCTTCAGGCTTTATTGTCTGCAGCATTTTTGCTGATGGACATTCTGCCTGGTGTGAGCTGATAGGTTTTTGTAAATTGGGTTTGCGTGTCTTTAAAAATTCCTAGAATTTATCATTTTTCCAGGCGTTTTTCTATTCTGGTATAAAAACAAAGTGTGAGTACAATATACCTCTTGAAATTATCTTGTTGAAAGATGCCCTCTTTTTAATATTCTGCTGGATTTTCCTCCCCAGGATATTTTTTTGAAGGCAGGTGTCATTTACAGGCCTGCAATGTGTGTCAATATTTAGTAACCATTAGCACTGGGTTTAAGCTGCCGTCGTACAAAACGGCCACAAGGCAGGAGCATTTCTCCATTAGCAAATCTGGTTACTAGGGCAGCAGAGCCCTTCTGGAAGTGGTTTTCCTAGCTTGTAAATTTGAATGGAACGTGCCAGGAAAACCCCCCATAAGTTTATGTCTCATTACTTCTAGTTCCTTGTTTTAATTTTTTTAAATTGGGGTAATGTTTAGAATGTTGTTTGTCCAAGTTGTACACACTCTGGTTCATCTACACATTATACATATCTGTATATGTCGAGATCTTCTTCCCATGTAAATTATTACAGAGTGTTCCTGAGACCTCCCTTGCTATATGGTGGGTCTTTTGGATATATGTATATAGTATGTATTTGTATACATATGGTAACGCTAATCTTCATTTATCCAGTCCCCCCACCTTTCCTTTTAGATAAGCATAGTTCTTTTTCAAAGTCTGTGAGTGCCTTTCTCTGTGGAAGTATGTTCATTTGTGTCAGTTATTAGATAACGCCTATAAGTGATATCATAGACTATAGGTCTCTTGCTTTCCGACTTACCTCATGTTTTGTGATTATATCCAGGCTCATTTGTGGTGCCTCAAAGAGCAGTGTTTCACTCTTTTCCACGGCTAATATTCCATTGTGTACATGGACCCCTTCTTCTTTACCCATTCACCTTTGGATGGACATTTTGGTTGCTTCACTGTCTTGTGTATTGTGAATAAGGCTGCAGTGCAGCTTTTGCAGCCCGGGTCTTCTCGATTCTGGTCTTCTCAGGTGAGAGGCCCAGTGGTGCACCTGCTGGATGGAATGGTACCTCAGTTTTTACTTTCAAACGCAGCTCCTTTCTGTTCTCATCATTGGCTGTTAACCACTTTACATCTCACCAGCAGCTAGAGGGTACACAGTTCTCTGAAACCCCTTCAGCATTTATTGTTTGTAGACTTTTTGCTGATGGTCAGTCGACTGGTGTGAGTTGAAACCATTTTGTAGATTAGATTGCATGAGTCTAATACTTCCTGAGGTTGAGCTTTTATCCACTTTCCTTTTTTTTAAAAGACGGTGAGTAAAATTTACCTCTTCATACTATCTCCTTGAAACATTTGCCTGTTTTGAATTTTTTAATCCATTCCCCACCTCAGCACAATTTTGAGGGCAGGTGTCTTTACAGCCCTGAGTCCTTGTGAATGTTAAGTGACCACTAGCTGTGGGTTAAAAGCCGCTCTTGCGGGAAACGGCCACGAGGCGGCAGCATTTCTCCTTTACCAAATCTGGTCACTAGGGCAACAAAGCCTTAATGGAAGTCGTGTTCTAGATTGTAAATTACAATGGAATGTGCCAGGAAAAAACCTTTTAAAGTTATGTCTCATTACTTCTTGTTCTTATTTTTAATTTAATTTTTAGTTGTTAATCACAGCAAATTTGATTACAATGTTTTGTTTGTTCTAGGTGTGCAAGATGTGGTTCTTTCATACATATACATAGATCTATTCATCTTCGGATCCTTTTCCCATGCAGGTTGTGACACAATGTTGAGTGGTCTTCTCTTGGAATTGCGTACGTCTTTGGTGATTATATATTTCACATGTGTTTTTATATGTCTATTAGCCCCAATATAGTAATGTGTCCCATCCTCACACCTTTCCATTTGGTGAACCATACGTTTTTGTACTGAATCTGTGATTGCCTTTCTCCGTGGATATATCTCGGTTGGTATCAATTCGTAGGTAACACCTGTAACTGATATGGTAGGATATGTCTTTCGCTTTGTCACTTACTAAAAGTTGCGTGATTACTGCTAGACTCATCTAGGGTGCTGCAAATGGCATTGTTTCATTTTATCGTTAGCTCATAATCCATCTGTACATGTAGCAGTTCTTCTTTGTCCACCCATCTGTCGGCGGACTTTTTGGTGACTTCCATATCTTGGCTATTGTAATCCTGTGCAATGCAGATTTGCCTGCCTCTTTCTTTCCAATACTGTCTTCTTAGGTTATAGGTCCAGGAATAAGCCTCTGGATCATATGGTAGCTCAATGTTTACCTTTTAAAGGCACCTCCACTCTGTTCTCATGAGTGGCTCTTTCCAGGTTACATCCCACTTAAAGTTGAGGGTTTGCATTTCTCCACAGCACCTTCAGCATTTATTCTTTGTAGTTTTTTACTGATGGTTATTCTGACTGGTGCGAGCTGATACGTCTTTGTGGTTGAATTTGCATGTGTCTCATAATCCGTTAAAACTGAGCTTTAAGGCAGGTCCTTTTCATTTTTCAGGCTGTGAGTACAGCTTAGCTCTTCAAAGTGTTTTCTTAAAGTATGTGTCCCTTTTTAAAAATTTTTGGCCATTACCTCCCTCAAGACATTTTGCGGTGACCATTAACACAGGCTTAAACCTGCGTTTGCAGGTAACGGCCAGAGGGCGGCAGTCTTTCTACGTTCCCCACGCTGGTACTAGGGAAACAGACCTTCCGGCCAGTGGTGTTCCTCGGTTATAAATAATTAGAGTGGAATGTGCCTGAATAAACCCACAAATGCCGATGTCTCCTTCCTTATGTTTGTCTTTTAAATGTAACTTACATTTTTTTATTGGAGTAATATTCCATTGCGTACATGCAACAGTTCTTCTTGGTGCATTCCTCTGTTGATGGACATTTTCATTGCTTCCAAATGTTGGCTATGGTAAATATGGCTGGAGTGCAGGATTGCCAGCCTGTGACGTTTTGATTCTCATTTTCTCAGGAGATAGGCCCAGCAGTGGGTATGACTGATTGACGGGTAGCTCAATGTTTACCTTTTCAAGGCACTTCCATTGTGTTTTCATGAGTGGCTCTTACCACGTCCCCCTTAGAGCCGAGTGTACGCATTCCTCCACAGTCCCTTCAGCATTTATTTTTTGAAGCATTTGTGCTGATGGCCATTCTGACTGCTGTGAGCTGATAGGTTTTTGTAATTTGGGTTTGCATGTCTTTAAAAATTCCTAAAATACATCATTTTCCCACACATTTTTCCTTTCTCTTAAAAGAAAAAGCTGTGAGTACAATATAGCTCTTGAAATTGTCTTCTTGGAAGGTTGCCCTCTTTTGAAATTTTTGCTCCATTTTTGATCCCAGGATTTATTTGGAGGGCAGGTGTCATTTACAGAATTGCAAGTTGGTGAATATTTAGTGACCTTTAGCAGTGGGTTTAAAGCTGCTGTTGTGGGAAATGGCCACAAGGAGGCAGCGTTTCTCCATTCCCAAATCTGGGTACTAGGGCAGCAGAGCCTTTCTGGAAGTCGTGTTCCTAGGTTGTCAATTAGAATGGAATGTGCCAGGAGAAACCCCCATAAGTTTAGGTCTCATTACTTCTTGCTTTTGTTAATTTTTTTAATCGGGGTAAAGACTAGAATATTGTTTGTCCTCGGGGTACACAATCTGGTTCATTTGTACATTATATATGTCTACTCTACAGATCCTCTTCCCATGTAAAATATTACAGAGTGTTCTGTAGACCTCTCTTGCTATATGGTCGGTCTTTCTGAAATGTGTATATAATATGTAGTTGGATATGTATAGTCACACTAATCTCATTTATCCATTCCCCCCACCTTTCCTTTTAGATGAGCATAGTTGGTTTTCTAAGTCTGTGAGTGTCTTTCTCTGTGGAAATATGTTCATTTGTGTCAGTTATTAGATAACGCCTATAAGGGATATCATAGGATATAGGTCTTTTGCTTTCCGACTTACCTCATGTTTTGTGATTATCTCCAGGCTCATCTCTGGTGCCACAAAGCGCAGTGTTTCATTGTTTTCCATGGCTAATGTTCCACTGCGTACATGGACCCCTTCTTCTTTATCCATTCACCTGTTGATGGACATTTCGGTTGCTTCCCATCTTGGCTAGTTTGAATAAGGCTGCAGTGCAGCTTTTGCAGCCTGTGTCTTTTCGATTCGGGTCTTCTCAGGTGAGAGGCCCAGTGGTGTGCCTGCTGGATTGAATGGTACCTCAGTTTTTACTTTTAAACGCAGTTCCTTTCTGTTCTCATTATTGGCTGTTAACCACTTTACATCTCACCAGCACCTAGAGGTTACACAGTTCTCTACAACCCCATCAGCATTTATTGTTTGTAGACTTTTTGCTGACGGTCAGTCGACAGGTGTGAGTTGAAACCTTTTGGTTGATTAGATTGCATGAGTCTAATAATTTCTGAGGTTGAGCTTTTATCCATTTTCCTGTTTTTTTTTTTTTTTAAGAGAGTGAGGAATACTTACTTCTTCATACTATCTTCTTGAAACATTTGCCTGGTTTGAATTCTTTTGTCCATTCCCTACCTGAGCACAATTTTTGACGGCAGATGTCCTTTACAGACCTGAGTCCTGGTGAATTTTAAGTGACCATTAGCTGTGGGTTTAAAGCTGCTCTTGCGGGAAACGGCCACAAGGCGGCAGCGTTTCTCCTTTACCAAATCTGATTACTAGGGCAACAGAGCCTTACTGGAAGTGGTGTGCTTGGTTGTAAATTAGAATGGAATGTGCCAGGAAAAAGCCCTTTAAGTTTTTGTGTCATTACTTCCTCGTATTTTTAACATAATTTTTATTCTTTATCACAGCAAATTCGATTACAAGGGTTTGTTTGTTCTAGGTGTGCAAGATGTGGTTCTTTCACACATATACTTATATCTATTCTTCTTCGGAATCTTTTCCCATGTAGGATATGACACAATGTTGAGTAGTCTTCTCTTGGTATTCTGTAGGTCTTTGGTGATTATATATTTCACGTGTGTTTGTATACCCCTGTTAACCTCAGTATGGTGATGTATCCAATCCACACACCTTTCCATTTGGTGAACCATAAGTTTTTGTGCTGAATCTGTGATTGCCCTTCTCTGTGGAAATATCTTCGTTTCTATCAATTTTTATTTAACACCTATATGTGATATGATAGGATATGTGTCTTTTGCTTTCTCACTTACTCCAAGTTGTGTGATTACTTCTAGACTCATCTATGGTGCTGCAAATGGCATTGTTTCATTTTTTCGCTAGCTCATATTCCATCTGTACATGTAGCAGTTCTTCTTTGTCCACCCATCTGTCGGTGGACTTTTTGGTGACTTCCATATCTTGGCTATTGTAATCCTATGCAATGCAGATTTGCCTGCCTGTGTCTTTCCAATTGTGTCTTCTTAGGTTATAGGTCCAGGTGTAGGTCTACTGGATCATATGGTAGCTCTGAGTTAACCTTTTAAAGGCACCTCCATTCTGTTCTCTTTAGTGGCTCTTTCCAGGTTACGTCCCACTTAAAGTTGAGGGTATGCATTTCTCCACAGCACCTTTAGCATTTATTCTTTGTAGTTTTTTGCTGATGGTTATTCTGACGGGTGTGAGCTGAGACCTCTTTGTGGTTGAATTTGCATGTGTCTCATAATCCGTTGAAATTGAGCTTTAAGGCATGTCCTTTTTATTTTTCCAGCTGTGATTACGGCTTAGTTCTTCAAAGTGTTTTCTTAAAGTATGTGTCCCATTTTGAAATATTTTAACCATTACATTCCTCAAGACATTTTGAGGGCAGGTTTCATTTACAGCACTGCAGTACCTGTTCATATGAAGTGACCATTAGCCCAGGCTTTAAAGCTGCTTTTGCAGGTAACGGCCAGAGGGTGGCAGCCTTTCTACGTTCCCCACGCTGGTACTTGGGAAACAGACCTACCCGCCAGTGGTGTTCTTCGGTTATAAATTAGAGTGGAATGTGCTCGGATAAACCCACAAATGCTGATGTCTCCTTACATTTGTTGGTTTTTTAAATTTAATTGATATTTTTTACTGGAGTAATATTCCATTGTATACAAGGACCACTTCTTCTTGGTGCATTCCTCTGTTGATGGACATTTTTGTTGCTTCCAAGTGTTGACAATGGTAAAGATTGCTGGCGTACAGGTTTGCCAGCCTGTGACTTTTTGATTCTCATTTTCTCAGGTGATAGGCCCAGCAGATGGTAAGCTCGATTCACTGGTAGCTCAATGTCTACCTTTTCAAAGCACCTCCACTGTGTTTTCATTAGAGGCTCTTCCCACGTCCCCCTTAGAGCTGAGGGTACACATTTCTCCACAATCCCTTCAGGCTTTATTGTCTGCAGCATTTTTGCTGATGGACATTCTGCCTGGTGTGAGCTGATAGGTTTTTGTAAATTGGGTTTGCGTGTCTTTAAAAATTCCTAGAATTTATCATTTTTCCAGGCGTTTTTCTATTCTGGTATAAAAACAAAGTGTGAGTACAATATACCTCTTGAAATTATCTTGTTGAAAGATGCCCTCTTTTTAATATTCTGCTGGATTTTCGTCCCCAGGATATTTTTTTGAAGGCAGGTGTCATTTACAGGCCTGCAATGTGTGTCAATATTTAGTAACCATTAGCACTGGGTTTAAGCTGCCGTCGTACAAAACGGCCACAAGGCAGGAGCATTTCTCCATTAGCAAATCTGGTTACTAGGGCAGCAGAGCCCTTCTGGAAGTGGTTTTCCTAGCTTGTAAATTTGAATGGAACGTGCCAGGAAAACCCCCCATAAGTTTATGTCTCATTACTTCTAGTTCCTTGTTTTAATTTTTTTAAATTGGGGTAATGTTTAGAATGTTGTTTGTCCAAGTTGTACACACTCTGGTTCATCTACACATTATACATATCTGTATATGTCGAGATCTTCTTCCCATGTAAATTATTACAGAGTGTTCCTGAGACCTCCCTTGCTATATGGTGGGTCTTTTGGATATATGTATATAGTATGTATTTGTATACATATGGTAACGCTAATCTTCATTTATCCAGTCCCCCCACCTTTCCTTTTAGATAAGCATAGTTCTTTTTCAAAGTCTGTGAGTGCCTTTCTCTGTGGAAGTATGTTCATTTGTGTCAGTTATTAGATAACGCCTATAAGTGATATCATAGACTATAGGTCTCTTGCTTTCCGACTTACCTCATGTTTTGTGATTATATCCAGGCTCATTTGTGGTGCCTCAAAGAGCAGTGTTTCACTCTTTTCCACGGCTAATATTCCATTGTGTACATGGACCCCTTCTTCTTTACCCATTCACCTTTGGATGGACATTTTGGTTGCTTCACTGTCTTGTGTATTGTGAATAAGGCTGCAGTGCAGCTTTTGCAGCCCGGGTCTTCTCGATTCTGGTCTTCTCAGGTGAGAGGCCCAGTGGTGCACCTGCTGGATGGAATGGTACCTCAGTTTTTACTTTCAAACGCAGCTCCTTTCTGTTCTCATCATTGGCTGTTAACCACTTTACATCTCACCAGCAGCTAGAGGGTACACAGTTCTCTGAAACCCCTTCAGCATTTATTGTTTGTAGACTTTTTGCTGATGGTCAGTCGACTGGTGTGAGTTGAAACCATTTTGTAGATTAGATTGCATGAGTCTAATACTTCCTGAGGTTGAGCTTTTATCCACTTTCCTTTTTTTTAAAAGACGGTGAGTAAAATTTACCTCTTCATACTATCTCCTTGAAACATTTGCCTGTTTTGAATTTTTTAATCCATTCCCCACCTCAGCACAATTTTGAGGGCAGGTGTCTTTACAGCCCTGAGTCCTTGTGAATGTTAAGTGACCACTAGCTGTGGGTTAAAAGCCGCTCTTGCGGGAAACGGCCACGAGGCGGCAGCATTTCTCCTTTACCAAATCTGGTCACTAGGGCAACAAAGCCTTAATGGAAGTCGTGTTCTAGATTGTAAATTACAATGGAATGTGCCAGGAAAAAACCTTTTAAAGTTATGTCTCATTACTTCTTGTTCTTATTTTTAATTTAATTTTTAGTTGTTAATCACAGCAAATTTGATTACAATGTTTTGTTTGTTCTAGGTGTGCAAGATGTGGTTCTTTCATACATATACATAGATCTATTCATCTTCGGATCCTTTTCCCATGCAGGTTGTGACACAATGTTGAGTGGTCTTCTCTTGGAATTGCGTACGTCTTTGGTGATTATATATTTCACATGTGTTTTTATATGTCTATTAGCCCCAATATAGTAATGTGTCCCATCCTCACACCTTTCCATTTGGTGAACCATACGTTTTTGTACTGAATCTGTGATTGCCTTTCTCCGTGGATATATCTCGGTTGGTATCAATTCGTAGGTAACACCTGTAACTGATATGGTAGGATATGTCTTTCGCTTTGTCACTTACTAAAAGTTGCGTGATTACTGCTAGACTCATCTAGGGTGCTGCAAATGGCATTGTTTCATTTTATCGTTAGCTCATAATCCATCTGTACATGTAGCAGTTCTTCTTTGTCCACCCATCTGTCGGCGGACTTTTTGGTGACTTCCATATCTTGGCTATTGTAATCCTGTGCAATGCAGATTTGCCTGCCTCTTTCTTTCCAATACTGTCTTCTTAGGTTATAGGTCCAGGAATAAGCCTCTGGATCATATGGTAGCTCAATGTTTACCTTTTAAAGGCACCTCCACTCTGTTCTCATGAGTGGCTCTTTCCAGGTTACATCCCACTTAAAGTTGAGGGTTTGCATTTCTCCACAGCACCTTCAGCATTTATTCTTTGTAGTTTTTTACTGATGGTTATTCTGACTGGTGCGAGCTGATACGTCTTTGTGGTTGAATTTGCATGTGTCTCATAATCCGTTAAAACTGAGCTTTAAGGCAGGTCCTTTTCATTTTTCAGGCTGTGAGTACAGCTTAGCTCTTCAAAGTGTTTTCTTAAAGTATGTGTCCCTTTTTAAAAATTTTTGGCCATTACCTCCCTCAAGACATTTTGCGGTGACCATTAACACAGGCTTAAACCTGCGTTTGCAGGTAACGGCCAGAGGGCGGCAGTCTTTCTACGTTCCCCACGCTGGTACTAGGGAAACAGACCTTCCGGCCAGTGGTGTTCCTCGGTTATAAATAATTAGAGTGGAATGTGCCTGAATAAACCCACAAATGCCGATGTCTCCTTCCTTATGTTTGTCTTTTAAATGTAACTTACATTTTTTTATTGGAGTAATATTCCATTGCGTACATGCAACAGTTCTTCTTGGTGCATTCCTCTGTTGATGGACATTTTCATTGCTTCCAAATGTTGGCTATGGTAAATATGGCTGGAGTGCAGGATTGCCAGCCTGTGACGTTTTGATTCTCATTTTCTCAGGAGATAGGCCCAGCAGTGGGTATGACTGATTGACGGGTAGCTCAATGTTTACCTTTTCAAGGCACTTCCATTGTGTTTTCATGAGTGGCTCTTACCACGTCCCCCTTAGAGCCGAGTGTACGCATTCCTCCACAGTCCCTTCAGCATTTATTTTTTGAAGCATTTGTGCTGATGGCCATTCTGACTGCTGTGAGCTGATAGGTTTTTGTAATTTGGGTTTGCATGTCTTTAAAAATTCCTAAAATACATCATTTTCCCACACATTTTTCCTTTCTCTTAAAAGAAAAAGCTGTGAGTACAATATAGCTCTTGAAATTGTCTTCTTGGAAGGTTGCCCTCTTTTGAAATTTTTGCTCCATTTTTGATCCCAGGATTTATTTGGAGGGCAGGTGTCATTTACAGAATTGCAAGTTGGTGAATATTTAGTGACCTTTAGCAGTGGGTTTAAAGCTGCTGTTGTGGGAAATGGCCACAAGGAGGCAGCGTTTCTCCATTCCCAAATCTGGGTACTAGGGCAGCAGAGCCTTTCTGGAAGTCGTGTTCCTAGGTTGTCAATTAGAATGGAATGTGCCAGGAGAAACCCCCATAAGTTTAGGTCTCATTACTTCTTGCTTTTGTTAATTTTTTTAATCGGGGTAAAGACTAGAATATTGTTTGTCCTCGGGGTACACAATCTGGTTCATTTGTACATTATATATGTCTACTCTACAGATCCTCTTCCCATGTAAAATATTACAGAGTGTTCTGTAGACCTCTCTTGCTATATGGTCGGTCTTTCTGAAATGTGTATATAATATGTAGTTGGATATGTATAGTCACACTAATCTCATTTATCCATTCCCCCCACCTTTCCTTTTAGATGAGCATAGTTGGTTTTCTAAGTCTGTGAGTGTCTTTCTCTGTGGAAATATGTTCATTTGTGTCAGTTATTAGATAACGCCTATAAGGGATATCATAGGATATAGGTCTTTTGCTTTCCGACTTACCTCATGTTTTGTGATTATCTCCAGGCTCATCTCTGGTGCCTCAAAGCGCAGTGTTTCATTGTTTTCCATGGCTAATGTTCCACTGCGTACATGGACCCCTTCTTCTTTATCCATTCACCTGTTCATGGACATTTCGGTTGCTTCCCATCTTGGCTATTTTGAATAAGGCTGCAGTGCAGCTTTTGCAGCCTCTGTCTTTTCGATTCGGGTCTTTTCAGGTGAGAGGCCCAGTGGTGTGCCTGCTGGATTGAATGGTACCTCAGTTTTTACTTTTAAACGCAGTTCCTTTCTGTTCTCATTATTGGCTGTTAACCACTTTACATCTCACCAGCACCTAGAGGTTACACAGTTCTCTACAACCCCATCAGCATTTATTGTTTGTAGACTTTTTGCTGACGGTCAGTCGACAGGTGTGAGTTGAAACCTTTTGGTTGATTAGATTGCATGAGTCTAATAATTTCTGAGGTTGAGCTTTTATCCATTTTCCTGTTGTTTTTTTTTTTTTATAGAGAGTGAGGAATACTTACTTCTTCATACTATCTTCTTGAAACATTTGCCTGGTTTGAATTCTTTTGTCCATTCCCTACCTGAGCACAATTTTTGACGGCAGATGTCCTTTACAGCCCTGAGTCCTTGTGAATTTTAAGTGACCTTTAGCTGTGGGTTTAAAGCTGCTCTTGCGGGAAACGGCCACAAGGCGGCAGCGTTTCTCCTTTACCAAATCTGATTACTAGGGCAACAGAGCCTTACTGGAAGTGGTGTGCTTGGTTGTAAATTAGAATGGAATGTGCCAGGAAAAAGCCCTTTAAGTTTATGTGTCATTAATTCCTCGTATTTTTAACATGATTTTTATTCTTTATCACAGCAAATTCGATTACAAGGGTTTGTTTGTTCTAGGTGTGCAAGATGTGGTTCTTTCACACATATACGTATATCTATTCTTCTTCGGAATCTTTTCCCATGTAGGATATGACACAATGTTGAGTAGTCTTCTCTTGGTACTCTGTAGGTCTTTGGTGATTATATATTTCACGTGTGTTTGTATACCCCTGTTAACCTCAGTATGGTGATGTATCCAATCCACACACCTTTCCATTTGGTGAACCATAAGTTTTTGTGCTGAATCTGTGATTGCCCTTCTCTGTGGAAATATCTTCGTTTCTATCAATTTTTAGGTAACACCTATATGTGATATGATAGGATATGTGTCTTTTGCTTTCTCACTTACTCCAAGTTGCGTGATTACTTCTAGACTCATCTATGGTGCTGCAAATGGCATTGTTTCATTTTTTCGCTAGCTCATATTCCATCTGTACATGTAGCAGTTCTTCTTTGTCCACCCATCTGTCGGTTGACTTTTTGGTTACTTCCGTATCTTGGCTATTGTAATCCTATGCAATGCAGATTTGCCTGCCTGTGTCTTTCCAATTGTATCTTCTTAGGTTATAGGTCCAGGTGTAGGTCTACTGGATCATATGGTAGCTCTGAGTTAACCTTTTAAAGGCACCTCCATTCTGTTCTCTTTAGTGGCTCTTTCCAGGTTACGTCCCACTTAAAGTTGAGGGTATGCATTTCTCCACAGCACCTTTAGCATTTATTCTTTGTAGTTTTTTGCTGATGGTTATTCTGACGGGTGTGAGCTGAGACCTCTTTGTGGTTGAATTTGCATGTGTCTCATAATCCATTGAAATTGAGCTTTAAGGCATGTCCTTTTTATTTTTCCAGCTGTGATTACGGCTTAGTTCTTCAAAGTGTTTTCTTAAAGTATGTGTCCCATTTTGAAATATTTTAACCATTACATTCCTCAAGACATTTTGAGGGCAGGTTTCATTTACAGCACTGCAGTACCTGTTCATATGAAGTGACCATTAGCCCAGGCTTTAAAGCTGCTTTTGCAGGTAACGGCCAGAGGGTGGCAGCCTTTCTACGTTCCCCACGCTGGTACTTGGGAAACAGACCTACCCGCCAGTGGTGTTCTTCGGTTATAAATTAGAGTGGAATGTGCTCGGATAAACCCACAAATGCTGATGTCTCCTTACATTTGTTGGTTTTTTAAATTTAATTGATATTTTTTACTGGAGTAATATTCCATTGTATACAAGGACCACTTCTTCTTGGTGCATTCCTCTGTTGATGGACATTTTTGTTGCTTCCAAGTGTTGACAATGGTAAAGATTGCTGGCGTACAGGTTTGCCAGACTGTGACTTTTTGATTCTCATTTTCTCAGGTGATAGGCCCAGCAGACGGTATGCTCGATTCACTGGTAGCTCAATGTCTACCTTTTCAAAGCACCTCCACTGTGTTTTCATTAGAGGCTCTTCCCACGTCCCCCTTAGAGCTGAGGGTACACATTTCTCCACAATCCCTTCAGGCTTTATTGTCTGCAGCATTTTTGCTGATGGACATTCTGCCTGGTGTGAGCTGATAGGTTTTTGTAAATTGGGTTTGCATGTCTTTAAAAATTCCTAGAATTTATCATTTTTCCAGGCGTTTTTCTATTCTGGTATAAAAACAAAGTGTGAGTACAATATACCTCTTGAAATTATCTTGTTGAAAGATTGCCCTCTTTTTATATATTCTGGTGGATTTTCGTCCCCAGGATATTTTTTTGAAGTCAGGTGTCATTTACAGGCCTGCAATGTGTGTCAATATTTAGTAACCATTAGCACTGGGTTTAAGCTGCCGTCGTACAAAACGGCCACAAGGCAGGAGCATTTCTCCATTAGCAAATCTGGCTACTAGGGCAGCAGAGCCGTTCTGGAAGTGGTTTTCCTAGCTTGTAAATTTGAATGGAACGTGCCAGGAAAACCCCCCATAAGTTTAGGTCTCATTACTTCTAGTTCCTTGTTTTAATTTTTTAAATTGGGGTAATGTTTAGAATGTTGTTTGTCCAAGTTGTACACACTCTGGTTCATCTACACATTATATATATCTGTATATGTCGAGATCTTCTACCCATGTAAATTATTACAGAGTGTTCCTGAGACCTCCCTTGCTATATGGTGGGTCTTTTGGATATATATATATAGTATGTATTTGAATACATATGGTAAAGCTAATCTTCATTTATCCAGTCCCCCCACCTTTCCTTTTAGATAAGCATAGTTCTTTTTCAAAGTCTGTGAGTGCCTTTCTCTGTGGAAGTATGTTCATTTTTGTCAGTTATTAGATAACGCCTATAAGTGATATCATACACTATAGGTCTCTTGCTTTCCGACTTACCTCATGTTTTGTGATTATCTCCAGGCTCATTTGTGGTGCCTCAAAGAGCAGTGTTTCACTCTTTTCCACGGCTAATATTCCATTGTGTACATGGACCCCTTCTTCTTTACCCATTCACCTGTGGATGGACATTTTGGTTGCTTCACTGTCTTGTGTATTGTGAATAAGGCTGCAGTGCAGCTTTTGCAGCCCAGGTCTTCTCGATTCTGGTCTTCTCAGGTGAGAGGCCCAGTGGTGCACCTGCTGGATGGAATGGTACCACAGTTTTTACTTTCAAACGCAGCTCCTTTCTGTTCTCATCATTGGCTGTTAACCACTTTACATCTCACCAGCAGCTAGAGGGTACACAGTTCTCTAAAACCCCTTCAGCATTTATTGTTTGTAGACTTTTTGCTGATGGTCAGTCGACTGGTGTGAGTTGAAACCATTTTGTAGATTAGATTGCATGAGTCTAATACTTCCTGAGGTTGAGCTTTTATCCACTTTCCTTTTTTTTTAAAGACGGTGAGTAAAATTTACCTCTTCATACTATCTCCTTGAAACATTTGCCTGTTTTGAATTTTTTAATCCATTCCCCACCTCAGCACAATTTTGAGGGCAGGTGTCTTTACAGCCCTGAGTCCTTGTGAATGTTAAGTGACCACTAGCTGTGGGTTAAAAGCCGCTCTTGCGGGAAACGGCCACGAGGCGGCAGCATTTCTCCTTTACCAAATCTGGTCACTAGGGCAACAAAGCCTTAATGGAAGTCGTGTTCTAGATTGTAAATTACAATGGAATGTGCCAGGAAAAAACCTTTTAAAGTTATGTCTCATTACCTCTTGTTCTTATTTTTAATTTAATTTTTAGTTGTTAATCACAGCAAATTTGATTACAATGTTTTGTTTGTTCTAGGTGTGCAAGATGTGGTTCTTTCATACATATACATAGATCTATTCATCTTCGGATCCTTTTCCCATGTAGGTTGTGACACAATGTTGAGTGGTCTTCTCTTGGAATTGCGTACGTCTTTGGTGATTATATATTTCACATGTGTTTTTATATGTCTGTTAGCCCCAATATAGTAATGTGTCCCATCCTCACACCTTTCCATTTGGTGAACCATACGTTTTTGTACTGAATCTGTGATTGCCTTTCTCCGTGGATATATCTTAGTTGGTATCAATTCGTAGGTAACACCTGTAACTGATATGGTAGGATATGTCTTTCGCTTTGTCACTTACTAAAAGTTGCGTGATTACTGCTAGACTCATCTAGGGTGCTCCAAATGGCATTGTTTCATTTTATCGTTAGCTCATAATCCATCTGTACATGTAGCAGTTCTTCTTTGTCCACCCATCTGTCGGCGGACTTTTTGGTGACTTCCATATCTTGGCTATTGTAATCCTGTGCAATGCAGATTTGCCTGCCTCTTTCTTTCCAATACTGTCTTCTTAGGTTATAGGTCCAGGAATAAGCCTCTGGATCATATGGTAGCTCAATGTTTACCTTTTAAAGGCACCTCCACTCTGTTCTCATGAGTGGCTCTTTCCAGGTTACATCCCACTTAAAGTTGAGGGTTTGCATTTCTCCACAGCACCTTCAGCATTTATTCTTTGTAGTTTTTTACTGATGGTTATTCTGACTGGTGCGAGCTGATACGTCTTTGTGGTTGAATTTGCATGTGTCTCATAATCCGTTAAAACTGAGCTTTAAGGCAGGTCCTTTTCATTTTTCAGGCTGTGAGTACAGCTTAGCTCTTCAAAGTGTTTTCTTAAAGGATGTGTCCCATTTTAAAAATTTTTGGCCATTACCTCCCTCAAGACATTTTGCGGTGACCATTAACACAGGCTTAAACCTGCGTTTGCAGGTAACGGCCAGAGGGCGGCAGGTTTTCTACGTTCCCCACGCTGGTACTAGGGAAACAGACCTTCCGGCCAGTGGTGTTCCTCGGTTATAAATAATTAGAGTGGAATGTGCCTGAATAAACCCACAAATGCCGATGTCTCCTTACTTATGTCTGTCTTTTAAATTTAACTTATACTTATTATTGGAGTAATATTCCATTGCGTACATGGAACAGTTCTTCTTGGTGCATTCCTCTGTTGATGGACATTTTCATTGCTTCCAAATGTTGGCCATGGTAAATATGGCTGGAGTGCAGGATTGCCAGCCTGTGACGTTTTGATTCTCATTTTCTCAGGAGATAGGCCCAGCAGTGGGTATGACTGATTGACGGGTAGCTCAATGTTTACCTTTTCAAGGCACTTCCATTGTGTTTTCATGAGTGGCTCTTACCACGTCCCCCTTAGAGCCGAGTGTACGCATTCCTCCACAGTCCCTTCAGCATTTATTTTTTGAAGCATTTGTGCTGATGGCCATTCTGACTGCTGTGAGCTGATAGGTTTTTGTAATTTGGGTTTGCATGTCTTTAAAAATTCCTAAAATACATCATTTTCCCACACATTTTTCCTTTCTCTTAAAAGAAAAAGCTGTGAGTACAATATAGCTCTTGAAATTGTCTTCTTGGAAGGTTGCCCTCTTTTGAAATTTTTGCTCCATTTTTGATCCCAGGATTTATTTGGAGGGCAGGTGTCATTTACAGAATTGCAAGTTGGTGAATATTTAGTGACCTTTAGCAGTGGGTTTAAAGCTGCTGTTGTGGGAAATGGCCACAAGGAGGCAGCGTTTCTCCATTCCCAAATCTGGGTACTAGGGCAGCAGAGCCTTTCTGGAAGTCGTGTTCCTAGGTTGTCAATTAGAATGGAATGTGCCAGGAGAAACCCCCATAAGTTTAGGTCTCATTACTTCTTGCTTTTGTTAATTTTTTTAATCGGGGTAAAGACTAGAATATTGTTTGTCCTCGGGGTACACAATCTGGTTCATTTGTACATTATATATGTCTACTCTACAGATCCTCTTCCCATGTAAAATATTACAGAGTGTTCTGTAGACCTCTCTTGCTATATGGTCGGTCTTTCTGAAATGTGTATATAATATGTAGTTGGATATGTATAGTAACACTAATCTCATTTATCCATTCCCCCCACCTTTCCTTTTAGATGAGCATAGTTGGTTTTCTAAGTCTGTGAGTGTCTTTCTCTGTGGAAATATGTTCATTTGTGTCAGTTATTAGATAACGCCTATAAGGGATATCATAGGATATAGGTCTTTTGCTTTCCGACTTACCTCATGTTTTGTGATTATCTCCAGGCTCATCTCTGGTGCCTCAAAGCGCAGTGTTTCATTGTTTTCCATGGCTAATGTTCCACTGCGTACATGGACCCCTTCTTCTTTATCCATTCACCTGTTCATGGACATTTCGGTTGCTTCCCATCTTGGCTATTTTGAATAAGGCTGCAGTGCAGCTTTTGCAGCCTCTGTCTTTTCGATTCGGGTCTTTTCAGGTGAGAGGCCCAGTGGTGTGCCTGCTGGATTGAATGGTACCTCAGTTTTTACTTTTAAACGCAGTTCCTTTCTGTTCTCATTATTGGCTGTTAACCACTTTACATCTCACCAGCACCTAGAGGTTACACAGTTCTCTACAACCCCATCAGCATTTATTGTTTGTAGACTTTTTGCTGACGGTCAGTCGACAGGTGTGAGTTGAAACCTTTTGGTTGATTAGATTGCATGAGTCTAATAATTTCTGAGGTTGAGCTTTTATCCATTTTCCTGTTGTTTTTTTTTTTTTTATAGAGAGTGAGGAATACTTACTTCTTCATACTATCTTCTTGAAACATTTGCCTGGTTTGAATTCTTTTGTCCATTCCCTACCTGAGCACAATTTTTGACGGCAGATGTCCTTTACAGCCCTGAGTCCTTGTGAATTTTAAGTGACCTTTAGCTGTGGGTTTAAAGCTGCTCTTGCGGGAAACGGCCACAAGGCGGCAGCGTTTCTCCTTTACCAAATCTGATTACTAGGGCAACAGAGCCTTACTGGAAGTGGTGTGCTTGGTTGTAAATTAGAATGGAATGTGCCAGGAAAAAGCCCTTTAAGTTTATGTGTCATTAATTCCTCGTATTTTTAACATGATTTTTATTCTTTATCACAGCAAATTCGATTACAAGGGTTTGTTTGTTCTAGGTGTGCAAGATGTGGTTCTTTCACACATATACGTATATCTATTCTTCTTCGGAATCTTTTCCCATGTAGGATATGACACAATGTTGAGTAGTCTTCTCTTGGTACTCTGTAGGTCTTTGGTGATTATATATTTCACGTGTGTTTGTATACCCCTGTTAACCTCAGTATGGTGATGTATCCAATCCACACACCTTTCCATTTGGTGAACCATAAGTTTTTGTGCTGAATCTGTGATTGCCCTTCTCTGTGGAAATATCTTCGTTTCTATCAATTTTTAGGTAACACCTATATGTGATATGATAGGATATGTGTCTTTTGCTTTCTCACTTACTCCAAGTTGCGTGATTACTTCTAGACTCATCTATGGTGCTGCAAATGGCATTGTTTCATTTTTTCGCTAGCTCATATTCCATCTGTACATGTAGCAGTTCTTCTTTGTCCACCCATCTGTCGGTTGACTTTTTGGTTACTTCCGTATCTTGGCTATTGTAATCCTATGCAATGCAGATTTGCCTGCCTGTGTCTTTCCAATTGTATCTTCTTAGGTTATAGGTCCAGGTGTAGGTCTACTGGATCATATGGTAGCTCTGAGTTAACCTTTTAAAGGCACCTCCATTCTGTTCTCTTTAGTGGCTCTTTCCAGGTTACGTCCCACTTAAAGTTGAGGGTATGCATTTCTCCACAGCACCTTTAGCATTTATTCTTTGTAGTTTTTTGCTGATGGTTATTCTGACGGGTGTGAGCTGAGACCTCTTTGTGGTTGAATTTGCATGTGTCTCATAATCCATTGAAATTGAGCTTTAAGGCATGTCCTTTTTATTTTTCCAGCTGTGATTACGGCTTAGTTCTTCAAAGTGTTTTCTTAAAGTATGTGTCCCATTTTGAAATATTTTAACCATTACATTCCTCAAGACATTTTGAGGGCAGGTTTCATTTACAGCACTGCAGTACCTGTTCATATGAAGTGACCATTAGCCCAGGCTTTAAAGCTGCTTTTGCAGGTAACGGCCAGAGGGTGGCAGCCTTTCTACGTTCCCCACGCTGGTACTTGGGAAACAGACCTACCCGCCAGTGGTGTTCTTCGGTTATAAATTAGAGTGGAATGTGCTCGGATAAACCCACAAATGCTGATGTCTCCTTACATTTGTTGGTTTTTTAAATTTAATTGATATTTTTTACTGGAGTAATATTCCATTGTATACAAGGACCACTTCTTCTTGGTGCATTCCTCTGTTGATGGACATTTTTGTTGCTTCCAAGTGTTGACAATGGTAAAGATTGCTGGCGTACAGGTTTGCCAGACTGTGACTTTTTGATTCTCATTTTCTCAGGTGATAGGCCCAGCAGACGGTATGCTCGATTCACTGGTAGCTCAATGTCTACCTTTTCAAAGCACCTCCACTGTGTTTTCATTAGAGGCTCTTCCCACGTCCCCCTTAGAGCTGAGGGTACACATTTCTCCACAATCCCTTCAGGCTTTATTGTCTGCAGCATTTTTGCTGATGGACATTCTGCCTGGTGTGAGCTGATAGGTTTTTGTAAATTGGGTTTGCATGTCTTTAAAAATTCCTAGAATTTATCATTTTTCCAGGCGTTTTTCTATTCTGGTATAAAAACAAAGTGTGAGTACAATATACCTCTTGAAATTATCTTGTTGAAAGATTGCCCTCTTTTTATATATTCTGGTGGATTTTCGTCCCCAGGATATTTTTTTGAAGTCAGGTGTCATTTACAGGCCTGCAATGTGTGTCAATATTTAGTAACCATTAGCACTGGGTTTAAGCTGCCGTCGTACAAAACGGCCACAAGGCAGGAGCATTTCTCCATTAGCAAATCTGGCTACTAGGGCAGCAGAGCCGTTCTGGAAGTGGTTTTCCTAGCTTGTAAATTTGAATGGAACGTGCCAGGAAAACCCCCCATAAGTTTAGGTCTCATTACTTCTAGTTCCTTGTTTTAATTTTTTAAATTGGGGTAATGTTTAGAATGTTGTTTGTCCAAGTTGTACACACTCTGGTTCATCTACACATTATATATATCTGTATATGTCGAGATCTTCTACCCATGTAAATTATTACAGAGTGTTCCTGAGACCTCCCTTGCTATATGGTGGGTCTTTTGGATATATATATATAGTATGTATTTGAATACATATGGTAAAGCTAATCTTCATTTATCCAGTCCCCCCACCTTTCCTTTTAGATAAGCATAGTTCTTTTTCAAAGTCTGTGAGTGCCTTTCTCTGTGGAAGTATGTTCATTTTTGTCAGTTATTAGATAACGCCTATAAGTGATATCATACACTATAGGTCTCTTGCTTTCCGACTTACCTCATGTTTTGTGATTATCTCCAGGCTCATTTGTGGTGCCTCAAAGAGCAGTGTTTCACTCTTTTCCACGGCTAATATTCCATTGTGTACATGGACCCCTTCTTCTTTACCCATTCACCTGTGGATGGACATTTTGGTTGCTTCACTGTCTTGTGTATTGTGAATAAGGCTGCAGTGCAGCTTTTGCAGCCCAGGTCTTCTCGATTCTGGTCTTCTCAGGTGAGAGGCCCAGTGGTGCACCTGCTGGATGGAATGGTACCACAGTTTTTACTTTCAAACGCAGCTCCTTTCTGTTCTCATCATTGGCTGTTAACCACTTTACATCTCACCAGCAGCTAGAGGGTACACAGTTCTCTAAAACCCCTTCAGCATTTATTGTTTGTAGACTTTTTGCTGATGGTCAGTCGACTGGTGTGAGTTGAAACCATTTTGTAGATTAGATTGCATGAGTCTAATACTTCCTGAGGTTGAGCTTTTATCCACTTTCCTTTTTTTTTAAAGACGGTGAGTAAAATTTACCTCTTCATACTATCTCCTTGAAACATTTGCCTGTTTTGAATTTTTTAATCCATTCCCCACCTCAGCACAATTTTGAGGGCAGGTGTCTTTACAGCCCTGAGTCCTTGTGAATGTTAAGTGACCACTAGCTGTGGGTTAAAAGCCGCTCTTGCGGGAAACGGCCACGAGGCGGCAGCATTTCTCCTTTACCAAATCTGGTCACTAGGGCAACAAAGCCTTAATGGAAGTCGTGTTCTAGATTGTAAATTACAATGGAATGTGCCAGGAAAAAACCTTTTAAAGTTATGTCTCATTACCTCTTGTTCTTATTTTTAATTTAATTTTTAGTTGTTAATCACAGCAAATTTGATTACAATGTTTTGTTTGTTCTAGGTGTGCAAGATGTGGTTCTTTCATACATATACATAGATCTATTCATCTTCGGATCCTTTTCCCATGTAGGTTGTGACACAATGTTGAGTGGTCTTCTCTTGGAATTGCGTACGTCTTTGGTGATTATATATTTCACATGTGTTTTTATATGTCTGTTAGCCCCAATATAGTAATGTGTCCCATCCTCACACCTTTCCATTTGGTGAACCATACGTTTTTGTACTGAATCTGTGATTGCCTTTCTCCGTGGATATATCTTAGTTGGTATCAATTCGTAGGTAACACCTGTAACTGATATGGTAGGATATGTCTTTCGCTTTGTCACTTACTAAAAGTTGCGTGATTACTGCTAGACTCATCTAGGGTGCTCCAAATGGCATTGTTTCATTTTATCGTTAGCTCATAATCCATCTGTACATGTAGCAGTTCTTCTTTGTCCACCCATCTGTCGGCGGACTTTTTGGTGACTTCCATATCTTGGCTATTGTAATCCTGTGCAATGCAGATTTGCCTGCCTCTTTCTTTCCAATACTGTCTTCTTAGGTTATAGGTCCAGGAATAAGCCTCTGGATCATATGGTAGCTCAATGTTTACCTTTTAAAGGCACCTCCACTCTGTTCTCATGAGTGGCTCTTTCCAGGTTACATCCCACTTAAAGTTGAGGGTTTGCATTTCTCCACAGCACCTTCAGCATTTATTCTTTGTAGTTTTTTACTGATGGTTATTCTGACTGGTGCGAGCTGATACGTCTTTGTGGTTGAATTTGCATGTGTCTCATAATCCGTTAAAACTGAGCTTTAAGGCAGGTCCTTTTCATTTTTCAGGCTGTGAGTACAGCTTAGCTCTTCAAAGTGTTTTCTTAAAGGATGTGTCCCATTTTAAAAATTTTTGGCCATTACCTCCCTCAAGACATTTTGCGGTGACCATTAACACAGGCTTAAACCTGCGTTTGCAGGTAACGGCCAGAGGGCGGCAGTCTTTCTACGTTCCCCACGCTGGTACTAGGGAAACAGACCTTCCGGCCAGTGGTGTTCCTCGGTTATAAATAATTAGAGTGGAATGTGCCTGAATAAACCCACAAATGCCGATGTCTCCTTACTTATGTCTGTCTTTTAAATTTAACTTATACTTATTATTGGAGTAATATTCCATTGCGTACATGGAACAGTTCTTCTTGGTGCATTCCTCTGTTGATGGACATTTTCATTGCTTCCAAATGTTGGCCATGGTAAATATGGCTGGAGTGCAGGATTGCCAGCCTGTGACGTTTTGATTCTCATTTTCTCAGGAGATAGGCCCAGCAGTGGGTATGACTGATTGACGGGTAGCTCAATGTTTACCTTTTCAAGGCACTTCCATTGTGTTTTCATGAGTGGCTCTTACCACGTCCCCCTTAGAGCCGAGTGTACGCATTCCTCCACAGTCCCTTCAGCATTTATTTTTTGAAGCATTTGTGCTGATGGCCATTCTGACTGCTGTGAGCTGATAGGTTTTTGTAATTTGGGTTTGCATGTCTTTAAAAATTCCTAAAATACATCATTTTCCCACACATTTTTCCTTTCTCTTAAAAGAAAAAGCTGTGAGTACAATATAGCTCTTGAAATTGTCTTCTTGGAAGGTTGCCCTCTTTTGAAATTTTTGCTCCATTTTTGATCCCAGGATTTATTTGGAGGGCAGGTGTCATTTACAGAATTGCAAGTTGGTGAATATTTAGTGACCTTTAGCAGTGGGTTTAAAGCTGCTGTTGTGGGAAATGGCCACAAGGAGGCAGCGTTTCTCCATTCCCAAATCTGGGTACTAGGGCAGCAGAGCCTTTCTGGAAGTCGTGTTCCTAGGTTGTCAATTAGAATGGAATGTGCCAGGAGAAACCCCCATAAGTTTAGGTCTCATTACTTCTTGCTTTTGTTAATTTTTTTAATCGGGGTAAAGACTAGAATATTGTTTGTCCTCGGGGTACACAATCTGGTTCATTTGTACATTATATATGTCTACTCTACAAATCCTCTTCCCATGTAAAATATTACAGAGTGTTCTGTAGACCTCTCTTGCTATATGGTCGGTCTTTCTGAAATGTGTATATAATATGTAGTTGGATATGTATAGTAACACTAATCTCATTTATCCATTCCCCCCACCTTTCCTTTTAGATGAGCATAGTTGGTTTTCTAAGTCTGTGAGTGTCTTTCTCTGTGGAAATATGTTCATTTGTGTCAGTTATTAGATAACGCCTATAAGGGATATCATAGGATATAGGTCTTTTGCTTTCCGACTTACCTCATGTTTTGTGATTATCTCCAGGCTCATCTCTGGTGCCTCAAAGCGCAGTGTTTCATTGTTTTCCATGGCTAATGTTCCACTGCGTACATGGACCCCTTCTTCTTTATCCATTCACCTGTTCATGGACATTTCGGTTGCTTCCCATCTTGGCTATTTTGAATAAGGCTGCAGTGCAGCTTTTGCAGCCTCTGTCTTTTCGATTCGGGTCTTTTCAGGTGAGAGGCCCAGTGGTGTGCCTGCTGGATTGAATGGTACCTCAGTTTTTACTTTTAAACGCAGTTCCTTTCTGTTCTCATTATTGGCTGTTAACCACTTTACATCTCACCAGCACCTAGAGGTTACACAGTTCTCTACAACCCCATCAGCATTTATTGTTTGTAGACTTTTTGCTGACGGTCAGTCGACAGGTGTGAGTTGAAACCTTTTGGTTGATTAGATTGCATGAGTCTAATAATTTCTGAGGTTGAGCTTTTATCCATTTTCCTGTTGTTTTTTTTTTTTTTTATAGAGAGTGAGGAATACTTACTTCTTCATACTATCTTCTTGAAACATTTGCCTGGTTTGAATTCTTTTGTCCATTCCCTACCTGAGCACAATTTTTGACGGCAGATGTCCTTTACAGCCCTGAGTCCTTGTGAATTTTAAGTGACCTTTAGCTGTGGGTTTAAAGCTGCTCTTGCGGGAAACGGCCACAAGGCGGCAGCGTTTCTCCTTTACCAAATCTGATTACTAGGGCAACAGAGCCTTACTGGAAGTGGTGTGCTTGGTTGTAAATTAGAATGGAATGTGCCAGGAAAAAGCCCTTTAAGTTTATGTGTCATTAATTCCTCGTATTTTTAACATGATTTTTATTCTTTATCACAGCAAATTCGATTACAAGGGTTTGTTTGTTCTAGGTGTGCAAGATGTGGTTCTTTCACACATATACGTATATCTATTCTTCTTCGGAATCTTTTCCCATGTAGGATATGACACAATGTTGAGTAGTCTTCTCTTGGTACTCTGTAGGTCTTTGGTGATTATATATTTCACGTGTGTTTGTATACCCCTGTTAACCTCAGTATGGTGATGTATCCAATCCACACACCTTTCCATTTGGTGAACCATAAGTTTTTGTGCTGAATCTGTGATTGCCCTTCTCTGTGGAAATATCTTCGTTTCTATCAATTTTTAGGTAACACCTATATGTGATATGATAGGATATGTGTCTTTTGCTTTCTCACTTACTCCAAGTTGCGTGATTACTTCTAGACTCATCTATGGTGCTGCAAATGGCATTGTTTCATTTTTTCGCTAGCTCATATTCCATCTGTACATGTAGCAGTTCTTCTTTGTCCACCCATCTGTCGGTTGACTTTTTGGTTACTTCCGTATCTTGGCTATTGTAATCCTATGCAATGCAGATTTGCCTGCCTGTGTCTTTCCAATTGTATCTTCTTAGGTTATAGGTCCAGGTGTAGGTCTACTGGATCATATGCTAGCTCTGAGTTAACCTTTTAAAGGCACCTCCATTCTGTTCTCTTTAGTGGCTCTTTCCAGGTTACGTCCCACTTAAAGTTGAGGGTATGCATTTCTCCACAGCACCTTTAGCATTTATTCTTTGTAGTTTTTTGCTGATGGTTATTCTGACGGGTGTGAGCTGAGACCTCTTTGTGGTTGAATTTGCATGTGTCTCATAATCCGTTGAAATTGAGCTTTAAGGCATGTCCTTTTTATTTTTCCAGCTGTGATTACGGCTTAGTTCTTCAAAGTGTTTTCTTAAAGTATGTGTCCCATTTTGAAATATTTTAACCATTACATTCCTCAAGACATTTTGAGGGCAGGTTTCATTTACAGCACTGCAGTACCTGTTCATATGAAGTGACCATTAGCCCAGGCTTTAAAGCTGCTTTTGCAGGTAACGGCCAGAGGGTGGCAGCCTTTCTACGTTCCCCACGCTGGTACTTGGGAAACAGACCTACCCGCCAGTGGTGTTCTTCGGTTATAAATTAGAGTGGAATGTGCTCGGATAAACCCACAAATGCTGATGTCTCCTTACATTTGTTGGTTTTTTAAATTTAATTGATATTTTTTACTGGAGTAATATTCCATTGTATACAAGGACCACTTCTTCTTGGTGCATTCCTCTGTTGATGGACATTTTTGTTGCTTCCAAGTGTTGACAATGGTAAAGATTGCTGGCGTACAGGTTTGCCAGACTGTGACTTTTTGATTCTCATTTTCTCAGGTGATAGGCCCAGCAGACGGTATGCTCGATTCACTGGTAGCTCAATGTCTACCTTTTCAAAGCACCTCCACTGTGTTTTCATTAGAGGCTCTTCCCACGTCCCCCTTAGAGCTGAGGGTACACATTTCTCCACAATCCCTTCAGGCTTTATTGTCTGCAGCATTTTTGCTGATGGACATTCTGCCTGGTGTGAGCTGATAGGTTTTTGTAAATTGGGTTTGCATGTCTTTAAAAATTCCTAGAATTTATCATTTTTCCAGGCGTTTTTCTATTCTGGTATAAAAACAAAGTGTGAGTACAATATACCTCTTGAAATTATCTTGTTGAAAGATTGCCCTCTTTTTATATATTCTGGTGGATTTTCGTCCCCAGGATATTTTTTTGAAGTCAGGTGTCATTTACAGGCCTGCAATGTGTGTCAATATTTAGTAACCATTAGCACTGGGTTTAAGCTGCCGTCGTACAAAACGGCCACAAGGCAGGAGCATTTCTCCATTAGCAAATCTGGCTACTAGGGCAGCAGAGCCGTTCTGGAAGTGGTTTTCCTAGCTTGTAAATTTGAATGGAACGTGCCAGGAAAACCCCCCATAAGTTTAGGTCTCATTACTTCTAGTTCCTTGTTTTAATTTTTTAAATTGGGGTAATGTTTAGAATGTTGTTTGTCCAAGTTGTACACACTCTGGTTCATCTACACATTATATATATCTGTATATGTCGAGATCTTCTACCCATGTAAATTATTACAGAGTGTTCCTGAGACCTCCCTTGCTATATGGTGGGTCTTTTGGATATATATATATAGTATGTATTTGAATACATATGGTAAAGCTAATCTTCATTTATCCAGTCCCCCCACCTTTCCTTTTAGATAAGCATAGTTCTTTTTCAAAGTCTGTGAGTGCCTTTCTCTGTGGAAGTATGTTCATTTTTGTCAGTTATTAGATAACGCCTATAAGTGATATCATACACTATAGGTCTCTTGCTTTCCGACTTACCTCATGTTTTGTGATTATCTCCAGGCTCATTTGTGGTGCCTCAAAGAGCAGTGTTTCACTCTTTTCCACGGCTAATATTCCATTGTGTACATGGACCCCTTCTTCTTTACCCATTCACCTGTGGATGGACATTTTGGTTGCTTCACTGTCTTGTGTATTGTGAATAAGGCTGCAGTGCAGCTTTTGCAGCCCAGGTCTTCTCGATTCTGGTCTTCTCAGGTGAGAGGCCCAGTGGTGCACCTGCTGGATGGAATGGTACCACAGTTTTTACTTTCAAACGCAGCTCCTTTCTGTTCTCATCATTGGCTGTTAACCACTTTACATCTCACCAGCAGCTAGAGGGTACACAGTTCTCTAAAACCCCTTCAGCATTTATTGTTTGTAGACGTTTTGCTGATGGTCAGTCGACTGGTGTGAGTTGAAACCATTTTGTAGATTAGATTGCATGAGTCTAATACTTCCTGAGGTTGAGCTTTTATCCACTTTCCTTTTTTTTTAAAGACGGTGAGTAAAATTTACCTCTTCATACTATCTCCTTGAAACATTTGCCTGTTTTGAATTTTTTAATCCATTCCCCACCTCAGCACAATTTTGAGGGCAGGTGTCTTTACAGCCCTGAGTCCTTGTGAATGTTAAGTGACCACTAGCTGTGGGTTAAAAGCCGCTCTTGCGGGAAACGGCCACGAGGCGGCAGCATTTCTCCTTTACCAAATCTGGTCACTAGGGCAACAAAGCCTTAATGGAAGTCGTGTTCTAGATTGTAAATTACAATGGAATGTGCCAGGAAAACACCTTTTAAAGTTCTGTCTCATTACCTCTTGTTCTTATTTTTAATTTAATTTTTAGTTGTTAATCACAGCAAATTTGATTACAATGTTTTGTTTGTTCTAGGTGTGCAAGATGTGGTTCTTTCATACATATACATAGATCTATTCATCTTCGGATCCTTTTCCCATGCAGGTTATGACACAATGTTGAGTGGTCTTCTCTTGGAATTGCGTACGTCTTTGGTGATTATATATTTCACATGTGTTTTTATATGTCTGTTAGCCCCAATATAGTAATGTGTCCCATCCTCACACCTTTCCATTTGGTGAACCATACGTTTTTGTACTGAATCTGTGATTGCCTTTCTCCGTGGATATATCTTAGTTGGTATCAATTCGTAGGTAACACCTGTAACTGATATGGTAGGATATGTCTTTCGCTTTGTCACTTACTAAAAGTTGCGTGATTACTGCTAGACTCATCTAGGGTGCTCCAAATGGCATTGTTTCATTTTATCGTTAGCTCATAATCCATCTGTACATGTAGCAGTTCTTCTTTGTCCACCCATCTGTCGGCGGACTTTTTGGTGACTTCCATATCTTGGCTATTGTAATCCTGTGCAATGCAGATTTGCCTGCCTCTTTCTTTCCAATACTGTCTTCTTAGTTTATAGGTCCAGGAATAAGCCTCTGGATCATATGGTAGCTCAATGTTTACCTTTTAAAGGCACCTCCACTCTGTTCTCATGAGTGGCTCTTTCCAGGTTACATCCCACTTAAAGTTGAGGGTTTGCATTTCTCCACAGCACCTTCAGCATTTATTCTTTGTAGTTTTTTACTGATGGTTATTCTGACTGGTGCGAGCTGATACGTCTTTGTGGTTGAATTTGCATGTGTCTCATAATCCGTTAAAACTGAGCTTTAAGGCAGGTCCTTTTCATTTTTCAGGCTGTGAGTACAGCTTAGCTCTTCAAAGTGTTTTCTTAAAGGATGTGTCCCATTTTAAAAATTTTTGGCCATTACCTCCCTCAAGACATTTTGCGGTGACCATTAACACAGGCTTAAACCTGCGTTTGCAGGTAACGGCCAGAGGGCGGCAGTCTTTCTACGTTCCCCACGCTGGTACTAGGGAAACAGACCTTCCGGCCAGTGGTGTTCCTCGGTTATAAATAATTAGAGTGGAATGTGCCTGAATAAACCCACAAATGCCGATGTCTCCTTACTTATGTCTGTCTTTTAAATTTAACTTATACTTATTATTGGAGTAATATTCCATTGCGTACATGGAACAGTTCTTCTTGGTGCATTCCTCTGTTGATGGACATTTTCATTGCTTCCAAATGTTGGCCATGGTAAATATGGCTGGAGTGCAGGATTGCCAGCCTGTGACGTTTTGATTCTCATTTTCTCAGGAGATAGGCCCAGCAGTGGGTATGACTGATTGACGGGTAGCTCAATGTTTACCTTTTCAAGGCACTTCCATTGTGTTTTCATGAGTGGCTCTTACCACGTCCCCCTTAGAGCCGAGTGTACGCATTCCTCCACAGTCCCTTCAGCATTTATTTTTTGAAGCATTTGTGCTGATGGCCATTCTGACTGCTGTGAGCTGATAGGTTTTTGTAATTTGGGTTTGCATGTCTTTAAAAATTCCTAAAATACATCATTTTCCCACACATTTTTCCTTTCTCTTAAAAGAAAAAGCTGTGAGTACAATATAGCTCTTGAAATTGTCTTCTTGGAAGGTTGCCCTCTTTTGAAATTTTTGCTCCATTTTTGATCCCAGGATTTATTTGGAGGGCAGGTGTCATTTACAGAATTGCAAGTTGGTGAATATTTAGTGACCTTTAGCAGTGGGTTTAAAGCTGCTGTTGTGGGAAATGGCCACAAGGAGGCAGCGTTTCTCCATTCCCAAATCTGGGTACTAGGGCAGCAGAGCCTTTCTGGAAGTCGTGTTCCTAGGTTGTCAATTAGAATGGAATGTGCCAGGAGAAACCCCCATAAGTTTAGGTCTCATTACTTCTTGCTTTTGTTAATTTTTTTAATCGGGGTAAAGACTAGAATATTGTTTGTCCTCGGGGTACACAATCTGGTTCATTTGTACATTATATATGTCTACTCTACAAATCCTCTTCCCATGTAAAATATTACAGAGTGTTCTGTAGACCTCTCTTGCTATATGGTCGGTCTTTCTGAAATGTGTATATAATATGTAGTTGGATATGTATAGTAACACTAATCTCATTTATCCATTCCCCCCACCTTTCCTTTTAGATGAGCATAGTTGGTTTTCTAAGTCTGTGAGTGTCTTTCTCTGTGGAAATATGTTCATTTGTGTCAGTTATTAGATAACGCCTATAAGGGATATCATAGGATATAGGTCTTTTGCTTTCCGACTTACCTCATGTTTTGTGATTATCTCCAGGCTCATCTCTGGTGCCTCAAAGCGCAGTGTTTCATTGTTTTCCATGGCTAATGTTCCACTGCGTACATGGACCCCTTCTTCTTTATCCATTCACCTGTTCATGGACATTTCGGTTGCTTCCCATCTTGGCTATTTTGAATAAGGCTGCAGTGCAGCTTTTGCAGCCTCTGTCTTTTCGATTCGGGTCTTTTCAGGTGAGAGGCCCAGTGGTGTGCCTGCTGGATTGAATGGTACCTCAGTTTTTACTTTTAAACGCAGTTCCTTTCTGTTCTCATTATTGGCTGTTAACCACTTTACATCTCACCAGCACCTAGAGGTTACACAGTTCTCTACAACCCCATCAGCATTTATTGTTTGTAGACTTTTTGCTGACGGTCAGTCGACAGGTGTGAGTTGAAACCTTTTGGTTGATTAGATTGCATGAGTCTAATAATTTCTGAGGTTGAGCTTTTATCCATTTTCCTGTTGTTTTTTTTTTTTTTATAGAGAGTGAGGAATACTTACTTCTTCATACTATCTTCTTGAAACATTTGCCTGGTTTGAATTCTTTTGTCCATTCCCTACCTGAGCACAATTTTTGACGGCAGATGTCCTTTACAGCCCTGAGTCCTTGTGAATTTTAAGTGACCTTTAGCTGTGGGTTTAAAGCTGCTCTTGCGGGAAACGGCCACAAGGCGGCAGCGTTTCTCCTTTACCAAATCTGATTACTAGGGCAACAGAGCCTTACTGGAAGTGGTGTGCTTGGTTGTAAATTAGAATGGAATGTGCCAGGAAAAAGCCCTTTAAGTTTATGTGTCATTAATTCCTCGTATTTTTAACATGATTTTTATTCTTTATCACAGCAAATTCGATTACAAGGGTTTGTTTGTTCTAGGTGTGCAAGATGTGGTTCTTTCACACATATACGTATATCTATTCTTCTTCGGAATCTTTTCCCATGTAGGATATGACACAATGTTGAGAAGTCTTCTCTTGGTACTCTGTAGGTCTTTGGTGATTATATATTTCACGTGTGTTTGTATACCCCTGTTAACCTCAGTATGGTGATGTATCCAATCCACACACCTTTCCATTTGGTGAACCATAAGTTTTTGTGCTGAATCTGTGATTGCCCTTCTCTGTGGAAATATCTTCGTTTCTATCAATTTTTAGGTAACACCTATATGTGATATGATAGGATATGTGTCTTTTGCTTTCTCACTTACTCCAAGTTGCGTGATTACTTCTAGACTCATCTATGGTGCTGCAAATGGCATTGTTTCATTTTTTCGCTAGCTCATATTCCATCTGTACATGTAGCAGTTCTTCTTTGTCCACCCATCTGTCGGTTGACTTTTTGGTTACTTCCGTATCTTGGCTATTGTAATCCTATGCAATGCAGATTTGCCTGCCTGTGTCTTTCCAATTGTATCTTCTTAGGTTATAGGTCCAGGTGTAGGTCTACTGGATCATATGCTAGCTCTGAGTTAACCTTTTAAAGGCACCTCCATTCTGTTCTCTTTAGTGGCTCTTTCCAGGTTACGTCCCACTTAAAGTTGAGGGTATGCATTTCTCCACAGCACCTTTAGCATTTATTCTTTGTAGTTTTTTGCTGATGGTTATTCTGACGGGTGTGAGCTGAGACCTCTTTGTGGTTGAATTTGCATGTGTCTCATAATCCGTTGAAATTGATCTTTAAGGCATGTCCTTTTTATTTTTCCAGCTGTGATTACGGCTTAGTTCTTCAAAGTGTTTTCTTAAAGTATGTGTCCCATTTTGAAATATTTTAACCATTACATTCCTCAAGACATTTTGAGGGCAGGTTTCATTTACAGCACTGCAGTACCTGTTCATATGAAGTGACCATTAGCCCAGGCTTTAAAGCTGCTTTTGCAGGTAACGGCCAGAGGGTGGCAGCCTTTCTACGTTCCCCACGCTGGTACTTGGGAAACAGACCTACCCGCCAGTGGTGTTCTTCGGTTATAAATTAGAGTGGAATGTGCTCGGATAAACCCACAAATGCTGATGTCTCCTTACATTTGTTGGTTTTTTAAATTTAATTGATATTTTTTACTGGAGTAATATTCCATTGTATACAAGGACCACTTCTTCTTGGTGCATTCCTCTGTTGATGGACATTTTTGTTGCTTCCAAGTGTTGACAATGGTAAAGATTGCTGGCGTACAGGTTTGCCAGACTGTGACTTTTTGATTCTCATTTTCTCAGGTGATAGGCCCAGCAGACGGTATGCTCGATTCACTGGTAGCTCAATGTCTACCTTTTCAAAGCACCTCCACTGTGTTTTCATTAGAGGCTCTTCCCACGTCCCCCTTAGAGCTGAGGGTACACATTTCTCCACAATCCCTTCAGGCTTTATTGTCTGCAGCATTTTTGCTGATGGACATTCTGCCTGGTGTGAGCTGATAGGTTTTTGTAAATTGGGTTTGCATGTCTTTAAAAATTCCTAGAATTTATCATTTTTCCAGGCGTTTTTCTATTCTGGTATAAAAACAAAGTGTGAGTACAATATACCTCTTGAAATTATCTTGTTGAAAGATTGCCCTCTTTTTATATATTCTGGTGGATTTTCGTCCCCAGGATATTTTTTTGAAGTCAGGTGTCATTTACAGGCCTGCAATGTGTGTCAATATTTAGTAACCATTAGCACTGGGTTTAAGCTGCCGTCGTACAAAACGGCCACAAGGCAGGAGCATTTCTCCATTAGCAAATCTGGCTACTAGGGCAGCAGAGCCGTTCTGGAAGTGGTTTTCCTAGCTTGTAAATTTGAATGGAACGTGCCAGGAAAACCCCCCATAAGTTTAGGTCTCATTACTTCTAGTTCCTTGTTTTAATTTTTTAAATTGGGGTAATGTTTAGAATGTTGTTTGTCCAAGTTGTACACACTCTGGTTCATCTACACATTATATATATCTGTATATGTCGAGATCTTCTACCCATGTAAATTATTACAGAGTGTTCCTGAGACCTCCCTTGCTATATGGTGGGTCTTTTGGATATATATATATAGTATGTATTTGAATACATATGGTAAAGCTAATCTTCATTTATCCAGTCCCCCCACCTTTCCTTTTAGATAAGCATAGTTCTTTTTCAAAGTCTGTGAGTGCCTTTCTCTGTGGAAGTATGTTCATTTTTGTCAGTTATTAGATAACGCCTATAAGTGATATCATACACTATAGGTCTCTTGCTTTCCGACTTACCTCATGTTTTGTGATTATCTCCAGGCTCATTTGTGGTGCCTCAAAGAGCAGTGTTTCACTCTTTTCCACGGCTAATATTCCATTGTGTACATGGACCCCTTCTTCTTTACCCATTCACCTGTGGATGGACATTTTGGTTGCTTCACTGTCTTGTGTATTGTGAATAAGGCTGCAGTGCAGCTTTTGCAGCCCAGGTCTTCTCGATTCTGGTCTTCTCAGGTGAGAGGCCCAGTGGTGCACCTGCTGGATGGAATGGTACCACAGTTTTTACTTTCAAACGCAGCTCCTTTCTGTTCTCATCATTGGCTGTTAACCACTTTACATCTCACCAGCAGCTAGAGGGTACACAGTTCTCTAAAACCCCTTCAGCATTTATTGTTTGTAGACGTTTTGCTGATGGTCAGTCGACTGGTGTGAGTTGAAACCATTTTGTAGATTAGATTGCATGAGTCTAATACTTCCTGAGGTTGAGCTTTTATCCACTTTCCTTTTTTTTTAAAGACGGTGAGTAAAATTTACCTCTTCATACTATCTCCTTGAAACATTTGCCTGTTTTGAATTTTTTAATCCATTCCCCACCTCAGCACAATTTTGAGGGCAGGTGTCTTTACAGCCCTGAGTCCTTGTGAATGTTAAGTGACCACTAGCTGTGGGTTAAAAGCCGCTCTTGCGGGAAACGGCCACGAGGCGGCAGCATTTCTCCTTTACCAAATCTGGTCACTAGGGCAACAAAGCCTTAATGGAAGTCGTGTTCTAGATTGTAAATTACAATGGAATGTGCCAGGAAAACACCTTTTAAAGTTCTGTCTCATTACCTCTTGTTCTTATTTTTAATTTAATTTTTAGTTGTTAATCACAGCAAATTTGATTACAATGTTTTGTTTGTTCTAGGTGTGCAAGATGTGGTTCTTTCATACATATACATAGATCTATTCATCTTCGGATCCTTTTCCCATGCAGGTTATGACACAATGTTGAGTGGTCTTCTCTTGGAATTGCGTACGTCTTTGGTGATTATATATTTCACATGTGTTTTTATATGTCTGTTAGCCCCAATATAGTAATGTGTCCCATCCTCACACCTTTCCATTTGGTGAACCATACGTTTTTGTACTGAATCTGTGATTGCCTTTCTCCGTGGATATATCTTAGTTGGTATCAATTCGTAGGTAACACCTGTAACTGATATGGTAGGATATGTCTTTCGCTTTGTCACTTACTAAAAGTTGCGTGATTACTGCTAGACTCATCTAGGGTGCTCCAAATGGCATTGTTTCATTTTATCGTTAGCTCATAATCCATCTGTACATGTAGCAGTTCTTCTTTGTCCACCCATCTGTCGGCGGACTTTTTGGTGACTTCCATATCTTGGCTATTGTAATCCTGTGCAATGCAGATTTGCCTGCCTCTTTCTTTCCAATACTGTCTTCTTAGGTTATAGGTCCAGGAATAAGCCTCTGGATCATATGGTAGCTCAATGTTTACCTTTTAAAGGCACCTCCACTCTGTTCTCATGAGTGGCTCTTTCCAGGTTACATCCCACTTAAAGTTGAGGGTTTGCATTTCTCCACAGCACCTTCAGCATTTATTCTTTGTAGTTTTTTACTGATGGTTATTCTGACTGGTGCGAGCTGATACGTCTTTGTGGTTGAATTTGCATGTGTCTCATAATCCGTTAAAACTGAGCTTTAAGGCAGGTCCTTTTCATTTTTCAGGCTGTGAGTACAGCTTAGCTCTTCAAAGTGTTTTCTTAAAGTATGTGTCCCATTTTAAAAATTTTTGGCCATTACCTCCCTCAAGATATTTTGCGGTGACCATTAACACAGGCTTAAACCTGCGTTTGCAGGTAACGGCCAGAGGGCGGCAGTCTTTCTACGTTCCCCACGCTGGTACTAGGGAAACAGACCTTCCGGCCAGTGGTGTTCCTCGATTATAAATAATTAGAGTGGAATGTGCCTGAATAAACCCACAAATGCCGATGTCTCCTTCCTTATGTTTGTCTTTTAAATGTAACTTACATTTTTTATTGGAGTAATATTCCATTGCGTACATGCAACAGTTCTTCTTGGTGCATTCCTCTGTTGATGGACATTTTCATTGCTTCCAAATGTTGGCCATGGTAAATATGGCTGGAGTGCAGGATTGCCAGCCTGTGACGTTTTGATTCTCATTTTCTCAGGAGATAGGCCCAGCAGTGGGTATGACTGATTGACGGGTAGCTCAATGTTTACCTTTTCAAGGCACTTCCATTGTGTTTTCATGAGTGGCTCTTACCACGTCCCCCTTAGAGCCGAGTGTACGCATTCCTCCACAGTCCCTTCAGCATTTATTTTTTGAAGCATTTGTGCTGATGGCCATTCTGACTGCTGTGAGCTGATAGGTTTTTGTAATTTGGGTTTGCATGTCTTTAAAAATTCCTAAAATAAATCATTTTCCCACACATTTTTCCTTTCTCTTAAAAGAAAAAGCTGTGAGTACAATATAGCTCTTGAAATTGTCTTCTTGGAAGGTTGCCCTCTTTTGAAATTTTTGCTCCATTTTTGATCCCAGGATTTATTTGGAGGGCAGGTGTCATTTACAGAATTGCAAGTTGGTGAATATTTAGTGACCTTTAGCAGTGGGTTTAAAGCTGCTGTTGTGGGAAATGGCCACAAGGAGGCAGCGTTTCTCCATTCCCAAATCTGGGTACTAGGGCAGCAGAGCCTTTCTGGAAGTCGTGTTCCTAGGTTGTCAATTAGAATGGAATGTGCCAGGAGAAACCCCCATAAGTTTAGGTCTCATTACTTCTTGCTTTTGTTAATTTTTTTAATCGGGGTAAAGACTAGAATATTGTTTGTCCTCGGGGTACACAATCTGGTTCATTTGTACATTATATATGTCTACTCTACAGATCCTCTTCCCATGTAAAATATTACAGAGTGTTCTGTAGACCTCTCTTGCTATATGGTCGGTCTTTCTGAAATGTGTATATAATATGTAGTTAGATATGTATAGTAACACTAATCTCATTTATCCATTCCCCCCACCTTTCCTTTTAGATGAGCATAGTTGGTTTTCTAAGTCTGTGAGTGTCTTTCTCTGTGGAAATATGTTCATTTGTGTCAGTTATTAGATAACGCCTATAAGGGATATCATAGGATATAGGTCTTTTGCTTTCCGACTTACCTCATGTTTTGTGATTATCTCCAGGCTCATCTCTGGTGCCTCAAAGCGCAGTGTTTCATTGTTTTCCATGGCTAATGTTCCACTGCGTACATGGACCCCTTCTTCTTTATCCATTCACCTGTTGATGGACATTTCGGTTGCTTCCCATCTTGGCTAGTTTGAAAAAGGCTGCAGTGCAGCTTTTGCAGCCTGTGTCTTTTCGATTCGGGTCTTCTCAGGTGAGAGGCCCAGTGGTGTGCCTGCTGGATTGAATGGTACCTCAGTTTTTACTTTTAAACGCAGTTCCTTTCTGTTCTCATTATTGGCTGTTAACCACTTTACATCTCACCAGCACCTAGAGGTTACACAGTTCTCTACAACCCCATCAGCATTTATTGTTTGTAGACTTTTTGCTGACGGTCAGTCGACAGGTGTGAGTTGAAACCTTTTGGTTGATTAGATTGCATGAGTCTAATAATTTTGAGGTTGAGCTTTTATCCATTTTCCTGTTTTTGTTTTTTTTTTTTTAAAGAGAGTGAGGAATACTTACTTCTTCATACTATCTTCTTGAAACATTTGCCTGGTTTGAATTCTTTTGTCCATTCCCTACCTGAGCACAATTTTTGACGGCAGATGTCCTTTACAGCCCTGAGTCCTTGTGAATTTTAATTGACCATTAGCTGTGGGTTTAAAGCTGCTCTTGCGGGAAACGGCCACAAGGCGGCAGCGTTTCTCCTTTACCAAATCTGATTACCAGGGCAACAGAGCCTTACTGGAAGTGGTGTGCTTGGTTGTAAATTAGAATGGAATGTGCCAGGAAAAAGCCCTTTTAAGTTTATGTGTCATTACTTCCTCGTATTTTTAACATGATTTTTATTCTTTATCACAGCAAATTCGATTACAAGGGTTTGTTTGTTCTAGGTGTGCAAGATGTGGTTCTTTCACACACATACGTATATCTATTCTTCTTCGGAATCTTTTCCCATGTAGGATATGGCACAATTTTGAGTAGTCTTCTCTTGGTATTCTGTAGGTCTTTGGTGATTATATATTTCACGTGTGTTTGTATACCCCTGTTAACCTCAGTATGGTGATGTATCCAATCCACACACCTTTCCATTTGGTGAACCATAAGTTTTTGTGCTGAATCTGTGATTGCCCTTCTCTTTGGAAATATCTTCTTTTCTATCAGTTTTTAGGTAACACCTATATGTGATATGATAGGATATGTGTCTTTCGCTTTCTCACTTACTCCAAGTTGCGTGATTACTTCTAGACTCATCTATGGTGCTGCAAATGGCATTGCTTCATTTTTTCGCTAGCTCATATTCCATCTGTACATGTAGCAGTTCTTCTTTGTCCACCCATCTGTCGGTGGACTTTTTGGTGACTTCCATATCTTGGCTATTGTAATCCTATGCAATGCAGATTTTCCTGCCTGTGTCTTTCCAATTGTGTCTTCTTAGGTTATAGGTCCAGGTGTAGGTCTACTGGATTATATGGTAGCTCTGAGTTAACCTTTTAAAGGCACCTCCATTCTGTTCTCTTTAGTGGCTCTTTCCAGGTTACGTCCCACTTAAAGTTGAGGGTATGCATTTCTCCACAGCACCTTTAGCATTTATTCTTTGTAGTTTTTTGCTGATGGTTATTCTGACGGGTGTGAGCTGAGACCTCTTTGTGGTTGAATTTGCATGTGTCTCATAATCCGTTGAAATTGAGCTTTAAGGCATGTCCTTTTTATTTTTCCAGCTCTGATTACGGCTTAGTTCTTCAAAGTGTTTTCTTAAAGTATGTGTCCCATTTTGAAATATTTTAACCATTACATTCCTCAAGACATTTTGAGGGCAGGTTTCATTTACAGCACTGCAGTACCTGTTCATATGAAGTGACCATTAGCCCAGGCTTTAAAGCTGCTTTTGCAGGTAACGGCCAGAGGGTGGCAGCCTTTCTACGTTCCCCACGCTGGTACTTGGGAAACAGACCTACCCGCCAGTGGTGTTCTTCGGTTACAAATTAGAGTGGAATGTGCTCGGATAAACCCACAAATGCTGATGTCTCCTTACATTTGTTGGTTTTTTAAATTTAATTGATATTTTTTACTGGAGTAATATTCCATTGTATACAAGGACCACTTCTTCTTGGTGCATTCCTCTGTTGATGGACATTTTTGTTGCTTCCAAGTGTTGACAATGGTAAAGATTGCTGGCGTACAGGTTTGCCAGCCTGTGACTTTTTGATTCTCATTTTCTCAGGTGATAGGCCCAGCAGATGGTATGCTCGATTCACTGGTAGCTCAATGTCTACCTTTTCAAAGCACCTCCACTGTGTTTTCATTAGAGGCTCTTCCCACGTCCCCCTTAGAGCTGGGGGTACACATTTCTCCACAATCCCTTCAGCCTTTATTGTCTGCAGCATTTTTGCTGATGGACATTCTGCCTGGTGTGAGCTGATAGGTTTTTGTAAATTGGGTTTGCGTGTCTTTAAAAATTCCTAGAATTTATCATTTTTCCAGGCGTTTTTCTATTCTGGTATAAAAACAAAGTGTGAGTACAATATACCTCTTGAAATTATCTTGTTGAAAGATTGCACTCTTTTTAATATTCTGCTGGATTTTCGTCCCCAGGATATTTTTTTGAAGGCAGGTGTCATTTACAGGCCTGCAATGTGTGTCAATATTTAGTAACCATTAGCACTGGGTTTAAGCTGCTGTCGTACAAAACGGCCACAAGGCAGGAGCATTTCTCCATTAGCAAATCTGGTTACTAGGGCAGCAGAGCCCTTCTGGAAGTGGTTTTCCTAGCTTGTAAATTTGAATGGAACGTGCCAGGAAAACCCCCCATAAGTTTATGTCTCATTACTTCTAGTTCCTTGTTTCAATGTTTTTAAATTGGGGTAATGTTTAGAATGTTGTTTGTCCAAGTTGTACACACTCTGGTTCATCTACACATTATACATATCTGTATATGTCGAGATCTTCTTCCCATGTAAATTATTACAGAGTGTTCCTGAGACCTCCCTTGCTATATGGTGGGTCTTTTGGATATATGTATATAGTATGTATTTGTATACATATGGTAACGCTAATCTTCATTTATCCAATCCCCCCACCTTTCCTTTTAGATAAGCATAGTTCTTTTTCAAAGTCTGTGAGTGCCTTTCTCTGTGGAAGTATGTTCATTTGTGTCAGTTATTAGATAACGCCTATAAGTGATATCATAGACTATAGGTCTCTTGCTTTCCGACTTACCTCATGTTTTGTGATTATCTCCAGGCTCATTTGTGGTGCCTCAAAGAGCAGTGTTTCACTCTTTTCCACGGCTAATATTCCATTGTGTACATGGACCCGTTCTTCTTTACCCATTCACCTGTGGATGGACATTTTGGTTGCTTCACTGTCTTGTCTATAGTGAATAAGGCTGCAGTGCAGCTTTTGCAGCCAGGGTCTTCTCGATTCTGGTCTTCTCAGGTGAGAGGCCCAGTGGTGCACCTGCTGGATGGAATGGTACCTCAGTTTTTACTTTCAAACGCAGCTCCTTTCTGTTCTCATCATTGGCTGTTAACCACTTTACATCTCACCAGCAGCTAGAGGGTACACAGTTCTCTGAAACCCCTTCAGCATTTATTGTTTGTAGACGTTTTGCTGATGGTCAGTCGACTGGTGTGAGTTGAAACCATTTTGTAGATTAGATTGCATGAGTCTAATACTTCCTGAGGTTGAGCTTTTATCCACTTTCCTTTTTTTTAAAAGACGGTGAGTAAAATTTACCTCTTCATACTATCTCCTTGAAACATTTGCCTGTTTTGAATTTTTTAATCCATTCCCCACCTCAGCACAATTTTGAGGGCAGGTGTCTTTACAGCCCTGAGTCCTTGTGAATGTTAAGTGACCATTAGCTGTGGGTTAAAAGCCGCTCTTGTGGGAAACGGCCACGAGGCGGCAGCATTTCTCCTTTACCAAATCTGGTCACTAGGGCAACAAAGCCTTAATGGAAGTCGTGTTCTAGATTGTAAATTACAATGGAATGTGCCAGGAAAAAACCTTTTAAAGTTATGTCTCATTACTTCTTGTTCTTATTTTTAATTTAATTTTTAGTTGTTAATCACAGCAAATTTGATTACAATGATTTGTTTGTTCTAGGTGTGCAAGATGTGGTTCTTTCATACATATACATAGATCTATTCATCTTCGGATCCTTTTCCCATGCAGGTTATGACACAATGTTGAGTGGTCTTCTCTTGGAATTGCGTACGTCTTTGGTGATTATATATTTCACATGTGTTTTTATATGTCTGTTAGCCCCAATATAGTAATGTGTCCCATCCTCACACCTTTCCATTTGGTGAACCATACGTTTTTGTACTGAATCTGTGATTGCCTTTCTCCGTGGATATATCTCGGTTGGTATCAATTCGTAGGTAACACCTGTAACTGATATGGTAGGATATGTGTCTTTTGCTTTGCCACTCACTAAAAGTTGCGTGATTACTTCTAGACTCATCTAGGGTGCTGCAAATGGCATTGTTTCATTTTATCGTTAGCTCATAATCCATCTGTACATGTAGCAGTTCTTCTTTGTCCACCCATCTGTCGGCGGACTTTTTGGTGACTTCCATATCTTGGCTATTGTAATCCTGTGCAATGCAGATTTGCCTGCCTCTTTCTTTCCAATACTGTCTTCTTAGGTTATAGGTCCAGGAATAAGCCTCTGGATCATATGGTAGCTCAATGTTTACCTTTTAAAGGCACCTCCACTCTGTTCTCATGAGTGGCTCTTTCCAGGTTACATCCCACTTAAAGTTGAGGGTTTGCATTTCTCCACAGCACCTTCAGCATTTATTCTTTGTAGTTTTTTACTGATGGTTATTCTGACTGGTGCGAGCTGATACGTCTTTGTGGTTGAATTTGCATGTGTCTCATAATCCGTTAAAACTGAGCTTTAAGGCAGGTCCTTTTCATTTTTCAGGCTGTGAGTACAGCTTAGCTCTTCAAAGTGTTTTCTTAAAGTATGTGTCCCATTTTAAAAATTTTTGGCCATTACCTCCCTCAAGACATTTTGCGGTGACCATTAACACAGGCTTAAACCTGCGTTTGCAGGTAACGGCCAGAGGGCGGCAGTCTTTCTACGTTCCCCACGCTGGTACTAGGGAAACAGACCTTCCGGCCAGTGGTGTTCCTCGGTTATAAATAATTAGAGTGGAATGTGCCTGAATAAACCCACAAATGCCGATGTCTCCTTCCTTATGTTTGTCTTTTAAATGTAACTTACATTTTTTATTGGAGTAATATTCCATTGCGTACATGCAACAGTTCTTCTTGGTGCATTCCTCTGTTGATGGACATTTTCATTGCTTCCAAATGTTGGCCAAGGTAAATATGGCTGGAGTGCAGGATTGCCAGCCTGTGACGTTTTGATTCTCATTTTCTCAGGAGATAGGCCCAGCAGTGGGTATGACTGATTGACGGGTAGCTCAATGTTTACCTTTTCAAGGCACTTCCATTGTGTTTTCATGAGTGGCTCTTACCACGTCCCCCTTAGAGCCGAGTGTACGCATTCCTCCACAGTCCCTTCAGCATTTATTTTTTGAAGCATTTGTGCTGATGGCCATTCTGACTGCTGTGAGCTGATAGGTTTTTGTAATTTGGGTTTGCATGTCTTTAAAAATTCCTAAAATAAATCATTTTCCCACACATTTTTCCTTTCTCTTAAAAGAAAAAGCTGTGAGTACAATATAGCTCTTGAAATTGTCTTCTTGGAAGGTTGCCCTCTTTTGAAATTTTTGCTCCATTTTTGATCCCAGGATTTATTTGGAGGGCAGGTGTCATTTACAGAATTGCAAGTTGGTGAATATTTAGTGACCTTTAGCAGTGGGTTTAAAGCTGCTGTTGTGGGAAATGGCCACAAGGAGGCAGCGTTTCTCCATTCCCAAATCTGGGTACTAGGGCAGCAGAGCCTTTCTGGAAGTCGTGTTCCTAGGTTGTCAATTAGAATGGAATGTGCCAGGAGAAACCCCCATAAGTTTAGGTCTCATTACTTCTTGCTTTTGTTAATTTTTTTAATCGGGGTAAAGACTAGAATATTGTTTGTCCTCGGGGTACACAATCTGGTTCATTTGTACATTATATATGTCTACTCTACAGATCCTCTTCCCATGTAAAATATTACAGAGTGTTCTGTAGACCTCTCTTGCTATATGGTCGGTCTTTCTGAAATGTGTATATAATATGTAGTTGGATATGTATAGTCACACTAATCTCATTTATCCATTCCCCCCACCTTTCCTTTTAGATGAGCATAGTTGGTTTTCTAAGTCTGTGAGTGTCTTTCTCTGTGGAAATATGTTCATTTGTGTCAGTTATTAGATAACGCCTATAAGGGATATCATAGGATATAGGTCTTTTGCTTTCCGACTTACCTCATGTTTTGTGATTATCTCCAGGCTCAACTCTGGTGCCTCAAAGAGCAGTGTTTCATTGTTTTCCATGGCTAATGTTCCACTGCATACATGGACCCCTTCTTCTTTATCCATTCACCTGTTGATGGACATTTCGGTTGCTTCCCATCTTGGCTAGTTTGAATAAGGCTGCAGTGCAGCTTTTGCAGCCTCTGTCTTTTCGATTCGGGTCTTCTCAGGTGAGAGGCCCAGTGGTGTGCCTGCTGGATTGAATGGTACCTCAGTTTTTACTTTTAAACGCAGTTCCTTTCTGTTCTCATTATTGGCTGTTAACCACTTTACATCTCACCAGCACCTAGAGGTTACACAGTTCTCTACAACCCCATCAGCATTTATTGTTTGTAGACTTTTTGCTGACGGTCAGTCGACAGGTGTGAGTTGAAACCTTTTGGTTGATTAGATTGCATGAGTCTAATAATTTCTGAGGTTGAGCTTTTATCCATTTTCCTGTTTTTGTTTTTTTTTTTTTTTTTAAAGAGAGTGAGGAATACTTACTTCTTCATACTATCTTCTTGAAACATTTGCCTGGTTTGAATTCTTTTGTCCATTCCCTACCTGAGCACAATTTTTGACGGCAGATGTCCTTTACAGCCCTGAGTCCTTGTGAATTTTAAGTGACCATTAGCTGTGGGTTTAAAGCTGCTCTTGCGGGAAACGGCCACAAGGCGGCAGCGTTTCTCCTTTACCAAATCTGATTACCAGGGCAACAGAGCCTTACTGGAAGTGGTGTGCTTGGTTGTAAATTAGAATGGAATGTGCCAGGAAAAAGCCCTTTAAGTTTATGTGTCATTACTTCCTCGTATTTTTAACATGATTTTTATTCTTTATCACAGCAAATTCGATTACAAGGGTTTGTTTGTTCTAGGTGTGCAAGATGTGGTTCTTTCACACACATACGTATATCTATTCTTCTTCGGAATCTTTTCCCATGTAGGATATGGCACAATGTTGAGTAGTCTTCTCTTGGTATTCTGTAGGTCTTTGGTGATTATATATTTCACGTGTGTTTGTATACCCCTGTTAACCTCAGTATGGTGATGTATCCAATCCACACACCTTTCCATTTGGTGAACCATAAGTTTTTGTGCTGAATCTGTGATTGCCCTTCTCTGTGGAAATATCTTCGTTTCTATCAATTTTTAGGTAACACCTATATGTGATATGATAGGATATGTGTCTTTCGCTTTCTCACTTACTCCAAGTTGCGTGATTACTTCTAGACTCATCTATGGTGCTGCAAATGGCATTGCTTCATTTTTTCGCTAGCTCATATTCCATCTGTACATGTAGCAGTTCTTCTTTGTCCACCCATCTGTCGGTGGACTTTTTGGTGACTTCCATATCTTGGCTATTGTAATCCTATGCAATGCAGATTTGACTGCCTGTGTCTTTCCAATTGTGTCTTCTTAGGTTATAGGTCCAGGTGTAGGTCTACTGGATCATATGGTAGCTTTGAGTTAACCTTTTAAAGGCACCTCCATTCTGTTCTCTTTAGTGGCTCTTTCCAGGTTACGTCCCACTTAAAGTTGAGGGTATGCATTTCTCCACAGCACCTTTAGCATTTATTCTTTGTAGTTTTTTGCTGATGGTTATTCTGACGGGTGTGAGCTGAGACCTCTTTGTGGTTGAATTTGCATGTGTCTCATAATCCGTTGAAATTGAGCTTTAAGGCATGTCCTTTTTATTTTTCCAGCTGTGATTACGGCTTAGTTCTTCAAAGTGTTTTCTTAAAGTATGTGTCCCATTTTGAAATATTTTAACCATTACATTCCTCAAGACATTTTGAGGGCAGGTTTCATTTACAGCACTGCAGTACCTGTTCATATGAAGTGACCATTAGCCCAGGCTTTAAAGCTGCTTTTGCAGGTAACGGCCAGAGGGTGGCAGCCTTTCTACGTTCCCCACGCTGGTACTTGGGAAACAGACCTACCCGCCAGTGGTGTTCTTCGGTTATAAATTAGAGTGGAATGTGCTCGGATAAACCCACAAATGCTGATGTCTCCTTACATTTGTTGGTTTTTAAAATTTAATTGATATTTTTTACTGGAGTAATATTCCATTGTATACAAGGACCACTTCTTCTTGGTGCATTCCTCTGTTGATGGACATTTTTGTTGCTTCCAAGTGTTGACAATGGTAAAGATTGCTGGCGTACAGGTTTGCCAGCCTGTGACTTTTTGATTCTCATTTTCTCAGGTGATAGGCCCAGCAGATGGTATGCTCGATTCACTGGTAGCTCAATGTCTACCTTTTCAAAGCACCTCCACTGTGTTTTCATTAGAGGCTCTTCCCACGTCCCCCTTAGAGCTGGGGGTACACATTTCTCCACAATCCCTTCAGCCTTTATTGTCTGCAGCATTTTTGCTGATGGACATTCTGCCTGGTGTGAGCTGATAGGTTTTTGTAAATTGGGTTTGCGTGTCTTTAAAAATTCCTAGAATTTATCATTTTTCCAGGCGTTTTTCTATTCTGGTATAAAAACAAAGTGTGAGTACAATATACCTCTTGAAATTATCTTGTTGAAAGATTGCCCTCTTTTTAATATTCTGCTGGATTTTCGTCCCCAGGATATTTTTTTGAAGGCAGGTGTCATTTACAGGCCTGCAATGTGTGTCAATATTTAGTAACCATTAGCACTGGGTTTAAGCTGCTGTCGTACAAAACGGCCACAAGGCAGGAGCATTTCTCCATTAGCAAATCTGGTTACTAGGGCAGCAGAGCCCTTCTGGAAGTGGTTTTCCTAGCTTGTAAATTTGAATGGAACGTGCCAGGAAAACCCCCCATAAGTTTATGTCTCATTACTTCTAGTTCCTTGTTTCAATGTTTTTAAATTGGGGTAATGTTTAGAATGTTGTTTGTCCAAGTTGTACACACTCTGGTTCATCTACACATTATACATATCTGTATATGTCGAGATCTTCTTCCCATGTAAATTATTACAGTGTTCCTGAGACCTCCCTTGCTATATGGTGGGTCTTTTGGATATATGTATATAGTATGTATTTGTATACATATGGTAACGCTAATCTTCATTTATCCAATCCCCCCACCTTTCCTTTTAGATAAGCATAGTTCTTTTTCAAAGTCTGTGAGTGCCTTTCTCTGTGGAAGTATGTTCATTTGTGTCAGTTATTAGATAACGCCTATAAGTGATATCATAGACTATAGGTCTCTTGCTTTCCGACTTACCTCATGTTTTGTGATTATCTCCAGGCTCATTTGTGGTGCCTCAAAGAGCAGTGTTTCACTGTTTTCCACGGCTAATATTCCATTGTGTACATGGACCCCTTCTTCTTTACCCATTCACCTGTGGATGGACATTTTGGTTGCTTCACTGTCTTGTCTATTGTGAATAAGGCTGCAGTGCAGCTTTTGCAGCCCGGGTCTTCTCGATTCTTGTCTTCTCCGGTGAGAGGCCCAGTGGTGCACCTGCTGGATGGAATGGTACCTCAGTTTTTACTTTCAAACGCAGCTCCTTTCTGTTCTCATCATTGGCTGTTAACCACTTTACATCTCACCAGCAGCTAGAGGGTACACAGTTCTCTAAAACCCCTTCAGCATTTATTGTTTGTAGACTTTTTGCTGATGGTCAGTCGACTGGTGTGAGTTGAAACCATTTTGTAGATTAGATTGCATGAGTCTAATACTTCCTGAGGTTGAGCTTTTATCCACTTTCCTTTTTTTTTAAAAGACGGTGAGTAAAATTTACCTCTTCATACTATCTCCTTGAAACATTTGCCTGTTTTGAATTTTTTAATCCATTCCCCACCTCAGCACAATTTTGAGGGCAGGTGTCTTTACAGCCCTGAGTCCTTGTGAATGCTAAGTGACCATTAGCTGTGGGTTAAAAGCCGCTCTTGCGGGAAACGGCCACGAGGCGGCAGCATTTCTCCTTTAGCAAATCTGGTCACTAGGGCAACAAAGCCTTAATGGAAGTCGTGTTCTAGATTGTAAATTACAATGGAATGTGCCAGGAAAAAACCTTTTAAAGTTATGTCTCATTACTTCCTGTTCTTATTTTTAATTTAATTTTTAGTTGTTAATCACAGCAAATTTGATTACAATGTTTTGTTTGTTCTAGGTGTGCAAGATGTGGTTCTTTCATACATATACATAGATCTATTCATCTTCGGATCCTTTTCCCACGCAGGTTGTGACACAATGTTGAGTGGTCTTCTCTTGGAATTACGTACGTCTTTGGTGATTATATATTTCACATGTGTTTTTATATGTCTATTAGCCCCAATATAGTAATGTGTCCCATCCATCCTCACACCTTTCCATTTGGTGAACCATACGTTTTTGTACTGAATCTGTGATTGCCTTTCTCCGTGGATATATCTCGGTTGGTATCAATTCGTAGGTAACACCTGTAACTGATATGGTAGGATATGTGTCTTTCGCTTTGCCACTCACTAAAAGTTGCGTGATTACTTCTAGCCTCATCTAGGGTGCTGCAAATGGCATTGCTTCATTTTTTCGCTAGCTCATATTCCATCTGTACATGTAGCAGTTCTTCTTTGTCCACCCATCTGTCGGTGGACTTTTTGGTGACTTCCGTATCTTGGCTATTGTAATCCTATGCAATGCAGATTTGCCTGCCTGTGTCTTTCCAATTGTGTCTTCTTAGGTTATAGGTCCAGGTGTAGGTCTACTGGATCATATGGTAGCTCTGAGTTAACCTTTTAAAGGCACCTCCATTCTGTTCTCTTTAGTGGCTCTTTCCAGGTTACGTCCCACTTAAAGTTGAGGGTATGCATTTCTCCACAGCACCTTTAGCATTTATTCTTTGTAGTTTTTTGCTGATGGTTATTCTGACGGGTGTGAGCTGAGACCTCTTTGTGGTTGAATTTGCATGCATGTGTCTCATAATCCGTTGAAATTGAGCTTTAAGGCATGTCCTTTTTATTTTTCCAGCTGTGATTACGGCTTAGTTCTTCAAAGTGTTTTCTTAAAGTATGTGTCCCATTCTGAAATATTTTAACCATTACATTCCTCAAGACATTTTGAGGGTAGGTTTCATTTACAGCACTGCAGTACCTGTTCATATGAAGTGACCATTAGCCCAGGCTTTAAAGCTGCTTTTGCAGGTAACGGCCAGAGGGTGGCAGCCTTTCTACGTTCCCCACGCTGGTACTTGGGAAACAGACCTACCCGCCAGTGGTGTTCTTCGGTTATAAATTAGAGTGGAATGTGCTCGGATAAACCCACAAATGCTGATGTCTCCTTACATTTGTTGGTTTTTTAAATTTAATTGATATTTTTTACTGGAGTAATATTCCATTGTATACAAGGACCACTTCTTCTTGGTGCATTCCTCTGTTGATGGACATTTTTGTTGCTTCCAAGTGTTGACAATGGTAAAGATTGCTGGCGTACAGGTTTGCCAGCCTGTGACTTTTTGATTCTCATTTTCTCAGGTGATAGGCCCAGCAGATGGTATGCTCGATTCACTGGTAGCTCAATGTCTACCTTTTCAAAGCACCTCCACTGTGTTTTCATTAGAGGCTCTTCCCACGTCCCCCTTAGAGCTGAGGGTACACATTTCTCCACAATCCCTTCAGCCTTTATTGTCTGCAGCATTTTTGCTGATGGACATTCTGCCTGGTGTGAGCTGATAGGTTTTTGTAAATTGGGTTTGCGTGTCTTTAAAAATTCCTAGAATTTATCATTTTTCCAGGCGTTTTTCTATTCTGGTATAAAAACAAAGTGTGAGTACAATATACCTCTTGAAATTATCTTGTTGAAAGATTGCCCTCTTTTTAATATTCTGGTGGATTTTCGTCCCCAGGATATTTTTTTGAAGGCAGGTGTCATTTACAGGCCTGCAATGTGTGTCAATATTTAGTAACCATTAGCACTGGGTTTAAGCTGCTGTCGTACAAAACGGCCACAAGGCAGGAGCATTTCTCCATTAGCAAATCTGGTTACTAGGGCAGCAGAGCCCTTCTGGAAGTGGTTTTCCTAGCTTGTAAATTTGAATGGAACATGCCAGGAAAACCCCCCATAAGTTTATGTCTCTATTACTTCTAGTTCCTTGTTTCAATTTTTTTAAATTGGGGTAATGTTTAGAATGATGTTTGTCCAAGTTGTACACACTCTGGTTCATCTACACATTATACATATCTGTATATGTCGAGATCTTCTTCCCACGTAAATTATTACAGAGTGTTCCTGAGACCTCCCTTGCTATATGGTGGGTCTTTTGGATATATGTATATAGTATGTATTTGTATACATATGGTAACGCTAATCTTCATTTATCCAGTCCCCCCACCTTTCCTTTTAGATAAGCATAGTTCTTTTTCAAAGTCTGTGAGTGCCTTTCTCTGTGGAAGTATGTTCATTTGTGTCAGTTATTAGATAACGCCTATAAGTGATATCATAGACTATAGGTCTCTTGCTTTCCGACTTACCTCATGTTTTGTGATTATCTCCAGGCTCATTTGTGGTGCCTCAAAGAGCAGTGTTTCACTCTTTTCCACGGCTAATATTCCATTGTGTACATGGACCCCTTCTTCTTTACCCATTCACCTGTGGATGGACATTTTGGTTGCTTCACTGTCTTGTCTATAGTGAATAAGGCTGCAGTGCAGCTTTTGCAGCCAGGGTCTTCTCGATTCTGGTCTTCTCAGGTGAGAGGCCCAGTGGTGCACCTGCTGGATGGAATGGTACCTCAGTTTTTACTTTCAAACGCAGCTCCTTTCTGTTCTCATCATTGGCTGTTAACCACTTTACATCTCACCAGCAGCTAGAGGGTACACAGTTCTCTGAAACCCCTTCAGCATTTATTGTTTGTAGACGTTTTGCTGATGGTCAGTCGACTGGTGTGAGTTGAAACCATTTTGTAGATTAGATTGCATGAGTCTAATACTTCCTGAGGTTGAGCTTTTATCCACTTTCCTTTTTTTTAAAAGACGGTGAGTAAAATTTACCTCTTCATACTATCTCCTTGAAACATTTGCCTGTTTTGAATTTTTTAATCCATTCCCCACCTCAGCACAATTTTGAGGGCAGGTGTCTTTACAGCCCTGAGTCCTTGTGAATGTTAAGTGACCATTAGCTGTGGGTTAAAAGCCGCTCTTGTGGGAAACGGCCACGAGGCGGCAGCATTTCTCCTTTACCAAATCTGGTCACTAGGGCAACAAAGCCTTAATGGAAGTCGTGTTCTAGATTGTAAATTACAATGGAATGTGCCAGGAAAAAACCTTTTAAAGTTATGTCTCATTACTTCTTGTTCTTATTTTTAATTTAATTTTTAGTTGTTAATCACAGCAAATTTGATTACAATGATTTGTTTGTTCTAGGTGTGCAAGATGTGGTTCTTTCATACATATACATAGATCTATTCATCTTCGGATCCTTTTCCCATGCAGGTTATGACACAATGTTGAGTGGTCTTCTCTTGGAATTGCGTACGTCTTTGTTGATTATATATTTCACATGTGTTTTTATATGTCTGTTAGCCCCAATATAGTAATGTGTCCCATCCTCACACCTTTCCATTTGGTGAACCATACGTTTTTGTACTGAATCTGTGATTGCCTTTCTCCGTGGATATATCTCGGTTGGTATCAATTCGTAGGTAACACCTGTAACTGATATGGTAGGATATGTGTCTTTTGCTTTGCCACTCACTAAAAGTTGCGTGATTACTTCTAGACTCATCTAGGGTGCTGCAAATGGCATTGTTTCATTTTATCGTTAGCTCATAATCCATCTGTACATGTAGCAGTTCTTCTTTGTCCACCCATCTGTCGGCGGACTTTTTGGTGACTTCCATATCTTGGCTATTGTAATCCTGTGCAATGCAGATTTGCCTGCCTCTTTCTTTCCAATACTGTCTTCTTAGGTTATAGGTCCAGGAATAAGCCTCTGGATCATATGGTAGCTCAATGTTTACCTTTTAAAGGCACCTCCACTCTGTTCTCATGAGTGGCTCTTTCCAGGTTACATCCCACTTAAAGTTGAGGGTTTGCATTTCTCCACAGCACCTTCAGCATTTATTCTTTGTAGTTTTTTACTGATGGTTATTCTGACTGGTGCGAGCTGATACGTCTTTGTGGTTGAATTTGCATGTGTCTCATAATCCGTTAAAACTGAGCTTTAAGGCAGGTCCTTTTCATTTTTCAGGCTGTGAGTACAGCTTAGCTCTTCAAAGTGTTTTCTTAAAGTATGTGTCCCATTTTAAAAATTTTTGGCCATTACCTCCCTCAAGACATTTTGCGGTGACCATTAACACAGGCTTAAACCTGCGTTTGCAGGTAACGGCCAGAGGGCGGCAGTCTTTCTACGTTCCCCACGCTGGTACTAGGGAAACAGACCTTCCGGCCAGTGGTGTTCCTCGGTTATAAATAATTAGAGTGGAATGTGCCTGAATAAACCCACAAATGCCGATGTCTCCTTCCTTATGTTTGTCTTTTAAATGTAACTTACATTTTTTATTGGAGTAATATTCCATTGCGTACATGCAACAGTTCTTCTTGGTGCATTCCTCTGTTGATGGACATTTTCATTGCTTCCAAATGTTGGCCATGGTAAATATGGCTGGAGTGCAGGATTGCCAGCCTGTGACGTTTTGATTCTCATTTTCTCAGGAGATAGGCCCAGCAGTGGGTATGACTGATTGACGGGTAGCTCAATGTTTACCTTTTCAAGGCACTTCCATTGTGTTTTCATGAGTGGCTCTTACCACGTCCCCCTTAGAGCCGAGTGTACGCATTCCTCCACAGTCCCTTCAGCATTTATTTTTTGAAGCATTTGTGCTGATGGCCATTCTGACTGCTGTGAGCTGATAGGTTTTTGTAATTTGGGTTTGCATGTCTTTAAAAATTCCTAAAATAAATCATTTTCCCACACATTTTTCCTTTCTCTTAAAAGAAAAAGCTGTGAGTACAATATAGCTCTTGAAATTGTCTTCTTGGAAGGTTGCCCTCTTTTGAAATTTTTGCTCCATTTTTGATCCCAGGATTTATTTGGAGGGCAGGTGTCATTTACAGAATTGCAAGTTGGTGAATATTTAGTGACCTTTAGCAGTGGGTTTAAAGCTGCTGTTGTGGGAAATGGCCACAAGGAGGCAGCGTTTCTCCATTCCCAAATCTGGGTACTAGGGCAGCAGAGCCTTTCTGGAAGTCGTGTTCCTAGGTTGTCAATTAGAATGGAATGTGCCAGGAGAAACCCCCATAAGTTTAGGTCTCATTACTTCTTGCTTTTGTTAATTTTTTTAATCGGGGTAAAGACTAGAATATTGTTTGTCCTCGGGGTACACAATCTGGTTCATTTGTACATTATATATGTCTACTCTACAGATCCTCTTCCCATGTAAAATATTACAGAGTGTTCTGTAGACCTCTCTTGCTATATGGTCGGTCTTTCTGAAATGTGTATATAATATGTAGTTGGATATGTATAGTCACACTAATCTCATTTATCCATTCCCCCCACCTTTCCTTTTAGATGAGCATAGTTGGTTTTCTAAGTCTGTGAGTGTCTTTCTCTGTGGAAATATGTTCATTTGTGTCAGTTATTAGATAACGCCTATAAGGGATATCATAGGATATAGGTCTTTTGCTTTCCGACTTACCTCATGTTTTGTGATTATCTCCAGGCTCATCTCTGGTGCCTCAAAGCGCAGTGTTTCATTGTTTTCCATGGCTAATGTTCCACTGCGTACATGGACCCCTTCTTCTTTATCCATTCACCTGTTGATGGACATTTCGGTTGCTTCCCATCTTGGCTAGTTTGAATAAGGCTGCAGTGCAGCTTTTGCAGCCTCTGTCTTTTCGATTCGGGTCTTCTCAGGTGAGAGGCCCAGTGGTGTGCCTGCTGGATTGAATGGTACCTCAGTTTTTACTTTTAAACGCAGTTCCTTTCTGTTCTCATTATTGGCTGTTGACCACTTTACATCTCACCAGCACCTAGAGGTTACACAGTTCTCTACAACCCCATCAGCATTTATTGTTTGTAGACTTTTTGCTGACGGTCAGTCGACAGGTGTGAGTTGAAACCGTTTGGTTGATTAGATTGCATGAGTCTAATAATTTCTGAGGTTGAGCTTTTATCCATTTTCCTGTTTTTGTTTTTTTTTTTTTTTTAAAGAGAGTGAGGAATACTTACTTCTTCATACTATCTTCTTGAAACATTTGCCTGGTTTGAATTATTTTGTCCATTCCCTACCTGAGCACAATTTTTGACGGCAGATGTCCTTTACAGCCCTGAGTCCTGGTGAATTTTAAGTGACCATTAGCTGTGGGTTTAAAGCTGCTCTTGCGGGAAACAGCCACAAGGCGGCAGCGTTTCTCCTTTACCAAATCTGATTACCAGGGCAACAGAGCCTTACTGGAAGTGGTGTGCTTGGTTGTAAATTAGAATGGAATGTGCCAGGAAAAAGCCCTTTAAGTTTATGTGTCATTAATTCCTCGTATTTTTAACATGATTTTTATTCTTTATCACAGCAAATTCGATTACAAGGGTTTGTTTGTTCTAGGTGTGCAAGATGTGGTTCTTTCACACATATACGTATATCTATTCTTCTTCGGAATCTTTTCCCATGTAGGATATGACACAATGTTGAGTAGTCTTCTCTTGGTATTCTGTAGGTCTTTGGTGATTATATATTTCACGTGTGTTTGTATACCCCTGTTAACCTCAGTATGGTGATGTATCCAATCCACACACCTTTCCTTTTTGTGAACCATAAGTTTTTGTGCTGAATCTGTGATTGCCCTTCTCTGTGGAATTATCATTGTTTCTATCAATTTTTAGGTAACACCTATATGTGATATGATAGGATATGTGTCTTTTGCTTTCTCACTTACTCCAAGTTGCGTGATTACTTCTAGACTCATCTATGGTGCTGCAAATGGCATTGCTTCATTTTTTCGCTAGCTCATATTCCATCTGTACATGTAGCAGTTCTTCTTTGTCCACCCATCTGTCGGTGGACTTTTTGGTGACTTCCGTATCTTGGCTATTGTAATCCTATGCAATGCAGATTTGCCTGCCTGTGTCTTTCCAATTGTGTCTTCTTAGGTTATAGGTCCAGGTGTAGGTCTACTGGATCATATGGTAGCTCTGAGTTAACCTTTTAAATGCACCTCCATTCTGTTCTCTTTAGTGGCTCTTTCCAGGTTACGTCCCACTTAAAGTTGAGGGTATGCATTTCTCCACAGCACCTTTAGCATTTATTCTTTGTAGTTTTTTGCTGATGGTTATTCTGACGGGTGTGAGCTGAGACCTCTTTGTGGTTGAATTTGCATGTGTCTCATAATCCGTTGAAATTGAGCTTTAAGGCATGTCCTTTTTATTTTTCCAGCTGTGATTACGGCTTAGTTCTTCAAAGTGTTTTCTTAAAGTATGTGTCCCATTTTGAAATATTTTAACCATTACATTCCTCAAGACATTTTGAGGGCAGGTTTCATTTACAGCACTGCAGTACCTGTTCATATGAAGTGACCATTAGCCCAGGCTTTAAAGCTGCTTTTGCAGGTAACGGCCAGAGGGTGGCAGCCTTTCTACGTTCCCCACGCTGGTACTTGGGAAACAGACCTACCCGCCAGTAGTGTTCTTCGGTTATAAATTAGAGTGGAATGTGCTCGGATAAACCCACAAATGCTGATGTCTCCTTACATTTGTTGGTTTTTTAAATTTAATTGATATTTTTTACTGGAGTAATATTCCATTGTATACAAGGACCACTCCTTCTTGGTGCATTCCTCTGTTGATGGACATTTTTGTTGCTTCCAAGTGTTGACAATGGTAAAGATTGCTGGCGTACAGGTTTGCCAGCCTGTGACTTTTTGATTCTCATTTTCTCAGGTGATAGGCCCAGCAGATGGTATGCTCGATTCACTGGTAGCTCAATGTCTACCTTTTCAAAGCACCTCCACTGTGTTTTCATTAGAGGCTATTCCCACGTCCCCCTTAGAGGTGAGGGTACACATTTCTCCACAATCCCTTCAGCCTTTATTGTCTGCAGCATTTTTGCTGATGGACATTCTGCCTGGTGTGAGCTGATAGGTTTTTGTAAATTGGGTTTGCGTGTCTTTAAAAATTCCTAGAATTTATCATTTTTCCAGGCGTTTTTCTATTCTGGTATAAAAACAAAGTGTGAGTACAATATACCTCTTGAAATTATCTTGTTGAAAGATTGCCCTCTTTTTAATATTCTGGTGGATTTTCGTCCCCAGGATATTTTTTTGAAGGCAGGTGTCATTTACAGGCCTGCAATGTGTGTCAATATTTAGTAACCATTAGCACTGGGTTTAAGCTGCCGTCGTACAAAACGGCCACAAGGCAGCAGCATTTCTCCATTAGCAAATCTGGTTACTAGGGCAGCAGAGCCCTTCTGGAAGTGGTTTTCCTAGCTTGTAAATTTGAATGGAACGTGCCAGGAAAACCCCCCATAAGTTTATGTCTCATTACTTCTAGTTCCTTGTTTCAATTTTTTTAAATTGGGGTAATGTTTAGAATGATGTTTGTCCAAGTTGTACACACTCTGGTTCATCTACACATTATACATATCTGTATATGTCGAGATCTTCTTCCCACGTAAATTATTACAGAGTGTTCCTGAGACCTCCCTTGCTATATGGTGGGTCTTTTGGATATATGTATATAGTATGTATTTGTATACATATGGTAACGCTAATCTTCATTTATCCAGTCCCCCCACCTTTCCTTTTAGATAAGCATAGTTCTTTTTCAAAGTCTGTGAGTGCCTTTCTCTGTGGAAGTATGTTCATTTGTGTCAGTTATTAGATAACGCCTATAAGTGATATCATAGACTATAGGTCTCTTGCTTTCCGACTTACCTCATGTTTTGTGATTATCTCCAGGCTCATTTGTGGTGCCTCAAAGAGCAGTGTTTCACTCTTTTCCACGGCTAATATTCCATTGTGTACATGGACCCCTTCTTCTTTACCCATTCACCTGTGGATGGACATTTTGGTTGCTTCACTGTCTTGTCTATAGTGAATAAGGCTGCAGTGCAGCTTTTGCAGCCAGGGTCTTCTCGATTCTGGTCTTCTCAGGTGAGAGGCCCAGTGGTGCACCTGCTGGATGGAATGGTACCTCAGTTTTTACTTTCAAACGCAGCTCCTTTCTGTTCTCATCATTGGCTGTTAACCACTTTACATCTCACCAGCAGCTAGAGGGTACACAGTTCTCTGAAACCCCTTCAGCATTTATTGTTTGTAGACGTTTTGCTGATGGTCAGTCGACTGGTGTGAGTTGAAACCATTTTGTAGATTAGATTGCATGAGTCTAATACTTCCTGAGGTTGAGCTTTTATCCACTTTCCTTTTTTTTAAAAGACGGTTAGTAAAATTTACCTCTTCATACTATCTCCTTGAAACATTTGCCTGTTTTGAATTTTTTAATCCATTCCCCACCTCAGCACAATTTTGAGGGCAGGTGTCTTTACAGCCCTGAGTCCTTGTGAATGTTAAGTGACCATTAGCTGTGGGTTAAAAGCCGCTCTTGTGGGAAACGGCCACGAGGCGGCAGCATTTCTCCTTTACCAAATCTGGTCACTAGGGCAACAAAGCCTTAATGGAAGTCGTGTTCTAGATTGTAAATTACAATGGAATGTGCCAGGAAAAAACCTTTTAAAGTTATGTCTCATTACTTCTTGTTCTTATTTTTAATTTAATTTTTAGTTGTTAATCACAGCAAATTTGATTACAATGATTTGTTTGTTCTAGGTGTGCAAGATGTGGTTCTTTCATACATATACATAGATCTATTCATCTTCGGATCCTTTTCCCATGCAGGTTATGACACAATGTTGAGTGGTCTTCTCTTGGAATTGCGTACGTCTTTGTTGATTATATATTTCACATGTGTTTTTATATGTCTGTTAGCCCCAATATAGTAATGTGTCCCATCCTCACACCTTTCCATTTGGTGAACCATACGTTTTTGTACTGAATCTGTGATTGCCTTTCTCCGTGGATATATCTCGGTTGGTATCAATTCGTAGGTAACACCTGTAACTGATATGGTAGGATATGTGTCTTTTGCTTTGCCACTCACTAAAAGTTGCGTGATTACTTCTAGACTCATCTAGGGTGCTGCAAATGGCATTGTTTCATTTTATCGTTAGCTCATAATCCATCTGTACATGTAGCAGTTCTTCTTTGTCCACCCATCTGTCGGCGGACTTTTTGGTGACTTCCATATCTTGGCTATTGTAATCCTGTGCAATGCAGATTTGCCTGCCTCTTTCTTTCCAATACTGTCTTCTTAGGTTATAGGTCCAGGAATAAGCCTCTGGATCATATGGTAGCTCAATGTTTACCTTTTAAAGGCACCTCCACTCTGTTCTCATGAGTGGCTCTTTCCAGGTTACATCCCACTTAAAGTTGAGGGTTTGCATTTCTCCACAGCACCTTCAGCATTTATTCTTTGTAGTTTTTTACTGATGGTTATTCTGACTGGTGCGAGCTGATACGTCTTTGTGGTTGAATTTGCATGTGTCTCATAATCCGTTAAAACTGAGCTTTAAGGCAGGTCCTTTTCATTTTTCAGGCTGTGAGTACAGCTTAGCTCTTCAAAGTGTTTTCTTAAAGTATGTGTCCCATTTTAAAAATTTTTGGCCATTACCTCCCTCAAGACATTTTGCGGTGACCATTAACACAGGCTTAAACCTGCGTTTGCAGGTAACGGCCAGAGGGCGGCAGTCTTTCTACGTTCCCCACGCTGGTACTAGGGAAACAGACCTTCCGGCCAGTGGTGTTCCTCGGTTATAAATAATTAGAGTGGAATGTGCCTGAATAAACCCACAAATGCCGATGTCTCCTTCCTTATGTTTGTCTTTTAAATGTAACTTACATTTTTTATTGGAGTAATATTCCATTGCGTACATGCAACAGTTCTTCTTGGTGCATTCCTCTGTTGATGGACATTTTCATTGCTTCCAAATGTTGGCCATGGTAAATATGGCTGGAGTGCAGGATTGCCAGCCTGTGACGTTTTGATTCTCATTTTCTCAGGAGATAGGCCCAGCAGTGGGTATGACTGATTGACGGGTAGCTCAATGTTTACCTTTTCAAGGCACTTCCATTGTGTTTTCATGAGTGGCTCTTACCACGTCCCCCTTAGAGCCGAGTGTACGCATTCCTCCACAGTCCCTTCAGCATTTATTTTTTGAAGCATTTGTGCTGATGGCCATTCTGACTGCTGTGAGCTGATAGGTTTTTGTAATTTGGGTTTGCATGTCTTTAAAAATTCCTAAAATAAATCATTTTCCCACACATTTTTCCTTTCTCTTAAAAGAAAAAGCTGTGAGTACAATATAGCTCTTGAAATTGTCTTCTTGGAAGGTTGCCCTCTTTTGAAATTTTTGCTCCATTTTTGATCCCAGGATTTATTTGGAGGGCAGGTGTCATTTACAGAATTGCAAGTTGGTGAATATTTAGTGACCTTTAGCAGTGGGTTTAAAGCTGCTGTTGTGGGAAATGGCCACAAGGAGGCAGCGTTTCTCCATTCCCAAATCTGGGTACTAGGGCAGCAGAGCCTTTCTGGAAGTCGTGTTCCTAGGTTGTCAATTAGAATGGAATGTGCCAGGAGAAACCCCCATAAGTTTAGGTCTCATTACTTCTTGCTTTTGTTAATTTTTTTAATCGGGGTAAAGACTAGAATATTGTTTGTCCTCGGGGTACACAATCTGGTTCATTTGTACATTATATATGTCTACTCTACAGATCCTCTTCCCATGTAAAATATTACAGAGTGTTCTGTAGACCTCTCTTGCTATATGGTCGGTCTTTCTGAAATGTGTATATAATATGTAGTTGGATATGTATAGTCACACTAATCTCATTTATCCATTCCCCCCACCTTTCCTTTTAGATGAGCATAGTTGGTTTTCTAAGTCTGTGAGTGTCTTTCTCTGTGGAAATATGTTCATTTGTGTCAGTTATTAGATAACGCCTATAAGGGATATCATAGGATATAGGTCTTTTGCTTTCCGACTTACCTCATGTTTTGTGATTATCTCCAGGCTCATCTCTGGTGCCTCAAAGCGCAGTGTTTCATTGTTTTCCATGGCTAATGTTCCACTGCGTACATGGACCCCTTCTTCTTTATCCATTCACCTGTTGATGGACATTTCGGTTGCTTCCCATCTTGGCTAGTTTGAATAAGGCTGCAGTGCAGCTTTTGCAGCCTCTGTCTTTTCGATTCGGGTCTTCTCAGGTGAGAGGCCCAGTGGTGTGCCTGCTGGATTGAATGGTACCTCAGTTTTTACTTTTAAACGCAGTTCCTTTCTGTTCTCATTATTGGCTGTTGACCACTTTACATCTCACCAGCACCTAGAGGTTACACAGTTCTCTACAACCCCATCAGCATTTATTGTTTGTAGACTTTTTGCTGACGGTCAGTCGACAGGTGTGAGTTGAAACCTTTTGGTTGATTAGATTGCATGAGTCTAATAATTTCTGAGGTTGAGCTTTTATCCATTTTCCTGTTTTTGTTTTTTTTTTTTTTTTAAAGAGAGTGAGGAATACTTACTTCTTCATACTATCTTCTTGAAACATTTGCCTGGTTTGAATTATTTTGTCCATTCCCTACCTGAGCACAATTTTTGACGGCAGATGTCCTTTACAGCCCTGAGTCCTTGTGAATTTTAAGTGACCATTAGCTGTGGGTTTAAAGCTGCTCTTGCGGGAAACAGCCACAAGGCGGCAGCGTTTCTCCTTTACCAAATCTGATTACCAGGGCAACAGAGCCTTACTGGAAGTGGTGTGCTTGGTTGTAAATTAGAATGGAATGTGCCAGGAAAAAGCCCTTTAAGTTTATGTGTCATTAATTCCTCGTATTTTTAACATGATTTTTATTCTTTATCACAGCAAATTCGATTACAAGGGTTTGTTTGTTCTAGGTGTGCAAGATGTGTTTCTTTCACACATATACGTATATCTATTCTTCTTCGGAATCTTTTCCCATGTAGGATATGACACAATGTTGAGTAGTCTTCTCTTGGTATTCTGTAGGTCTTTGGTGATTATATATTTCACGTGTGTTTGTATACCCCTGTTAACCTCAGTATGGTGATGTATCCAATCCACACACCTTTCCTTTTTGTGAACCATAAGTTTTTGTGCTGAATCTGTGATTGCCCTTCTCTGTGGAATTATCATTGTTTCTATCAATTTTTAGGTAACACCTATATGTGATATGATAGGATATGTGTCTTTTGCTTTCTCACTTACTCCAAGTTGCGTGATTACTTCTAGACTCATCTATGGTGCTGCAAATGGCATTGCTTCATTTTTTCGCTAGCTCATATTCCATCTGTACATGTAGCAGTTCTTCTTTGTCCACCCATCTGTCGGTGGACTTTTTGGTGACTTCCGTATCTTGGCTATTGTAATCCTATGCAATGCAGATTTGCCTGCCTGTGTCTTTCCAATTGTGTCTTCTTAGGTTATAGGTCCAGGTGTAGGTCTACTGGATCATATGGTAGCTCTGAGTTAACCTTTTAAATGCACCTCCATTCTGTTCTCTTTAGTGGCTCTTTCCAGGTTACGTCCCACTTAAAGTTGAGGGTATGCATTTCTCCACAGCACCTTTAGCATTTATTCTTTGTAGTTTTTTGCTGATGGTTATTCTGACGGGTGTGAGCTGAGACCTCTTTGTGGTTGAATTTGCATGTGTCTCATAATCCGTTGAAATTGAGCTTTAAGGCATGTCCTTTTTATTTTTCCAGCTGTGATTACGGCTTAGTTCTTCAAAGTGTTTTCTTAAAGTATGTGTCCCATTTTGAAATATTTTAACCATTACATTCCTCAAGACATTTTGAGGGCAGGTTTCATTTACAGCACTGCAGTACCTGTTCATATGAAGTGACCATTAGCCCAGGCTTTAAAGCTGCTTTTGCAGGTAACGGCCAGAGGGTGGCAGCCTTTCTACGTTCCCCACGCTGGTACTTGGGAAACAGACCTACCCGCCAGTAGTGTTCTTCGGTTATAAATTAGAGTGGAATGTGCTCGGATAAACCCACAAATGCTGATGTCTCCTTACATTTGTTGGTTTTTTAAATTTAATTGATATTTTTTACTGGAGTAATATTCCATTGTATACAAGGACCACTACTTCTTGGTGCATTCCTCTGTTGATGGACATTTTTGTTGCTTCCAAGTGTTGACAATGGTAAAGATTGCTGGCGTACAGGTTTGCCAGCCTGTGACTTTTTGATTCTCATTTTCTCAGGTGATAGGCCCAGCAGATGGTATGCTCGATTCACTGGTAGCTGAATGTCTACCTTTTCAAAGCACCTCCACTGTGTTTTCATTAGAGGCTCTTCCCACGTCCCCCTTAGAGCTGAGGGTACACATTTCTCCACAATCCCTTCAGCCTTTATTGTCTGCAGCATTTTTGCTGATGGACATTCTGCCTGGTGTGAGCTGATAGGTTTTTGTAAATTGGGTTTGCGTGTCTTTAAAAATTCCTAGAATTTATCATTTTTCCAGGCGTTTTTCTATTCTGGTATAAAAACAAAGTGTGAGTACAATATACCTCTTGAAATTATCTTGTTGAAAGATTGCCCTCTTTTTAATATTCTGGTGGATTTTCGTCCCCAAGATATTTTTTTGAAGGCAGGTGTCATTTACAGGCCTGCAATGTGTGTCAATATTTAGTAACCATTAGCACTGGGTTTAAGCTGCCGTCGTACCAAACGGCCACAAGGCAGGAGCATTTCTCCATTAGCAAATCTGGTTACTAGGGCAGCAGAGCCCTTCTGGAAGTGGTTTTCCTAGCTTGTAAATTTGAATGGAACGTGCCAGGAAAACCCCCCATAAGTTTATGTCTCATTACTTCTAGTTCCTTGTTTCAATTTTTTTAAATTGGGGTAATGTTTAGAATGATGTTTGTCCAAGTTGTACACACTCTGGTTCATCTACACATTATACATATCTGTATATGTCGAGATCTTCTTCCCATGTAAATTATTACAGAGTGTTCCTGAGACCTCCCTTGCTATATGGTGGGTCTTTTGGATATATGTATATAGTATGTATTTGTATACATATGGTAACGCTAATCTTCATTTATCCAGTCCCCCCACCTTTCCTTTTAGATAAGCATAGTTCTTTTTCAAAGTCTGTGAGTGCCTTTCTCTGTGGAAGTATGTTCATTTGTGTCAGTTATTAGATAATGCCTATAAGTGATATCATAGACTATAGGTCTCTTGCTTTCCGACTTACCTCATGTTTTGTGATTATCTCCAGGCTCATTTGTGGTGCCTCAAAGAGCAGTGTTTCACTCTTTTCCACGGCTAATATTCCATTGTGTACATGGACCCCTTCTTCTTTACCCATTCACCTGTGGATGGACATTTTGGTTGCTTCACTGTCTTGTCTATTGTGAATAAGGCTGCAGTGCAGCTTTTGCAGCCCGGGTCTTCTCGATTCTGGTCTTCTCAGGTGAGAGGCCCAGTGGTGCACCTGCTGGATGGAATGGTACCTCAGTTTTTACTTTCAAACGCAGCTCCTTTCTGTTCTCATCATTGGCTGTTAACCACTTTACATCTCACCAGCAGCTAGAGGGTACACAGTTCTCTAAAACCCCTTCAGCATTTATTGTTTGTAGACTTTTTGCTGATGGTCAGTCGACTGGTGTGAGTTGAAACCATTTTGTAGATTAGATTGCATGAGTCTAATACTTCCTGAGGTTGAGCTTTTATCCACTTTCCTTTTTTTTTAAAAGACGGTGAGTAAAATTTACCTCTTCATACTATCTCCTTGAAACATTTGCCTGTTTTGAATTTTTTAATCCATTCCCCACCTCAGCACAATTTTGATGGCAGGTGTCTTTACAGCCCTGAGTCCTTGTGAATGCTAAGTGACCATTAGCTGTGGGTTAAAAGCCGCTCTTGCGGGAAACGGCCACGAGGCGGCAGCATTTCTCCTTTACCAAATCTGGTCACTAGGGCAACAAAGCCTTAATGGAAGTCGTGTTCTAGATTGTAAATTACAATGGAATGTGCCAGGAAAAAACCTTTTAAAGTTATGTCTCATTACTTCCTGTTCTTATTTTTAATTTAATTTTTAGTTGTTAATCACAGCAAATTTGATTACAATGTTTTGTTTGTTCTAGGTGTGCAAGATGTGGTTCTTTCATACATATACATAGATCTATTCATCTTCGGATCCTTTTCCCATGCAGGTTGTGACACAATGTTGAGTGGTCTTCTCTTGGAATTGCGTACGTCTTTGGTGATTATATATTTCACATGTGTTTTTATATGTCTATTAGCCCCAATATAGTAATGTGTCCCATCCTCACACCTTTCCATTTGGTGAACCATACGTTTTTGTACTGAATCTGTGATTGCCTTTCTCCGTGGATATATCTCGGTTGGTATCAATTCGTAGGTAACACCTGTAACTGATATGGAAGGATATGTGTCTTTCGCTTTGCCACTCACTAAAAGTTGCGTGATTACTTCTAGCCTCATCTAGGGTGCTGCAAATGGCATTGCTTCATTTTTTCGCTAGCTCATATTCCATCTGTACATGTAGCAGTTCTTCTTTGTCCACCCATCTGTCGGTGGACTTTTTGGTGACTTCCATATCTTGGCTATTGTAATCCTATGCAATGCAGATTTGCCTGCCTGTGTCTTTCCAATTGTGTCTTCTTAGGTTATAGGTCCAGGTGTAGGTCTACTGGATCATATGGTAGCTCTGAGTTAACCTTTTAAAGGCACCTCCATTCTGTTCTCTTTAGTGGCTCTTTCCAGGTTACGTCCCACTTAAAGTTGAGGGTATGCATTTCTCCACAGCACCTTTAGCATTTATTCTTTGTAGTTTTTTGCTGATGGTTATTCTGACGGGTGTGAGCTGAGACCTCTTTGTGGTTGAATTTGCATGCATGTGTCTCATAATCCATTGAAATTGAGCTTTAAGGCATGTCCTTTTTATTTTTCCAGCTGTGATTACGGCTTAGTTCTTCAAAGTGTTTTCTTAAAGTATGTGTCCCATTCTGAAATATTTTAACCATTACATTCCTCAAGACATTTTGAGGGCAGGTTTCATTTACAGCACTGCAGTACCTGTTCATATGAAGTGACCATTAGCCCAGGCTTTAAAGCTGCTTTTGCAGGTAACGGCCAGAGGGTGGCAGCCTTTCTACGTTCCCCACGCTGGTACTTGGGAAACAGACCTACCCGCCAGTGGTGTTCTTCGGTTATAAATTAGAGTGGAATGTGCTCGGATAAACCCACAAATGCTGATGTCTCCTTACATTTGTTGGTTTTTTAAATTTAATTGATATTTTTTACTGGAGTAATATTCCATTGTATACAAGGACCACTTCTTCTTGGTGCATTCCTCTGTTGATGGACATTTTTGTTGCTTCCAAGTGTTGACAATGGTAAAGATTGCTGGCGTACAGGTTTGCCAGCCTGTGACTTTTTGATTCTCATTTTCTCAGGTGATAGGCCCAGCAGATGGTATGCTCGATTCACTGGTAGCTCAATGTCTACCTTTTCAAAGCACCTCCACTGTGTTTTCATTAGAGGCTCTTCCCACGTCCCCCTTAGAGCTGAGGGTACACATTTCTCCACAATCCCTTCAGCCTTTATTGTCTGCAGCATTTTTGCTGATGGACATTCTGCCTGGTGTGAGCTGATAGGTTTTTGTAAATTGGGTTTGCGTGTCTTTAAAAATTCCTAGAATTTATCATTTTTCCAGGCGTTTTTCTATTCTGGTATAAAAACAAAGTGTGAGTACAATATACCTCTTGAAATTATCTTGTTGAAAGATTGCCCTCTTTTTAATATTCTGGTGGATTTTCGTCCCCAGGATATTTTTTTGAAGGCAGGTGTCATTTACAGGCCTGCAATGTGTGTCAATATTTAGTAACCATTAGCACTGGGTTTAAGCTGCCGTCGTACAAAACGGCCACAAGGCAGCAGCATTTCTCCATTAGCAAATCTGGTTACTAGGGCAGCAGAGCCCTTCTGGAAGTGGTTTTCCTAGCTTGTAAATTTGAATGGAACGTGCCAGGAAAACCCCCCATAAGTTTATGTCTCATTACTTCTAGTTCCTTGTTTCAATTTTTTTAAATTGGGGTAATGTTTAGAATGATTTTTGTCCAAGTTGTACACACTCTGGTTCATCTACACATTATACATATCTGTATATGTCGAGATCTTCTTCCCATGTAAATTATTACAGAGTGTTCCTGAGACCTCCCTTGCTATATGGTGGGTCTTTTGGATATATGTATATAGTATGTATTTGTATACATATGGTAACGCTAATCTTCATTTATCCAGTCCCCCCACCTTTCCTTTTAGATAAGCATAGTTCTTTTTCAAAGTCTGTGAGTGCCTTTCTCTGTGGAAGTATGTTCATTTGTGTCAGTTATTAGATAACGCCTATAAGTGATATCATAGACTATAGGTCTCTTGCTTTCCGACTTACCTCATGTTTTGTGATTATCTCCAGGCTCATTTGTGGTGCCTCAAAGAGCAGTGTTTCACTCTTTTCCACGGCTAATATTCCATTGTGTACATGGACCCCTTCTTCTTTACCCATTCACCTGTGGATGGACATTTTGGTTGCTTCACTGTCTTGTCTATTGTGAATAAGGCTGCAGTGCAGCTTTTGCAGGCAGGGTCTTCTCGATTCTGGTCTTCTCAGGTGAGAGGCCCAGTGGTGCACCTGCTGGATGGAATGGTACCTCAGTTTTTACTTTCAAACGCAGCTCCTTTCTGTTCTCATCATTGGCTGTTAACCACTTTACATCTCACCAGCAGCTAGAGGGTACACAGTTCTCTAAAACCCCTTCAGCATTTATTGTTTGTAGACTTTTTGCTGATGGTCAGTCGACTGGTGTGAGTTGAAACCATTTTGTAGATTAGATTGCATGAGTCTAATACTTCCTGAGGTTGAGCTTTTATCCACTTTCCTTTTTTTTTAAAAGACGGTGAGTAAAATTTACCTCTTCATACTATCTCCTTGAAACATTTGCCTGTTTTGAATTTTTTAATCCATTCCCCACCTCAGCACAATTTTGATGGCAGGTGTCTTTACAGCCCTGAGTCCTTGTGAATGCTAAGTGACCATTAGCTGTGGGTTAAAAGCCGCTCTTGCGGGAAACGGCCACGAGGCGGCAGCATTTCTCCTTTACCAAATCTGGTCACTAGGGCAACAAAGCCTTAATGGAAGTCGTGTTCTAGATTGTAAATTACAATGGAATGTGCCAGGAAAAAACCTTTTAAAGTTATGTCTCATTACTTCCTGTTCTTATTTTTAATTTAATTTTTAGTTGTTAATCACAGCAAATTTGATTACAATGTTTTGTTTGTTCTAGGTGTGCAAGATGTGGTTCTTTCATACATATACATAGATCTATTCATCTTCGGATCCTTTTCCCATGCAGGTTGTGACACAATGTTGAGTGGTCTTCTCTTGGAATTGCGTACGTCTTTGATGATTATATATTTCACATGTGTTATTATATGTCTATTAGCCCCAATATAGTAATGTGTCCCATCCTCACACCTTTCCATTTGGTGAACCATACGTTTTTGTACTGAATCTGTGATTGCCTTTCTCCGTGGATATATCTCGGTTGGTATCAATTCGTAGGTAACACCTGTAACTGATATGGTAGGATATGTGTCTTTCGCTTTGCCACTCACTAAAAGTTGCGTGATTACTTCTAGCCTCATCTAGGGTGCTGCAAATGGCATTGCTTCATTTTTTCGCTAGCTCATATTCCATCTGTACATGTAGCAGTTCTTCTTTGTCCACCCATCTGTCGGTGGACTTTTTGGTGACTTCCGTATCTTGGCTATTGTAATCCTATGCAATGCAGATTTGCCTGCCTGTGTCTTTCCAATTGTGTCTTCTTAGGTTATAGGTCCAGGTGTAGGTCTACTGGATCATATGGTAGCTCTGAGTTAACCTTTTAAAGGCACCTCCATTCTGTTCTCTTTAGTGGCTCTTTCCAGGTTACGTCCCACTTAAAGTTGAGGGTATGCATTTCTCCACAGCACCTTTAGCATTTATTCTTTGTAGTTTTTTGCTGATGGTTATTCTGACGGGTGTGAGCTGAGACCTCTTTGTGGTTGAATTTGCATGCATGTGTCTCATAATCCGTTGAAATTGAGCTTTAAGGCATGTCCTTTTTATTTTTCCAGCTGTGATTACGGCTTAGTTCTTCAAAGTGTTTTCTTAAAGTATGTGTCCCATTCTGAAATATTTTAACCATTACATTCCTCAAGACATTTTGAGGGCAGGTTTCATTTACAGCACTGCAGTACCTGTTCATATGAAGTGACCATTAGCCCAGGCTTTAAAGCTGCTTTTGCAGGTAACGGCCAGAGGGTGGCAGCCTTTCTACGTTCCCCACGCTGGTACTTGGGAAACAGACCTACCCGCCAGTGGTGTTCTTCGGTTATAAATTAGAGTGGAATGTGCTCGGATAAACCCACAAATGCTGATGTCTCCTTACATTTGTTGGTTTTTTAAATTTAATTGATATTTTTTACTGGAGTAATATTCCATTGTATACAAGGACCACTTCTTCTTGGTGCATTCCTCTGTTGATGGACATTTTTGTTGCTTCCAAGTGTTGACAATGGTAAAGATTGCTGGCGTACAGGTTTGCCAGCCTGTGACTTTTTGATTCTCATTTTCTCAGGTGATAGGCCCAGCAGATGGTATGCTCGATTCACTGGTAGCTCAATGTCCACCTTTTCAAAGCACCTCCACTGTGTTTTCATTAGAGGCTCTTCCCACGTCCCCCTTAGAGCTGAGGGTACACATTTCTCCACAATCCCTTCAGCCTTTATTGTCTGCAGCATTTTTGCTGATGGACATTCTGCCTGGTGTGAGCTGATAGGTTTTTGTAAATTGGGTTTGCATGTCTTTAAAAATTCCTAGAATTTATCATTTTTCCAGGCGTTTTTCTATTCTGGTATAAAAACAAAGTGTGAGTACAATATACCTCTTGAAATTATCTTGTTGAAAGATTGCCCTCTTTTTAATATTCTGGTGGATTTTCGTCCCCAGGATATTTTTTTGAAGGCAGGTGTCATTTACAGGCCTGCAATGTGTGTCAATATTTAGTAACCATTAGCACTGGGTTTAAGCTGCTGTCGTACAAAACGGCCACAAGGCAGGAGCATTTCTCCATTAGCAAATCTGGTTACTAGGGCAGCAGAGCCCTTCTGGAAGTGGTTTTCCTAGCTTGTAAATTTGAATGGAACGTGCCAGGAAAACCCCCCATAAGTTTATGTCTCATTACTTCTAGTTCCTTGTTTCAATTTTTTTAAATTGGGGTAATGTTTAGAATGATGTTTGTCCAAGTTGTACACACTCTGGTTCATCTACACATTATACATATCTGTATATGTCGAGATCTTCTTCCCATGTAAATTATTACAGAGTGTTCCTGAGACCTCCCTTGCTATATGGTGGGTCTTTTGGATATATGTATATAGTATGTATTTGTATACATATGGTAACGCTAATCTTCATTTATCCAGTCCCCCCACCTTTCCTTTTAGATAAGCATAGTTCTTTTTCAAAGTCTGTGAGTGCCTTTCTCTGTGGAAGTATGTTCATTTGTGTCAGTTATTAGATAACGCCTATAAGTGATATCATAGACTACAGGTCTCTTGCTTTCCGACTTACCTCATGTTTTGTGATTATCTCCAGGCTCATTTGTGGTGCCTCAAAGAGCAGTGTTTCACTCTTTTCCACGGCTAATATTCCATTGTGTACATGGACCCCTTCTTCTTTACCCATTCACCTGTGGATGGACATTTTGGTTGCTTCACTGTCTTGTCTATTGTGAATAAGGCTGCAGTGCAGCTTTTGCAGCCAGGGTCTTCTCGATTCTGGTCTTCTCAGGTGAGAGGCCCAGTGGTGCACCTGCTGGATGGAATGGTACCTCAGTTTTTACTTTCAAACGCAGCTCCTTTCTGTTCTCATCATTGGCTGTTAACCACTTTACATCTCACCAGCAGCTAGAGGGTACACAGTTCTCTAAAACCCCTTCAGCATTTATTGTTTGTAGACTTTTTGCTGATGGTCAGTCGACTGGTGTGAGTTGAAACCATTTTGTAGATTAGATTGCATGAGTCTAATACTTCCGGAGGTTGAGCTTTTATCCACTTTCCTTTTTTTTTAAAAGACTGTGAGTAAAATTTACCTCTTCATACTATCTCCTTGAAACATTTGCCTGTTTTGAATTTTTTAATCCATTCCCCACCTCAGCACAATTTTGAGGGCAGGTGTCTTTACAGCCCTGAGTCCTTGTGAATGTTAAGTGACCATTAGCTGTGGGTTAAAAGCCGCTCTTGCGGGAAACGGCCACGAGGCGGCAGCATTTCTCCTTTACCAAATCTGGTCACTAGGGCAACAAAGCCTTAATGGAAGTCGTGTTCTAGATTGTAAATTACAATGGAATGTGCCAGGAAAAAACCTTTTAAAGTTATGTCTCATTACTTCTTGTTCTTATTTTTAATTTAATTTTTAGTTGTTAATCACAGCAAATTTGATTACAATGTTTTGTTTGTTCTAGGTGTGCAAGATGTGGTTCTTTCATACATATACATAGATCTATTCATCTTCGGATCCTTTTCCCATGCAGGTTGTGACACAATGTTGAGTGGTCTTCTCTTGGAATTGCGTACGTCTTCGGTGATTATATATTTCACATGTGTTTTTATATGTCTGTTAGCCCCAATATAGTAATGTGTCCCATCCTCACACCTTTCCATTTGGTGAACCATACGTTTTTGTACTGAATCTGTGATTGCCTTTCTCCGTGGATATATCTCGGTTGGTATCAATTCGTAGGTAACACCTGTAACTGATATGGTAGGATATGTGTCTTTCGCTTTGCCACTCACTAAAAGTTGCGTGATTACTTCTAGACTCATCTAGGGTGCTGCAAATGGCATTGCTTCATTTTTTCGCTAGCTCATATTCCATCTGTACATGTAGCAGTTCTTCTTTGTCCACCCATCTGTCGGTGGACTTTTTGGTGACTTCCGTATCTTGGCTATTGTAATCCTATGCAATGCAGATTTGCCTGCCTGTGTCTTTCCAATTGTGTCTTCTTAGGTTATAGGTCCAGGTGTAGGTCTACTGGATCATATGGTAGCTCTGAGTTAACCTTTTAAAGGCACCTCCATTCTGTTCTCTTTAGTGGCTCTTTCCAGGTTACGTCCCACTTAAAGTTGAGGGTATGCATTTCTCCACAGCACCTTTAGCATTTATTCTTTGTAGTTTTTTGCTGATGGTTCTTGTGACGGGTGTGAGCTGAGACCTCTTTGTGGTTGAATTTGCATGTGTCTCATAATCCGTTGAAATTGAGCTTTAAGGCATGTCCTTTTTATTTTTCCAGCTGTGATTACGGCTTAGTTCTTCAAAGTGTTTTCTTAAAGTATGTGTCCCATTTTGAAATATTTTAACCATTACATTCCTCAAGACATTTTGAGGGCAGGTTTCATTTACAGCACTGCAGTACCTGTTCATATGAAGTGACCATTAGCCCAGGCTTTAAAGCTGCTTTTGCAGGTAACGGCCAGAGGGTGGCAGCCTTTCTACGTTCCCCACGCTGGTACTTGGGAAACAGACCTACCCGCCAGTGGTGTTCTTCGGTTATAAATTAGAGTGGAATGTGCTCGGATAAACCCACAAATGCTGATGTCTCCTTACATTTGTTGGTTTTTTAAATTTAATTGATATTTTTTACTGGAGTAATATTCCATTGTATACAAGGACCACTTCTTCTTGGTGCATTCCTCTGTTGATGGACATTTTTGTTGCTTCCAAGTGTTGACAATGGTAAAGATTGCTGGCGTACAGGTTTGCCAGCCTGTGACTTTCTGATTCTCATTTTCTCAGGTGATAGGCCCAGCAGATGGTATGCTCGATTCACTGGTAGCTCAATGTCTACCTTTTCAAAGCACCTCCACTGTGTTTTCATTAGAGGCTCTTCCCACGTCCCCCTTAGAGCTGAGGGTACACATTTCTCCACAATCCCTTCAGCCTTTATTGTCTGCAGCATTTTTGCTGATGGACATTCTGCCTGGTGTGAGCTGATAGGTTTTTGTAAATTGGGTTTGCGTGTCTTTAAAAATTCCTAGAATTTATCATTTTTCCAGGCGTTTTTCTATTCTGGTATAAAAACAAAGTGTGAGTACAATATACCTCTTGAAATTATCTTGTTGAAAGATTGCCCTCTTTTTAATATTCTGGTGGATTTTCGTCCCCAGGATATTTTTTTGAAGGCAGGTGTCATTTACAGGCCTGCAATGTGTGTCAATATTTAGTAACCATTAGCACTGGGTTTAAGCTGCTGTCGTACAAAACGGCCACAAGGCAGGAGCATTTCTCCATTAGCAAATCTGGTTACTAGGGCAGCAGAGCCCTTCTGGAAGTGGTTTTCCTAGCTTGTAAATTTGAATGGAACGTGCCAGGAAAACCCCCCATAAGTTTATGTCTCATTACTTCTAGTTCCTTGTTTCAATTTTTTTAAATTGGGGTAATGTTTAGAATGATGTTTGTCCAAGTTGTACACACTCTGGTTCATCTACACATTATACATATCTGTATATGTCGAGATCTTCTTCCCATGTAAATTATTACAGAGTGTTCCTGAGACCTCCCTTGCTATATGGTGGGTCTTTTGGATATATGTATATAGTATGTATTTGTATACATATGGTAACGCTAATCTTCATTTATCCAGTCCCCCCACCTTTCCTTTTAGATAAGCATAGTTATTTTTCAAAGTCTGTGAGTGCCTTTCTCTGTGGAAGGATGTTCATTTGTGTCAGTTATTAGATAACGCCTATAAGTGATATCATAGACTATAGGTCTCTTGCTTTCCGACTTACCTCATGTTTTGTGATTATCTCCAGGCTCATTTGTGGTGCCTCAAAGAGCAGTGTTTCACTCTTTTCCACGGCTAATATTCCATTGTGTACATGGACCCCTTCTTCTTTACCCATTCACCTGTGGATGGACATTTTGGTTGCTTCACTGTCTTGTCTATTGTGAATAAGGCTGCAGTGCAGCTTTTGCAGCCAGGGTCTTCTCGATTCTGGTCTTCTCAGGTGAGAGGCCCAGTGGTGCACCTGCTGGATGGAATGGTACCTCAGTTTTTACTTTCAAACGCAGCTCCTTTCTGTTCTCATCATTGGCTGTTAACCACTTTACATCTCACCAGCAGCTAGAGGGTACACAGTTCTCTAACACCCCTTCAGCATTTATTGTTTCTAGACTTTTTGCTGATGGTCAGTCGACTGGTGTGAGTTGAAACCATTTTGTAGATTAGATTGCATGAGTCTAATACTTCCTGAGGTTGAGCTTTTATCCACTTTCCTTTTTTTTTAAAAGACGGTGAGTAAAATTTACCTCTTCATACTATCTCCTTGAAACATTTGCCTGTTTTGAATTTTTTAATCCATTCCCCACCTCAGCACAATTTTGATGGCAGGTGTCTTTACAGCCCTGAGTCCTTGTGAATGCTAAGTGACCATTAGCTGTGGGTTAAAAGCCGCTCTTGTGGGAAACGGCCACGAGGCGGCAGCATTTCTCCTTTACCAAATCTGGTCACTAGGGCAACAAAGCCTTAATGGAAGTCGTGTTCTAGATTGTAAATTACAATGGAATGTGCCAGGAAAAAACCTTTTAAAGTTATGTCTCATTACTTCTTGTTCTTATTTTTAATTTAATTTTTAGTTGTTAATCACAGCAAATTTGATTACAATGTTTTGTTTGTTCTAGGTGTGCAAGATGTGGTTCTTTCATACATATACATAGATCTATTCATCTTCGGATCCTTTTCCCATGCAGGTTGTGACACAATGTTGAGTGGTCTTCTCTTGGAATTGCGTACGTCTTTGGTGATTATATATTTCACATGTGTTTTTATATGTCTATTAGCCCCAATATAGTAATGTGTCCCATCCTCACACCTTTCCATTTGGTGAACCATACGTTTTTGTACTGAATCTGTGATTGCCTTTCTCCGTTGATATATCTCGGTTGGTATCAATTCGTAGGTAACACCTGTAACTGATATGGTAGGATATGTGTCTTTCGCTTTGCCACTCACTAAAAGTTGCGTGATTACTTCTAGACTCATCTAGGGTGCTGCAAATGGCATTGCTTCATTTTTTCGCTAGCTCATATTCCATCTGTACATGTAGCAGTTCTTCTTTGTCCACCCATCTGTCGGTGGACTTTTTGGTGACTTTCGTATCTTGGCTATTGTAATCCTATGCAATGCAGATTTGCCTGCCTGTGTCTTTCCAATTGTGTCTTCTTAGGTTATAGGTCCAGGTGTAGGTCTACTGGATCATATGGTAGCTCTGAGTTAACCTTTTAAAGGCACCTCCATTCTGTTCTCTTTAGTGGCTCTTTCCAGGTTACGTCCCACTGAAAGTTGAGGGTATGCATTTCTCCACAGCACCTTTAGCATTTATTCTTTGTAGTTTTTTGCTGATGGTTATTCTGACGGGTGTGAGCTGAGACCTCTTTGTGGTTGAATTTGCATGTGTCTCATAATCCGTTGAAATTGAGCTTTAAGGCATGTCCTTTTTATTTTTCCAGCTGTGATTACGGCTTAGTTCTTCAAAGTGTTTTCTTAAAGTATGTGTCCCATTTTGAAATATTTTAACCATTACATTCCTCAAGACATTTTGAGGGCAGGTTTCATTTACAGCACTGCAGTACCTGTTCATATGAAGTGACCATTAGCCCAGGCTTTAAAGCTGCTTTTGCAGGTAACGGCCAGAGGGTGGCAGCCTTTCTACGTTCCCCACGCTGGTACTTGGGAAACAGACCTACCCGCCAGTGGTGTTCTTCGGTTATAAATTAGAGTGGAATGTGCTCGGATAAACCCACAAATGCTGATGTCTCCTTACATTTGTTGGTTTTTAAAATTTAATTGATATTTTTTACTGGAGTAATATTCCATTGTATACAAGGACCACTTCTTCTTGGTGCATTCCTCTGTTGATGGACATTTTTGTTGCTTCCAAGTGTTGACAATGGTAAAGATTGCTGGCGTACAGGTTTGCCAGCCTGTGACTTTTTGATTCTCATTTTCTCAGGTGATAGGCCCAGCAGATGGTATGCTCGATTCACTGGTAGCTCAATGTCTACCTTTTCAAAGCACCTCCACTGTGTTTTCATTAGAGGCTCTTCCCACGTCCCCCTTAGAGCTGAGGGTACACATTTCTCCACAATCCCTTCAGCCTTTATTGTCTGCAGCATTTTTGCTGATGGACATTCTGCCTGGTGTGAGCTGATAGGTTTTTGTAAATTGGGTTTGCGTGTCTTTAAAAATTCCTAGAATTTATCATTTTTCCAGGCGTTTTTCTATTCTGGTATAAAAACAAAGTGTGAGTACAATATACCTCTTGAAATTATCTTGTTGAAAGATTGCCCTCTTTTTAATATTCTGGTGGATTTTCGTCCCCAGGATATTTTTTTGAAGGCAGGTGTCATTTACAGGCCTGCAATGTGTGTCAATATTTAGTAACCATTAGCACTGGGTTTAAGCTGCTGTCGTACAAAACGGCCACAAGGCAGGAGCATTTCTCCATTAGCAAATCTGGTTACTAGGGCAGCAGAGCCCTTCTGGAAGTGGTTTTCCTAGCTTGTAAATTTGAATGGAACGTGCCAGGAAAACCCCCCATAAGTTTATGTCTCTATTACTTCTAGTTCCTTGTTTCAATTTTTTTAAATTGGGGTAATGTTTAGAATGATGTTTGTCCAAGTTGTACACACTCTCGTTCATCTACACATTATACATATCTGTATATGTCGAGATCTTCTTCCCACGTAAATTATTACAGAGTGTTCCTGAGACCTCCCTTGCTATATGGTGGGTCTTTTGGATATATGTATATAGTATGTATTTGTATACATATGGTAACGCTAATCTTCATTTATCCAGTCCCCCCACCTTTCCTTTTAGATAAGCATAGTTCTTTTTCAAAGTCTGTGAGTGCCTTTCTCTGTGGAAGTATGTTCATTTGTGTCAGTTATTAGATAACTCCTATAAGTGATATCATAGACTACAGGTCTCTTGCTTTCCGACTTACCTCATGTTTTGTGATTATCTCCAGGCTCATTTGTGGTGCCTCAAAGAGCAGTGTTTCACTCTTTTCCACGGCTAATATTCCATTGTGTACATGGACCCCTTCTTCTTTACCCATTCACCTGTGGATGGACATTTTGGTTGCTTCACTGTCTTGTCTATTGTGAATAAGGCTGCAGTGCAGCTTTTGCAGCCAGGGTCTTCTCGATTCTGGTCTTCTCAGGTGAGAGGCCCAGTGGTGCACCTGCTGGATGGAATGGTACCTCAGTTTTTACTTTCAAACGCAGCTCCTTTCTGTTCTCATCATTGGCTGTTAACCACTTTACATCTCACCAGCAGCTAGAGGGTACACAGTTCTCTAAAACCCCTTCAGCATTTATTGTTTGTAGACTTTTTGCTGATGGTCAGTCAACTGGTGTGAGTTGAAACCATTTTGTAGATTAGATGGCATGAGTCTAATACTTCCTGAGGTTGAGCTTTTATCCACTTTCCTTTTTTTTTAAAAGACGGTGAGTAAAATTTACCTCTTCATACTATCTCCTTGAAACATTTGCCTGTTTTGAATTTTTTAATCCATTCCCCACCTCAGCACAATTTTGATGGCAGGTGTCTTTACAGCCCTGAGTCCTTGTGAATGCTAAGTGACCATTAGCTGTGGGTTAAAAGCCGCTCTTGTGGGAAACGGCCACGAGGCGGCAGCATTTCTTCTTTACGAAATCTGGTCACTAGGGCAACAAAGCCTTAATGGAAGTCGTGTTCTAGATTGTAAATTACAATGGAATGTGCCAGGAAAAAACCTTTTAAAGTTATGTCTCTTTACTTCTTGTTCTTATTTTTAATTTAATTTTTAGTTGTTAATCACAGCAAATTTGATTACAATGTTTTGTTTGTTCTAGGTGTGCAAGATGTGGTTCTTTCATACATATACATAGATCTATTCATCTTCGGATCCTTTCCCCATGCAGGTTGTGACACAATGTTGAGTGGTCTTCTCTTGGAATTGCGTACGTCTTTGGTGATTATATATTTCACATGTGTTTTTATATGTCTATTAGCCCCAATATAGTAATGTGTCCCATCCTCACACCTTTCCATTTGGTGAACCATACGTTTTTGTACTGAATCTGTGATTGCCTTTCTCCGTGGATATATCTCGGTTGGTATCAATTCGTAGGTAACACCTGTAACTGATATGGTAGGATATGTGTCTTTCGCTTTGCCACTCACTAAAAGTTGCGTGATTACTTCTAGACTCATCTAGGGTGCTGCAAATGGCATTGCTTCATTTTTTCGCTAGCTCATATTCCATCTGTACATGTAGCAGTTCTTCTTTGTCCACCCATCTGTCGGTGGACTTTTTGGTGACTTCCGTATCTTGGCTATTGTAATCCTATGCAATGCAGATTTGCCTGCCTGTGTCTTTCCAATTGTGTCTTCTTAGGTTATAGGTCCAGGTGTAGGTCTACTGGATCATATGGTAGCTCTGAGTTAACCTTTTAAAGGCACCTCCATTCTGTTCTCTTTAGTGGCTCTTTCCAGGTTACGTCCCACTGAAAGTTGAGGGTATGCATTTCTCCACAGCACCTTTAGCATTTATTCTTTGTAGTTTTTTGCTGATGGTTATTGTGACGGGTGTGAGCTGAGACCTCTTTGTGGTTGAATTTGCATGTGTCTCATAATCCGTTGAAATTGAGCTTTAAGGCATGTCCTTTTTATTTTTCCAGCTGTGATTACGGCTTAGTTTTTCAAAGTGTTTTCTTAAAGTATGTGTCCCATTTTGAAATATTTTAACCATTACATTCCTCAAGACATTTTGAGGGCAGGTTTCATTTACAGCACTGCAGTACCTGTTCATATGAAGTGACCATTAGCCCAGGCTTTAAAGCTGCTTTTGCAGGTAACGGCCAGAGGGTGGCAGCCTTTCTACGTTCCCCACGCTGGTACTTGGGAAACAGACCTACCCGCCAGTGGTGTTCTTCGGTTATAAATTAGAGTGGAATGTGCTCGGATAAACCCACAAATGCTGATGTCTCCTTACATTTGTTGGTTTTTTAAATTTAATTGATATTTTTTACTGGAGTAATATTCCATTGTATACAAGGACCACTTCTTCTTGGTGCATTCCTCTGTTGATGGACATTTTTGTTGCTTCCAAGTGTTGACAATGGTAAAGATTGCTGGCGTACAGGTTTGCCAGCCTGTGACTTTCTGATTCTCATTTTCTCAGGTGATAGGCCCAGCAGATGGTATGCTCGATTCACTGGTAGCTCAATGTCTACCTTTTCAAAGCACCTCCACTGTGTTTTCATTAGAGGCTCTTCCCACGTCCCCCTTAGAGCTGAGGGTACACATTTCTCCACAATCCCTTCAGCCTTTATTGTCTGCAGCATTTTTGCTGATGGACATTCTGCCTGGTGTGAGCTGATAGGTTTTTGTAAATTGGGTTTGCGTGTCTTTAAAAATTCCTAGAATTTATCATTTTTCCAGGCGTTTTTCTATTCTGGTATAAAAACAAAGTGTGAGTACAATATACCTCTTGAAATTATCTTGTTGAAAGATTGCCCTCTTTTTAATATTCTGGTGGATTTTCGTCCCCAGGATATTTTTTTGAAGGCAGGTGTCATTTACAGGCCTGCAATGTGTGTCAATATTTAGTAACCATTAGCACTGGGTTTAAGCTGCTGTCGTACAAAACGGCCACAAGGCAGGAGCATTTCTCCATTAGCAAATCTGGTTACTAGGGCAGCAGAGCCCTTCTGGAAGTGGTTTTCCTAGCTTGTAAATTTGAATGGAACGTGCCAGGAAAACCCCCCATAAGTTTATGTCTCATTACTTCTAGTTCCTTGTTTCAATTTTTTTAAATTGGGGTAATGTTTAGAATGATGTTTGTCCAAGTTGTACACACTCTGGTTCATCTACACATTATACATATCTGTATATGTCGAGATCTTCTTCCCATGTAAATTATTACAGAGTGTTCCTGAGACCTCCCTTGCTATATGGTGGGTCTTTTGGATATATGTATATAGTATGTATTTGTATACATATGGTAACGCTAATCTTCATTTATCCAGTCCCCCCACCTTTCCTTTTAGATAAGCATAGTTATTTTTCAAAGTCTGTGAGTGCCTTTCTCTGTGGAAGGATGTTCATTTGTGTCAGTTATTAGATAACGCCTATAAGTGATATCATAGACTATAGGTCTCTTGCTTTCCGACTTACCTCATGTTTTGTGATTATCTCCAGGCTCATTTGTGGTGCCTCAAAGAGCAGTGTTTCACTCTTTTCCACGGCTAATATTCCATTGTGTACATGGACCCCTTCTTCTTTACCCATTCACCTGTGGATGGACATTTTGGTTGCTTCACTGTCTTGTCTATTGTGAATAAGGCTGCAGTGCAGCTTTTGCAGCCAGGGTCTTCTCGATTCTGGTCTTCTCAGGTGAGAGGCCCAGTGGTGCACCTGCTGGATGGAATGGTACCTCAGTTTTTACTTTCAAACGCAGCTCCTTTCTGTTCTCATCATTGGCTGTTAACCACTGTACATCTCACCAGCAGCTAGAGGGTACACAGTTCTCTAACACCCCTTCAGCATTTATTGTTTCTAGACTTTTTGCTGATGGTCAGTCGACTGGTGTGAGTTGAAACCATTTTGTAGATTAGATTGCATGAGTCTAATACTTCCTGAGGTTGAGCTTTTATCCACTTTCCTTTTTTTTTAAAAGACGGTGAGTAAAATTTACCTCTTCATACTATCTCCTTGAAACATTTGCCTGTTTTGAATTTTTTAATCCATTCCCCACCTCAGCACAATTTTGAGGGCAGGTGTCTTTACAGCCCTGAGTCCTTGTGAATGTTAAGTGACCATTAGCTGTGGGTTAAAAGCCGCTCTTGCGGGAAACGGCCACGAGGCGGCAGCATTTCTCCTTTACCAAATCTGGTCACTAGGGCAACAAAGCCTTAATGGAAGTCGTGTTCTAGATTGTAAATTACAATGGAATGTGCCAGGAAAAAACCTTTTAAAGTTATGTCTCATTACTTCTTGTTCTTATTTTTAATTTAATTTTTAGTTGTTAATCACAGCAAATTTGATTACAATGTTTTGTTTGTTCTAGGTGTGCAAGATGTGGTTCTTTCATACATATACATAGATCTATTCATCTTCGGATCCTTTTCCCATGCAGGTTGTGACACAATGTTGAGTGGTCTTCTCTTGGAATTGCGTACGTCTTTGGTGATTATATATTTCACATGTGTTTTTATATGTCTATTAGCCCCAATATAGTAATGTGTCCCATCCTCACACCTTTCCATTTGGTGAACCATACGTTTTTGTACTGAATCTGTGATTGCCTTTCTCCGTGGATATATCTCGGTTGGTATCAATTCGTAGGTAACACCTGTAACTGATATGGTAGGATATGTGTCTTTCGCTTTGCCACTCACTAAAAGTTGCGTGATTACTTCTAGACTCATCTAGGGTGCTGCAAATGGCATTGCTTCATTTTTTCGCTAGCTCATATTCCATCTGTACATGTAGCAGTTCTTCTTTGTCCACCCATCTGTCGGTGGACTTTTTGGTGACTTTCGTATCTTGGCTATTGTAATCCTATGCAATGCAGATTTGCCTGCCTGTGTCTTTCCAATTGTGTCTTCTTAGGTTATAGGTCCAGGTGTAGGTCTACTGGATCATATGGTAGCTCTGAGTTAACCTTTTAAAGGCACCTCCATTCTGTTCTCTTTAGTGGCTCTTTCCAGGTTACGTCCCACTGAAAGTTGAGGGTATGCATTTCTCCACAGCACCTTTAGCATTTATTCTTTGTAGTTTTTTGCTGATGGTTATTCTGACGGGTGTGAGCTGAGACCTCTTTGTGGTTGAATTTGCATGTGTCTCATAATCCGTTGAAATTGAGCTTTAAGGCATGTCCTTTTTATTTTTCCAGCTGTGATTACGGCTTAGTTCTTCAAAGTGTTTTCTTAAAGTATGTGTCCCATTTTGAAATATTTTAACCATTACATTCCTCAAGACATTTTGAGGGCAGGTTTCATTTACAGCACTGCAGTACCTGTTCATATGAAGTGACCATTAGCCCAGGCTTTAAAGCTGCTTTTGCAGGTAACGGCCAGAGGGTGGCAGCCTTTCTACGTTCCCCACGCTGGTACTTGGGAAACAGACCTACCCGCCAGTGGTGTTCTTCGGTTATAAATTAGAGTGGAATGTGCTCGGATAAACCCACAAATGCTGATGTCTCCTTACATTTGTTGGTTTTTAAAATTTAATTGATATTTTTTACTGGAGTAATATTCCATTGTATACAAGGACCACTTCTTCTTGGTGCATTCCTCTGTTGATGGACATTTTTGTTGCTTCCAAGTGTTGACAATGGTAAAGATTGCTGGCGTACAGGTTTGCCAGCCTGTGACTTTTTGATTCTCATTTTCTCAGGTGATAGGCCCAGCAGATGGTATGCTCGATTCACTGGTAGCTCAATGTCTACCTTTTCAAAGCACCTCCACTGTGTTTTCATTAGAGGCTCTTCCCACGTCCCCCTTAGAGCTGAGGGTACACATTTCTCCACAATCCCTTCAGCCTTTATTGTCTGCAGCATTTTTGCTGATGGACATTCTGCCTGGTGTGAGCTGATAGGTTTTTGTAAATTGGGTTTGCGTGTCTTTAAAAATTCCTAGAATTTATCATTTTTCCAGGCGTTTTTCTATTCTGGTATAAAAACAAAGTGTGAGTACAATATACCTCTTGAAATTATCTTGTTGAAAGATTGCCCTCTTTTTAATATTCTGGTGGATTTTCGTCCCCAGGATATTTTTTTGAAGGCAGGTGTCATTTACAGGCCTGCAATGTGTGTCAATATTTAGTAACCATTAGCACTGGGTTTAAGCTGCTGTCGTACAAAACGGCCACAAGGCAGGAGCATTTCTCCATTAGCAAATCTGGTTACTAGGGCAGCAGAGCGCTTCGGGAAGTGGTTTTCCTAGCTTGTAAATTTGAATGGAACATGCCAGGAAAACCCCCCATAAGTTTATGTCTCTATTACTTCTAGTTCCTTGTTTCAATTTTTTTAAATTGGATTAATGTTTAGACTGATGTTTGTCCAAGTTGTACACACTCTGGTTCATCTACACATTATACATATCTGTATATGTCGAGATCTTCTTCCCACGTAAATTATTACAGAGTGTTCCTGAGACCTCCCTTGCTATATGGTGGGTCTTTTGGATATATGTATATAGTATGTATTTGTATACATATGGTAACGCTAATCTTCATTTATCCAGTCCCCCCACCTTTCCTTTTAGATAAGCATAGTTCTTTTTCAAAGTCTGTGAGTGCCTTTCTCTGTGGAAGTATGTTCATTTGTGTCAGTTATTAGATAACGCCTATAAGTGATATCATAGACTACAGGTCTCTTGCTTTCCGACTTACCTCATGTTTTGTGATTATCTCCAGGCTCATTTGTGGTGCCTCAAAGAGCAGTGTTTCACTCTTTTCCACGGCTAATATTCCATTGTGTACATGGACCCCTTCTTCTTTACCCATTCACCTGTGGATGGACATTTTGGTTGCTTCACTGTCTTGTCTATTGTGAATAAGGCTGCAGTGCAGCTTTTGCAGCCAGGGTCTTCTCGATTCTGGTCTTCTCAGGTGAGAGGCCCAGTGGTGCACCTGCTGGATGGAATGGTACCTCAGTTTTTACTTTCAAACGCAGCTCCTTTCTGTTCTCATCATTGGCTGTTAACCACTTTACATCTCACCAGCAGCTAGAGGGTACACAGTTCTCTAAAACCCCTTCAGCATTTATTGTTTGTAGACTTTTTGCTGATGGTCAGTCAACTGGTGTGAGTTGAAACCATTTTGTAGATTAGATGGCATGAGTCTAATACTTCCTGAGGTTGAGCTTTTATCCACTTTCCTTTTTTTTTAAAAGACGGTGAGTAAAATTTACCTCTTCATACTATCTCCTTGAAACATTTGCCTGTTTTGAATTTTTTAATCCATTCCCCACCTCAGCACAATTTTGATGGCAGGTGTCTTTACAGCCCTGAGTCCTTGTGAATGCTAAGTGACCATTAGCTGTGGGTTAAAAGCCGCTCTTGTGGGAAACGGCCACGAGGCGGCAGCATTTCTTCTTTACGAAATCTGGTCACTAGGGCAACAAAGCCTTAATGGAAGTCGTGTTCTAGATTGTAAATTACAATGGAATGTGCCAGGAAAAAACCTTTTAAAGTTATGTCTCTTTACTTCTTGTTCTTATTTTTAATTTAATTTTTAGTTGTTAATCACAGCAAATTTGATTACAATGTTTTGTTTGTTCTAGGTGTGCAAGATGTGGTTCTTTCATACATATACATAGATCTATTCATCTTCGGATCCTTTTCCCATGCAGGTTGTGACACAATGTTGAGTGGTCTTCTCTTGGAATTGCGTACGTCTTTGGTGATTATATATTTCACATGTGTTTTTATATGTCTATTAGCCCCAATATAGTAATGTGTCCCATCCTCACACCTTTCCATTTGGTGAACCATACGTTTTTGTACTGAATCTGTGATTGCCTTTCTCCGTGGATATATCTCGGTTGGTATCAATTCGTAGGTAACACCTGTAACTGATATGGTAGGATATGTGTCTTTCGCTTTGCCACTCACTAAAAGTTGCGTGATTACTTCTAGACTCATCTAGGGTGCTGCAAATGGCATTGCTTCATTTTTTCGCTAGCTCATATTCCATCTGTACATGTAGCAGTTCTTCTTTGTCCACCCATCTGTCGGTGGACTTTTTGGTGACTTCCGTATCTTGGCTATTGTAATCCTATGCAATGCAGATTTGCCTGCCTGTGTCTTTCCAATTGTGTCTTCTTAGGTTATAGGTCCAGGTGTAGGTCTACTGGATCATATGGTAGCTCTGAGTTAACCTTTTAAAGGCACCTCCATTCTGTTCTCTTTAGTGGCTCTTTCCAGGTTACGTCCCACTGAAAGTTGAGGGTATGCATTTCTCCACAGCACCTTTAGCATTTATTCTTTGTAGTTTTTTGCTGATGGTTATTCTGACGGGTGTGAGCTGAGACCTCTTTGTGGTTGAATTTGCATGTGTCTCATAATCCGTTGAAATTGAGCTTTAAGGCATGTCCTTTTTATTTTTCCAGCTGTGATTACGGCTTAGTTTTTCAAAGTGTTTTCTTAAAGTATGTGTCCCATTTTGAAATATTTTAACCATTACATTCCTCAAGACATTTTGAGGGCAGGTTTCATTTACAGCACTGCAGTACCTGTTCATATGAAGTGACCATTAGCCCAGGCTTTAAAGCTGCTTTTGCAGGTAACGGCCAGAGGGTGGCAGCCTTTCTACGTTCCCCACGCTGGTACTTGGGAAACAGACCTACCCGCCAGTGGTGTTCTTCGGTTATAAATTAGAGTGGAATGTGCTCGGATAAACCCACAAATGCTGATGTCTCCTTACATTTGTTGGTTTTTAAAATTTAATTGATATTTTTTACTGGAGTAATATTCCATTGTATACAAGGACCACTTCTTCTTGGTGCATTCCTCTGTTGATGGACATTTTTGTTGCTTCCAAGTGTTGACAATGGTAAAGATTGCTGGCGTACAGGTTTGCCAGCCTGTGACTTTTTGATTCTCATTTTCTCAGGTGATAGGCCCAGCAGATGGTATGCTCGATTCACTGGTAGCTCAATGTCTACCTTTTCAAAGCACCTCCACTGTGTTTTCATTAGAGGCTCTTCCCACGTCCCCCTTAGAGCTGAGGGTACACATTTCTCCACAATCCCTTCAGCCTTTATTGTCTGCAGCATTTTTGCTGATGGACATTCTGCCTGGTGTGAGCTGATAGGTTTTTGTAAATTGGGTTTGCGTGTCTTTAAAAATTCCTAGAATTTATCATTTTTCCAGGCGTTTATCTATTCTGGTATAAAAACAAAGTGTGAGTACAATATACCTCTTGAAATTATCTTGTTGAAAGATTGCCCTCGTTTTAATATTCTGGTGGATTTTCGTCCCCAGGATATTTTTTTGAAGGCAGGTGTCATTTACAGGCCTGCAATGTGTGTCAATATTTAGTAACCATTAGCACTGGGTTTAAGCTGCCGTCGTACAAAACGGCCACAAGGCAGGAGCATTTCTCCATTAGCAAATCTGGTTACTAGGGCAGCAGAGCCCTTCTGGAAGTGGTTTTTCTAGCTTGTAAATTTGAATGGAACGTGCCAGGAAAACCCCCCATAAGTTTATGTCTCATTACTTCTAGTTCCTTGTTTCAATTTTTTTAAATTGGGGTAATGTTTAGAATGATGTTTGTCCAAGTTGTACACACTCTGGTTCATCTACACATTATACATATCTGTATATGTCGAGATCTTCTTCCCATGTCAATTATTACAGTGTGTTCCTGAGACCTCCCTTGCTATATGGTGGGTCTTTTGGATATATGTATATAGTATGTATTTGTATACATATGGTAACGCTAATCTTCATTTATCCAGTCCCCCCACCTTTCCTTTTAGATAAGCATAGTTCTTTTTCAAAGTCTGTGAGTGCCTTTCTCTGTGGAAGTATGTTCATTTGTGTCAGTTATTAGATAACGCCTATAAGTGATATCATAGACTATAGGTCTCTTGCTTTCCGACTTACCTCATGTTTTGTGATTATCTCCAGGCTCATTTGTGGTGCCTCAAAGAGCAGTGTTTCACTCTTTTCCACGGCTAATATTCCATTGTGTACATGGACCCCTTCTTCTTTACCCATTCACCTGTGGATGGACATTTTGGTTGCTTCACTGTCTTGTGTATTGTGAATAAGGCTGCAGTGCAGCTTTTGCAGCCCGGGTCTTCTCGATTCTGGTCTTCTCAGGTGAGAGGCCCAGTGGTGCACCTGCTGGATGGAATGGTACCTCAGTTTTTACTTTCAAACGCAGCTCCTTTCTCTTCTCATCATTGGCTGTTAACCACTATACATCTCACCAGCAGCTAGAGGGTACAGAGTTCTCTAAAACCCCTTCAGCATTTATTGTTTGTAGACTTTTTGCTGATGGTCAGTCGACTGGTGTGAGTTGAAACCATTTTGTAGATTAGATTGCATGAGTCTAATACTTCCTGAGGTTGAGCTTTTATCCACTTTCCTTTTTTTTTAAAAGACGGTGAGTAAAATTTACCTCTTCATACTATCTCCTTGAAACATTTGCCTGTTTTGAATTTTTTAATCCATTCCCCACCTCAGCACAATTTTGATGGCAGGTGTCTTTACAGCCCTGAGTCCTTGTGAATGCTAAGTGACCATTAGCTGTGGGTTAAAAGCCGCTCTTGTGGGAAACGGCCACGAGGCGGCAGCATTTCTCCTTTACGAAATCTGGTCACTAGGGCAACAAAGCCTTAATGGAAGTCGTGTTCTAGATTGTAAATTACAATGGAATGTGCCAGGAAAAAACCTTTTAAAGTTATGTCTCTTTACTTCTTGTTCTTATTTTTAATTTAATTTTTAGTTGTTAATCACAGCAAATTTGATTACAATGTTTTGTTTGTTCTAGGTGTGCAAGATGTGGTTCTTTCATACATATACATAGATCTATTCATCTTCGGATCCTTTCCCCATGCAGGTTGTGACACAATGTTGAGTGGTCTTCTCTTGGAATTGCGTACGTCTTTGGTGATTATATATTTCACATGTGTTTTTATATGTCTATTAGCCCCAATATAGTAATGTGTCCCATCCTCACACCTTTCCATTTGGTGAACCATACGTTTTTGTACTGAATCTGTGATTGCCTTTCTCCGTGGATATATCTCGGTTGGTATCAATTCGTAGGTAACACCTGTAACTGATATGGTAGGATATGTGTCTTTCGCTTTGCCACTCACTAAAAGTTGCGTGATTACTTCTAGACTCATCTAGGGTGCTGCAAATGGCATTGCTTCATTTTTTCACTAGCTCATATTCCATCTGTACATGTAGCAGTTCTTCTTTGTCCACCCATCTGTCGGTGGACTTTTTGGTGACTTCCGTATCTTGGCTATTGTAATCCTATGCAATGCAGATTTGCCTGCCTGTGTCTTTCCAATTGTATCTTCTTAGGTTATAGGTCCAGGTGTAGGTCTACTGGATCATATGGTAGCTCTGAGTTAACCTTTTAAAGGCACCTCCATTCTGTTCTCTTTAGTGGCTCTTTCCAGGTTACGTCCCACTGAAAGTTGAGGGTATGCATTTCTCCACAGCACCTTTAGCATTTATTCTTTGTAGTTTTTTGCTGATGGTTATTCTGACGGGTGTGAGCTGAGACCTCTTTGTGGTTGAATTTGCATGTGTCTCATAATCCGTTGAAATTGAGCTTTAAGGCATGTCCTTTTTATTTTTCCAGCTGTGATTACGGCTTAGTTCTTCAAAGTGTTTTCTTAAAGTATGTGTCCCATTTTGAAATATTTTAACCATTACATTCCTCAAGACATTTTGAGGGCAGGTTTCATTTACAGCACTGCAGTACCTGTTCATATGAAGTGACCATTAGCCCAGGCTTTAAAGCTGCTTTTGCAGGTAACGGCCAGAGGGTGGCAGCCTTTCTACGTTCCCCACGCTGGTACTTGGGAAACAGACCTACCCGCCAGTGGTGTTCTTCGGTTATAAATTAGAGTGGAATGTGCTCGGATAAACCCACAAATGCTGATGTCTCCTTACATTTGTTGGTTTTTAAAATTTAATTGATATTTTTTACTGGAGTAATATTCCATTGTATACAAGGACCACTTCTTCTTGGTGCATTCCTCTGTTGATGGACATTTTTGTTGCTTCCAAGTGTTGACAATGGTAAAGATTGCTGGCGTACAGGTTTGCCAGCCTGTGACTTTTTGATTCTCATTTTCTCAGGTGATAGGCCCAGCAGATGGTATGCTCGATTCACTGGTAGCTCAATGTCTACCTTTTCAAAGCACCTCCACTGTGTTTTCATTAGAGGCTCTTCCCACGTCCCCCTTAGAGCTGAGGGTACACATTTCTCCACAATCCCTTCAGCCTTTATTGTCTGCAGCATTTTTGCTGATGGACATTCTGCCTGGTGTGAGCTGATAGGTTTTTGTAAATTGGGTTTGCGTGTCTTTAAAAATTCCTAGAATTTATCATTTTTCCAGGCGTTTTTCTATTCTGGTATAAAAACAAAGTGTGAGTACAATATACCTCTTGAAATTATCTTGTTGAAAGATTGCCCTCTTTTTAATATTCTGGTGGATTTTCGTCCCCAGGATATTTTTTTGAAGGCAGGTGTCATTTACAGGCCTGCAATGTGTGTCAATATTTAGTAACCATTAGCACTGGGTTTAAGCTGCTGTCGTACAAAACGGCCACAAGGCAGGAGCATTTCTCCATTAGCAAATCTGGTTACTAGGGCAGCAGAGCGCTTCGGGAAGTGGTTTTCCTAGCTTGTAAATTTGAATGGAACATGCCAGGAAAACCCCCCATAAGTTTATGTCTCTATTACTTCTAGTTCCTTGTTTCAATTTTTTTAAATTGGATTAATGTTTAGACTGATGTTTGTCCAAGTTGTACACACTCTGGTTCATCTACACATTATACATATCTGTATATGTCGAGATCTTCTTCCCACGTAAATTATTACAGAGTGTTCCTGAGACCTCCCTTGCTATATGGTGGGTCTTTTGGATATATGTATATAGTATGTATTTGTATACATATGGTAACGCTAATCTTCATTTATCCAGTCCCCCCACCTTTCCTTTTAGATAAGCATAGTTCTTTTTCAAAGTCTGTGAGTGCCTTTCTCTGTGGAAGTATGTTCATTTGTGTCAGTTATTAGATAACGCCTATAAGTGATATCATAGACTACAGGTCTCTTGCTTTCCGACTTACCTCATGTTTTGTGATTATCTCCAGGCTCATTTGTGGTGCCTCAAAGAGCAGTGTTTCACTCTTTTCCACGGCTAATATTCCATTGTGTACATGGACCCCTTCTTCTTTACCCATTCACCTGTGGATGGACATTTTGGTTGCTTCACTGTCTTGTCTATTGTGAATAAGGCTGCAGTGCAGCTTTTGCAGCCAGGGTCTTCTCGATTCTGGTCTTCTCAGGTGAGAGGCCCAGTGGTGCACCTGCTGGATGGAATGGTACCTCAGTTTTTACTTTCAAACGCAGCTCCTTTCTGTTCTCATCATTGGCTGTTAACCACTTTGCATCTCACCAGCAGCTAGAGGGTACACAGTTCTCTAAAACCCCTTCAGCATTTATTGTTTGTAGACTTTTTGCTGATGGTCAGTCAACTGGTGTGAGTTGAAACCATTTTGTAGATTAGATGGCATGAGTCTAATACTTCCTGAGGTTGAGCTTTTATCCACTTTCCTTTTTTTTTAAAAGACGGTGAGTAAAATTTACCTCTTCATACTATCTCCTTGAAACATTTGCCTGTTTTGAATTTTTTAATCCATTCCCCACCTCAGCACAATTTTGATGGCAGGTGTCTTTACAGCCCTGAGTCCTTGTGAATGCTAAGTGACCATTAGCTGTGGGTTAAAAGCCGCTCTTGTGGGAAACGGCCACGAGGCGGCAGCATTTCTTCTTTACGAAATCTGGTCACTAGGGCAACAAAGCCTTAATGGAAGTCGTGTTCTAGATTGTAAATTACAATGGAATGTGCCAGGAAAAAACCTTTTAAAGTTATGTCTCTTTACTTCTTGTTCTTATTTTTAATTTAATTTTTAGTTGTTAATCACAGCAAATTTGATTACAATGTTTTGTTTGTTCTAGGTGTGCAAGATGTGGTTCTTTCATACATATACATAGATCTATTCATCTTCGGATCCTTTTCCCATGCAGGTTGTGACACAATGTTGAGTGGTCTTCTCTTGGAATTGCGTACGTCTTTGGTGATTATATATTTCACATGTGTTTTTATATGTCTATTAGCCCCAATATAGTAATGTGTCCCATCCTCACACCTTTCCATTTGGTGAACCATACGTTTTTGTACTGAATCTGTGATTGCCTTTCTCCGTGGATATATCTCGGTTGGTATCAATTCGTAGGTAACACCTGTAACTGATATGGTAGGATATGTGTCTTTCGCTTTGCCACTCACTAAAAGTTGCGTGATTACTTCTAGACTCATCTAGGGTGCTGCAAATGGCATTGCTTCATTTTTTCGCTAGCTCATATTCCATCTGTACATGTAGCAGTTCTTCTTTGTCCACCCATCTGTCGGTGGACTTTTTGGTGACTTCCGTATCTTGGCTATTGTAATCCTATGCAATGCAGATTTGCCTGCCTGTGTCTTTCCAATTGTGTCTTCTTAGGTTATAGGTCCAGGTGTAGGTCTACTGGATCATATGGTAGCTCTGAGTTAACCTTTTAAAGGCACCTCCATTCTGTTCTCTTTAGTGGCTCTTTCCAGGTTACGTCCCACTGAAAGTTGAGGGTATGCATTTCTCCACAGCACCTTTAGCATTTATTCTTTGTAGTTTTTTGCTGATGGTTATTCTGACGGGTGTGAGCTGAGACCTCTTTGTGGTTGAATTTGCATGTGTCTCATAATCCGTTGAAATTGAGCTTTAAGGCATGTCCTTTTTATTTTTCCAGCTGTGATTACGGCTTAGTTTTTCAAAGTGTTTTCTTAAAGTATGTGTCCCATTTTGAAATATTTTAACCATTACATTCCTCAAGACATTTTGAGGGCAGGTTTCATTTACAGCACTGCAGTACCTGTTCATATGAAGTGACCATTAGCCCAGGCTTTAAAGCTGCTTTTGCAGGTAACGGCCAGAGGGTGGCAGCCTTTCTACGTTCCCCACGCTGGTACTTGGGAAACAGACCTACCCGCCAGTGGTGTTCTTCGGTTATAAATTAGAGTGGAATGTGCTCGGATAAACCCACAAATGCTGATGTCTCCTTACATTTGTTGGTTTTTAAAATTTAATTGATATTTTTTACTGGAGTAATATTCCATTGTATACAAGGACCACTTCTTCTTGGTGCATTCCTCTGTTGATGGACATTTTTGTTGCTTCCAAGTGTTGACAATGGTAAAGATTGCTGGCGTACAGGTTTGCCAGCCTGTGACTTTTTGATTCTCATTTTCTCAGGTGATAGGCCCAGCAGATGGTATGCTCGATTCACTGGTAGCTCAATGTCTACCTTTTCAAAGCACCTCCACTGTGTTTTCATTAGAGGCTCTTCCCACGTCCCCCTTAGAGCTGAGGGTACACATTTCTCCACAATCCCTTCAGCCTTTATTGTCTGCAGCATTTTTGCTGATGGACATTCTGCCTGGTGTGAGCTGATAGGTTTTTGTAAATTGGGTTTGCGTGTCTTTAAAAATTCCTAGAATTTATCATTTTTCCAGGCGTTTATCTATTCTGGTATAAAAACAAAGTGTGAGTACAATATACCTCTTGAAATTATCTTGTTGAAAGATTGCCCTCGTTTTAATATTCTGGTGGATTTTCGTCCCCAGGATATTTTTTTGAAGGCAGGTGTCATTTACAGGCCTGCAATGTGTGTCAATATTTAGTAACCATTAGCACTGGGTTTAAGCTGCCGTCGTACAAAACGGCCACAAGGCAGGAGCATTTCTCCATTAGCAAATCTGGTTACTAGGGCAGCAGAGCCCTTCTGGAAGTGGTTTTTCTAGCTTGTAAATTTGAATGGAACGTGCCAGGAAAACCCCCCATAAGTTTATGTCTCATTACTTCTAGTTCCTTGTTTCAATTTTTTTAAATTGGGGTAATGTTTAGAATGATGTTTGTCCAAGTTGTACACACTCTGGTTCATCTACACATTATACATATCTGTATATGTCGAGATCTTCTTCCCATGTCAATTATTACAGTGTGTTCCTGAGACCTCCCTTGCTATATGGTGGGTCTTTTGGATATATGTATATAGTATGTATTTGTATACATATGGTAACGCTAATCTTCATTTATCCAGTCCCCCCACCTTTCCTTTTAGATAAGCATAGTTCTTTTTCAAAGTCTGTGAGTGCCTTTCTCTGTGGAAGTATGTTCATTTGTGTCAGTTATTAGATAACGCCTATAAGTGATATCATAGACTATAGGTCTCTTGCTTTCCGACTTACCTCATGTTTTGTGATTATCTCCAGGCTCATTTGTGGTGCCTCAAAGAGCAGTGTTTCACTCTTTTCCACGGCTAATATTCCATTGTGTACATGGACCCCTTCTTCTTTACCCATTCACCTGTGGATGGACATTTTGGTTGCTTCACTGTCTTGTGTATTGTGAATAAGGCTGCAGTGCAGCTTTTGCAGCCCGGGTCTTCTCGATTCTGGTCTTCTCAGGTGAGAGGCCCAGTGGTGCACCTGCTGGATGGAATGGTACCTCAGTTTTTACTTTCAAACGCAGCTCCTTTCTCTTCTCATCATTGGCTGTTAACCACTATACATCTCACCAGCAGCTAGAGGGTACAGAGTTCTCTAAAACCCCTTCAGCATTTATTGTTTGTAGACTTTTTGCTGATGGTCAGTCGACTGGTGTGAGTTGAAACCATTTTGTAGATTAGATTGCATGAGTCTAATACTTCCTGAGGTTGAGCTTTTATCCACTTTCCTTTTTTTTTAAAAGACGGTGAGTAAAATTTACCTCTTCATACTATCTCCTTGAAACATTTGCCTGTTTTGAATTTTTTAATCCATTCCCCACCTCAGCACAATTTTGATGGCAGGTGTCTTTACAGCCCTGAGTCCTTGTGAATGCTAAGTGACCATTAGCTGTGGGTTAAAAGCCGCTCTTGTGGGAAACGGCCACGAGGCGGCAGCATTTCTCCTTTACGAAATCTGGTCACTAGGGCAACAAAGCCTTAATGGAAGTCGTGTTCTAGATTGTAAATTACAATGGAATGTGCCAGGAAAAAACCTTTTAAAGTTATGTCTCTTTACTTCTTGTTCTTATTTTTAATTTAATTTTTAGTTGTTAATCACAGCAAATTTGATTACAATGTTTTGTTTGTTCTAGGTGTGCAAGATGTGGTTCTTTCATACATATACATAGATCTATTCATCTTCGGATCCTTTCCCCATGCAGGTTGTGACACAATGTTGAGTGGTCTTCTCTTGGAATTGCGTACGTCTTTGGTGATTATATATTTCACATGTGTTTTTATATGTCTATTAGCCCCAATATAGTAATGTGTCCCATCCTCACACCTTTCCATTTGGTGAACCATACGTTTTTGTACTGAATCTGTGATTGCCTTTCTCCGTGGATATATCTCGGTTGGTATCAATTCGTAGGTAACACCTGTAACTGATATGGTAGGATATGTGTCTTTCGCTTTGCCACTCACTAAAAGTTGCGTGATTACTTCTAGACTCATCTAGGGTGCTGCAAATGGCATTGCTTCATTTTTTCACTAGCTCATATTCCATCTGTACATGTAGCAGTTCTTCTTTGTCCACCCATCTGTCGGTGGACTTTTTGGTGACTTCCGTATCTTGGCTATTGTAATCCTATGCAATGCAGATTTGCCTGCCTGTGTCTTTCCAATTGTATCTTCTTAGGTTATAGGTCCAGGTGTAGGTCTACTGGATCATATGGTAGCTCTGAGTTAACCTTTTAAAGGCACCTCCATTCTGTTCTCTTTAGTGGCTCTTTCCAGGTTACGTCCCACTGAAAGTTGAGGGTATGCATTTCTCCACAGCACCTTTAGCATTTATTCTTTGTAGTTTTTTGCTGATGGTTATTGTGACGGGTGTGAGCTGAGACCTCTTTGTGGTTGAATTTGCTTGTGTCTCATAATCCGTTGAAATTGAGCTTTAAGGCATGTCCTTTTTATTTTTCCAGCTGTGATTACGGCTTAGTTCTTCAAAGTGTTTTCTTAAAGTATGTGTCCCATTTTGAAATATTTTAACCATTACATTCCTCAAGACATTTTGAGGGCAGGTTTCATTTACAGCACTGCAGTACCTGTTCATATGAAGTGACCATTAGCCCAGGCTTTAAAGCTGCTTTTGCAGGTAACGGCCAGAGGGTGGCAGCCTTTCTACGTTCCCCACGCTGGTACTTGGGAAACAGACCTACCCGCCAGTGGTGTTCTTCGGTTATAAATTAGAGTGGAATGTGCTCGGATAAACCCACAAATGCTGATGTCTCCTTACATTTGTTGGTTTTTTAAATTTAATTGATATTTTTTACTGGAGTAATATTCCATTGTATACAAGGACCACTTCTTCTTGGTGCATTCCTCTGTTGATGGACATTTTTGTTGCTTCCAAGTGTTGACAATGGTAAAGATTGCTGGCGTACAGGTTTGCCAGCCTGTGACTTTTTGATTCTCATTTTCTCAGGTGATAGGCCCAGCAGATGGTATGCTCGATTCACTGGTACCTCAATGTCTACCTTTTCAAAGCACCTCCACTGTGTTTTCATTAGAGGCTCTTCCCACGTCCCCCTTAGAGCTGAGGGTACACATTTCTCCACAATCCCTTCAGCCTTTATTGTCTGCAGCATTTTTGCTGATGGACATTCTGCCTGGTGTGAGCTGATAGGTTTTTGTAAATTGGGTTTGCGTGTCTTTAAAAATTCCTAGAATTTATCATTTTTCCAGGCGTTTTTCTATTCTGGTATAAAAACAAAGTGTGAGTACAATATACCTCTTGAAATTATCTTGTTGAAAGATTGCCCTCTTTTTAATATTCTGGTGGATTTTCGTCCCCAGGATATTTTTTTGAAGGCAGGTGTCATTTACAGGCCTGCAATGTGTGTCAATATTTAGTAACCATTAGCACTGGGTTTAAGCTGCCGTCGTACAAAACGGCCACAAGGCAGGAGCATTTCTCCATTAGCAAATCTGGTTACTAGGGCAGCAGAGCCCTTCTGGAAGTGGTTTTCCTAGCTTGTAAATTTGAATGGAACGTGCCAGGAAAACCCCCCATAAGTTTATGTCTCATTATTTCTAGTTCCTTGTTTCAATTTTTTTAAATTGGGGTAATGTTTAGAATGATGTTTGTCCAAGTTGTACACACTCTGGTTCATCTACACATTATACATATCTGTATATGTCGAGATCTTCTTCCCATGTAAATTATTACAGAGTGTTCCTGAGACCTCCCTTGCTATATGGTGGGTCTTTTGGATATATGTATATAGTATGTATTTGTATACATATGGTAACGCTAATCTTCATTTATCCAGTCCCCCCACCTTTCCTTTTAGATAAGCATAGTTCTTTTTCAAAGTCTGTGAGTGCCTTTCTCTGTGGAAGGATGTTCATTTGTGTCAGTTATTAGATAACGCCTATAAGTGATATCATAGACTATAGGTCTCTTGCTTTCCGACTTACCTCATGTTTTGTGATTATCTCCAGGCTCATTTGTGGTGCCTCAAAGAGCAGTGTTTCACTCTTTTCCACGGCTAATATTCCATTGTGTACATGGGCCCCTTCTTCTTTACCCATTCACCTGTGGATGGACATTTTGGTTGCTTCACTGTCTTGTCTATTGTGAATAAGGCTGCAGTGCAGCTTTTGCAGCCAGGGTCTTCTCGATTCTGGTCTTCTCAGGTGAGAGGCCCAGTGGTGCACCTGCTGGATGGAATGGTACCTCAGTTTTTACTTTCAAACGCAGCTCCTTTCTGTTCTCATCATTGGCTCTTAACCACTTTACATCTCACCAGCAGCTAGAGGGTACACAGTTCTCTAAAACCCCTTCAGCATTTATTGTTTGTAGACTTTTTGCTGATGGTCAGTCGACTGGTGTGAGTTGAAACCATTTTGTAGATTAGATTGCATGAGTCTAATACTTCCTGAGGTTGAGCTTTTATCCACTTTCCTTTTTTTTTAAAAGACGGTGAGTAAAATTTACCTCTTCATACTATCTCCTTGAAACATTTGCCTGTTTTGAATTTTTTAATCCATTCCCCACCTCAGCACAATTTTGAGGGCAGGTGTCTTTACAGCCCTGAGTCCTTGTGAATGTTAAGTGACCATTAGCTGTGGGTTAAAAGCCGCTCTTGCGGGAAACGGCCACGAGGCGGCAGCATTTCTCCTTTACCAAATCTGGTCACTAGGGCAACAAAGCCTTAATGGAAGTCGTGTTCTAGATTGTAAATTACAATGGAATGTGCCAGGAAAAAACCTTTTAAAGTTATGTCTCATTACTTCTTGTTCTTATTTTTAATTTAATTTTTAGTTGTTAATCACAGCAAATTTGATTACAATGTTTTGTTTGTTCTAGGTGTGCAAGATGTGGTTCTTTCATACATATACATAGATCTATTCATCTTCGGATCCTTTTCCCATGCAGGTTGTGACACAATGTTGAGTGGTCTTCTCTTGGAATTGCGTACGTCTTTGGTGATTATATATTTCACATGTGTTTTTATATGTCTATTAGCCCCAATATAGTAATGTGTCCCATCCTCACACCTTTCCATTTGATGAACCATACGTTTTTGTACTGAATCTGTGATTGCCTTTCTCCGTGGATATATCTCGGTTGGTATCAATTCGTAGGTAACACCTGTAACTGATATGGTAGGATATGTGTCTTTCGCTTTGCCACTCACTAAAAGTTGCGTGATTACTTCTAGACTCATCTAGGGTGCTGCAAATGGCATTGCTTCATTTTTTCGCTAGCTCATATTCCATCTGTACATGTAGCAGTTCTTCTTTGTCCACCCATCTGTCGGTGGACTTTTTGGTGACTTCCGTATCTTGGCTATTGTAATCCTATGCAATGCAGATTTGCCTGCCTGTGTCTTTCCAATTGTGTCTTCTTAGGTTATAGGTCCAGGTGTAGGTCTACTGGATCATATGGTAGCTCTGAGTTAACCTTTTAAAGGCACCTCCATTCTGTTCTCTTTAGTGGCTCTTTCCAGGTTACGTCCCACTGAAAGTTGAGGGTATGCATTTCTCCACAGCACCTTTAGCATTTATTCTTTGTAGTTTTTTGCTGATGGTTATTGTGACGGGTGTGAGCTGAGACCTCTTTGTGGTTGAATTTGCATGTGTCTCATAATCCGTTGAAATTGAGCTTTAAGGCATGTCCTTTTTATTTTCCCAGCTGTGATTACGGCTTAGTTTTTCAAAGTGTTTTCTTAAAGTATGTGTCCCATTTTGAAATATTTTAACCATTACATTCCTCAAGACATTTTGAGGGCAGGTTTCATTTACAGCACTGCAGTACCTGTTCATATGAAGTGACCATTAGCCCAGGCTTTAAAGCTGCTTTTGCAGGTAACGGCCAGAGGGTGGCAGCCTTTCTACGTTCCCCACGCTGGTACTTGGGAAACAGACCTACCCGCCAGTGGTGTTCTTCTGTTATAAATTAGAGTGGAATGTGCTCGGATAAACCCACAAATGCTGATGTCTCCTTACATTTGTTGGTTTTTAAAATTTAATTGATATTTTTTACTGGAGTAATATTCCATTGTATACAAGGACCACTTCTTCTTGGTGCATTCCTCTGTTGATGGACATTTTTGTTGCTTCCAAGTGTTGACAATGGTAAAGATTGCTGGCGTACAGGTTTGCCAGCCTGTGACTTTTTGATTCTCATTTTCTCAGGTGATAGGCCCAGCAGATGGTATGCTCGATTCACTGGTAGCTCAATGTCTACCTTTTCAAAGCACCTCCACTGTGTTTTCATTAGAGGCTCTTCCCACGTCCCCCTTAGAGCTGAGGGTACACATTTCTCCACAATCCCTTCAGCCTTTATTGTCTGCAGCATTTTTGCTGATGGACATTCTGCCTGGTGTGAGCTGATAGGTTTTTGTAAATTGGGTTTGCGTGTCTTTAAAAATTCCTAGAATTTATCATTTTTCCAGGCGTTTTTCTATTCTGGTATAAAAACAAAGTGTGAGTACAATATACCTCTTGAAATTATCTTGTTGAAAGATTGCCCTCTTTTTAATATTCTGCTGGATTTTCGTCCCCAGGATATTTTTTTGAAGGCAGGTGTCATTTACAGGCCTGCAATGTGTGTCAATATTTAGTAACCATTAGCACTGGGTTTAAGCTGCTGTCGTACAAAACGGCCACAAGGCAGGAGCATTTCTCCATTAGCAAATCTGGTTACTAGGGCAGCAGAGCCCTTCTGGAAGTGGTTTTCCTAGCTTGTAAATTTGAATGGAACGTGCCAGGAAAACCCCCCATAAGTTTATGTCTCATTACTTCTAGTTCCTTGTTTCAATTTTTTTAAATTGGGGTAATGTTTAGAATGATGTTTGTCCAAGTTGTACACACTCTGGTTCATCTACACATTATACATATCTGTATATGTCGAGATCTTCTTCCCACGTAAATTATTACAGAGTGTTCCTGAGACCTCCCTTGCTATATGGTGGGTCTTTTGGATATATGTATATAGTATGTATTTGTATACATATGGTAACGCTAATCTTCATTTATCCAGTCCCCCCACCTTTCCTTTTAGATAAGCATAGTTCTTTTTCAAAGTCTGTGAGTGCCTTTCTCTGTGGAAGTATGTTCATTTGTGTCAGTTATTAGATAACGCCTATAAGTGATATCATAGACTATAGGTCTCTTGCTTTCCGACTTACCTCATGTTTTGTGATTATCTCCAGGCTCATTTGTGGTGCCTCAAAGAGCAGTGTTTCACTCTTTTCCACGGCTAATATTCCATTGTGTACATGGACCCCTTCTTCTTTACCCATTCACCTGTGGATGGACATTTTGGTTGCTTCACTGTCTTGTCTATTGTGAATAAGGCTGCAGTGCAGCTTTTGCAGCCAGGGTCTTCTCGATTCTGGTCTTCTCAGGTGAGAGGCCCAGTGGTGCACCTGCTGGATGGAATGGTACCTCAGTTTTTACTTTCAAACGCAGCTCCTTTCTGTTCTCATCATTGGCTGTTAACCACTTTACATCTCACCAGCAGCTAGAGGGTACACAGTTCTCTAAAACCCCTTCAGCATTTATTGTTTGTAGACTTTTTGCTGATGGTCAGTCGACTGGTGTGAGTTGAAACCATTTTGTAGATTAGATTGCATGAGTCTAATACTTCCTGAGGTTGAGCTTTTATCCACTTTCCTTTTTTTTTAAAAGACGGTGAGTAAAATTTACCTCTTCATACTATCTCCTTGAAACATTTGCCTGTTTTGAATTTTTTAATCCATTCCCCACCTCAGCACAATTTTGATGGCAGGTGTCTTTACAGCCCTGAGTCCTTGTGAATGCTAAGTGACCATTAGCTGTGGGTTAAAAGCCGCTCTTGTGGGAAACGGCCACGAGGCGGCAGCATTTCTCCTTTACGAAATCTGGTCACTAGGGCAACAAAGCCTTAATGGAAGTCGTGTTCTAGATTGTAAATTACAATGGAATGTGCCAGGAAAAAACCTTTCAAAGTTATGTCTCTTTACTTCTTGTTCTTATTTTTAATTTAATTTTTAGTTGTTAATCACAGCAAATTTGATTACAATGTTTTGTTTGTTCTAGGTGTGCAAGATGTGGTTCTTTCATACATATACATAGATCTATTCATCTTCGGATCCTTTTCCCATGCAGGTTGTGACACAATGTTGAGTGGTCTTCTCTTGGAATTGCGTACGTCTTTGGTGATTATATATTTCACATGTGTTTTTATATGTCTATTAGCCCCAATATAGTAATGTGTCCCATCCTCACACCTTTCCATTTGGTGAACCATTGAATCTGTGATTGCCCTTCTCTGTGGAAATATCTTCGTTTCTATCAATTTTTAGGTAACACCTATATGTGATATGATAGGATATGTGTCTTTCGCTTTCTCACTTACTCCAAGTTGCGTGATTACTTCTAGACTCATCTATGGTGCTGCAAATGGCATTGCTTCATTTTTTTCGCTAGCTCATATTCCATCTGTACATGTAGCAGTTCTTCTTTGTCCACCCATCTGTCGGTGGACTTTTTGGTTACTTCCGTATCTTGGCTATTGTAATCCTATGCAATGCAGATTTGCCTGCCTGTGTCTTTCCAATTGTGTCTTCTTAGGTTATAGGTCCAGGTGTAGGTCTACTGGATCATATGGTAGCTCTGAGTTAACCTTTTAAAGGCACCTCCATTCTGTTCTCTTTAGTGGCTCTTTCCAGGTTACGTCCCACTTAAAGTTGAGGGTATGCATTTCTCCACAGCACCTTTAGCATTTATTCTTTGTAGTTTTTTGCTGATGGTTATTCTGACGGGTGTGAGCTGAGACCTCTTTGTGGTTGAATTTGCATGTGTCTCATAATCCGTTGAAATTGAGCTTTAAGGCATGTCCTTTTTATTTTTCCAGCTGTGATTACGGCTTAGTTCTTCAAAGTGTTTTCTTAAAGTATGTGTCCCATTTTGAAATATTTTAACCATTACATTCCTCAAGACATTTTGAGGGCAGGTTTCATTTACAGCACTGCAGTACCTGTTCATATGAAGTGACCATTAGCCCAGGCTTTAAAGCTGCTTTTGCAGGTAACGGCCAGAGGGTGGCAGCCTTTCTACGTTCCCCACGCTGGTACTTGGGAAACAGACCTACCCGCCAGTGGTGTTCTTCGGTTATAAATTAGAGTGGAATGTGCTCGGATAAACCCACAAATGCTGATGTCTCCTTACATTTGTTGGTTTTTAAAATTTAATTGATATTTTTTACTGGAGTAATATTCCATTGTATACAAGGACCACTTCTTCTTGGTGCATTCCTCTGTTGATGGACATTTTTGTTGCTTCCAAGTGTTGACAATGGTAAAGATTGCTGGCGTACAGGTTTGCCAGCCTGTGACTTTTTGATTCTCATTTTCTCAGGTGATAGGCCCCGCAGATGGTATGCTCGATTCACTGGTAGCTCAATGTCTACCTTTTCAAAGCACCTCCACTGTGTTTTCATTAGAGGCTCTTCCCACGTCCCCCTTAGACCTGAGGGTACACATTTCTCCACAATCCCTTCAGCATTTATTGTCTGCAGCATTTTTGCTGATGGACATTCTGCCTGGTGTGAGCTGATAGGTTTTTGTAAATTGGGTTTGCGTGTCTTTAAAAATTCTTAGAATTTATCATTTTTCCAGGCGTTTTTTCTATTCTGGTATAAAAACAAAGTGTGAGTACAATATACCTCTTGAAATTATCTTGTTGAAAGATTGCCCTCTTTTTAATATTCTGGTGGATTTTCGTCCCCAGGATATTTTGTTGAAGGCAGGTGTCATTTACAGGCCTGCAATGTGTGTCAATATTTAGTAACCATTAGCACTGGGTTTAAGCTGCCGTCGTACAAAACGGCCACAAGGCAGGAGCATTTCTCCATTAGCAAATCTGGTTACTAGGGCAGCAGAGCCGTTCTGGAAGTGGTTTTCCTAGCTTGTAAATTTGAATGGAACGTGCCAGGAAAACCCCCCATAAGTTTATGTCTCATTACTTCTAGTTCCTTGTTTTAATTTTTTAAATTGGGGTAATGTTTAGAATGTTGTTTGTCCAAGTTGTACACACTCTGGTTCATCTACACATTATACATATCTGTATAAGTCGAGATGTTCTTCCCATGTAAATTATTACAGAGTGTTCCTTAGACCTCCCTTGCTATATGGTGGGTCTTTTGGATATATGTATATAGTATGTATTTGTATACATATGGTAACGCTAATCTTCATTTATCCAATCCCCCCACCATTCCTTTTAGATAAGCATAGTTCTTTTTCAAAGTTTGTGAGTGCCTTTCTCTGTGGAAGTATGTTCATTTGTGTCAGTTATTAGATAACGCCTATAAGTGATATCATAGACTATAGGTCTCTTGCTTTCCGACTTACCTCATGTTTTGTGATTATCTCCAGGCTCATTTGTGGTGCCTCAAAGAGCAGTGTTTCACTCTTTTCCACGGCTAATATTCCATTGTGTACATGGACCCCTTCTTCTTTACCCATTCACCTGTGGATGGACATTTTGGTTGCTTCACTGTCTTGTCTATTGTGAATAAGGCTGCAGTGCAGCTTTTGCAGCCCGGGTCTTCTCGATTCTGGTCTTCTCAGGTGAGAGGCCCAGTGGTGCACCTGCTGGATGGAATGGTACCTCAGTTTTTACTTTCAAACGCAGCTCCTTTCTGTTCTCATCATTGGCTGTTAACCTCTTTACATCTCACCAGCAGCTAGAGGGTACACAGTTCTCTAAAACCCCTTCAGCATTTATTGTTTGTAGACTTTTTGCTGATGGTCAGTCGACTGGTGTGAGTTGAAACCATTTTGTAGATTAGATTGCATGAGTCTACTACTTCCTGAGGTTGAGCTTTTATCCACTTTCCTTTTTTTTTAAAAGACGGTGAGTAAAATTTACCTCTTCATACTATCTCCTTGAAACATTTGCCTGTTTTGAATTTTTTAATCCATTCCCCACCTCAGCACAATTTTGAGGGCAGGTGTCTTTACAGCCCTGAGTCCTTGTGAATGTTAAGTGACCATTAGCTGTGGGTTAAAAGCCGCTCTTGCGGGAAACGGCCACGAGGCGGCAGCATTTCTCCTTTACCAAATCTGGTCACTAGGGCAACAAAGCCTTAATGGAAGTCGTGTTCTAGATTGTAAATTACAATGGAATGTGCCAGGAAAAAACCTTTTAAAGTTATGTCTCATTACTTCTTGTTCTTATTTTTAATTTAATTTTTAGTTGTTAAGCACAGCAAATTTGATTACAATGTTTTCTTTGTTCTAGGTGTGCAAGATGTGGTTCTTTCATACATATACATAGATCTATTCATCTTCGGATCCTTTTCCCATGTAGGTTATGACACAATGTTGAGTGGTCTTCTCTTGGAATTGCGTACGTCTTCGGTGATTATATATTTCACATGTGTTTTTATATGTCTGTTAGCCCCAATATAGTAATGTGTCCCATCCTCACACCTTTCCATTTGGTGAACCATACGTTTTTGTACTGAATCTGTGATTGCCTTTCTCCGTGGATATATCTCAGTTGGTATCAATTCGTAGGTAACACCTGTAACTGATATGGTAGGATATGTGTCTTTCGCTTTGCCACTCACTAAAAGTTGCGTGATTACTTCTAGACTCATCTAGGGTGCTGCAAATGGCATTGTTTCATTTTATCGCTAGCTCATAATCCATCTGTACATGTAGCAGTTCTTCTTTGTCCACCCATCTGTCGGCGGACTTTTTGGTGACTTCCATATCTTGGCTATTGTAATCCTGTGCAATGCAGATTTGCCTGCCTCTTTCTTTCCAATACTGTCTTCTTAGGTTATAGGTCCAGGAATAAGCCTCTGGATCATATGGTAGCTCAATGTTTACCTTTTAAAGGCACCTCCACTCTGTTCTCATGAGTGGCTCTTTCCAGGTTACATCCCACTTAAAGTTGAGGGTTTGCATTTCTCCACAGCACCTTCAGCATTTATTCTTTGTAGTTTTTTACTGATGGTTATTCTGACTGGTGCGAGCTGATACGTCTTTGTGGTTGAATTTGCATGTGTCTCATAATCCGTTAAAACTGAGCTTTAAGGCAGGTCCTTTTCATTTTTCAGGCTGTGAGTACAGCTTAGCTCTTCAAAGTGTTTTCTTAAAGTATGTGTCCCATTTTAAAATTTTTTGGCCATTACCTCCCTCAAGACATTTTGCGGTGACCATTAGCACAGGCTTAAACCTGCGTTTGCAGGTAACGGCCAGAGGGTGGCAGTCTTTCTACGTTCCCCACGCTGGTACTAGGGAAACAGACCTTCCGGCCAGTGGTGTTCCTCGGTTATAAATAATTAGAGTGGAATGTGCCTGAATAAACCCACAAATGCCGATGTCTCCTTCCTTATGTTTGTCTTTTAAATTTAACTTACATTTTTTATTGGAGTAATATTCCATTGCGTACATGCAACAGTTCTTCTTGGTGCATTCCTCTGTTGATGGACATTTTCATTGCTTCCAAATGTTGGCTATGGTAAATATGGCTGGAGTGCAGGATTGCCAGCCTGTGACGTTTTGATTCTCATTTTCTCAGGAGATAGGCCCAGCAGTGGGTATGACTGATTGACGGGTAGCTCAATGTTTACCTTTTCAAGGCACTTCCATTGTGTTTTCATGAGTGGCTCTTACCACGTCCCCCTTAGAGCCGAGTGTACGCATTCCTCCACAGTCCCTTCAGCATTTATTTTTTGAAGCATTTGTGCTGATGGCCATTCTGACTGCTGTGAGCTGATAGGTTTTTGTAATTTGGGTTTGCATGTCTTTAAAAATTCCTAAAATACATCATTTTCCCACACATTTTTCCTTTCTCTTAAAAGAAAAAGCTGTGAGTACAATATAGCTCTTGAAATTGTCTTCTTGGAAGGTTGCCCTCTTTTGAAATTTTTGCTCCATTTTTGATCCCAGGATTTATTTGGAGGGCAGGTGTCATTTACAGAATTGGAGGTTGGTGAATATTTAGTGACCTTTAGCAGTGGGTTTAAAGCTGCTGTTGTGGGAAATGGCCACAAGGAGGCAGCGTTTCTCCATTCCCAAATCTGGGTACTAGGGCAGCAGAGCCTTTCTGGAAGTCGTGTTCCTAGGTTGTCAATTAGAATGGAATGTGCCAGGAGAAACCCCCATAAGTTTAGGTCTCATTACTTCTTGCTTTTGTTAATTTTTTTAATCGGGGTAAAGACTAGAATATTGTTTGTCCTCGGGGTACACAATCTGGTTCATTTGTACATTATATATGTCTACTCTACAGATCCTCTTCCCATGTAAAATATTACAGAGTGTTCTGTAGACCTCTCTTGCTATATGGTCGGTCTTTCTGAAATGTGTATATAATATGTAGTTGGATATGTATAGTAACACTAATCTCATTTATCCATTCCCCCCACCTTTCCTTTTAGATGAGCATAGTTGGTTTTCTAAGTCTGTGAGTGTCTTTCTCTGTGGAAATATGTTCATTTGTGTCAGTTATTAGATAACGCCTATAAGGGATATCATAGGATATAGGTCTTTTGCTTTCCGACTTACCTCATGTTTTGTGATTATCTCCAGGCTCATCTCTGGTGCCTCAAAGCGCAGTGTTTCATTGTTTTCCATGGCTAATGTTCCACTGCGTACATGGACCCCTTCTTCTTTATCCATTCACCTGTTGATGGACATTTCGGTTGCTTCCCATCTTGGCTATTTTGAATAAGGCTGCAGTGCAGCTTTTGCAGCCTGTGTCTTTTCGATTCGGGTCTTCTCAGGTGAGAGGCCCAGTGGTGTGCCTGCTGGATTGAATGGTACCTCAGTTTTTACTTTTAAACGCAGTTCCTTTCTGTTCTCATTATTGGCTGTTAACCGCTTTACATCTCACCAGCACCTAGAGGTTACACAGTTCTCTACAACCCCATCAGCATTTATTGTTTGTAGACTTTTTGCTGACGGTCAGTCAACAGGTGTGAGTTGAAACCTTTTGGTTGATTAGATTGCATGAGTCTAATAATTTCTGAGGTTGAGCTTTTATCCATTTTCCTGTTTTTATTTATTTATTTTTTTTTTAAAGAGAGTGAGGAATACTTACTTCTTCATACTATCTTCTTGAAACATTTGCCTGGTTTGAATTATTTTGTCCATTCCCTACCTGAGCACAATTTTTGACGGCAGATGTCCTTTACAGCCCTGAGTCCTGGTGAATTTTAAGTGACCATTAGCTGTGGGTTTAAAGCTGCTCTTGCGGGAAACGGCCACAAGGCGGCAGCGTTTCTCCTTTACCAAATCTGATTACTAGGGCAACAGAGCCTTACTGGAAGTGGTGTGCTTGGTTGTAAATTAGAATGGAATGTGCCAGGAAAAAGCCCTTTAAGTTTATGTGTCATTACTTCCTCGTATTTTTAACATAATTTTTATTCTTTATCACAGCAAATTCGATTACAAGGGTTTGTTTGTTCTAGGTGTGCAAGATGTGGTTCTTTCACACATATACGTATATCTATTCTTCTTCGGAATCTTTTCCCATGTAGGATATGACACAATGTTGAGTAGTCTTCTCTTGGTATTCTGTAGGTCTTTGGTGATTATATATTTCACGTGTGTTTGTATACCCCTGTTAACCTCAGTATGGTGATGTATCCAATCCACACACCTCTCCATTTGGTGAACCATAAGTTTTTGTGCTGAATCTGTGATTGCCCTTCTCTGTGGAAATATCTTCGTTTCTATCAATTTTTAGGTAACACCTATATGTGATATGATAGGATATGTGTCTTTCGCTTTCTCACTTACTCCAAGTTGCGTGATTACTTCTAGACTCATCTATGGTGCTGCAAATGGCATTGCTTCATTTTTTTCGCTAGCTCATATTCCATCTGTACATGTAGCAGTTCTTCTTTGTCCACCCATCTGTCGGTGGACTTTTTGGTTACTTCCGTATCTTGGCTATTGTAATCCTATGCAATGCAGATTTGCCTGCCTGTGTCTTTCCAATTGTGTCTTCTTAGGTTATAGGTCCAGGTGTAGGTCTACTGGATCATATGGTAGCTCTGAGTTAACCTTTTAAAGGCACCTCCATTCTGTTCTCTTTAGTGGCTCTTTCCAGGTTACGTCCCACTTAAAGTTGAGGGTATGCATTTCTCCACAGCACCTTTAGCATTTATTCTTTGTAGTTTTTTGCTGATGGTTATTCTGACGGGTGTGAGCTGAGACCTCTTTGTGGTTGAATTTGCATGTGTCTCATAATCCGTTGAAATTGAGCTTTAAGGCATGTCCTTTTTATTTTTCCAGCTGTGATTACGGCTTAGTTCTTCAAAGTGTTTTCTTAAAGTATGTGTCCCATTTTGAAATATTTTAACCATTACATTCCTCAAGACATTTTGAGGGCAGGTTTCATTTACAGCACTGCAGTACCTGTTCATATGAAGTGACCATTAGCCCAGGCTTTAAAGCTGCTTTTGCAGGTAACGGCCAGAGGGTGGCAGCCTTTCTACGTTCCCCACGCTGGTACTTGGGAAACAGACCTACCCGCCAGTGGTGTTCTTCGGTTATAAATTAGAGTGGAATGTGCTCGGATAAACCCACAAATGCTGATGTCTCCTTACATTTGTTGGTTTTTAAAATTTAATTGATATTTTTTACTGGAGTAATATTCCATTGTATACAAGGACCACTTCTTCTTGGTGCATTCCTCTGTTGATGGACATTTTTGTTGCTTCCAAGTGTTGACAATGGTAAAGATTGCTGGCGTACAGGTTTGCCAGCCTGTGACTTTTTGATTCTCATTTTCTCAGGTGATAGGCCCCGCAGATGGTATGCTCGATTCACTGGTAGCTCAATGTCTACCTTTTCAAAGCACCTCCACTGTGTTTTCATTAGAGGCTCTTCCCACGTCCCCCTTAGACCTGAGGGTACACATTTCTCCACAATCCCTTCAGCATTTATTGTCTGCAGCATTTTTGCTGATGGACATTCTGCCTGGTGTGAGCTGATAGGTTTTTGTAAATTGGGTTTGCGTGTCTTTAAAAATTCTTAGAATTTATCATTTTTCCAGGCGTTTTTTCTATTCTGGTATAAAAACAAAGTGTGAGTACAATATACCTCTTGAAATTATCTTGTTGAAAGATTGCCCTCTTTTTAATATTCTGGTGGATTTTCGTCCCCAGGATATTTTGTTGAAGGCAGGTGTCATTTACAGGCCTGCAATGTGTGTCAATATTTAGTAACCATTAGCACTGGGTTTAAGCTGCCGTCGTACAAAACGGCCACAAGGCAGGAGCATTTCTCCATTAGCAAATCTGGTTACTAGGGCAGCAGAGCCGTTCTGGAAGTGGTTTTCCTAGCTTGTAAATTTGAATGGAACGTGCCAGGAAAACCCCCCATAAGTTTATGTCTCATTACTTCTAGTTCCTTGTTTTAATTTTTTAAATTGGGGTAATGTTTAGAATGTTGTTTGTCCAAGTTGTACACACTCTGGTTCATCTACACATTATACATATCTGTATAAGTCGAGATGTTCTTCCCATGTAAATTATTACAGAGTGTTCCTTAGACCTCCCTTGCTATATGGTGGGTCTTTTGGATATATGTATATAGTATGTATTTGTATACATATGGTAACGCTAATCTTCATTTATCCAATCCCCCCACCATTCCTTTTAGATAAGCATAGTTCTTTTTCAAAGTTTGTGAGTGCCTTTCTCTGTGGAAGTATGTTCATTTGTGTCAGTTATTAGATAACGCCTATAAGTGATATCATAGACTATAGGTCTCTTGCTTTCCGACTTACCTCATGTTTTGTGATTATCTCCAGGCTCATTTGTGGTGCCTCAAAGAGCAGTGTTTCACTCTTTTCCACGGCTAATATTCCATTGTGTACATGGACCCCTTCTTCTTTACCCATTCACCTGTGGATGGACATTTTGGTTGCTTCACTGTCTTGTCTATTGTGAATAAGGCTGCAGTGCAGCTTTTGCAGCCCGGGTCTTCTCGATTCTGGTCTTCTCAGGTGAGAGGCCCAGTGGTGCACCTGCTGGATGGAATGGTACCTCAGTTTTTACTTTCAAACGCAGCTCCTTTCTGTTCTCATCATTGGCTGTTAACCTCTTTACATCTCACCAGCAGCTAGAGGGTACACAGTTCTCTAAAACCCCTTCAGCATTTATTGTTTGTAGACTTTTTGCTGATGGTCAGTCGACTGGTGTGAGTTGAAACCATTTTGTAGATTAGATTGCATGAGTCTACTACTTCCTGAGGTTGAGCTTTTATCCACTTTCCTTTTTTTTTAAAAGACGGTGAGTAAAATTTACCTCTTCATACTATCTCCTTGAAACATTTGCCTGTTTTGAATTTTTTAATCCATTCCCCACCTCAGCACAATTTTGAGGGCAGGTGTCTTTACAGCCCTGAGTCCTTGTGAATGTTAAGTGACCATTAGCTGTGGGTTAAAAGCCGCTCTTGCGGGAAACGGCCACGAGGCGGCAGCATTTCTCCTTTACCAAATCTGGTCACTAGGGCAACAAAGCCTTAATGGAAGTCGTGTTCTAGATTGTAAATTACAATGGAATGTGCCAGGAAAAAACCTTTTAAAGTTATGTCTCATTACTTCTTGTTCTTATTTTTAATTTAATTTTTAGTTGTTAAGCACAGCAAATTTGATTACAATGTTTTCTTTGTTCTAGGTGTGCAAGATGTGGTTCTTTCATACATATACATAGATCTATTCATCTTCGGATCCTTTTCCCATGTAGGTTATGACACAATGTTGAGTGGTCTTCTCTTGGAATTGCGTACGTCTTCGGTGATTATATATTTCACATGTGTTTTTATATGTCTGTTAGCCCCAATATAGTAATGTGTCCCATCCTCACACCTTTCCATTTGGTGAACCATACGTTTTTGTACTGAATCTGTGATTGCCTTTCTCCGTGGATATATCTCAGTTGGTATCAATTCGTAGGTAACACCTGTAACTGATATGGTAGGATATGTGTCTTTCGCTTTGCCACTCACTAAAAGTTGCGTGATTACTTCTAGACTCATCTAGGGTGCTGCAAGTGGCATTGTTTCATTTTATCGCTAGCTCATAATCCATCTGTACATGTAGCAGTTCTTCTTTGTCCACCCATCTGTCGGCGGACTTTTTGGTGACTTCCATATCTTGGCTATTGTAATCCTGTGCAATGCAGATTTGCCTGCCTCTTTCTTTCCAATACTGTCTTCTTAGGTTATAGGTCCAGGAATAAGCCTCTGGATCATATGGTAGCTCAATGTTTACCTTTTAAAGGCACCTCCACTCTGTTCTCATGAGTGGCTCTTTCCAGGTTACATCCCACTTAAAGTTGAGGGTTTGCATTTCTCCACAGCACCTTCAGCATTTATTCTTTGTAGTTTTTTACTGATGGTTATTCTGACTGGTGCGAGCTGATACGTCTTTGTGGTTGAATTTGCATGTGTCTCATAATCCGTTAAAACTGAGCTTTAAGGCAGGTCCTTTTCATTTTTCAGGCTGTGAGTACAGCTTAGCTCTTCAAAGTGTTTTCTTAAAGTATGTGTCCCATTTTAAAATTTTTTGGCCATTACCTCCCTCAAGACATTTTGCGGTGACCATTAGCACAGTCTTAAACCTGCGTTTGCAGGTAACGGCCAGAGGGTGGCAGTCTTTCTACATTCCCCACGCTGGTACTAGGGAAACAGACCTTCCGGCCAGTGGTGTTCCTCGGTTATAAATAATTAGAGTGGAATGTGCCTGAATAAACCCACAAATGCCGATGTCTCCTTCCTTATGTTTGTCTTTTAAATTTAACTTACATTTTTTATTGGAGTAATATTCCATTGGGTACATGCAACAGTTCTTCTTGGTGCATTCCTCTGTTGATGGACATTTTCATTGCTTCCAAATGTTGGCTATGGTAAATATGGCTGGAGTGCAGGATTGCCAGCCTGTGACGTTTTGATTCTCATTTTCTCAGGAGATAGGCCCAGCAGTGGGTATGACTGATTGACGGGTAGCTCAATGTTTACCTTTTCAAGGCACTTCCATTGTGTTTTCATGAGTGGCTCTTACCACGTCCCCCTTAGAGCCGAGTGTACGCATTCCTCCACAGTCCCTTCAGCATTTATTTTTTGAAGCATTTGTGCTGATGGCCATTCTGACTGCTGTGAGCTGATAGGTTTTTGTAATTTGGGTTTGCATGTCTTTAAAAATTCCTAAAATACATCATTTTCCCACACATTTTTCCTTTCTCTTAAAAGAAAAAGCTGTGAGTACAATATAGCTCTTGAAATTGTCTTCTTGGAAGGTTGCCCTCTTTTGAAATTTTTGCTCCATTTTTGATCCCAGGATTTATTTGGAGGGCAGGTGTCATTTACAGAATTGCAAGTTGGTGAATATTTAGTGGCCTTTAGCAGTGGGTTTAAAGCTGCTGTTGTGGGAAATGGCCACAAGGAGGCAGCGTTTCTCCATTCCCAAATGTGGGTACTAGGGCAGCAGAGCCTTTCTGGAAGTCGTGTTCCTAGGTTGTCAATTAGAATGGAATGTGCCAGGAGAAACCCCCATAAGTTTAGGTCTCATTACTTCTTGCTTTTGTTAATTTTTTTAATCGGGGTAAAGACTAGAATATTGTTTGTCCTCGGGGTACACAATCTGGTTCATTTGTACATTATATATGTCTACTCTACAGATCCTCTTCCCATGTAAAATATTACAGAGTGTTCTGTAGACCTCTCTTGCTATATGGTCGGTCTTTCTGAAATGTGTATATAATATGTAGTTGGATATGTATAGTAACACTAATCTCATTTATCCATTCCCCCCACCTTTCCTTTTAGATGAGCATAGTTGGTTTTCTAAGTCTGTGAGTGTCTTTCTCTGTGGAAATATGTTCATTTGTGTCAGTTATTAGATAACGCCTATAAGGGATATCATAGGATATAGGTCTTTTGCTTTCCGACTTACCTCATGTTTTGTGATTATCTCCAGGCTCATCTCTGGTGCCTCAAAGCGCAGTGTTTCATTGTTTTCCATGGCTAATGTTCCACTGCGTACATGGACCCCTTCTTCTTTATCCATTCACCTGTTGATGGACATTTCGGTTGCTTCCCATCTTGGCTATTTTGAATAAGGCTGCAGTGCAGCTTTTGCAGCCTGTGTCTTTTCGATTCGGGTCTTCTCAGGTGAGAGGCCCAGTGGTGTGCCTGCTGGATTGAATGGTACCTCAGTTTTTACTTTTAAACGCAGTTCCTTTCTGTTCTCATTATTGGCTGTTAACCGCTTTACATCTCACCAGCACCTAGAGGTTACACAGTTCTCTACAACCCCATCAGCATTTATTGTTTGTAGACTTTTTGCTGACGGTCAGTCAACAGGTGTGAGTTGAAACCTTTTGGTTGATTAGATTGCATGAGTCTAATAATTTCTGAGGTTGAGCTTTTATCCATTTTCCTGTTTTTATTTATTTATTTTTTTTTTTAAAGAGAGTGAGGAATACTTACTTCTTCATACTATCTTCTTGAAACATTTGCCTGGTTTGAATTCTTTTGTCCATTCCCTACCTGAGCACAATTTTTGACGGCAGATGTCCTTTACAGCCCTGAGTCCTGGTGAATTTTAAGTGACCATTAGCTGTGGGTTTAAAGCTGCTCTTGCGGGAAACGGCCACAAGGCGGCAGCGTTTCTCCTTTACCAAATCTGATTACTAGGGCAACAGAGCCTTACTGGAAGTGGTGTGCTTGGTTGTAAATTAGAATGGAATGTGCCAGGAAAAAGCCCTTTAAGTTTATGTGTCATTACTTCCTCGTATTTTTAACATAATTTTTATTCTTTATCACAGCAAATTCGATTACAAGGGTTTGTTTGTTCTAGGTGTGCAAGATGTGGTTCTTTCACACATATACGTATATCTATTCTTCTTCGGAATCTTTTCCCATGTAGGATATGACACAATGTTGAGTAGTCTTCTCTTGGTATTCTGTAGGTCTTTGGTGATTATATATTTCACGTGTGTTTGTATACCCCTGTTAACCTCAGTATGGTGATGTATCCAATCCACACACCTCTCCATTTGGTGAACCATAAGTTTTTGTGCTGAATCTGTGATTGCCCTTCTCTGTGGAAATATCTTCGTTTCTATCAATTTTTAGGTAACACCTATATGTGATATGATAGGATATGTGTCTTTCGCTTTCTCACTTACTCCAAGTTGCGTGATTACTTCTAGACTCATCTATGGTGCTGCAAATGGCATTGCTTCATTTTTTTCGCTAGCTCATATTCCATCTGTACATGTAGCAGTTCTTCTTTGTCCACCCATCTGTCGGTGGACTTTTTGGTTACTTCCGTATCTTGGCTATTGTAATCCTATGCAATGCAGATTTGCCTGCCTGTGTCTTTCCAATTGTGTCTTCTTAGGTTATAGGTCCAGGTGTAGGTCTACTGGATCATATGGTAGCTCTGAGTTAACCTTTTAAAGGCACCTCCATTCTGTTCTCTTTAGTGGCTCTTTCCAGGTTACGTCCCACTTAAAGTTGAGGGTATGCATTTCTCCACAGCACCTTTAGCATTTATTCTTTGTAGTTTTTTGCTGATGGTTATTCTGACGGGTGTGAGCTGAGACCTCTTTGTGGTTGAATTTGCATGTGTCTCATAATCCGTTGAAATTGAGCTTTAAGGCATGTCCTTTTTATTTTTCCAGCTGTGATTACGGCTTAGTTCTTCAAAGTGTTTTCTTAAAGTATGTGTCCCATTTTGAAATATTTTAACCATTACATTCCTCAAGACATTTTGAGGGCAGGTTTCATTTACAGCACTGCAGTACCTGTTCATATGAAGTGACCATTAGCCCAGGCTTTAAAGCTGCTTTTGCAGGTAACGGCCAGAGGGTGGCAGCCTTTCTACGTTCCCCACGCTGGTACTTGGGAAACAGACCTACCCGCCAGTGGTGTTCTTCGGTTATAAATTAGAGTGGAATGTGCTCGGATAAACCCACAAATGCTGATGTCTCCTTACATTTGTTGGTTTTTAAAATTTAATTGATATTTTTTACTGGAGTAATATTCCATTGTATACAAGGACCACTTCTTCTTGGTGCATTCCTCTGTTGATGGACATTTTTGTTGCTTCCAAGTGTTGACAATGGTAAAGATTGCTGGCGTACAGGTTTGCCAGCCTGTGACTTTTTGATTCTCATTTTCTCAGGTGATAGGCCCCGCAGATGGTATGCTCGATTCACTGGTAGCTCAATGTCTACCTTTTCAAAGCACCTCCACTGTGTTTTCATTAGAGGCTCTTCCCACGTCCCCCTTAGACCTGAGGGTACACATTTCTCCACAATCCCTTCAGCATTTATTGTCTGCAGCATTTTTGCTGATGGACATTCTGCCTGGTGTGAGCTGATAGGTTTTTGTAAATTGGGTTTGCGTGTCTTTAAAAATTCTTAGAATTTATCATTTTTCCAGGCGTTTTTTCTATTCTGGTATAAAAACAAAGTGTGAGTACAATATACCTCTTGAAATTATCTTGTTGAAAGATTGCCCTCTTTTTAATATTCTGGTGGATTTTCGTCCCCAGGATATTTTGTTGAAGGCAGGTGTCATTTACAGGCCTGCAATGTGTGTCAATATTTAGTAACCATTAGCACTGGGTTTAAGCTGCCGTCGTACAAAACGGCCACAAGGCAGGAGCATTTCTCCATTAGCAAATCTGGTTACTAGGGCAGCAGAGCCGTTCTGGAAGTGGTTTTCCTAGCTTGTAAATTTGAATGGAACGTGCCAGGAAAACCCCCCATAAGTTTATGTCTCATTACTTCTAGTTCCTTGTTTTAATTTTTTAAATTGGGGTAATGTTTAGAATGTTGTTTGTCCAAGTTGTACACACTCTGGTTCATCTACACATTATACATATCTGTATAAGTCGAGATGTTCTTCCCATGTAAATTATTACAGAGTGTTCCTTAGACCTCCCTTGCTATATGGTGGGTCTTTTGGATATATGTATATAGTATGTATTTGTATACATATGGTAACGCTAATCTTCATTTATCCAATCCCCCCACCATTCCTTTTAGATAAGCATAGTTCTTTTTCAAAGTTTGTGAGTGCCTTTCTCTGTGGAAGTATGTTCATTTGTGTCAGTTATTAGATAACGCCTATAAGTGATATCATAGACTATAGGTCTCTTGCTTTCCGACTTACCTCATGTTTTGTGATTATCTCCAGGCTCATTTGTGGTGCCTCAAAGAGCAGTGTTTCACTCTTTTCCACGGCTAATATTCCATTGTGTACATGGACCCCTTCTTCTTTACCCATTCACCTGTGGATGGACATTTTGGTTGCTTCACTGTCTTGTCTATTGTGAATAAGGCTGCAGTGCAGCTTTTGCAGCCCGGGTCTTCTCGATTCTGGTCTTCTCAGGTGAGAGGCCCAGTGGTGCACCTGCTGGATGGAATGGTACCTCAGTTTTTACTTTCAAACGCAGCTCCTTTCTGTTCTCATCATTGGCTGTTAACCTCTTTACATCTCACCAGCAGCTAGAGGGTACACAGTTCTCTAAAACCCCTTCAGCATTTATTGTTTGTAGACTTTTTGCTGATGGTCAGTCGACTGGTGTGAGTTGAAACCATTTTGTAGATTAGATTGCATGAGTCTACTACTTCCTGAGGTTGAGCTTTTATCCACTTTCCTTTTTTTTTAAAAGACGGTGAGTAAAATTTACCTCTTCATACTATCTCCTTGAAACATTTGCCTGTTTTGAATTTTTTAATCCATTCCCCACCTCAGCACAATTTTGAGGGCAGGTGTCTTTACAGCCCTGAGTCCTTGTGAATGTTAAGTGACCATTAGCTGTGGGTTAAAAGCCGCTCTTGCGGGAAACGGCCACGAGGCGGCAGCATTTCTCCTTTACCAAATCTGGTCACTAGGGCAACAAAGCCTTAATGGAAGTCGTGTTCTAGATTGTAAATTACAATGGAATGTGCCAGGAAAAAACCTTTTAAAGTTATGTCTCATTACTTCTTGTTCTTATTTTTAATTTAATTTTTAGTTGTTAAGCACAGCAAATTTGATTACAATGTTTTCTTTGTTCTAGGTGTGCAAGATGTGGTTCTTTCATACATATACATAGATCTATTCATCTTCGGATCCTTTTCCCATGTAGGTTATGACACAATGTTGAGTGGTCTTCTCTTGGAATTGCGTACGTCTTCGGTGATTATATATTTCACATGTGTTTTTATATGTCTGTTAGCCCCAATATAGTAATGTGTCCCATCCTCACACCTTTCCATTTGGTGAACCATACGTTTTTGTACTGAATCTGTGATTGCCTTTCTCCGTGGATATATCTCAGTTGGTATCAATTCGTAGGTAACACCTGTAACTGATATGGTAGGATATGTGTCTTTCGCTTTGCCACTCACTAAAAGTTGCGTGATTACTTCTAGACTCATCTAGGGTGCTGCAAATGGCATTGTTTCATTTTATCGCTAGCTCATAATCCATCTGTACATGTAGCAGTTCTTCTTTGTCCACCCATCTGTCGGCGGACTTTTTGGTGACTTCCATATCTTGGCTATTGTAATCCTGTGCAATGCAGATTTGCCTGCCTCTTTCTTTCCAATACTGTCTTCTTAGGTTATAGGTCCAGGAATAAGCCTCTGGATCATATGGTAGCTCAATGTTTACCTTTTAAAGGCACCTCCACTCTGTTCTCATGAGTGGCTCTTTCCAGGTTACATCCCACTTAAAGTTGAGGGTTTGCATTTCTCCACAGCACCTTCAGCATTTATTCTTTGTAGTTTTTTACTGATGGTTATTCTGACTGGTGCGAGCTGATACGTCTTTGTGGTTGAATTTGCATGTGTCTCATAATCCGTTAAAACTGAGCTTTAAGGCAGGTCCTTTTCATTTTTCAGGCTGTGAGTACAGCTTAGCTCTTCAAAGTGTTTTCTTAAAGTATGTGTCCCATTTTAAAATTTTTTGGCCATTACCTCCCTCAAGACATTTTGCGGTGACCATTAGCACAGGCTTAAACCTGCGTTTGCAGGTAACGGCCAGAGGGTGGCAGTCTTTCTACGTTCCCCACGCTGGTACTAGGGAAACAGACCTTCCGGCCAGTGGTGTTCCTCGGTTATAAATAATTAGAGTGGAATGTGCCTGAATAAACCCACAAATGCCGATGTCTCCTTCCTTATGTTTGTCTTTTAAATTTAACTTACATTTTTTATTGGAGTAATATTCCATTGCGTACATGCAACAGTTCTTCTTGGTGCATTCCTCTGTTGATGGACATTTTCATTGCTTCCAAATGTTGGCTATGGTAAATATGGCTGGAGTGCAGGATTGCCAGCCTGTGACGTTTTGATTCTCATTTTCTCAGGAGATAGGCCCAGCAGTGGGTATGACTGATTGACGGGTAGCTCAATGTTTACCTTTTCAAGGCACTTCCATTGTGTTTTCATGAGTGGCTCTTACCACGTCCCCCTTAGAGCCGAGTGTACGCATTCCTCCACAGTCCCTTCAGCATTTATTTTTTGAAGCATTTGTGCTGATGGCCATTCTGACTGCTGTGAGCTGATAGGTTTTTGTAATTTGGGTTTGCATGTCTTTAAAAATTCCTAAAATACATCATTTTCCCACACATTTTTCCTTTCTCTTAAAAGAAAAAGCTGTGAGTACAATATAGCTCTTGAAATTGTCTTCTTGGAAGGTTGCCCTCTTTTGAAATTTTTGCTCCATTTTTGATCCCAGGATTTATTTGGAGGGCAGGTGTCATTTACAGAATTGGAGGTTGGTGAATATTTAGTGACCTTTAGCAGTGGGTTTAAAGCTGCTGTTGTGGGAAATGGCCACAAGGAGGCAGCGTTTCTCCATTCCCAAATCTGGGTACTAGGGCAGCAGAGCCTTTCTGGAAGTCGTGTTCCTAGGTTGTCAATTAGAATGGAATGTGCCAGGAGAAACCCCCATAAGTTTAGGTCTCATTACTTCTTGCTTTTGTTAATTTTTTTAATCGGGGTAAAGACTAGAATATTGTTTGTCCTCGGGGTACACAATCTGGTTCATTTGTACATTATATATGTCTACTCTACAGATCCTCTTCCCATGTAAAATATTACAGAGTGTTCTGTAGACCTCTCTTGCTATATGGTCGGTCTTTCTGAAATGTGTATATAATATGTAGTTGGATATGTATAGTAACACTAATCTCATTTATCCATTCCCCCCACCTTTCCTTTTAGATGAGCATAGTTGGTTTTCTAAGTCTGTGAGTGTCTTTCTCTGTGGAAATATGTTCATTTGTGTCAGTTATTAGATAACGCCTATAAGGGATATCATAGGATATAGGTCTTTTGCTTTCCGACTTACCTCATGTTTTGTGATTATCTCCAGGCTCATCTCTGGTGCCTCAAAGCGCAGTGTTTCATTGTTTTCCATGGCTAATGTTCCACTGCGTACATGGACCCCTTCTTCTTTATCCATTCACCTGTTGATGGACATTTCGGTTGCTTCCCATCTTGGCTATTTTGAATAAGGCTGCAGTGCAGCTTTTGCAGCCTGTGTCTTTTCGATTCGGGTCTTCTCAGGTGAGAGGCCCAGTGGTGTGCCTGCTGGATTGAATGGTACCTCAGTTTTTACTTTTAAACGCAGTTCCTTTCTGTTCTCATTATTGGCTGTTAACCGCTTTACATCTCACCAGCACCTAGAGGTTACACAGTTCTCTACAACCCCATCAGCATTTATTGTTTGTAGACTTTTTGCTGACGGTCAGTCAACAGGTGTGAGTTGAAACCTTTTGGTTGATTAGATTGCATGAGTCTAATAATTTCTGAGGTTGAGCTTTTATCCATTTTCCTGTTTTTATTTATTTATTTTTTTTTTAAAGAGAGTGAGGAATACTTACTTCTTCATACTATCTTCTTGAAACATTTGCCTGGTTTGAATTCTTTTGTCCATTCCCTACCTGAGCACAATTTTTGACGGCAGATGTCCTTTACAGCCCTGAGTCCTGGTGAATTTTAAGTGACCATTAGCTGTGGGTTTAAAGCTGCTCTTGCGGGAAACGGCCACAAGGCGGCAGCGTTTCTCCTTTACCAAATCTGATTACTAGGGCAACAGAGCCTTACTGGAAGTGGTGTGCTTGGTTGTAAATTAGAATGGAATGTGCCAGGAAAAAGCCCTTTAAGTTTATGTGTCATTACTTCCTCGTATTTTTAACATAATTTTTATTCTTTATCACAGCAAATTCGATTACAAGGGTTTGTTTGTTCTAGGTGTGCAAGATGTGGTTCTTTCACACATATACGTATATCTATTCTTCTTCGGAATCTTTTCCCATGTAGGATATGACACAATGTTGAGTAGTCTTCTCTTGGTATTCTGTAGGTCTTTGGTGATTATATATTTCACGTGTGTTTGTATACCCCTGTTAACCTCAGTATGGTGATGTATCCAATCCACACACCTCTCCATTTGGTGAACCATAAGTTTTTGTGCTGAATCTGTGATTGCCCTTCTCTGTGGAAATATCTTCGTTTCTATCAATTTTTAGGTAACACCTATATGTGATATGATAGGATATGTGTCTTTCGCTTTCTCACTTACTCCAAGTTGCGTGATTACTTCTAGACTCATCTATGGTGCTGCAAATGGCATTGCTTCATTTTTTTCGCTAGCTCATATTCCATCTGTACATGTAGCAGTTCTTCTTTGTCCACCCATCTGTCGGTGGACTTTTTGGTTACTTCCGTATCTTGGCTATTGTAATCCTATGCAATGCAGATTTGCCTGCCTGTGTCTTTCCAATTGTGTCTTCTTAGGTTATAGGTCCAGGTGTAGGTCTACTGGATCATATGGTAGCTCTGAGTTAACCTTTTAAAGGCACCTCCATTCTGTTCTCTTTAGTGGCTCTTTCCAGGTTACGTCCCACTTAAAGTTGAGGGTATGCATTTCTCCACAGCACCTTTAGCATTTATTCTTTGTAGTTTTTTGCTGATGGTTATTCTGACGGGTGTGAGCTGAGACCTCTTTGTGGTTGAATTTGCATGTGTCTCATAATCCGTTGAAATTGAGCTTTAAGGCATGTCCTTTTTATTTTTCCAGCTGTGATTACGGCTTAGTTCTTCAAAGTGTTTTCTTAAAGTATGTGTCCCATTTTGAAATATTTTAACCATTACATTCCTCAAGACATTTTGAGGGCAGGTTTCATTTACAGCACTGCAGTACCTGTTCATATGAAGTGACCATTAGCCCAGGCTTTAAAGCTGCTTTTGCAGGTAACGGCCAGAGGGTGGCAGCCTTTCTACGTTCCCCACGCTGGTACTTGGGAAACAGACCTACCCGCCAGTGGTGTTCTTCGGTTATAAATTAGAGTGGAATGTGCTCGGATAAACCCACAAATGCTGATGTCTCCTTACATTTGTTGGTTTTTAAAATTTAATTGATATTTTTTACTGGAGTAATATTCCATTGTATACAAGGACCACTTCTTCTTGGTGCATTCCTCTGTTGATGGACATTTTTGTTGCTTCCAAGTGTTGACAATGGTAAAGATTGCTGGTGTACAGGTTTGCCAGCCTGTGACTTTTTGATTCTCATTTTCTCAGGTGATAGGCCCCGCAGATGGTATGCTCGATTCACTGGTAGCTCAATGTCTACCTTTTCAAAGCACCTCCACTGTGTTTTCATTAGAGGCTCTTCCCACGTCCCCCTTAGAGCTGAGGGTACACATTTCTCCACAATCCCTTCAGCATTTATTGTCTGCAGCATTTTTGCTGATGGACATTCTGCCTGGTGTGAGCTGATAGGTTTTTGTAAATTGGGTTTGCGTGTCTTTAAAAATTCTTAGAATTTATCATTTTTCCAGGCGTTTTTTCTATTCTGGTATAAAAACAAAGTGTGAGTACAATATACCTCTTGAAATTATCTTGTTGAAAGATTGCCCTCTTTTTAATATTCTGGTGGATTTTCGTCCCCAGGATATTTTGTTGAAGGCAGGTGTCATTTACAGGCCTGCAATGTGTGTCAATATTTAGTAACCATTAGCACTGGGTTTAAGCTGCCGTCGTACAAAACGGCCACAAGGCAGGAGCATTTCTCCATTAGCAAATCTGGTTACTAGGGCAGCAGAGCCGTTCTGGAAGTGGTTTTCCTAGCTTGTAAATTTGAATGGAACGTGCCAGGAAAACCCCCCATAAGTTTATGTCTCATTACTTCTAGTTCCTTGTTTTAATTTTTTAAATTGGGGTAATGTTTAGAATGTTGTTTGTCCAAGTTGTACACACTCTGGTTCATCTACACATTATACATATCTGTATAAGTCGAGATGTTCTTCCCATGTAAATTATTACAGAGTGTTCCTTAGACCTCCCTTGCTATATGGTGGGTCTTTTGGATATATGTATATAGTATGTATTTGTATACATATGGTAACGCTAATCTTCATTTATCCAATCCCCCCACCATTCCTTTTAGATAAGCATAGTTCTTTTTCAAAGTTTGTGAGTGCCTTTCTCTGTGGAAGTATGTTCATTTGTGTCAGTTATTAGATAACGCCTATAAGTGATATCATAGACTATAGGTCTCTTGCTTTCCGACTTACCTCATGTTTTGTGATTATCTCCAGGCTCATTTGTGGTGCCTCAAAGAGCAGTGTTTCACTCTTTTCCACGGCTAATATTCCATTGTGTACATGGACCCCTTCTTCTTTACCCATTCACCTGTGGATGGACATTTTGGTTGCTTCACTGTCTTGTCTATTGTGAATAAGGCTGCAGTGCAGCTTTTGCAGCCCGGGTCTTCTCGATTCTGGTCTTCTCAGGTGAGAGGCCCAGTGGTGCACCTGCTGGATGGAATGGTACCTCAGTTTTTACTTTCAAACGCAGCTCCTTTCTGTTCTCATCATTGGCTGTTAACCTCTTTACATCTCACCAGCAGCTAGAGGGTACACAGTTCTCTAAAACCCCTTCAGCATTTATTGTTTGTAGACTTTTTGCTGATGGTCAGTCGACTGGTGTGAGTTGAAACCATTTTGTAGATTAGATTGCATGAGTCTACTACTTCCTGAGGTTGAGCTTTTATCCACTTTCCTTTTTTTTTAAAAGACGGTGAGTAAAATTTACCTCTTCATACTATCTCCTTGAAACATTTGCCTGTTTTGAATTTTTTAATCCATTCCCCACCTCAGCACAATTTTGAGGGCAGGTGTCTTTACAGCCCTGAGTCCTTGTGAATGTTAAGTGACCATTAGCTGTGGGTTAAAAGCCGCTCTTGCGGGAAACGGCCACGAGGCGGCAGCATTTCTCCTTTACCAAATCTGGTCACTAGGGCAACAAAGCCTTAATGGAAGTCGTGTTCTAGATTGTAAATTACAATGGAATGTGCCAGGAAAAAACCTTTTAAAGTTATGTCTCATTACTTCTTGTTCTTATTTTTAATTTAATTTTTAGTTGTTAAGCACAGCAAATTTGATTACAATGTTTTCTTTGTTCTAGGTGTGCAAGATGTGGTTCTTTCATACATATACATAGATCTATTCATCTTCGGATCCTTTTCCCATGTAGGTTATGACACAATGTTGAGTGGTCTTCTCTTGGAATTGCGTACGTCTTCGGTGATTATATATTTCACATGTGTTTTTATATGTCTGTTAGCCCCAATATAGTAATGTGTCCCATCCTCACACCTTTCCATTTGGTGAACCATACGTTTTTGTACTGAATCTGTGATTGCCTTTCTCCGTGGATATATCTCAGTTGGTATCAATTCGTAGGTAACACCTGTAACTGATATGGTAGGATATGTGTCTTTCGCTTTGCCACTCACTAAAAGTTGCGTGATTACTTCTAGACTCATCTAGGGTGCTGCAAATGGCATTGTTTCATTTTATCGCTAGCTCATAATCCATCTGTACATGTAGCAGTTCTTCTTTGTCCACCCATCTGTCGGCGGACTTTTTGGTGACTTCCATATCTTGGCTATTGTAATCCTGTGCAATGCAGATTTGCCTGCCTCTTTCTTTCCAATACTGTCTTCTTAGGTTATAGGTCCAGGAATAAGCCTCTGGATCATATGGTAGCTCAATGTTTACCTTTTAAAGGCACCTCCACTCTGTTCTCATGAGTGGCTCTTTCCAGGTTACATCCCACTTAAAGTTGAGGGTTTGCATTTCTCCACAGCACCTTCAGCATTTATTCTTTGTAGTTTTTTACTGATGGTTATTCTGACTGGTGCGAGCTGATACGTCTTTGTGGTTGAATTTGCATGTGTCTCATAATCCGTTAAAACTGAGCTTTAAGGCAGGTCCTTTTCATTTTTCAGGCTGTGAGTACAGCTTAGCTCTTCAAAGTGTTTTCTTAAAGTATGTGTCCCATTTTAAAATTTTTTGGCCATTACCTCCCTCAAGACATTTTGCGGTGACCATTAGCACAGGCTTAAACCTGCGTTTGCAGGTAACGGCCAGAGGGTGGCAGTCTTTCTACGTTCCCCACGCTGGTACTAGGGAAACAGACCTTCCGGCCAGTGGTGTTCCTCGGTTATAAATAATTAGAGTGGAATGTGCCTGAATAAACCCACAAATGCCGATGTCTCCTTCCTTATGTTTGTCTTTTAAATTTAACTTACATTTTTTATTGGAGTAATATTCCATTGCGTACATGCAACAGTTCTTCTTGGTGCATTCCTCTGTTGATGGACATTTTCATTGCTTCCAAATGTTGGCTATGGTAAATATGGCTGGAGTGCAGGATTGCCAGCCTGTGACGTTTTGATTCTCATTTTCTCAGGAGATAGGCCCAGCAGTGGGTATGACTGATTGACGGGTAGCTCAATGTTTACCTTTTCAAGGCACTTCCATTGTGTTTTCATGAGTGGCTCTTACCACGTCCCCCTTAGAGCCGAGTGTACGCATTCCTCCACAGTCCCTTCAGCATTTATTTTTTGAAGCATTTGTGCTGATGGCCATTCTGACTGCTGTGAGCTGATAGGTTTTTGTAATTTGGGTTTGCATGTCTTTAAAAATTCCTAAAATACATCATTTTCCCACACATTTTTCCTTTCTCTTAAAAGAAAAAGCTGTGAGTACAATATAGCTCTTGAAATTGTCTTCTTGGAAGGTTGCCCTCTTTTGAAATTTTTGCTCCATTTTTGATCCCAGGATTTATTTGGAGGGCAGGTGTCATTTACAGAATTGGAGGTTGGTGAATATTTAGTGACCTTTAGCAGTGGGTTTAAAGCTGCTGTTGTGGGAAATGGCCACAAGGAGGCAGCGTTTCTCCATTCCCAAATCTGGGTACTAGGGCAGCAGAGCCTTTCTGGAAGTCGTGTTCCTAGGTTGTCAATTAGAATGGAATGTGCCAGGAGAAACCCCCATAAGTTTAGGTCTCATTACTTCTTGCTTTTGTTAATTTTTTTAATCGGGGTAAAGACTAGAATATTGTTTGTCCTCGGGGTACACAATCTGGTTCATTTGTACATTATATATGTCTACTCTACAGATCCTCTTCCCATGTAAAATATTACAGAGTGTTCTGTAGACCTCTCTTGCTATATGGTCGGTCTTTCTGAAATGTGTATATAATATGTAGTTGGATATGTATAGTAACACTAATCTCATTTATCCATTCCCCCCACCTTTCCTTTTAGATGAGCATAGTTGGTTTTCTAAGTCTGTGAGTGTCTTTCTCTGTGGAAATATGTTCATTTGTGTCAGTTATTAGATAACGCCTATAAGGGATATCATAGGATATAGGTCTTTTGCTTTCCGACTTACCTCATGTTTTGTGATTATCTCCAGGCTCATCTCTGGTGCCTCAAAGCGCAGTGTTTCATTGTTTTCCATGGCTAATGTTCCACTGCGTACATGGACCCCTTCTTCTTTATCCATTCACCTGTTGATGGACATTTCGGTTGCTTCCCATCTTGGCTATTTTGAATAAGGCTGCAGTGCAGCTTTTGCAGCCTGTGTCTTTTCGATTCGGGTCTTCTCAGGTGAGAGGCCCAGTGGTGTGCCTGCTGGATTGAATGGTACCTCAGTTTTTACTTTTAAACGCAGTTCCTTTCTGTTCTCATTATTGGCTGTTAACCGCTTTACATCTCACCAGCACCTAGAGGTTACACAGTTCTCTACAACCCCATCAGCATTTATTGTTTGTAGACTTTTTGCTGACGGTCAGTCAACAGGTGTGAGTTGAAACCTTTTGGTTGATTAGATTGCATGAGTCTAATAATTTCTGAGGTTGAGCTTTTATCCATTTTCCTGTTTTTATTTATTTATTTTTTTTTTAAAGAGAGTGAGGAATACTTACTTCTTCATACTATCTTCTTGAAACATTTGCCTGGTTTGAATTCTTTTGTCCATTCCCTACCTGAGCACAATTTTTGACGGCAGATGTCCTTTACAGCCCTGAGTCCTGGTGAATTTTAAGTGACCATTAGCTGTGGGTTTAAAGCTGCTCTTGCGGGAAACGGCCACAAGGCGGCAGCGTTTCTCCTTTACCAAATCTGATTACTAGGGCAACAGAGCCTTACTGGAAGTGGTGTGCTTGGTTGTAAATTAGAATGGAATGTGCCAGGAAAAAGCCCTTTAAGTTTATGTGTCATTACTTCCTCGTATTTTTAACATAATTTTTATTCTTTATCACAGCAAATTCGATTACAAGGGTTTGTTTGTTCTAGGTGTGCAAGATGTGGTTCTTTCACACATATACGTATATCTATTCTTCTTCGGAATCTTTTCCCATGTAGGATATGACACAATGTTGAGTAGTCTTCTCTTGGTATTCTGTAGGTCTTTGGTGATTATATATTTCACGTGTGTTTGTATACCCCTGTTAACCTCAGTATGGTGATGTATCCAATCCACACACCTCTCCATTTGGTGAACCATAAGTTTTTGTGCTGAATCTGTGATTGCCCTTCTCTGTGGAAATATCTTCGTTTCTATCAATTTTTAGGTAACACCTATATGTGATATGATAGGATATGTGTCTTTCGCTTTCTCACTTACTCCAAGTTGCGTGATTACTTCTAGACTCATCTATGGTGCTGCAAATGGCATTGCTTCATTTTTTTCGCTAGCTCATATTCCATCTGTACATGTAGCAGTTCTTCTTTGTCCACCCATCTGTCGGTGGACTTTTTGGTTACTTCCGTATCTTGGCTATTGTAATCCTATGCAATGCAGATTTGCCTGCCTGTGTCTTTCCAATTGTGTCTTCTTAGGTTATAGGTCCAGGTGTAGGTCTACTGGATCATATGGTAGCTCTGAGTTAACCTTTTAAAGGCACCTCCATTCTGTTCTCTTTAGTGGCTCTTTCCAGGTTACGTCCCACTTAAAGTTGAGGGTATGCATTTCTCCACAGCACCTTTAGCATTTATTCTTTGTAGTTTTTTGCTGATGGTTATTCTGACGGGTGTGAGCTGAGACCTCTTTGTGGTTGAATTTGCATGTGTCTCATAATCCGTTGAAATTGAGCTTTAAGGCATGTCCTTTTTATTTTTCCAGCTGTGATTACGGCTTAGTTCTTCAAAGTGTTTTCTTAAAGTATGTGTCCCATTTTGAAATATTTTAACCATTACATTCCTCAAGACATTTTGAGGGCAGGTTTCATTTACAGCACTGCAGTACCTGTTCATATGAAGTGACCATTAGCCCAGGCTTTAAAGCTGCTTTTGCAGGTAACGGCCAGAGGGTGGCAGCCTTTCTACGTTCCCCACGCTGGTACTTGGGAAACAGACCTACCCGCCAGTGGTGTTCTTCGGTTATAAATTAGAGTGGAATGTGCTCGGATAAACCCACAAATGCTGATGTCTCCTTACATTTGTTGGTTTTTAAAATTTAATTGATATTTTTTACTGGAGTAATATTCCATTGTATACAAGGACCACTTCTTCTTGGTGCATTCCTCTGTTGATGGACATTTTTGTTGCTTCCAAGTGTTGACAATGGTAAAGATTGCTGGCGTACAGGTTTGCCAGCCTGTGACTTTTTGATTCTCATTTTCTCAGGTGATAGGCCCCGCAGATGGTATGCTCGATTCACTGGTAGCTCAATGTCTACCTTTTCAAAGCACCTCCACTGTGTTTTCATTAGAGGCTCTTCCCACGTCCCCCTTAGAGCTGAGGGTACACATTTCTCCACAATCCCTTCAGCATTTATTGTCTGCAGCATTTTTGCTGATGGACATTCTGCCTGGTGTGAGCTGATAGGTTTTTGTAAATTGGGTTTGCGTGTCTTTAAAAATTCTTAGAATTTATCATTTTTCCAGGCGTTTTTTCTATTCTGGTATAAAAACAAAGTGTGAGTACAATATACCTCTTGAAATTATCTTGTTGAAAGATTGCCCTCTTTTTAATATTCTGGTGGATTTTCGTCCCCAGGATATTTTGTTGAAGGCAGGTGTCATTTACAGGCCTGCAATGTGTGTCAATATTTAGTAACCATTAGCACTGGGTTTAAGCTGCCGTCGTACAAAACGGCCACAAGGCAGGAGCATTTCTCCATTAGCAAATCTGGTTACTAGGGCAGCAGAGCCGTTCTGGAAGTGGTTTTCCTAGCTTGTAAATTTGAATGGAACGTGCCAGGAAAACCCCCCATAAGTTTATGTCTCATTACTTCTAGTTCCTTGTTTTAATTTTTTAAATTGGGGTAATGTTTAGAATGTTGTTTGTCCAAGTTGTACACACTCTGGTTCATCTACACATTATACATATCTGTATAAGTCGAGATGTTCTTCCCATGTAAATTATTACAGAGTGTTCCTTAGACCTCCCTTGCTATATGGTGGGTCTTTTGGATATATGTATATAGTATGTATTTGTATACATATGGTAACGCTAATCTTCATTTATCCAATCCCCCCACCATTCCTTTTAGATAAGCATAGTTCTTTTTCAAAGTTTGTGAGTGCCTTTCTCTGTGGAAGTATGTTCATTTGTGTCAGTTATTAGATAACGCCTATAAGTGATATCATAGACTATAGGTCTCTTGCTTTCCGACTTACCTCATGTTTTGTGATTATCTCCAGGCTCATTTGTGGTGCCTCAAAGAGCAGTGTTTCACTCTTTTCCACGGCTAATATTCCATTGTGTACATGGACCCCTTCTTCTTTACCCATTCACCTGTGGATGGACATTTTGGTTGCTTCACTGTCTTGTGTATTGTGAATAAGGCTGCAGTGCAGCTTTTGCAGCCCGGGTCTTCTCGATTCTGGTCTTCTCAGGTGAGAGGCCCAGTGGTGCACCTGCTGGATGGAATGGTACCTCAGTTTTTACTTTCAAACGCAGCTCCTTTCTGTTCTCATCATTGGCTGTTAACCTCTTTACATCTCACCAGCAGCTAGAGGGTACACAGTTCTCTAAAACCCCTTCAGCATTTATTGTTTGTAGACTTTTTGCTGATGGTCAGTCGACTGGTGTGAGTTGAAACCATTTTGTAGATTAGATTGCATGAGTCTACTACTTCCTGAGGTTGAGCTTTTATCCACTTTCCTTTTTTTTTAAAAGACGGTGAGTAAAATTTACCTCTTCATACTATCTCCTTGAAACATTTGCCTGTTTTGAATTTTTTAATCCATTCCCCACCTCAGCACAATTTTGAGGGCAGGTGTCTTTACAGCCCTGAGTCCTTGTGAATGTTAAGTGACCATTAGCTGTGGGTTAAAAGCCGCTCTTGCGGGAAACGGCCACGAGGCGGCAGCATTTCTCCTTTACCAAATCTGGTCACTAGGGCAACAAAGCCTTAATGGAAGTCGTGTTCTAGATTGTAAATTACAATGGAATGTGCCAGGAAAAAACCTTTTAAAGTTATGTCTCATTACTTCTTGTTCTTATTTTTAATTTAATTTTTAGTTGTTAAGCACAGCAAATTTGATTACAATGTTTTCTTTGTTCTAGGTGTGCAAGATGTGGTTCTTTCATACATATACATAGATCTATTCATCTTCGGATCCTTTTCCCATGTAGGTTATGACACAATGTTGAGTGGTCTTCTCTTGGAATTGCGTACGTCTTCGGTGATTATATATTTCACATGTGTTTTTATATGTCTGTTAGCCCCAATATAGTAATGTGTCCCATCCTCACACCTTTCCATTTGGTGAACCATACGTTTTTGTACTGAATCTGTGATTGCCTTTCTCCGTGGATATATCTCAGTTGGTATCAATTCGTAGGTAACACCTGTAACTGATATGGTAGGATATGTGTCTTTCGCTTTGCCACTCACTAAAAGTTGCGTGATTACTTCTAGACTCATCTAGGGTGCTGCAAATGGCATTGTTTCATTTTATCGCTAGCTCATAATCCATCTGTACATGTAGCAGTTCTTCTTTGTCCACCCATCTGTCGGCGGACTTTTTGGTGACTTCCATATCTTGGCTATTGTAATCCTGTGCAATGCAGATTTGCCTGCCTCTTTCTTTCCAATACTGTCTTCTTAGGTTATAGGTCCAGGAATAAGCCTCTGGATCATATGGTAGCTCAATGTTTACCTTTTAAAGGCACCTCCACTCTGTTCTCATGAGTGGCTCTTTCCAGGTTACATCCCACTTAAAGTTGAGGGTTTGCATTTCTCCACAGCACCTTCAGCATTTATTCTTTGTAGTTTTTTACTGATGGTTATTCTGACTGGTGCGAGCTGATACGTCTTTGTGGTTGAATTTGCATGTGTCTCATAATCCGTTAAAACTGAGCTTTAAGGCAGGTCCTTTTCATTTTTCAGGCTGTGAGTACAGCTTAGCTCTTCAAAGTGTTTTCTTAAAGTATGTGTCCCATTTTAAAATTTTTTGGCCATTACCTCCCTCAAGACATTTTGCGGTGACCATTAGCACAGGCTTAAACCTGCGTTTGCAGGTAACGGCCAGAGGGTGGCAGTCTTTCTACGTTCCCCACGCTGGTACTAGGGAAACAGACCTTCCGGCCAGTGGTGTTCCTCGGTTATAAATAATTAGAGTGGAATGTGCCTGAATAAACCCACAAATGCCGATGTCTCCTTCCTTATGTTTGTCTTTTAAATTTAACTTACATTTTTTATTGGAGTAATATTCCATTGCGTACATGCAACAGTTCTTCTTGGTGCATTCCTCTGTTGATGGACATTTTCATTGCTTCCAAATGTTGGCTATGGTAAATATGGCTGGAGTGCAGGATTGCCAGCCTGTGACGTTTTGATTCTCATTTTCTCAGGAGATAGGCCCAGCAGTGGGTATGACTGATTGACGGGTAGCTCAATGTTTACCTTTTCAAGGCACTTCCATTGTGTTTTCATGAGTGGCTCTTACCACGTCCCCCTTAGAGCCGAGTGTACGCATTCCTCCACAGTCCCTTCAGCATTTATTTTTTGAAGCATTTGTGCTGATGGCCATTCTGACTGCTGTGAGCTGATAGGTTTTTGTAATTTGGGTTTGCATGTCTTTAAAAATTCCTAAAATACATCATTTTCCCACACATTTTTCCTTTCTCTTAAAAGAAAAAGCTGTGAGTACAATATAGCTCTTGAAATTGTCTTCTTGGAAGGTTGCCCTCTTTTGAAATTTTTGCTCCATTTTTGATCCCAGGATTTATTTGGAGGGCAGGTGTCATTTACAGAATTGCAAGTTGGTGAATATTTAGTGACCTTTAGCAGTGGGTTTAAAGCTGCTGTTGTGGGAAATGGCCACAAGGAGGCAGCGTTTCTCCATTCCCAAATCTGGGTACTAGGGCAGCAGAGCCTTTCTGGAAGTCGTGTTCCTAGGTTGTCAATTAGAATGGAATGTGCCAGGAGAAACCCCCATAAGTTTAGGTCTCATTACTTCTTGCTTTTGTTAATTTTTTTAATCGGGGTAATGACTAGAATATTGTTTGTCCTCGGGGTACACAATCTGGTTCATTTGTACATTATATATGTCTACTCTACAGATCCTCTTCCCATGTAAAATATTACAGAGTGTTCTGTAGACCTCTCTTGCTATATGGTCGGTCTTTCTGAAATGTGTATATAATATGTAGTTGGATATGTATAGTAACACTAATCTCATTTATCCATTCCCCCCACCTTTCCTTTTAGATGAGCATAGTTGGTTTTCTAAGTCTGTGAGTGTCTTTCTCTGTGGAAATATGTTCATTTGTGTCAGTTATTAGATAACGCCTATAAGGGATATCATAGGATATAGGTCTTTTGCTTTCCGACTTACCTCATGTTTTGTGATTATCTCCAGGCTCATCTCTGGTGCCTCAAAGCGCAGTGTTTCATTGTTTTCCATGGCTAATGTTCCACTGCGTACATGGACCCCTTCTTCTTTATCCATTCACCTGTTGATGGACATTTCGGTTGCTTCCCATCTTGGCTATTTTGAATAAGGCTGCAGTGCAGCTTTTGCAGCCTGTGTCTTTTCGATTCGGGTCTTCTCAGGTGAGAGGCCCAGTGGTGTGCCTGCTGGATTGAATGGTACCTCAGTTTTTACTTTTAAACGCAGTTCCTTTCTGTTCTCATTATTGGCTGTTAACCGCTTTACATCTCACCAGCACCTAGAGGTTACACAGTTCTCTACAACCCCATCAGCATTTATTGTTTGTAGACTTTTTGCTGACGGTCAGTCAACAGGTGTGAGTTGAAACCTTTTGGTTGATTAGATTGCATGAGTCTAATAATTTCTGAGGTTGAGCTTTTATCCATTTTCCTGTTTTTATTTATTTATTTTTTTTTTTAAAGAGAGTGAGGAATACTTACTTCTTCATACTATCTTCTTGAAACATTTGCCTGGTTTGAATTATTTTGTCCATTCCCTACCTGAGCACAATTTTTGACGGCAGATGTCCTTTACAGCCCTGAGTCCTGGTGAATTTTAAGTGACCATTAGCTGTGGGTTTAAAGCTGCTCTTTGCGGGAAACGGCCACAAGGCGGCAGCGTTTCTCCTTTACCAAATCTGATTACTAGGGCAACAGAGCCTTACTGGAAGTGGTGTGCTTGGTTGTAAATTAGAATGGAATGTGCCAGGAAAAAGCCCTTTAAGTTTATGTGTCATTACTTCCTCGTATTTTTAACATAATTTTTATTCTTTATCACAGCAAATTCGATTACAAGGGTTTGTTTGTTCTAGGTGTGCAAGATGTGGTACTTTCACACATATACGTATATCTATTCTTCTTCGGAATCTTTTCCCATGTAGGATATGACACAATGTTGAGTAGTCTTCTCTTGGTATTCTGTAGGTCTTTGGTGATTATATATTTCACGTGTGTTTGTATACCCCTGTTAACCTCAGTATGGTGATGTATCCAATCCACACACCTCTCCATTTGGTGAACCATAAGTTTTTGTGCTGAATCTGTGATTGCCCTTCTCTGTGGAAATATCTTCGTTTCTATCAATTTTTAGGTAACACCTATATGTGATATGATAGGATATGTGTCTTTCGCTTTCTCACTTACTCCAAGTTGCGTGATTACTTCTAGACTCATCTATGGTGCTGCAAATGGCATTGCTTCATTTTTTTCGCTAGCTCATATTCCATCTGTACATGTAGCAGTTCTTCTTTGTCCACCCATCTGTCGGTGGACTTTTTGGTTACTTCCGTATCTTGGCTATTGTAATCCTATGCAATGCAGATTTGCCTGCCTGTGTCTTTCCAATTGTGTCTTCTTAGGTTATAGGTCCAGTTGTAGGTCTACTGGATCATATGGTAGCTCTGAGTTAACCTTTTAAAGGCACCTCCATTCTGTTCTCTTTAGTGGCTCTTTCCAGGTTACGTCCCACTTAAAGTTGAGGGTATGCATTTCTCCACAGCACCTTTAGCATTTATTCTTTGTAGTTTTTTGCTGATGGTTATTCTGACGGGTGTGAGCTGAGACCTCTTTGTGGTTGAATTTGCATGTGTCTCATAATCCGTTGAAATTGAGCTTTAAGGCATGTCCTTTTTATTTTTCCAGCTGTGATTACGGCTTAGTTCTTCAAAGTGTTTTCTTAAAGTATGTGTCCCATTTTGAAATATTTTAACCATTACATTCCTCAAGACATTTTGAGGGCAGGTTTCATTTACAGCACTGCAGTACCTGTTCATATGAAGTGACCATTAGCCCAGGCTTTAAAGCTGCTTTTGCAGGTAACGGCCAGAGGGTGGCAGCCTTTCTACGTTCCCCACGCTGGTACTTGGGAAACAGACCTACCCGCCAGTGGTGTTCTTCGGTTATAAATTAGAGTGGAATGTGCTCGGATAAACCCACAAATGCTGATGTCTCCTTACATTTGTTGGTTTTTAAAATTTAATTGATATTTTTTACTGGAGTAATATTCCATTGTATACAAGGACCACTTCTTCTTGGTGCATGCCTCTGTTGATGGACATTTTTGTTGCTTCCAAGTGTTGACAATGGTAAAGATTGCTGGCCTACAAGTTTGCCAGCCTGTGACTTTTTCATTCTCATTTTCTCAGGTGATAGGCCCAGCAGATGGTATGCTCGATTCACTGGTAGCTCAATGTCTACCTTTTCAAAGCACCTCCACTGTGTTTTCATTAGAGGCTCTTCCCACGTCCCCCTTAGACCTGAGGGTACACATTTCTCCACAATCCCTTCAGCATTTATTGTCTGCAGCATTTTTGCTGATGGACATTCTGCCTGGTGTGAGCTGATAGGTTTTAGTAAATTGGGTTTGCGTGTCTTTAAAAATTCTTAGAATTTATCATTTTTCCAGGCGTTTTTTCTATTCTGGTATGAAAACAAAGTGTGAGTACAATATACCTCTTGAAATTATCTTGTTGAAAGATTGCCCTCTTTTTAATATTCTGGTGGATTTTCGTCCCCAGGATATTTTTTTGAAGGCAGGTGTCATTTACAGGCCTGCAATGTGTGTCAATATTTAGTAACCATTAGCACTGGGTTTAAGCTGCCGTCATACAAAATGGCCACAAGGCAGGAGCATTTCTCCATTAGCAAATCTGGTTACTAGGGCAGCAGAGCCGTTCTGGAAGTGGTTTTCCTAGCTTGTAAATTTGAATGGAACGTGCCAGGAAAACCCCCCATAAGTTTATGTCTCATTACTTCTAGTTCCTTGTTTTAATTTTTTAAATTGGGGTAATGTTTAGAATGTTGTTTGTCCAAGTTGTACACACTCTGGTTCATCTACACATTATACATATCTGTATATGTCGAGATCTTCTTCCCATGTAAATTATTACAGAGTGTTCCTTAGACCTCCCTTGCTATATGGTGGGTCTTTTGGATATATGTATATAGTAGGTATTTGTATACATATGGTATCGCTAATCTTCATTTATCCAATCCCCCCACCATTCCTTTTAGATAAGCATAGATCTTTTTCAAAGTCTGTGAGTGCCTTTCTCTGTGGAAGTATGTTCATTTGTGTCAGTTATTAGATAACGCCTATAAGTGATATCATAGACTATAGGTCTCTTGCTTTCCGACTTACCTCATGTTTTGTGATTATCTCCAGGCTCATTTGTGGTGCCTCAAAGAGCTGTGTTTCACTCTTTTCCACGGCTAATATTCCATTGTGTACATGGACCCCTTCTTCTTTACCCATTCACCTGTGGATGGACATTTTGGTTGCTTCACTGTCTTGTCTATTGTGAATAAGGCTGCAGTGCAGCTTTTGCAGCCCGGGTCTTCTCGATTCTGGTCTTCTCAGGTGAGAGGCCCAGTGGTGCACCTGCTGGATGGAATGGTACCTCAGTTTTTACTTTCAAACGCAGCTCCTTTCTCTTCTCATCATTGGCTGTTAACCACTATACATCTCACCAGCAGCTAGAGGGTACACAGTTCTCTAAAACCCCTTCAGCATTTATTGTTTGTAGATTTTTGCTGATGGTCAGTCGACTGGTGTGAGTTGAAACCATTTTGTAGATTAGATTGCATGAGTCTACTACTTCCTGAGGTTGAGCATTTATCCACTTTCCTTTTTTTTTAAAAGACGGTGAGTAAAATTTACCTCTTCATACTATCTCCTTGAAACATTTGCCTGTTTTGAATTTTTTAATCCATTCCCCACCTCAGCACAATTTTGAGGGCAGGTGTCTTTACAGCCCTGAGTCCTTGTGAATGTTAAGTGACCGTTAGCTGTGGGTTAAAAGCCGCTCTTGCGGGAAACGGCCACGAGGCGGCAGCATTTCTCCTTTACCAAATCTGGTCACTAGGGCAACAAAGCCTTAATGGAAGTCGTGTTCTAGATTGTAAATTACAATGGAATGTGCCAGGAAAAAACCTTTCAAAGTTATGTCTCATTACTTCTTGTTCTTATTTTTAATTTGATTTTTAGTTGTTAATCACAGCAAATTTGATTACAATGTTTTGTTTGTTCTAGGTGTGCAAGATGTGGTTCTTTCATACATATACATAGATCTATTCATCTTCGGATCCTTTTCCCATGTAGGTTATGACACAATGTTGAGTGGTCTTCTCTTGGAATTGCGTACGTCTTCGGTGATTATATATTTCACATGTGTTTTTATATGTCTGTTAGCCCCAATATAGTAATGTGTCCCATCCTCACACCTTTCCATTTGGTGAACCATACGTTTTTGTACTGAATCTGTGATTGCCTTTCTCCGTGGATATATCTCAGTTGGTATCAATTCGTAGGTAACACCTGTAACTGATATGGTAGGATATGTGTCTTTCGCTTTGTCACTCACTAAAAGTTGCGTGATTACTGCTAGACTCATCTAGGGTGCTGCAAATGGCATTGTTTCATTTTATCGTTAGCTCATAATCCATCTGTACATGTAGCAGTTCTTCTTTGTCCACCCATCTGTCGGCGGACTTTTTGGTGACTTCCATATCTTGGCTATTGTAATCCTGTGCAATGCAGATTTGCCTGCCTCTTTCTTTCCAATACTGTGTTCTTAGGTTATAGGTCCAGGAATAAGCCTCTGGATCATATGGTAGCTCAATGTTTACCTTTTAAAGGCACCTCCACTCTGTTCTCATGAGTGGCTCTTTCCAGGTTACATCCCACTTAAAGTTGAGGGTTTGCATTTCTCCACAGCACCTTCAGCATTTATTCTTTGTAGTTTTTTACTGATGGTTATTCTGACTGGTGCGAGCTGATACGTCTTTGTGGTTGAATTTGCATGTGTCTCATAATCCGTAAAAACTGAGCTTTAAGGCAGGTCCTTTTCATTTTTCAGGCTGTGAGTACAGCTTAGCTCTTCAAAGTGTTTTCTTAAAGTATGTGTCCCATTTTAAAAATTTTTGGCCATTACCTCCCTCAAGACATTTTGCGGTGACCATTAGCACAGGCTTAAACCTGCGTTTGCAGGTAACGGCCAGAGGGTGGCCGTCTTTCTACGTTCCCCACGCTGGTACTAGGGAAACAGACCTTCCGGCCAGTGGTGTTCCTCGGTTATAAATAATTAGAGTGGAATGTGCCTGAATAAACCCACAAATGCCGATGTCTCCTTCCTTATGTCTGTCTTTTAAATTTAACTTACATTTTTTTTTATTGGAGTAATATTCCATTGCGTACATGCAACAGTTCTTCTTCGTGCATTCCTCTGTTGATGGACATTTTCATTGCTTCCAAATGTTGGCTATGGTAAATATGGCTGGAGTGCAGGATTGCCAGCCTGTGACGTTTTGATTCTCATTTTCTCAGGAGATAGGCCCAGCAGTGGGTATGACTGATTGACGGGTAGCTCAATGTTTACCTTTTCAAGGCACTTCCATTGTGTTTTCATGAGTGGCTCTTACCACGTCCCCCTTAGAGCCGAGTGTACGCATTCCTCCACAGTCCCTTCAGCATTTATTTTTGGAAGCATTTGTGCTGATGGCCATTCTGACTGCTGTGAGCTGATAAGTTTTTGTAATTTGGGTTTGCATGTCTTTAAAAATTCCTAAAATACATCATTTTCCCACACATTTTTCCTTTCTCTTAAAAGAAAAAGCTGTGAGTACAATATAGCTCTTGAAATTGTCTTCCTGGAAGGTTGCCCTCTTTTGAAATTTTTGCTCCATTTTTGATCCCAGGATTTATTTGGAGGGCAGGTGTCATTTACAGAATTGCAAGTTGGTGAATATTTAGTGACCTTTAGCAGTGGGTTTAAAGCTGCTGTTGTGGGAAATGGCCACAAGGAGGCAGCGTTTCTCCATTCCCAAATCTGGGTACTAGGGCAGCAGAGCCTTTCTGGAAGTCGTGTTCCTAGGTTGTCAATTAGAATGGAATGTGCCAGGAGAAACCCCCATAAGTTTAGGTCTCATTACTTCTTGCTTTTGTTAATTTTTTTAATCGGGGTAAAGACTAGAATATTGTTTGTCCTCGGGGTAAACAATCTGGTTCATTTGTACATTATATATGTCTACTCTACAGATCCTCTTCCCATGTAAAATATTACAGAGTGTTCTGTAGACCTCTCTTGCTATATGGTCGGTCTTTCTGAAATGTGTATATAATATGTAGTTGGATATGTATAGTAACACTAATCTCATTTATCCATTCCCCCCACCTTTCCTTTTAGATGAGCATAGTTGGTTTTCTAAGTCTGTGAGTGTCTTTCTCTGTGGAAATATGTTCATTTGTGTCAGTTATTAGATAACGCCTACAAGGGATATCATAGGATATAGGTCTTTTGCTTTCCGACTTACCTCATGTTTTGTGATTATCTCCAGGCTCATCTCTGGTGCCTCAAAGCGCAGTGTTTCATTGTTTTCCATGGCTAATGTTCCACTGCGTACATGGACCCCTTCTTCTTTATCCATTCACCTGTTGATGGACATTTCGGTTGCTTCCCATCTTGGCTATTTTGAATAAGGCTGCAGTGCAGCTTTTGCAGCCTGTGTCTTTTCGATTCGGGTCTTCTCAGGTGAGAGGCCCAGTGGTGTGCCTGCTGGATTGAATGGTACCTCAGTTTTTACTTTTAAACGCAGTTCCTTTCTGTTCTCATTATTGGCTGTTAACCACTTTACATCTCACCAGCACCTAGAGGTTACACAGTTCTCTACAACCCCATCAGCATTTATTGTTTGTAGACTTTTTGCTGACGGTCAGTCGATAGGTGTGAGTTGAAACCTTTTGGTTGATTAGATTGCATGAGTCTAATAATTTCTGAGGTTGAGCTTTTATCCATTTTCCTGTTTTTTTTTTGTTTTTTGTTTTTTTTAAAGAGAGTGAGTAATACTTACTTCTTCATACTATCTTCTTGAAACATTTGCCTGGTTTGAATTCTTTTGTCCATTCCCTACCTGAGCACAATTTTTGACGGCAGATGTCCTTTACAGCCCTGAGTCCTGGTGAATTTTAAGTGACCATTAGCTGTGGGTTTAAAGCTGCTCTTGCGGGAAACGGCCACAAGGCGGCAGCGTTTCTCCTTTACCAAATCTGATTACTAGGGCAACAGAGCCTTACTGGAAGTGGTGTGCTTGGTTGTAAATTAGAATGGAATGTGCCAGGAAAAAGCCCTTTAAGTTTATGTGTCATTACTTCCTCGTATTTTTAACATAATTTTTATTCTTTATCACAGCAAATTCGATTACAAGGGTTTGTTTGTTCTAGGTGTGCAAGATGTGGTTCTTTCACACATATACGTATATCTATTCTTCTTCGGAATCTTTTCCCATGTAGGATATGACACAATGTTGAGTAGTCTTCTCTTGGTATTCTGTAGGTCTTTGGTGATTATATATTTCACGTGTGTTTGTATACCCCTGTTAACCTCAGTATGGTGATGTATCCAATCCACACACCTCTCCATTTGGTGAACCATAAGTTTTTGTGCTGAATCTGTGATTGCCCTTCTCTGTGGAAATATCTTCGTTTCTATCAATTTTTAGGTAACACCTATATGTGATATGATAGGATATGTGTCTTTCGCTTTCTCACTTACTCCAAGTTGCGTGATTACTTCTAGACTCATCTATGGTGCTGCAAATGGTATTGCTTCATTTTTTTCGCTAGCTCATATTCCATCTGTACATGTAGCAGTTCTTCTTTGTCCACCCATCTGTCGGTGGACTTTTTGGTTACTTCCGTATCTTGGCTATTGTAATCCTATGCAATGCAGATTTGCCTGCCTGTGTCTTTCCAATTGTGTCTTCTTAGGTTATAGGACCAGGTGTAGGTCTACTGGATCACATGGTAGCTCTGAGTTAACCTTTTAAAGGCACCTCCATTCTGTTCTCTTTAGTGGCTCTTTCCAGGTTACGTCCCACTTAAAGTTGAGGGTATGCATTTCTCCACAGCACCTTTAGCATTTATTCTTTGTAGTTTTTTGCTGATGGTTATTCGGACGGGTGTGAGCTGAGACCTCTTTGTGGTTGAATTTGCATGTGTCTCATAATCCGTTGAAATTGAGCTTTAAGGCATGTCCTTTTTATTTTTCCAGCTGTGATTACGGCTTAGTTCTTCAAAGTGTTTTCTTAAAGTATGTGTCCCATTTTGAAATATTTTAACCATTACATTCCTCAAGACATTTTGAGGGCAGGTTTCATTTACAGCACTGCAGTACCTGTTCATATGAAGTGACCATTAGCCCAGGCTTTAAAGCTGCTTTTGCAGGTAACGGCCAGAGGGTGGCAGCCTTTCTACGTTCCCCACGCTGGTACTTGGGAAACAGACCTACCCGCCAGTGGTGTTCTTCGGTTATAAATTAGAGTGGAATGTGCTCGGATAAACCCACAAATGCTGATGTCTCCTTACATTTGTTGGTTTTTAAAATTTAATTGATATTTTTTACTGGAGTAATATTCCATTGTATACAAGGACCACTTCTTCTTGGTGCATTCCTCTGTTGATGGACATTTTTGTTGCTTCCAAGTGTTGACAATGTTAAAGATTGCTGGCGTACAGGTTTGCCAGCCTGTGACTTTTTCATTCTCATTTTCTCAGGTGATAGGCCCAGCAGATGGTATGCTCGATTCACTGGTAGCTCAATGTCTACCTTTTCAAAGCACCTCCACTGTGTTTTCATTAGAGGCTCTTCCCACGTCCCCCTTAGAGCTGAGGGTACACATTTCTCCACAATCCCTTCAGCATTTATTGTCTGCAGCATTTTTGCTGATGGGCATTCTGCCTGGTGTGAGCTGATAGGTTTTTGTAAATTGGGTTTGCGTGTCTTTAAAAATTCTTAGAATTTATCATTTTTCCAGGCGTTTTTTTCTATTCTGGTATAAAAACAAAGTGTGAGTACAATATACCTCTTGAAATTATCTTGTTGAAAGATTGCCCTCTTTTTAATATTCTGGTGGATATTCGTCCCCAGGATATTTTGTTGAAGGCAGGTGTCATTTACACGCCTGCAATGTGTGTCAATATTTAGTAACCATTAGCACTGGGTTTAAGCTGCCATCGTACAAAACGGCCACAAGGCAGGAGCATTTCTCCATTAGCAAATCTGGTTACTAGGGCAGCAGAGCCGTTCTGGAAGTGGTTTTCCTAGCTTGTAAATTTGAATGGAACGTGCCAGGAAAACCCCCCATAAGTTTATATCTCATTACTTCTAGTTCCTTGTTTTAATTTTTTAAATTGGGGTAATGTTTAGAATGATGTTTGTCCAAGTTGTACACACTCTGGTTCATCTACACATTATACATATCTGTATATGTCGAGATCTTCTTCCCATGTAAATTATTACAGAGTGTTCCTGAGACCTCCCTTGCTATATGGTGGGTCTTTTGGATATATGTATATATTATGTATTTGTACACATATGGTAACGCTAATCTTCATTTATCCAATCCCCCCACCTTTCCTTTTAGATAAGCATAGTTCTTTTTCAAAGTCTGTGAGTGCCTTTCTCTGTGGAAGTATGTTCATTTGTGTCAGTTATTAGATAACGCCTATAAGTGATATCATAGACTATAGGTCTCTTGCTTTCCGACTTACCTCATGTTTTGTGATTATCTCCAGGCTCATTTGTGGTGCCTCAAAGAGCAGTGTTTCACTCTTTTCCACGGCTAATATTCCATTGTGTACATGGACCCCTTCTTCTTTACCCATTCACCTGTGGATGGACATTTTGGTTGCTTCACTGTCTTGTCTATTGTGAATAAGGCTGCAGTGCAGCTTTTGCAGCCCGGGTCTTCTCGATTCTGGTCTTCTCAGGTGAGAGGCCCAGTGGTGCACCTGCTGGATGGAATGGTACCTCAGTTTTTACTTTCAAACGCAGCTCCTTTCTGCTCTCATCATTGGCTGTTAACCACTTTACATCTCACCAGCAGCTAGAGGGTACACAGTTCTCTAAAACCCCTTCAGCATTTATTGTTTGTAGACTTTTTGCTGATGGCCAGTCGACTGGTGTGAGTTGAAACCATTTTGTAGATTAGATTGCATGAGTCTAATACTTCCTGAGGTTGAGCTTTTATCCACTTTCCTTTTTTTTTAAAAGACGGTGAGTAAAATTTACCTCTTCATACTATCTCCTTGAAACATTTGCCTGTTTTGAATTTTTTAATCCATTCCCCACCTCAGCACAATTTTGAGGGCAGGTGTCTTTACAGCCCTGAGTCCTTGTGAATGTTAAGTGACCATTAGCTGTGGGTTAAAAGCCGCTCTTGCGGGAAACGGCCACGAGGCGGCAGCATTTCTCCTTTACCAAATCTGGTCACTAGGGCAACAAAGCCTTAATGGAAGTCGTGTTCTAGATTGTAAATTACAATGGAATGTGCCAGGAAAAAACCTTTCAAAGTTATGTCTCATTACTTCTTGTTCTTATTTTTAATTTGATTTTTAGTTGTTAATCACAGCAAATTTGATTACAATGTTTTGTTTGTTCTAGGTGTGCAAGATGTGGTTCTTTCATACATATACATAGATCTATTCATCTTCGGATCCTTTTCCCATGTAGGTTATGACACAATGTTGAGTGGTCTTCTCTTGGAATTGCGTACGTCTTCAGTGATTATATATTTCACATGTGTTTTTATATGTCTGTTAGCCCCAATATAGTAATGTGTCCCATCCTCACACCTTTCCATTTGGTGAACCATACGTTTTTGTACTGAATCTGTGATTGCCTTTCTCCGTGGATATATCTCAGTTGGTATCAATTCGTAGGTAACACCTGTAACTGATATGGTAGGATATGTGTCTTTCGCTTTGTCACTCACTAAAAGTTGCGTGATTACTGCTAGACTCATCTAGGGTGCTGCAAATGGCATTGTTTCATTTTATCGTTAGCTCATAATCCATCTGTACATGTAGCAGTTCTTCTTTGTCCACCCATCTGTCGGCGGACTTTTTGGTGACTTCCATATCTTGGCTATTGTAATCCTGTGCAATGCAGATTTGCCTGCCTCTTTCTTTCCAATACTGTGTTCTTAGGTTATAGGTCCAGGAATAAGCCTCTGGATCATATGGTAGCTCAATGTTTACCTTTTAAAGGCACCTCCACTCTGTTCTCATGAGTGGCTCTTTCCAGGTTACATCCCACTTAAAGTTGAGGGTTTGCATTTCTCCACAGCACCTTCAGCATTTATTCTTTGTAGTTTTTTACTGATGGTTATTCTGACTGGTGCGAGCTGATACGTCTTTGTGGTTGAATTTGCATGTGTCTCATAATCCGTAAAAACTGAGCTTTAAGGCAGGTCCTTTTCATTTTTCAGGCTGTGAGTACAGCTTAGTTCTTCAAAGTGTTTTCTTAAAGTATGTGTCCCATTTTAAAAATTTTTGGCCATTACCTCCCTCAAGACATTTTGCGGTGACCATTAGCACAGGCTTAAACCTGCGTTTGCAGGTAACGGCCAGAGGGTGGCCGTCTTTCTACGTTCCCCACGCTGGTACTAGGGAAACAGACCTTCCGGCCAGTGGTGTTCCTCGGTTATAAATAATTAGAGTGGAATGTGCCTGAATAAACCCACAAATGCCGATGTCTCCTTCCTTATGTCTGTCTTTTAAATGTAACTTACATTTTTTTTATTGGAGTAATATTCCATTGCGTACATGCAACAGTTCTTCTTGGTGCATTCCTCTGTTGATGGACATTTTCATTGCTTCCAAATGTTGGCTATGGTAAATATGGCTGGAGAGCAGGATTGCCAGCCTGTGACGTTTTGATTCTCATTTTCTCAGGAGATAGGCCCAGCAGTGGGTATGACTGATTGACGGGTAGCTCAATGTTTACCTTTTCAAGGCACTTCCATTGTGTTTTCATGAGTGGCTCTTACCACGTCCCCCTTAGAGCCGAGTGTACGCATTCCTCCACAGTCCCTTCAGCATTTATTTTTTGAAGCATTTGTGCTGATGGACATTCTGACTGCTGTGAGCTGATAGGTTTTTGTAATTTGGGTTTGCATGTCTTTAAAAATTCCTAAAATACATCATTTTCCCACACATTTTTCCTTTCTCTTAAAAGAAAAAGCTGTGAGTACAATATCGCTCTTGAAATTGTCTTCTTGGAAGGTTGCCCTCTTTTGAAATTTTTGCTCCATTTTTGATCCCAGGATTTATTTGGAGGGCAGGTGTCATTTACAGAATTGCAAGTTGGTGAATATTTAGTGACCTTTAGCAGTGGGTTTAAAGCTGCTGTTGTGGGAAATGGCCACAAGGAGGCAGCGTTTCTCCATTCCCAAATGTGGGTACTAGGGCAGCAGAGCCTTTCTGGAAGTCGTGTTCCTAGGTTGTCAATTAGAATGGAATGTGCCAGGAGAAACCCCCATAAGTTTAGGTCTCATTACTTCTTGCTTTTGTTAATTTTTTTAATCGGGGTAAAGACTAGAATATTGTTTGTCCTCGGGGTACACAATCTGGTTCATTTGTACATTATATATGTCTACTCTACAGATCCTCTTCCCATGTAAAATATTACAGAGTGTTCTGTAGACCTCTCTTGCTATATGGTCGGTCTTTCTGAAATGTGTATATAATATGTAGTTGGATATGTATAGTAACACTAATCTCATTTATCCATTCCCCCCACCTTTCCTTTTAGATGAGCATAGTTGGTTTTCTAAGTCTGTGAGTGTCTTTCTCTGTGGAAATATGTTCATTTGTGTCAGTTATTAGATAACGCCTATAAGGGATATCATAGGATATAGGTCTTTTGCTTTCCGACTTACCTCATATTTTGTGATTATCTCCAGGCTCATCTCTGGTGCCTCAAAGCGCAGTGTTTCATTGTTTTCCATGGCTAATGTTCCATTGCGTACATGGACCCCTTCTTCTTTATCCATTCACCTGTTGATGGACATTTCGGTTGCTTCCCATCTTGGCTATTTTGAATAAGGCTGCAGTGCAGCTTTTGCAGCCTGTGTCTTTTCGATTCGGGTCTTCTCAGGTGAGAGGCCCAGTGGTGTGCCTGCTGGATTGAATGGTACCTCAGTTTTTACTTTTAAACGCAGTTCCTTTCTGTCCTCATTATTGGCTGTTAACCACTTTACATCTCACCAGCACCTAGAGGTTACACAGTTCTCTACAACCCCATCAGCATTTATTGTTTGTAGACTTTTTGCTGACGGTCAGTCGACAGGTGTCAGTTGAAACCGTTTGGTTGATTAGATTGCATGAGTCTAATAATTTCTGAGGTTGAACTTTTCTCCATTTTCCTGTTTTTTTGTTTTTTTTTTTAAAGAGAGTGAGGAATACTTACTTCTTCATACTATCTTCTTGAAACATTTGCCTGGTTTGAATTCTTTTGTCCATTCCCTACCTGAGCACAATTTTTGACGGCAGATGTCCTTTACAGCCCTGAGTCCTGGTGAATTTTAAGTGACCATTAGCTGTGGGTTTAAAGCTGCTCTTGCGGGAAACGGCCACAAGGCGGCAGCGTTTCTCCTTTACCAAATCTGATTACTAGGGCAACAGAGCCTTACTGGAAGTGGTGTGCTTGGTTGTAAATTAGAATGGAATGTGCCAGGAAAAAGCCCTTTAAGTTTATGTGTCATTACTTCCTCGTATTTTTAACATAATTTTTATTCTTTATCACAGCAAATTCGATTACAAGGGTTTGTTTGTTCTAGGTGTGCAAGATGTGGTTCTTTCATACATACACATAGATCTATTCATCTTCGGATCCTTTTCCCATGTAGGTTATGACACAATGTTGAGTGGTCTTCTCTTGGAATTGCGTACGTCTTCGGTGATTATATATTTCACATGTATTTTTATATGTCTGTTAGCCCCAATATAGTAATGTGTCCCATCCTCACACGTTTCCATTTGGTGAACCATACGTTTTTGTACTGAATCTGTGATTGCCTTTCTCCGTGGATATATCTCAGTTGGTATCAATTCGTAGGTAACACCTGTAACTGATATGGTAGGATATGTGTCTTTCGCTTTGTCACTTACTAAAAGTTGCGTGATTACTGCTAGACTCATCTAGGGTGCTGCAAATGGCATTGTTTCATTTTATCGTTAGCTCATAATCCATCTGTACATGTAGCAGTTCTTCTTTGTCCACCCATCTGTCGGCGGACTTTTTGGTGACTTCCATATCTTGGCTATTGTAATCCTGTGCAATGCAGATTTGCCTGCCTCTTTCTTTCCAATACTGTCTTCTTAGGTTATAGGTCCAGGAATAAGCCTCTGGATCATATGGTAGCTCAATGTTTACCTTTTAAAGGCACCTCCACTCTGTTCTCATGAGTGGCTCTTTCCAGGTTACATCCCACTTAAAGTTGAGGGTTTGCATTTCTCCACAGCACCTTCAGCATTTATTCTTTGTAGTTTTTTACTGATGGTTATTCTGACTGGTGCGAGCTGATACGTCTTTGTGGTTGAATTTGCATGTGTCTCATAATCCGTTAAAACTGAGCTTTAAGGCAGGTCCTTTTCATTTTTCAGGCTGTGAGTACAGCTTAGCTCTTCAAAGTGGTTTCTTAAAGTATGTGTCCCATTTTAAAAATTTTTGGCCATTACCTCCCTCAAGACATTTTGCGGTGACCATTAGCACAGGCTTAAAACTGCGTTTGCAGGTAACGGCCAGAGGGTGGCAGTCTTTCTACGTTCCCCACGCTGGTACTAGGGAAACAGACCTTCCGGCCAGTGGTGTTCCTCGGTTATAAATAATTAGAGTGGAATGTGCCTGAATAAACCCACAAATGCCGATGTCTCCTTCCTTATGTCTGTCTTTTAAATTTAACTTACATTTTTTTATTGGAGTAATATTCCATTGCGTACATGCAACAGTTCTTCTTGGTGCATTCCTCTGTTGATGGACATTTTCATTGCTTCCAAATGTTGGCTATGGTAAATATGGCTGGAGTGCAGGATTGCCAGCCTGTGACGTTTTGATTCTCATTTTCTCAGGAGATAGGCCCAGCAGTGGGTATGACTGATTGACGGGTAGCTCAATGTTTACCTTTTCAAGGCACTTCCATTGTGTTTTCATGAGTGGCTCTTACCACGTCCCCCTTAGAGCCGAGTGTACGCATTCCTCCACAGTCCCTTCAGCATTTATTTTTGGAAGCATTTGTGCTGATGGCCATTCTGACTGCTGTGAGCTGATAGGTTTTTGTAATTTGGGTTTGCATGTCTTTAAAAATTCCTAAAATACATCATTTTCCCACACATTTTTCCTTTCTCTTAAAAGAAAAAGCTGTGAGTACAATATAGCTCTTGAAATTGTCTTCCTGGAAGGTTGCCCTCTTTTGAAATTTTTGCTCCATTTTTGATCCCAGGATTTATTTGGAGGGCAGGTGTCATTTACAGAATTGCAAGTTGGTGAATATTTAGTGACCTTTAGCAGTGGGTTTAAAGCTGCTGTTGTGGGAAATGGCCACAAGGAGGCAGCGTTTCTCCATTCCCAAATCTGGGTACTAGGGCAGCAGAGCCTTTCTGGAAGTCGTGTTCCTAGGTTGTCAATTAGAATGGAATGTGCCAGGAGAAACCCCCATAAGTTTAGGTCTCATTACTTCTTGCTTTTGTTAATTTTTTTAATCGGGGTAAAGACTAGAATATTGTTTGTCCTCGGGGTACACAATCTGGTTCATTTGTACATTATATATGTCTACTCTACAGATCCTCTTCCCATGTAAAATATTACAGAGTGTTCTGTAGACCTCTCTTGCTATATGGTCGGTCTTTCTGAAATGTGTATATAATATGTAGTTGGATATGTATAGTAACACTAATCTCATTTATCCATTCCCCCCACCTTTCCTTTTAGATGAGCATAGTTGGTTTTCTAAGTCTGTGAGTGTCTTTCTCTGTGGAAATATGTTCATTTGTGTCAGTTATTAGATAACGCCTATAAGGGATATCATAGGATATAGGTCTTTTGCTTTCCGACTTACCTCATGTTTTGTGATTATCTCCAGGCTCATCTCTGGTGCCTCAAAGCGCAGTGTTTCATTGTTTTCCATGGCTAATGTTCCACTGCGTACATGGACCCCTTCTTCTTTATCCATTCACCTGTTGATGGACATTTCGGTTGCTTCCCATCTTGGCTATTTTGAATAAGGCTGCAGTGCAGCTTTTGCAGCCTGTGTCTTTTCGATTCGGGTCTTCTCAGGTGAGAGGCCCAGTGGTGTGCCTGCTGGATTGAATGGTACCTCAGTTTTTACTTTTAAACGCAGTTCCTTTCTGTTCTCATTATTGGCTGTTAACCGCTTTACATCTCACCAGCACCTAGAGGTTACACAGTTCTCTACAACCCCATCAGCATTTATTGTTTGTAGACTTTTTGCTGACGGTCAGTCAACAGGTGTGAGTTGAAACCTTTTGGTTGATTAGATTGCATGAGTCTAATAATTTCTGAGGTTGAGCTTTTATCCATTTTCCTGTTTTTATTTATTTATTTTTTTTTTTAAAGAGAGTGAGGAATACTTACTTCTTCATACTATCTTCTTGAAACATTTGCCTGGTTTGAATTCTTTTGTCCATTCCCTACCTGAGCACAATTTTTGACGGCAGATGTCCTTTACAGCCCTGAGTCCTGGTGAATTTTAAGTGACCATTAGCTGTGGGTTTAAAGCTGCTCTTGCTGGAAACGGCCACAAGGCGGCAGCGTTTCTCCTTTACCAAATCTGATTACTAGGGCAACAGAGCCTTACTGGAAGTGGTGTGCTTGGTTGTAAATTAGAATGGAATGTGCCAGGAAAAAGCCCTTTAAGTTTATGTGTCATTACTTCCTCGTATTTTTAACATAATTTTTATTCTTTATCACAGCAAATTCGATTACAAGGGTTTGTTTGTTCTAGGTGTGCAAGATGTGGTTCTTTCACACATATACGTATATCTATTCTTCTTCGGAATCTTTTCCCATGTAGGATATGACACAATGTTGAGTAGTCTTCTCTTGGTATTCTGTAGGTCTTTGGTGATTATATATTTCACGTGTGTTTGTATACCCCTGTTAACCTCAGTATGGTGATGTATCCAATCCACACACCTTTCCATTTGGTGAACCATAAGTTTTTGTGCTGAATCTGTGATTGCCCTTCTCTGTGGAAATATCTTCGTTTCTATCAATTTTTAGGTAACACCTATATGTGATATGATAGGATATGTGTCTTTCGCTTTCTCACTTACTCCAAGTTGCGTGATTACTTCTAGACTCATCTATGGTGCTGCAAATGGCATTGCTTCATTTTTTCGCTAGCTCATATTCCATCTGTACATGTAGCAGTTCTTCTTTGTCCACCCATCTGTCGGTGGACTTTTTGGTGACTTCCGTATCTTGGCTATTGTAATCCTATGCAATGCAGATTTGCCTGCCTGTGTCTTTCCAATTGTGTCTTCTTAGGTTATAGGTCCAGGTGTAGGTCTACTGGATCATATGGTAGCTCTGAGTTAACCTTTTAAAGGCACTTCCATTCTGTTCTCTTTAGTGGCTCTTTCCAGGTTACGTCCCACTTAAAGTTGAGGGTATGCATTTCTCCACAGCACCTTTAGCATTTATTCTTTGTAGTTTTTTGCTGATGGTTATTCTGACGGGTGTGAGCTGAGACCTCTTTGTGGTTGAATTTGCATGTGTCTCATAATCCGTTGAAATTGAGCTTTAAGGCATGTCCTTTTTATTTTTCCAGCTGTGATTACGGCTTAGTTCTTCAAAGTGTTTTCTTAAAGTATGTGTCCCATTTTGAAATATTTTAACCATTACATTCCTCAAGACATTTTGAGGGCAGGTTTCATTTACAGCACTGCAGTACCTGTTCATATGAAGTGACCATTAGCCCAGGCTTTAAAGCTGCTTTTGCAGGTAACGGCCAGAGGGTGGCAGCCTTTCTACGTTCCCCACGCTGGTACTTGGGAAACAGACCTACCCGCCAGTGGTGTTCTTCGGTTATAAATTAGAGTGGAATGTGCTCGGATAAACCCAGAAATGCTGATGTCTCCTTACATTTGTTGGTTTTTTAAATTTAATTGATATTTTTTACTGGAGTAATATTCTATTGTATACAAGGACCACTTCTTCTTGGTGCATTCCTCTGTTGATGGACATTTTTGTTGCTTCCAAGTGTTGACAATGGTAAAGATTGCTGGCGTACAGGTTTGCCAGCCTGTGACTTTTTGATTCTCATTTTCTCAGGTGATAGGCCCAGCAGATGGTATGCTCGATTCACTGGTAGCTCAATGTCTACCTTTTCAAAGCACCTCCACTGTGTTTTCATTAGAGGCTCTTCCCACGTCCCCCTTAGAGCTGAGGGTACACATTTCTCCACAATCCCTTCAGCATTTATTGTCTGCAGCATTTTTGCTGATGGACATTCTGCCTGGTGTGAGCTGATAGGTTTTTGTAAATTGGGTTTGCGTGTCTTTAAAAATTCTTAGAATTTATCATTTTTCCAGGCGTTTTTTTCTATTCTGGTATAAAAACAAAGTGTGAGTACAATATACCTCTTGAAATTATCTTGTTGAAAGATTGCCCTCTTTTTAATATTCTGGTGGATTTTCGTCCCCAGGATATTTTTTTGAAGGCAGGTGTCATTTACAGGCCTGCAATGTGTGTCAATATTTAGTAACCATTAGCACTGGGTTTAAGCTACCGTCGTACAAAACGGCCACAAGGCAGGAGCATTTCTCCATTAGCAAATCTGGTTACTAGGGCAGCAGAGCCCTTCTGGAAGTGGTTTTCCTAGCTTGTAAATTTGAATGGAACGTGCCAGGAAAACCCCCCATAAGTTTATGTCTCCTTACTTCTAGTTCCTTGTTTTAATTTTTTTAAATTGGGGTAATGTTTAGAATGTTGTTTGTCAAAGTTGTATACACTCTGGTTCATCTACACATTATACATATCTGTATATGTCGAGATCTTCTTCCCATGTAAATTATTACAGAGTGTTCCTGAGACCTCCCTTGCTATATGGTGGGTCTTTTGGATATATGTATATAGTATGTATTTGTATACATATGGTAACGCTAATCTTCATTTATCCAATCCCCCCACCTTTCCTTTTAGATAAGCATAGTTCTTTTTCAAAGTCTGTGAGTGCCTTTCTCTGTGGAAGTATGTTCATTTGTGTCAGTTATTAGATAACGCCTATAAGTGATATCATAGACTATAGGTCTCTTGCTTTCCGACTTACCTCATGTTTTGTGATTTTCTCCAGGCTCATTTGTGGTGCCTCAAAGAGCAGTGTTTCACTCTTTTCCACGGCTAATATTCCATTGTGTACATGGACCCCTTCTTCTTTACCCATTCACCTGTGGATGGACATTTTGGTTGCTTCACTGTCTTGTCTATTGTGAATAAGGCTGCAGTGCAGCTTTTGCAGCCCGGGTCTTCTCGATTCTGGTCTTCTCAGGTGAGAGGCCCAGTGGTGCACCTGCTGGATGGAATGGTACCTCAGTTTTTACTTTCAAACGCAGCTCCTTTCTGTTCTCATCATTGGCTGTTAACCACTTTACATCTCACCAGCAGCTAGAGGGTACAGAGTTCTCTAAAACCCCTTCAGCATTTATTGTTTGTAGACTTTTTGCTGATGGTCAGTCGACTGGTGTGAGTTGAAACCATTTTGTAGATTAGATTGCATGAGTCTACTACTTCCTGAGGTTGAGCTTTTATCCACTTTCCTTTTTTTTTTAAAGACGGTGAGTAAAATTTACCTCTTCATACTATCTCCTTGAAACATTTGCCTGTTTTGAATTTTTTAATCCATTCCCCACCTCAGCACAATTTTGAGGGCAGGTGTCTTTACAGCCCTGAGTCCTTGTGAATGTTAAGTGACCATTAGCTGTGGGTTAAAAGCCGCTCTTGCGGGAAACGGCCACGAGGCGGCAGCATTTCTCCTTTACCAAATCTGGTCACTAGGGCAACAAAGCCTTAATGGAAGTCGTGTTCTAGATTGTAAATTACAATGGAATGTGCCAGGAAAAAAACCTTTCAAAGTTATGTCTCATTAATTCTTGTTCTTATTTTTAATTTAATTTTTAGTTGTTAATCACAGCAAATTTGATTACAATGTTTTGTTTGTTCTAGGTGTGCAAGATGTGGTTCTTTCATACATACACATAGATCTATTCATCTTCGGATCCTTTTCCCATGTAGGTTATGACACAATGTTGAGTGGTCTTCTCTTGGAATTGCGTACGTCTTCGGTGATTATATATTTCACATGTATTTTTATATGTCTGTTAGCCCCAATATAGTAATGTGTCCCATCCTCACACGTTTCCATTTGGTGAACCATACGTTTTTGTACTGAATCTGTGATTGCCTTTCTCCGTGGATATATCTCAGTTGGTATCAATTCGTAGGTAACACCTGTAACTGATATGGTAGGATATGTGTCTTTCGCTTTGTCACTTACTAAAAGTTGCGTGATTACTGCTAGACTCATCTAGGGTGCTGCAAATGGCATTGTTTCATTTTATCGTTAGCTCATAATCCATCTGTACATGTAGCAGTTCTTCTTTGTCCACCCATCTGTCGGCGGACTTTTTGGTGACTTCCATATCTTGGCTATTGTAATCCTGTGCAATGCAGATTTGCCTGCCTCTTTCTTTCCAATACTGTCTTCTTAGGTTATAGGTCCAGGAATAAGCCTCTGGATCATATGGTAGCTCAATGTTTACCTTTTAAAGGCACCTCCACTCTGTTCTCATGAGTGGCTCTTTCCAGGTTACATCCCACTTAAAGTTGAGGGTTTGCATTTCTCCACAGCACCTTCAGCATTTATTCTTTGTAGTTTTTTACTGATGGTTATTCTGACTGGTGCGAGCTGATACGTCTTTGTGGTTGAATTTGCATGTGTCTCATAATCCGTTAAAACTGAGCTTTAAGGCAGGTCCTTTTCATTTTTCAGGCTGTGAGTACAGCTTAGCTCTTCAAAGTGGTTTCTTAAAGTATGTGTCCCATTTTAAAAATTTTTGGCCATTACCTCCCTCAAGACATTTTGCGGTGACCATTAGCACAGGCTTAAAACTGCGTTTGCAGGTAACGGCCAGAGGGTGGCAGTCTTTCTACGTTCCCCACGCTGGTACTAGGGAAACAGACCTTCCGGCCAGTGGTGTTCCTCGGTTATAAATAATTAGAGTGGAATGTGCCTGAATAAACCCACAAATGCCGATGTCTCCTTCCTTATGTCTGTCTTTTAAATTTAACTTACATTTTTTTATTGGAGTAATATTCCATTGCGTACATGCAACAGTTCTTCTTGGTGCATTCCTCTGTTGATGGACATTTTCATTGCTTCCAAATGTTGGCTATGGTAAATATGGCTGGAGTGCAGGATTGCCAGCCTGTGACGTTTTGATTCTCATTTTCTCAGGAGATAGGCCCAGCAGTGGGTATGACTGATTGACGGGTAGCTCAATGTTTACCTTTTCAAGGCACTTCCATTGTGTTTTCATGAGTGGCTCTTACCACGTCCCCCTTAGAGCCGAGTGTACGCATTCCTCCACAGTCCCTTCAGCATTTATTTTTGGAAGCATTTGTGCTGATGGCCATTCTGACTGCTGTGAGCTGATAGGTTTTTGTAATTTGGGTTTGCATGTCTTTAAAAATTCCTAAAATACATCATTTTCCCACACATTTTTCCTTTCTCTTAAAAGAAAAAGCTGTGAGTACAATATAGCTCTTGAAATTGTCTTCCTGGAAGGTTGCCCTCTTTTGAAATTTTTGCTCCATTTTTGATCCCAGGATTTATTTGGAGGGCAGGTGTCATTTACAGAATTGCAAGTTGGTGAATATTTAGTGACCTTTAGCAGTGGGTTTAAAGCTGCTGTTGTGGGAAATGGCCACAAGGAGGCAGCGTTTCTCCATTCCCAAATCTGGGTACTAGGGCAGCAGAGCCTTTCTGGAAGTCGTGTTCCTAGGTTGTCAATTAGAATGGAATGTGCCAGGAGAAACCCCCATAAGTTTAGGTCTCATTACTTCTTGCTTTTGTTAATTTTTTTAATCGGGGTAAAGACTAGAATATTGTTTGTCCTCGGGGTACACAATCTGGTTCATTTGTACATTATATATGTCTACTCTACAGATCCTCTTCCCATGTAAAATATTACAGAGTGTTCTGTAGACCTCTCTTGCTATATGGTCGGTCTTTCTGAAATGTGTATATAATATGTAGTTGGATATGTATAGTAACACTAATCTCATTTATCCATTCCCCCCACCTTTCCTTTTAGATGAGCATAGTTGGTTTTCTAAGTCTGTGAGTGTCTTTCTCTGTGGAAATATGTTCATTTGTGTCAGTTATTAGATAACGCCTATAAGGGATATCATAGGATATAGGTCTTTTGCTTTCCGACTTACCTCATGTTTTGTGATTATCTCCAGGCTCATCTCTGGTGCCTCAAAGCGCAGTGTTTCATTGTTTTCCATGGCTAATGTTCCACTGCGTACATGGACCCCTTCTTCTTTATCCATTCACCTGTTGATGGACATTTTGGTTGCTTCCCATCTTGGCTATTTTGAATAAGGCTGCAGTGCAGCTTTTGCAGCCTGTGTCTTTTCGATTCGGGTCTTCTCAGGTGAGAGGCCCAGTGGTGTGCCTGCTGGATTGAATGGTACCTCAGTTTTTACTTTTAAACGCAGTTCCTTTCTGTCCTCATTATTGGCTGTTAACCACTTTACATCTCACCAGCACCTAGAGGTTACACAGTTCTCGACAACCCCATCAGCATTTATTGTTTGTAGACTTTTTGCTGACGGTCAGTCGACAGGTGTGAGTTGAAAACTTTTGGTTGATTAGATTGCATGAGTCTAATAATTTCTGAGGTTGAGCTTTTATCCATTTTCCTGTTTTTTTTTGTTTTGTTTTTTTTTTTAAAGAGAGTGAGGAATACTTACTTCTTCATACTATCTTCTTGAAACATTTGCCTGGTTTGAATTCTTTTGTCCATTCCCTACCTGAGCACAATTTTTGACGGCAGATGTCCTTTACAGCCCTGAGTCCTGGTGAATATTAAGTGACCATTAGCTGTGGGTTTAAAGCTGCTCTTGCGGGAAACGGCCACAAGGCGGCAGCGTTTCTCCTTTACCAAATCTGATTACTAGGGCAACAGAGCCTTACTGGAAGTGGTGTGCTTGGTTGTAAATTAGAATGGAATGTGCCAGGAAAAAGCCCTTTAAGTTTATGTGTCATTACTTCCTCGTATTTTTAACATAATTTTTATTCTTTATCACAGCAAATTCGATTACAAGGGTTTGTTTGTTCTAGGTGTGCAAGATGTGGTTCTTTCACACATATACGTATATCTATTCTTCTTCGGAATCTTTTCCCATGTAGGATATGACACAATGTTGAGTAGTCTTCTCTTGGTATTCTGTAGGTCTTTGGTGATTATATATTTCACGTGTGTTTGTATACCCCTGTTAACCTCAGTATGGTGATGTATCCAATCCACACACCTTTCCATTTGGTGAAACATAAGTTTTTGTGCTGAATCTGTGATTGCCCTTCTCTGTGGAAATATCTTCGTTTCTATCAATTTTTAGGTAACACCTATATGTGATATGATAGGATATGTGTCTTTCGCTTTCTCACTTACTCCAAGTTGCGTGATTACTTCTAGACTCATCTATGGTGCTGCAAATGGCATTGCTTCATTTTTTCGCTAGCTCATATTCCATCTGTACATGTAGCAGTTCTTCTTTGTCCACCCATCTGTCGGTGGACTTTTTGGTGACTTCCGTATCTTGGCTATTGTAATCCTATGCAATGCAGATTTGCCTGCCTGTGTCTTTCCAATTGTGTCTTCTTAGGTTATAGGTCCAGGTGTAGGTCTACTGGATCATATGGTAGCTCTGAGTTAACCTTTTAAAGGCACCTCCATTCTGTTCTCTTTAGTGGCTCTTTCCAGGTTACGTCCCACTTAAAGTTGAGGGTATGCATTTCTCCACAGCACCTTTAGCATTTATTCTTTGTAGTTTTTTGCTGATGGTTATTCTGACGGGTGTGAGCTGAGACCTCTTTGTGGTTGAATTTGCATGTGTCTCATAATCCGTTGAAATTGAGCTTTAAGGCATGTCCTTTTTATTTTTCCAGCTGTGATTACGGCTTAGTTCTTCAAAGTGTTTTCTTAAAGTATGTGTCCCATTTTGAAATATTTTAACCATTACATTCCTCAAGACATTTTGAGGGCAGGTTTCATTTACAGCACTGCAGTACCTGTTCATATGAAGTGACCATTAGCCCAGGCTTTAAAGCTGCTTTTGCAGGTAACGGCCAGAGGGTGGCAGCCTTTCTACGTTCCCCACGCTGGTACTTGGGAAACAGACCTACCCGCCAGTGGTGTTCTTCGGTTATAAATTAGAGTGGAATGTGCTCGGATAAACCCACAAATGCTGATGTCTCCTTACATTTGTTGGTTTTTTAAATTTAATTGATATTTTTTACTGGAGTAATATCCCATTGTATACAAGGACCACTTCTTCTTGGTGCATTCCTCTGTTGATGGACATTTTTGTTGCTTCCAAGTGTTGACAATGGTAAAGATTGGTGGCATACAGGTTTGCCAGCCTGTGACTTTTTGATTCTCATTTTCTCAGGTGATAGGCCCAGCAGATGGTATGCTCGATTCACTGGTAGCTCAATGTCTACCTTTTCAAACACCTCCACTGTGTTTTCATTAGAGGCTCTTCCCACGTCCCACTTAGAGCTGAGGGTACACATTTCTCCACAATCCCTTCAGCATTTATTGTCTGCAGCATTTTTGCTGATGGACATTCTGCCTGGTGTGAGCTGATAGGTTTTTGTAAATTGGGTTTGCATGTCTTTAAAAATTCCTAGAATTTATCATTTTTCCAGGCGTTTTTTTATTCTGGTATAAAAACAAAGTGTGAGTACAATATACCTCTTGAAATTATCTTGTTAAAAGATTGCACTCTTTTTAATATTCTGCTGGATTTTCGTCCCCAGGATATTTTTTTGAAGGCAGGTGTCATTTACAGGCCTGCAATGTGTGTCAATATTTAGTAACCATTAGCACTGGGTTTAAACTGCCGTCGTACAAAACGGCCACAAGGCAGGAGCATTTCTCCATTAGCAAATCTGGTTACTAGGGCAGCAGAGCCGTTCTGGAAGTGGTTTTCCTAGCTTGTAAATTTGAATGGAATGTGCCAGGAAAACCCCCCATAAGTTTATGTCTCATTACTTCTAGTTCCTTGTTTTAATTTTTTAAATTGGGGTAATGTTTAGAATGTTGTTTGTCCAAGTTGTACACACTCTGGTTCATCTACACGTTATACATATCTGTATATGTCGAGATCTTCTTCCCATGTAAATTATTACAGAGTGTTCCTGAGACCTCCCTTGCTATATGGTGGGTCTTTTGGATATATGTATATAGTATGTATTTGTATACATATGGTAACGCTAATCTTCATTTATCCAATCCCCCCACCATTCCTATTAGATAAGCATAGTTCTTTTTCAAAGTCTGTGAGTGCCTTTCTCTGTGGAAGTATGTTCATTTGTGTCAGTTATTAGATAACGCCTATAAGTGATATCATAGACTATAGGTCTCTTGCTTTCCGACTTACCTCATGTTTTGTGATTATCTCCAGGCTCATTTGTGGTGCCTCAAAGAGCAGTGTTTCACTCTTTTCCACGGCTAATATTCCATTGTGTACATGGACCCCTTCTTCTTTACCCATTCACCTGTGGATGGACATTTTGGTTGCTTCACTGTCTTGTCTATTGTGAATAAGGCTGCAGTGCAGCTTTTGCAGCCCGGGTCTTCTCGATTCTGGTCTTCTCAGGTGAGAGGCCCAGTGGTGCACCTGCTGGATGGAATGGTACCTCAGTTTTTACTTTCAAACGCAGCTCCTTTCTGTTCTCATCATTGGCTGTTAACCACTTTACATCTCACCAGCAGCTAGAGGGTACAGAGTTCTCTAAAACCACTTCAGCATTTATTGTTTGTAGACTTTTTGCTGATGGTCAGTCGACTGGTGTGAGTTGAAACCATTTTGTAGATTAGATTGCATGAGTCTACTACTTCCTGAGGTTGAGCTTTTATCCACTTTCCTTTTTTTTTTAAAGACGGTGAGTAAAATTTACCTCTTCATACTATCTCCTTGAAACATTTGCCTGTTTTGAATTTTTTAATCCATTCCCCACCTCAGCACAATTTTGAGGGCAGGTGTCTTTACAGCCCTGAGTCCTTGTGAATGTTAAGTGACCATTAGCTGTGGGTTAAAAGCCGCTCTTGCGGGAAACGGCCACGAGGCGGCAGCATTTCTCCTTTACCAAATCTGGTCACTAGGGCAACAAAGCCTTAATGGAAGTCGTGTTCTAGATTGTAAATTACAATGGAATGTGCCAGGAAAAAACCTTTCAAAGTTATGTCTCATTACTTCTTGTTCTTATTTTTAATTTAATTTTTAGTTGTTAATCACAGCAAATTTGATTACAATGTTTTGTTTGTTCTAGGTGTGCAAGATGTGGTTCTTTCATACATATACATAGATCTATTCATCTTCGGATCCTTTTCCCATGTAGGTTATGACACAATGTTGAGTGGTCTTCTCTTGGAATTGCGTACGTCTTTGGTGATTATATATTTCACATGTGTTTTTATATGTCTGTTAGCCCCAATATAGTAATGTGTCCCATCCTCACACCTTTCCATTTGGTGAACCGTACGTTTTTGTACTGAATCTGTGATTGCCTTTCTCCGTGGATATATCTCAGTTGGTATCAATTCGTAGGTAACACCTGTAACTGATATGGTAGGATATGTGTCTTTCGCTTTGCCACTCACTAAAAGTTGCGTGATTACTTCTAGACTCATCTAGGGTGTTGCAAATGGCATTGTTTCATTTTATCGCTAGCTCATAATCCATCTGTACATGTAGCAGTTCTTCTTTGTCCACCCATCTGTCGGCGGACTTTTTGGTGACTTCCATATCTTGGCTATTGTAATCCTGTGCAATGCAGATTTGCCTGCCTCTTTCTTTCCAATACTGTCTTCTTAGGTTATAGGTCCAGGAATAAGCCTCTGGATCATATGGTAGCTCAATGTTTACCTTTTAAAGGCACCTCCACTCTGTTCTCATGAGTGGCTCTTTCCAGGTTACATCCCACTTAAAGTTGAGGGTTTGCATTTCTCCACAGCACCTTCAGCATTTATTCTTTGTAGTTTTTTACTGATGGTTATTCTGACTGGTGCGAGCTGATACGTCTTTGTGGTTGAATTTGCATGTGTCTCATAATCCGTTAAAACTGAGCTTTAAGGCAGGTCCTTTTCATTTTTCAGGCTGTGAGTACAGCTTAGCTCTTCAAAGTGTTTTCTTAAAGTATGTGTCCCATTTTAAAATTTTTTGGCCATTACCTCCCTCAAGACATTTTGCGGTGACCATTAGCACAGGCTTAAACCTGCGTTTGCAGGTAACGGCCAGAGGGTGGCAGTCTTTCTACGTTCCCCACGCTGGTACTAGGGAAACAGACCTTCTGGCCAGTGGTGTTCCTCGGTTATAAATAATTAGAGTGGAATGTGCCTGAATAAACCCACAAATGCCGATGTCTCCTTCCTTATGTCTGTCTTTTAAATTTAACTTACATTTTTTATTGGAGTAATATTCCATTGCGTACATGCAACAGTTCTTCTTGGTGCATTCCTCTGTTGATGGACATTTTCATTGCTTCCAAATGTTGGCTATGGTAAATATGGCTGGAGTGCAGGATTGCCAGCCTGTGACGTTTTGATTCTCATTTTCTCAGGAGATAGGCCCAGCAGTGGGTATGACTGATTGACGGGTAGCTCAATGTTTACCTTTTCAAGGCACTTCCATTGTGTTTTCATGAGTGGCTCTTACCATGTCCCCCTTAGAGCCGAGTGTACGCATTCCTCCACAGTCCCTTCAGCATTTATTTTTTGAAGCATTTGTGCTGATGGCCATTCTGACTGCTGTGAGCTGATAGGTTTTTGTAATTTGGGTTTGCATGTCTTTAAAAATTCCTAAAATACATCATTTTCCCACACATTTTTCCTTTCTCTTAAAAGAAAAAGCTGTGAGTACAATATAGCTCTTGAAATTGTCTTCTTGGAAGGTTGCCCTCTTTTGAAATTTTTGCTCCATTTTTGATCCCAGGATTTATTTGGAGGGCAGGTGTCATTTACAGAATTGCAAGTTGGTGAATATTTAGTGACCTTTAGCAGTGGGTTTAAAGCTGCTGTTGTGGGAAATGGCCACAAGGAGGCAGCGTTTCTCCATTCCCAAATCTGGGTACTAGGGCAGCAGAGCCTTTCTGGAAGTCGTGTTCCTAGGTTGTCAATTAGAATGGAATGTGCCAGGAGAAACCCCCATAAGTTTAGGTCTCATTACTTCTTGCTTTTGTTAATTTTTTTAATCGGGGTAAAGACTAGAATATTGTTTGTCCTCGGGGTACACAATCTGGTTCATTTGTACATTATATATGTCTACTCTACAGATCCTCTTCCCATGTAAAATATTACAGAGTGTTCTGTAGACCTCTCTTGCTATATGGTCGGTCTTTCTGAAATGTGTATATAATATGTAGTTGGATATGTATAGTAATACTAATCTCATCCATTCCCCCCACCTTTCCTTTTAGATGAGCATAGTTGGTTTTCTAAGTCTGTGAGTGTCTTTCTCTGTGGAAATATGTTCATTTGTGTCAGTTATTAGATAACGCCTATAAGGGATATCATAGGATATAGGTCTTTTGCTTTCCGACTTACCTCATGTTTTGTGATTATCTCCAGGCTCATCTCTGGTGCCTCAAAGCGCAGTGTTTCATTGTTTTCCATGGCTAATGTTCCACTGCGTACATGGACCCCTTCTTCTTTATCCATTCACCTGTTGATGGACATTTCGGTTGCTTCCCATCTTGGCTATTTTGAATAAGGCTGCAGTGCAGCTTTTGCAGCCTGTGTCTTTTCGATTCGGGTCTTCTCAGGTGAGAGGCCCAGTGGTGTGCCTGCTGGATTGAATGGTACTTCAGTTTTTACTTTTAAACGCAGTTCCTTTCTGTTCTCATTATTGGCTGTTAACCGCTTTACATCTCACCAGCACCTAGAGGTTACACAGTTCTCGACAACCCCATCAGCATTTATTGTTTGTAGACTTTTTGCTGACGGTCAGTCAACAGGTGTGAGTTGAAACCTTTTGGTTGATTAGATTGCATGAGTCTAATAATTTCTGAGGTTGAGCTTTTATCCATTTTCCTGTTTTTTTTTTTTTTTTTTTTTTTTTAACGAGAGTGAGGAATACTTACTTCTTCATACTATCTTCTTGAAACATTTGCCTGGTTTGAATTCTTTTGTCCATTCCCTACCTGAGCACAATTTTTGACGGCAGATGTCCTTTACAGCCCTGAGTCCTGGTGAATTTTAAGTGACCATTAGCTGTGGGTTTAAAGCTGCTCTTGCGGGAAACGGCCACAAGGCGGCAGCGTTTCTCCTTTACCAAATCTGATTACTAGGGCAACAGAGCCTTACTGGAAGTGGTGTGCTTGGTTGTAAATTAGAATGGAATGTGCCAGGAAAAAGCCCTTTAAGTTTATGTGTCATTACTTCCTCGTATTTTTAACATAATTTTTATTCTTTATCACAGCAAATTCGATTACAAGGGTTTGTTTGTTCTAGGTGTGCAAGATGTGGTTCTTTCACACATATACGTATATCTATTCTTCTTCGGAATCTTTTCCCATGTAGGATATGACACAATGTTGAGTAGTCTTCTCTTGGTATTCTGTAGGTCTTTGGTGATTATATATTTCACGTGTGTTTGTATACCCCTGTTAACCTCAGTATGGTGATGTATCCAATCCACACACCTCTCCATTTGGTGAACCATAAGTTTTTGTGCTGAATCTGTGATTGCCCTTCTCTGTGGAAATATCTTCGTTTCTATCAATTTTTAGGTAACACCTATATGTGATATGATAGGATATGTGTCTTTCGCTTTCTCACTTACTCCAAGTTGCGTGATTACTTCTAGACTCATCTATGGTGCTTCAAATGGCATTGCTTCATTTTTTCGCTAGCTCATATTCCATCTGTACATGTAGCAGTTCTTCTTTGTCCACCCATCTGTCGGTGGACTTTTTGGTGACTTCCGTATCTTGGCTATTGTAATCCTATGCAATGCAGATTTGCCTGCCTGTGTCTTTCCAATTGTGTCTTCTTAGGTTATAGGTCCAGGTGTAGGTCTACTGGATCATATGGTAGCTCTGAGTTAACCTTTTAAAGGCACCTCCATTCTGTTCTCTTTAGTGGCTCTTTCCAGGTTACGTCCCACTTAAAGTTGAGGGTATGCATTTCTCCACAGCACCTTTAGCATTTATTCTTTGTAGTTTTTTGCTGATGGTTATTCTGACGGGTGTGAGCTGAGACCTCTTTGTGGTTGAATTTGCATGTGTCTCATAATCCGTTGAAATTGAGCTTTAAGGCATGTCCTTTTTATTTTTCCAGCTGTGATTACGGCTTAGTTCTTCAAAGTGTTTTCTTAAAGTATGTGTCCCATTTTGAAATATTTTAACCATTACATTCCTCAAGACATTTTGAAGGCAGGTTTCATTTACAGCACTGCAGTACCTGTTCATATGAAGTGACCATTAGCCCAGGCTTTAAAGCTGCTTTTGCAGGTAACGGCCAGAGGGTGGCAGCCTTTCTACGTTCCCCACGCTGGTACTTGGGAAACAGACCTACCCGCCAGTGGTGTTCTTCGGTTATAAATTAGAGTGGAATGTGCTCGGATAAACCCACAAATGCTGATGTCTCCTTACATTTGTTGGTTTTTTAAATTTAATTGATATTTTTTACTGGAGTAATATTCCATTGTATACAAGGACCACTTCTTCTTGGTGCATTCCTCTGTTGATGGACATTTTTGTTGCTTCCAAGTGTTGACAATGGTAAAGATTGCTGGCGTACAGGTTTGCCAGCCTGTGACTTTTTGATTCTCATTTTCTCAGGTGATAGGCCCAGCAGATGGTATGCTCGATTCACTGGTAGCTCAATGTCTACCTTTTCAAAGCACCTCCACTGTGTTTTCATTAGAGGTTCTTCCCACGTCCCCCTTAGACCTGAGGGTACACATTTCTCCACAATCCCTTCAGCATTTATTGTCTGCAGCATTTTTGCTGATGGACATTCTGCCTGGTGTGAGCTGATAGGTTTTTGTAAATTGGGTTTGCGTGTCTTTAAAAATTCTTAGAATTTATCATTTTTCCAGGCGTTTTTTCTGTTCTGGTATAAAAACAAAGTGTGAGTACAATATACCTCTTGAAATTATCTTGTTGAAAGATTGCCCTCTTTTTAATATTCTGGTGGATATTCGTCCCCAGGATATTTTGTTGAAGGCAGGTGTCATTTACAGGCCTGCAATGTGTGTCAATATTTAGTAACCATTAGCACTGGGTTTAAGCTGCCGTCGTACAAAACGGCCACAAGGCAGGAGCATTTCTCCATTAGCAAATCTGGTTACTAGGACAGCAGAGCCGTTCTGGAAGTGGTTTTCCTAGCTTGTAAATTTGAATGGAACGTGCCAGGAAAACCCCCCATAAGTTTATGTCTTATTACTTCTAGTTCCTTGTTTTAATTTTTTAAATTGGGGTAATGTTTAGAATGTTGTTTGTCCAAGTTGTACACACTCTGGTTCATCTACACATTATACATATCTGTATAAGTCGAGATCTTCTTCCCATGTAAATTATTACAGAGTGTTCCTGAGACCTCCCTTGCTATATGGTGGGTCTTTTGGATATATGTATATAGTATGTATTTGTATACATATGGTAACGCTAATCTTCATTTATCCAATCCCCCCACCTTTCCTTTTAGATAAGCATAGTTCTTTTTCAAAGTCTGTGAGTGCCTTTCTCTGTGGAAGTATGTTCATTTGTGTCAGTTATTAGATAACGCCTATAAGTGATATCATAGACTATAGGTCTCTTGCTTTCCGACTTACCTCATGTTTTGTGATTATCTCCAGGCTCATTTGTGGTGCCTCAAAGAGCAGTGTTTCACTCTTTTCCACGGCTAATATTCCATTGTGTACATGGACCCCTTCTTCTTTACCCATTCACCTGTGGATGGACATTTTGGTTGCTTCACTGTCTTGTCTATTGTGAATAAGGCTGCAGTGCAGCTTTTGCAGCCCGGGTCTTCTCGATTCTGGTCTTCTCAGGTGAGAGGCCCAGTGGTGCACCTGCTGGATGGAATGGTACCTCAGTTTTTACTTTCAAACGCAGCTCCTTTCTCTTCTCATCATTGGCTGTTAACCACTATACATCTCACCAGCAGCTAGAGGGTACACAGTTCTCTAAAACCCCTTCAGCATTTATTGTTTGTAGACTTTTTGCTGATGGTCAGTCGACTGGTGTGAGTTGAAACCATTTTGTAGATTAGATTGCATGAGTCTACTACTTCCTGAGGTTGAGTTTTTATCCACTTTCCTTTTTTTTTAAAAGACGGTGAGTAAAATTTACCTCTTCATACTATCTCCTTGAAACATTTGCCTGTTTTGAATTTTTTAATCCATTCCCCACCTCAGCACAATTTTGAGGGCAGGTGTCTTTACAGACCTGAGTCCTTGTGAATGTTAAGTGACCATTAGCTGTGGGTTAAAAGCCGCTCTTGCGGGAAACGGCCACGAGGCGGCAGCATTTCTCCTTTACCAAATCTGGTCACTAGGGCAACAAAGCCTTAATGGAAGTCGTGTTCTAGATTGTAAATTACAATGGAATGTGCCAGGAAAAAACCTTTCAAAGTTATGTCTCATTACTTCTTGTTCTTATTTTTAATTTAATTTTTAGTTGTTAATCACAGCAAATTTGATTACAATGTTTTGTTTGTTCTAGGTGTGCAAGATGTGGTTCTTTCATACATATACATAGATCTATTCATCTTCGGATCCTTTTCCCATGTAGGTTATGACACAATGTTGAGTGGTCTTCTCTTGGAATTGCGTACGTCTTTGGTGATTATATATTTCACATGTGTTTTTATATGTCTGTTAGCCCCAATATAGTAATGTGTCCCATCCTCACACGTTTCCATTTGGTGAACCGTACGTTTTTGTACTGAATCTGTGATTGCCTTTCTCCGTGGATATATCTCATTTGGTATCAATTCGTAGGTAACACCTGTAACTGATATGGTAGGATATGTGTCTTTCGCTTTGCCACTCACTAAAAGTTGCGTGATTACTTCTAGACTCATCTAGGGTGCTGCAAATGGCATTGTTTCATTTTATTGCTAGCTCATAATCCATCTGTACATGTAGCAGTTCTTCTTTGTCCACCCATCTGTCGGCGGACTTTTTGGTGACTTCCATATCTTGGCTATTGTAATCCTGTGCAATGCAGATTTGCCTGCCTCTTTCTTTCCAATACTGTCTTCTTAGGTTATAGGTCCAGGAATAAGCCTCTGGATCATATGGTAGCTCAATGTTTACCTTTTAAAGGCACCTCCACTCTGTTCTCATGAGTGGCTCTTTCCAGGTTACATCCCACTTAAAGTTGAGGGTTTGCATTTCTCCACAGCACCTTCAGCATTTATTCTTTGTAGTGTTTTACTGATGGTTATTCTGACTGGTGCGAGCTGATACGTCTTTGTGGTTGAATTTGCATGTGTCTCATAATCCGTTAAAACTGAGCTTTAAGGCAGGTCCTTTTCATTTTTCAGGCTGTGAGTACAGCTTAGCTCTTCAAAGTGTTTTCTTAAAGTATGTGTCCCATTTTAAAATTTTTTGGCCATTACCTCCCTCAAGACATTTTGCGGTGACCATTAGCACAGGCTTAAACCTGCGTTTGCAGGTAACGGCCAGAGGGTGGCAGTCTTTCTACGTTCCCCATGCTGGTACTAGGGAAACAGACCTTCCGGCCAGTGGTGTTCCTCGGTTATAAATAATTAGAGTGGAATGTGCCTGAATAAACCCACAAATGCCGATGTCTCCTTCCTTATGTCTGTCTTTTAAATTTAACTTACATTTTTTATTGGAGTAATATTCCATTGCGTACATGCAACAGTTCTTCTTGGTGCATTCCTCTGTTGATGGACATTTTCATTGCTTCCAAATGTTGGCTATGGTAAATATGGCTGGAGTGCAGGATTGCCAGCCTGTGACGTTTTGATTCTCATTTTCTCAGGAGATAGGCCCAGCAGTGGGTATGACTGATTGACGGGTAGCTCAATGTTTACCTTTTCAAGGCACTTCCATTGTGTTTTCATGAGTGGCTCTTACCATGTCCCCCTTAGAGCCGAGTGTACGCATTCCTCCACAGTCCCTTCAGCATTTATTTTTTGAAGCATTTGTGCTGATGGCCATTCTGACTGCTGTGAGCTGATAGGTTTTTGTAATTTGGGTTTGCATGTCTTTAAAAATTCCTAAAATACATCATTTTCCCACACATTTTTCCTTTCTCTTAAAAGAAAAAGCTGTGAGTACAATATAGCTCTTGAAATTGTCTTCTTGGAAGGTTGCCCTCTTTTGAAATTTTTGCTCCATTTTTGATCCCAGGATTTATTTGGAGGGCAGGTGTCATTTACAGAATTGCAAGTTGGTGAATATTTAGTGACCTTTAGCAGTGGGTTTAAAGCTGCTGTTGTGGGAAATGGCCACAAGGAGGCAGCGTTTCTCCATTCCCAAATCTGGGTACTAGGGCAGCAGAGCCTTTCTGGAAGTCGTGTTCCTAGGTTGTCAATTAGAATGGAATGTGCCAGGAGAAACCCCCATAAGTTTAGGTCTCATTACTTCTTGCTTTTGTTAATTTTTTAAATCGGGGTAAAGACTAGAATATTGTTTGTCCTCGGGGTACACAATCTGGTTCATTTGTACATTATATATGTCTACTCTACAGATCCTCTTCCCATGTAAAATATTACAGAGTGTTCTGTAGACCTCTCTTGCTATATGGTCGGTCTTTCTGAAATGTGTATATAATATGTAGTTGGATATGTATAGTAATACTAATCTCATCCATTCCCCCCACCTTTCCTTTTAGATGAGCATAGTTGGTTTTCTAAGTCTGTGAGTGTCTTTCTCTGTGGAAATATGTTCATTTGTGTCAGTTATTAGATAACGCCTATAAGGGATATCATAGGATATAGGTCTTTTGCTTTCCGACTTACCTCATGTTTTGTGATTATCTCCAGGCTCATCTCTGGTGCCTCAAAGCGCAGTGTTTCATTGTTTTCCATGGCTAATGTTCCACTGCGTACATGGACCCCTTCTTCTTTATCCATTCACCTGTTGATGGACATTTCGGTTGCTTCCCATCTTGGCTATTTTGAATAAGGCTGCAGTGCAGCTTTTGCAGCCTGTGTCTTTTCGATTCGGGTCTTCTCAGGTGAGAGGCCCAGTGGTGTGCCTGCTGGATTGAATGGTACCTCAGTTTTTACTTTTAAACGCAGTTCCTTTCTCTTCTCATCATTGGCTGTTAACCGCTTTACATCTCACCAGCACCTAGAGGTTACACAGTTCTCTACAACCCCATCAGCATTTATTGTTTGTAGACTTTTTGCTGACGGTCAGTCAACAGGTGTGAGTTGAAACCTTTTGGTTGATTAGATTGCATGAGTCTAATAATTTCTGAGGTTGAGCTTTTATCCATTTTCCTGTTTTTTTTTTTTTTTTTTTTTTTAACGAGAGTGAGGAATACTTACTTCTTCATACTATCTTCTTGAAACATTTGCCTGGTTTGAATTCTTTTGTCCATTCCCTACCTGAGCACAATTTTTGACGGCAGATGTCCTTTACAGCCCTGAGTCCTGGTGAATTTTAAGTGACCATTAGCTGTGGGTTTAAAGCTGCTCTTGCGGGAAACGGCCACAAGGCGGCAGCGTTTCTCCTTTACCAAATCTGATTACTAGGGCAACAGAGCCTTACTGGAAGTGGTGTGCTTGGTTGTAAATTAGAATGGAATGTGCCAGGAAAAAGCCCTTTAAGTTTATGTGTCATTACTTCCTCGTATTTTTAACATAATTTTTATTCTTTATCACAGCAAATTCGATTACAAGGGTTTGTTTGTTCTAGGTGTGCAAGATGTGGTTCTTTCACACATATACGTATATCTATTCTTCTTCGGAATCTTTTCCCATGTAGGATATGACACAATGTTGAGTAGTCTTCTCTTGGTATTCTGTAGGTCTTTGGTGATTATATATTTCACGTGTGTTTGTATACCCCTGTTAACCTCAGTATGGTGATGTATCCAATCCACACACCTCTCCATTTGGTGAACCATAAGTTTTTGTGCTGAATCTGTGATTGCCCTTCTCTGTGGAAATATCATCGTTTCTATCAATTTTTAGGTAACACCTATATGTGATATGATAGGATATGTGTCTTTCGCTTTCTCACTTACTCCAAGTTGCGTGATTACTTCTAGACTCATCTATGGTGCTTCAAATGGCATTGCTTCATTTTTTCGCTAGCTCATATTCCATCTGTACATGTAGCAGTTCTTCTTTGTCCACCCATCTGTCGGTGGACTTTTTGGTTACTTCCGTATCTTGGCTATTGTAATCCTATGCAATGCAGATTTGCCTGCCTGTGTCTTTCCAATTGTGTCTTCTTAGGTTATAGGTCCAGGTGTAGGTCTACTGAATCATATGGTAGCTCTGAGTTAACCTTTTAAAGGCACCTCCATTCTGTTCTCTTTAGTGGCTCTTTCCAGGTTACGTCCCACTTAAAGTTGAGGGTATGCATTTCTCCACAGCACCTTTAGCATTTATTCTTTGTAGTTTTTTGCTGATGGTTATTCTGACGGGTGTGAGCTGAGACCTCTTTGTGGTTGAATTTGCATGTGTCTCATAATCCGTTGAAATTGAGCTTTAAGGCATGTCCTTTTTATTTTTCCAGCTGTGATTACGGCTTAGTTCTTCAAAGTGTTTTCTTAAAGTATGTGTCCCATTTTGAAATATTTTAACCATTACATTCCTCAAGACATTTTGAGGGCAGGTTTCATTTACAGCACTGCAGTACCTGTTCATATGAAGTGACCATTAGCCCAGGCTTTAAAGCTGCTTTTGCAGGTAACGGCCAGAGGGTGGCAGCCTTTCTACGTTCCCCACGCTGGTACTTGGGAAACAGACCTACCCGCCAGTGGTGTTCTTCGGTTATAAATTAGAGTGGAATGTGCTCGGATAAACCCACAAATGCTGATGTCTCCTTACATTTGTTGGTTTTTTAAATTTAATTGATATTTTTTACTGGAGTAATATTCCATTGTATACAAGGACCACTTCTTCTTGGTGCATTCCTCTGTTGATGGACATTTTTGTTGCTTCCAAGTGTTGACAATGGTAAAGATTGCTGGCGTACAGGTTTGCCAGCCTGTGACTTTTTGATTCTCATTTTCTCAGGTGATAGGCCCAGCAGATGGTATGCTCGATTCACTGGTAGCTCAATGTCTACCTTTTCAAAGCACCTCCACTGTGTTTTCATTAGAGGTTCTTCCCACGTCCCCCTTAGACCTGAGGGTGCACATTTCTCCACAATCCCTTCAGCATTTATTGTCTGCAGCATTTTTGCTGATGGACATTCTGCCTGGTGTGAGCTGATAGGTTTTTGTAAATTGGGTTTGCGTGTCTTTAAAAATTCTTAGAATTTATCATTTTTCCAGGCGTTTTTTCTGTTCTGGTATAAAAACAAAGTGTGAGTACAATATACCTCTTGAAATTATCTTGTTGAAAGATTGCCCTCTTTTTAATATTCTGGTGGATATTCGTCCCCAGGATATTTTGTTGAAGGCAGGTGTCATTTACAGGCCTGCAATGTGTGTCAATATTTAGTAACCATTAGCACTGGGTTTAAGCTGCCGTCGTACAAAACGGCCACAAGGCAGGAGCATTTCTCCATTAGCAAATCTGGTTACTAGGACAGCAGAGCCGTTCTGGAAGTGGTTTTCCTAGCTTGTAAATTTGAATGGAACGTGCCAGGAAAACCCCCCATAAGTTTATGTCTTATTACTTCTAGTTCCTTGTTTTAATTTTTTAAATTGGGGTAATGTTTAGAATGTTGTTTGTCCAAGTTGTACACACTCTGGTTCATCTACACATTATACATATCTGTATAAGTCGAGATCTTCTTCCCATGTAAATTATTACAGAGTGTTCCTGAGACCTCCCTTGCTATATGGTGGGTCTTTTGGATATATGTATATAGTATGTATTTGTATACATATGGTAACGCTAATCTTCATTTATCCAATCCCCCCACCTTTCCTTTTAGATAAGCATAGTTCTTTTTCAAAGTCTGTGAGTGCCTTTCTCTGTGGAAGTATGTTCATTTGTGTCAGTTATTAGATAACGCCTATAAGTGATATCATAGACTATAGGTCTCTTGCTTTCCGACTTACCTCATGTTTTGTGATTATCTCCAGGCTCATTTGTGGTGCCTCAAAGAGCAGTGTTTCACTCTTTTCCACGGCTAATATTCCATTGTGTACATGGACCCCTTCTTCTTTACCCATTCACCTGTGGATGGACATTTTGGTTGCTTCACTGTCTTGTCTATTGTGAATAAGGCTGCAGTGCAGCTTTTGCAGCCCGGGTCTTCTCGATTCTGGTCTTCTCAGGTGAGAGGCCCAGTGGTGCACCTGCTGGATGGAATGGTACCTCAGTTTTTACTTTCAAACGCAGCTCCTTTCTCTTCTCATCATTGGCTGTTAACCACTATACATCTCACCAGCAGCTAGAGGGTACACAGTTCTCTAAAACCCCTTCAGCATTTATTGTTTGTAGACTTTTTGCTGATGGTCAGTCGACTGGTGTGAGTTGAAACCATTTTGTAGATTAGATTGCATGAGTCTACTACTTCCTGAGGTTGAGTTTTTATCCACTTTCCTTTTTTTTTAAAAGACGGTGAGTAAAATTTACCTCTTCATACTATCTCCTTGAAACATTTGCCTGTTTTGAATTTTTTAATCCATTCCCCACCTCAGCACAATTTTGAGGGCAGGTGTCTTTACAGACCTGAGTCCTTGTGAATGTTAAGTGACCATTAGCTGTGGGTTAAAAGCCGCTCTTGCGGGAAACGGCCACGAGGCGGCAGCATTTCTCCTTTACCAAATCTGGTCACTAGGGCAACAAAGCCTTAATGGAAGTCGTGTTCTAGATTGTAAATTACAATGGAATGTGCCAGGAAAAAACCTTTCAAAGTTATGTCTCATTACTTCTTGTTCTTATTTTTAATTTAATTTTTAGTTGTTAATCACAGCAAATTTGATTACAATGTTTTGTTTGTTCTAGGTGTGCAAGATGTGGTTCTTTCATACATATACATAGATCTATTCATCTTCGGATCCTTTTCCCATGTAGGTTATGACACAATGTTGAGTGGTCTTCTCTTGGAATTGCGTACGTCTTTGGTGATTATATATTTCACATGTGTTTTTATATGTCTGTTAGCCCCAATATAGTAATGTGTCCCATCCTCACACGTTTCCATTTGGTGAACCGTACGTTTTTGTACTGAATCTGTGATTGCCTTTCTCCGTGGATATATATCATTTGGTATCAATTCGTAGGTAACACCTGTAACTGATATGGTAGGATATGTGTCTTTCGCTTTGCCACTCACTAAAAGTTGCGTGATTACTTCTAGACTCATCTAGGGTGCTGCAAATGGCATTGTTTCATTTTATTGCTAGCTCATAATCCATCTGTACATGTAGCAGTTCTTCTTTGTCCACCCATCTGTCGGCGGACTTTTTGGTGACTTCCATATCTTGGCTATTGTAATCCTGTGCAATGCAGATTTGCCTGCCTCTTTCTTTCCAATACTGTCTTCTTAGGTTATAGGTCCAGGAATAAGCCTCTGGATCATATGGTAGCTCAATGTTTACCTTTTAAAGGCACCTCCACTCTGTTCTCATGAGTGGCTCTTTCCAGGTTACATCCCACTTAAAGTTGAGGGTTTGCATTTCTCCACAGCACCTTCAGCATTTATTCTTTGTAGTGTTTTACTGATGGTTATTCTGACTGGTGCGAGCTGATACGTCTTTGTGGTTGAATTTGCATGTGTCTCATAATCCGTTAAAACTGAGCTTTAAGGCAGGTCCTTTTCATTTTGCAGGCTGTGAGTACAGCTTAGCTCTTCAAAGTGGTTTCTTAAAGTATGTGTCCCATTTTAAAATTTTTTGGCCATTACCTCCCTCAAGACATTTTGCGGTGACCATTAGCACAGGCTTAAACCTGCGTTTGCAGGTAACGGCCAGAGGGTGGCAGTCTTTCTACGTTCCCCACGCTGGTACTAGGGAAACAGACCTTCCGGCCAGTGGTGTTCCTCGGTTATAAATAATTAGAGTGGAATGTGCCTGAATAAACCCACAAATGCCGATGTCTCCTTCCTTATGTTTGTCTTTTAAATTTAACTTACATTTTTTATTGGAGTAATATTCCATTGCGTACATGCAACAGTTCTTCTTGGTGCATTCCTCTGTTGATGGACATTTTCATTGCTTCCAAATGTTGGCTATGGTAAATATGGCTGGAGTGCAGGATTGCCAGCCTGTGACGTTTTGATTCTCATTTTCTCAGGAGATAGGCCCAGCAGTGGGTATGACTGATTGACGGGTAGCTCAATGTTTACCTTTTCAAGGCACTTCCATTGTGTTTTCATGAGTGGCTCTTACCACGTCCCCCTTAGAGCCGAGTGTACGCATTCCTCCACAGTCCCTTCAGCATTTATTTTTTGAAGCATTTGTGCTGATGGCCATTCTGACTGCTGTGAGCTGATAGGTTTTTGTAATTTGGGTTTGCATGTCTTTAAAAATTCCTAAAATACATCATTTTCCCACACATTTTTCCTTTCTCTTAAAAGAAAAAGCTGTGAGTACAATATAGCTCTTGAAATTGTCTTCTTGGAAGGTTGCCCTCTTTTGAAATTTTTGCTCCATTTTTGATCCCAGGATTTATTTGGAGGGCAGGTGTCATTTACAGAATTGCAAGTTGGTGAATATTTAGTGACCTTTAGCAGTGGGTTTAAAGCTGCTGTTGTGGGAAATGGCCACAAGGAGGCAGCGTTTCTCCATTCCCAAATCTGGGTACTAGGGCAGCAGAGCCTTTCTGGAAGTCGTGTTCCTAGGTTGTCAATTAGAATGGAATGTGCCAGGAGAAACCCCCATAAGTTTAGGTCTCATTACTTCTTGCTTTTTTTAATTTTTTTAATCGGGGTAAAGACTAGAATATTGTTTGTCCTCGGGGTACACAATCTGGTTCATTTGTACATTATATATGTCTACTCTACAGATCCTCTTCCCATGTAAAATATTACAGAGTGTTCTGTAGACCTCTCTTGCTATATGGTCGGTCTTTCTGAAATGTGTATATAATATGTAGTTGGATATGTATAGTAATACTAATCTCATCCATTCCCCCCACCTTTCCTTTTAGATGAGCATAGTTGGTTTTCTAAGTCTGTGAGTGTCTTTCTCTGTGGAAATATGTTCATTTGTGTCAGTTATTAGATAACGCCTATAAGGGATATCATAGGATATAGGTCTTTTGCTTTCCGACTTACCTCATGTTTTGTGATTATCTCCAGGCTCATCTCTGGTGCCTCAAAGCGCAGTGTTTCATTGTTTTCCATGGCTAATGTTCCACTGCGTACATGGACCCCTTCTTCTTTATCCATTCACCTGTTGATGGACATTTCGGTTGCTTCCCATCTTGGCTATTTTGAATAAGGCTGCAGTGCAGCTTTTGCAGCCTGTGTCTTTTCGATTCGGGTCTTCTCAGGTGAGAGGCCCAGTGGTGTGCCTGCTGGATTGAATGGTACCTCAGTTTTTACTTTTAAACGCAGTTCCTTTCTGTTCTCATTATTGGCTGTTAACCGCTTTACATCTCACCAGCACCTAGAGGTTACACAGTTCTCTACAACCCCATCAGCATTTATTGTTTGTAGACTTTTTGCTGACGGTCAGTCAACAGGTGTGAGTTGAAACCTTTTGGTTGATTAGATTGCATGAGTCTAATAATTTCTGAGGTTGAGCTTTTATCCATTTTCCTGTTTTTTTTTTTTTTTTTTTTTTTTAAAGAGAGTGAGGAATACTTACTTCTTCATACTATCTTCTTGAAACATTTGCCTGGTTTGAATTCTTTTGTCCATTCCCTACCTGAGCACAATTTTTGACGGCAGATGTCCTTTACAGCCCTGAGTCCTGGTGAATTTTAAGTGACCATTAGCTGTGGGTTTAAAGCTGCTCTTGCGGGAAACGGCCACAAGGCGGCAGCGTTTCTCCTTTACCAAATCTGATTACTAGGGCAACAGAGCCTTACTGGAAGTGGTGTGCTTGGTTGTAAATTAGAATGGAATGTGCCAGGAAAAAGCCCTTTAAGTTTATGTGTCATTACTTCCTCGTATTTTTAACATAATTTTTATTCTTTATCACAGCAAATTCGATTACAAGGGTTTGTTTGTTCTAGGTGTGCAAGATGTGGTTCTTTCACACATATACGTATATCTATTCTTCTTCGGAATCTTTTCCCATGTAGGATATGACACAATGTTGAGTAGTCTTCTCTTGGTATTCTGTAGGTCTTTGGTGATTATATATTTCACGTGTGTTTGTATACCCCTGTTAACCTCAGTATGGTGATGTATCCAATCCACACACCTCTCCATTTGGTGAACCATAAGTTTTTGTGCTGAATCTGTGATTGCCCTTCTCTGTGGAAATATCTTCGTTTCTATCAATTTTTAGGTAACACCTATATGTGATATGATAGGATATGTGTCTTTCGCTTTCTCACTTACTCCAAGTTGCGTGATTACTTCTAGACTCATCTATGGTGCTGCAAATGGCATTGCTTCATTTTTTCGCTAGCTCATATTCCATCTGTACATGTAGCAGTTCTTCTTTGTCCACCCATCTGTCGGTGGACTTTTTGGTTACTTCCGTATCTTGGCTATTGTAATCCTATGCAATGCAGATTTGCCTGCCTGTGTCTTTCCAATTGTGTCTTCTTAGGTTATAGGTCCAGGTGTAGGTCTACTGGATCATATGGTAGCTCTGAGTTAACCTTTTAAAGGCACCTCCATTCTGTTGTCTTTAGTGGCTCTTTCCAGGTTACGTCCCACTTAAAGTTGAGGGTATGCATTTCTCCACAGCACCTTTAGCATTTATTCTTTGTAGTTTTTTGCTGATGGTTATTCTGACGGGTGTGAGCTGAGACCTCTTTGTGGTTGAATTTGCATGTGTCTCATAATCCGTTGAAATTGAGCTTTAAGGCATGTCCTTTTTATTTTTCCAGCTGTGATTACGGCTTAGTTCTTCAAAGTGTTTTCTTAAAGTATGTGTCCCATTTTGAAATATTTTTACCATTACATTCCTCAAGACATTTTGAGAGCAGGTTTCATTTACAGCACTGCAGTACCTGTTCATATGAAGTGACCATTAGCCCAGGCTTTAAAGCTGCTTTTGCAGGTAACGGCCAGAGGGTGGCAGCCTTTCTACGTTCCCCACGCTGGTACTTGGGAAACAGACCTACCCGCCAGTGGTGTTCTTCGGTTATAAATTAGAGTGGAATGTGCTCGGATAAACCCACAAATGCTGATGTCTCCTTACATTTGTTGGTTTTTTTAAATTTAATTGATATTTTTTACTGGAGTAATATTCCATTGTATACAAGGACCACTTCTTCTTGGTGCATTCCTCTGTTGATGGACATTTTTGTTGCTTCCAAGTGTTGACAATGGTAAAGATTGCTGGCGTACAGGTTTGCCAGCCTGTGACTTTTTGATTCTCATTTTCTCAGGTGATAGGCCCAGCAGATGGTATGCTCGATTCACTGGTAGCTCAATGTCTACCTTTTCAAAGCACCTCCACTGTGTTTTCATTAGAGGCTCTTCCCACGTCCCCCTTAGAGCTGAGGGTACACATTTCTCCACAATCCCTTCAGCATTTATTGTCTGCAGCATTTTTGCTGATGGACATTCTGCCTGGTGTGAGCTGATAGGTTTTTGTAAATTGGGTTTGCGTGTCTTTAAAAATTCTTAGAATTTATCATTTTTCCAGGCGTTTTTTCTATTCTGGTATAAAAACAAAGTGTGAGTACAATATACCTCTTGAAATTATCTTGTTGAAAGATTGCCCTCTTTTTAATATTCTGCTGGATTTTCGTCCCCAGGATATTTTTTTGAAGGCAGGTGTCATTTACAGGCCTGCAATGTGTGTCAATATTTAGTAACCATTAGCACTGGGTTTAAGCTGCCGTCGTACAAAACGGCCACAAGGCAGGAGCATTTCTCCATTAGCAAATCTGGTTACTAGGGCAGCAGAGCCGTTCTGGAAGTGGTTTTCCTAGCTTGTAAATTTGAATGGAACGTGCCAGGAAAACCCCCCATAAGTTTATGTCTCATTACTTCTAGTTCCTTGTTTTAATTTTTTAAATTGGGGTAATGTTTAGAATGTTGTTTGTCCAAGTTGTACACACTCTGGTTCATCTACACATTATACATATCTGTATATGTCGAGATCTTCTTCCCATGTAAATTATTACAGAGTGTTCCTGAGACCTCCCTTGCTATATGGTGGGTCTTTTGGATATATGTATATAGTATGTATTTGTATACATATGGTAACGCTAATCTTCATTTATCCAATCCCCCCACCATTCCTTTTAGATAAGCATAGTTCTTTTTCAAAGTCTGTGAGTGCCTTTCTCTGTGGAAGTATGTTCATTTGTGTCAGTTATTAGATAACGCCTATAAGTGATATCATAGACTATAGGTCTCTTGCTTTCCGACTTACCTCATGTTTTGTGATTATCTCCAGGCTCATTTGTGGTGCCTCAAAGAGCAGTGTTTCACTCTTTTCCACGGCTAATATTCCATTGTGTACATGGACCCCTTCTTCTTTACCCATTCACCTGTGGATGGACATTTTGGTTGCTTCACTGTCTTGTCTATTGTGAATAAGGCTGCAGTGCAGCTTTTGCAGCCCGGGTCTTCTCGATTCTGGTCTTCTCAGGTGAGAGGCCCAGTGGTGCACCTGCTGGATGGAATGGTACCTCAGTTTTTACTTTCAAACGCAGCTCCTTTCTCTTCTCATCATTGGCTGTTAACCACTATACATCTCACCAGCAGCTAGAGGGTACACAGTTCTCTAAAACCCCTTCAGCATTTATTGTTTGTAGACTTTTTGCTGATGGTCAGTCGACTGGTGTGAGTTGAAACCATTTTGTAGATTAGATTGCATGAGTCTACTACTTCCTGAGGTTGAGCTTTTATCCACTTTCCTTTTTTTTTAAAAGACGGTGAGTAAAATTTACCTCTTCATACTATCTCCTTGAAACATTTGCCTGTTTTGAATTTTTTAATCCATTCCCCACCTCAGCACAATTTTGAGGGCAGGTGTCTTTACAGCCCTGAGTCCTTGTGAATGTTAAGTGACCATTAGCTGTGGGTTAAAAGCCGCTCTTGCGGGAAACGGCCACGAGGCGGCAGCATTTCTCCTTTACCAAATCTGGTCACTAGGGCAACAAAGCCTTAATGGAAGTCGTGTTCTAGATTGTAAATTACAATGGAATGTGCCAGGAAAAAACCTTTCAAAGTTATGTCTCATTACTTCTTGTTCTTATTTTTAATTTAATTTTTAGTTGTTAATCACAGCAAATTTGATTACAATGTTTTGTTTGTTCTAGGTGTGCAAGATGTGGTTCTTTCATACATATACATAGATCTATTCATCTTCGGATCCTTTTCCCATGTAGGTTATGACACAATGTTGAGTGGTCTTCTCTTGGAATTGCGTACGTCTTTGGTGATTATATATTTCACATGTGTTTTTATATGTCTGTTAGCCCCAATATAGTAATGTGTCCCATCCTCACACGTTTCCATTTGGTGAACCATACGTTTTTGTACTGAATCTGTGATTGCCTTTCTCCGTCGATATATCTCAGTTGGTATCAATTCGTAGGTAACACCTGTAACTGATATGGTAGGATATGTGTCTTTCGCTTTGCCACTCACTAAAAGTTGCGTGATTACTTCTAGATTCATCTAGGGTGCTGCAAATGGCATTGTTTCATTTTATCGCTAGCTCATAATCCATCTGTACATGTAGCAGTTCTTCTTTGTCCACCCATCTGTCGGCGGACTTTTTGGTGACTTCCATATCTTGGCTATTGTAATCCTGTGCAATGCAGATTTGCCTGCCTCTTTCTTTCCAATACTGTCTTCTTAGGTTGTAGGTCCAGGAATAAGCCTCTGGATCATATGGTAGCTCAATGTTTACCTTTTAAAGGCACCTCCACTCTGTTCTCATGAGTGGCTCTTTCCAGGTTACATCCCACTTAAAGTTGAGGGTTTGCATTTCTCCACAGCACCTTCAGCATTTATTCTTTGTAGTGTTTTACTGATGGTTATTCTGACTGGTGCGAGCTGATACGTCTTTGTGGTTGAATTTGCATGTGTCTCATAATCCGTTAAAACTGAGCTTTAAGGCAGGTCCTTTTCATTTTTCAGGCTGTGAGTACAGCTTAGCTCTTCAAAGTGGTTTCTTAAAGTATGTGTCCCATTTTAAAAATTTTTGGCCATTACCTCCCTCAAGACATTTTGCGGTGACCATTAGCACAGGCTTAAAACTGCGTTTGCAGGTAACGGCCAGAGGGTGGCAGTCTTTCTACGTTCCCCACGCTGGTACTAGGGAAACAGACCTTCCGGCCAGTGGTGTTCCTCGGTTATAAATAATTAGAGTGGAATGTGCCTGAATAAACCCACAAATGCCGATGTCTCCTTCCTTATGTCTGTCTTTTAAATTTAACTTACATTTTTTTATTGGAGTAATATTCCATTGCGTACATGCAACAGTTCTTCTTGGTGCATTCCTCTGTTGATGGACATTTTCATTGCTTCCAAATGTTGGCTATGGTAAATATGGCTGGAGTGCAGGATTGCCAGCCTGTGACGTTTTGATTCTCATTTTCTCAGGAGATAGGCCCAGCAGTGGGTATGACTGATTGACGGGTAGCTCAATGTTTACCTTTTCAAGGCACTTCCATTGTGTTTTCATGAGTGGCTCTTACCACGTCCCCCTTAGAGCCGAGTGTACGCATTCCTCCACAGTCCCTTCAGCATTTATTTTTGGAAGCATTTGTGCTGATGGCCATTCTGACTGCTGTGAGCTGATAGGTTTTTGTAATTTGGGTTTGCATGTCTTTAAAAATTCCTAAAATACATCATTTTCCCACACATTTTTCCTTTCTCTTAAAAGAAAAAGCTGTGAGTACAATATAGCTCTTGAAATTGTCTTCCTGGAAGGTTGCCCTCTTTTGAAATTTTTGCTCCATTTTTGATCCCAGGATTTATTTGGAGGGCAGGTGTCATTTACAGAATTGCAAGTTGGTGAATATTTAGTGACCTTTAGCAGTGGGTTTAAAGCTGCTGTTGTGGGAAATGGCCACAAGGAGGCAGCGTTTCTCCATTCCCAAATCTGGGTACTAGGGCAGCAGAGCCTTTCTGGAAGTCGTGTTCCTAGGTTGTCAATTAGAATGGAATGTGCCAGGAGAAACCCCCATAAGTTTAGGTCTCATTACTTCTTGCTTTTGTTAATTTTTTTAATCGGGGTAAAGACTAGAATATTGTTTGTCCTCGGGGTACACAATCTGGTTCATTTGTACATTATATATGTCTACTCTACAGATCCTCTTCCCATGTAAAATATTACAGAGTGTTCTGTAGACCTCTCTTGCTATATGGTCGGTCTTTCTGAAATGTGTATATAATATGTAGTTGGATATGTATAGTAACACTAATCTCATTTATCCATTCCCCCCACCTTTCCTTTTAGATGAGCATAGTTGGTTTTCTAAGTCTGTGAGTGTCTTTCTCTGTGGAAATATGTTCATTTGTGTCAGTTATTAGATAACGCCTATAAGGGATATCATAGGATATAGGTCTTTTGCTTTCCGACTTACCTCATGTTTTGTGATTATCTCCAGGCTCATCTCTGGTGCCTCAAAGCGCAGTGTTTCATTGTTTTCCATGGCTAATGTTCCACTGCGTACATGGACCCCTTCTTCTTTATCCATTCACCTGTTGATGGACATTTTGGTTGCTTCCCATCTTGGCTATTTTGAATAAGGCTGCAGTGCAGCTTTTGCAGCCTGTGTCTTTTCGATTCGGGTCTTCTCAGGTGAGAGGCCCAGTGGTGTGCCTGCTGGATTGAATGGTACCTCAGTTTTTACTTTTAAACGCAGTTCCTTTCTGTCCTCATTATTGGCTGTTAACCACTTTACATCTCACCAGCACCTAGAGGTTACACAGTTCTCGACAACCCCATCAGCATTTATTGTTTGTAGACTTTTTGCTGACGGTCAGTCGACAGGTGTGAGTTGAAAACTTTTGGTTGATTAGATTGCATGAGTCTAATAATTTCTGAGGTTGAGCTTTTATCCATTTTCCTGTTTTTTTTTGTTTTGTTTTTTTTTTTAAAGAGAGTGAGGAATACTTACTTCTTCATACTATCTTCTTGAAATATTTGCCTGGTTTGAATTCTTTTGTCCATTCCCTACCTGAGCACAATTTTTGACGGCAGATGTCCTTTACAGCCCTGAGTCCTGGTGAATATTAAGTGACCATTAGCTGTGGGTTTAAAGCTGCTCTTGCGGGAAACGGCCACAAGGCGGCAGCGTTTCTCCTTTACCAAATCTGATTACTAGGGCAACAGAGCCTTACTGGAAGTGGTGTGCTTGGTTGTAAATTAGAATGGAATGTGCCAGGAAAAAGCCCTTTAAGTTTATGTGTCATTACTTCCTCGTATTTTTAACATAATTTTTATTCTTTATCACAGCAAATTCGATTACAAGGGTTTGTTTGTTCTAGGTGTGCAAGATGTGGTTCTTTCACACATATACGTATATCTATTCTTCTTCGGAATCTTTTCCCATGTAGGATATGACACAATGTTGAGTAGTCTTCTCTTGGTATTCTGTAGGTCTTTGGTGATTATATATTTCACGTGTGTTTGTATACCCCTGTTAACCTCAGTATGGTGATGTATCCAATCCACACACCTTTCCATTTGGTGAAACATAAGTTTTTGTGCTGAATCTGTGATTGCCCTTCTCTGTGGAAATATCTTCGTTTCTATCAATTTTTAGGTAACACCTATATGTGATATGATAGGATATGTGTCTTTCGCTTTCTCACTTACTCCAAGTTGCGTGATTACTTCTAGACTCATCTATGGTGCTGCAAATGGCATTGCTTCATTTTTTCGCTAGCTCATATTCCATCTGTACATGTAGCAGTTCTTCTTTGTCCACCCATCTGTCGGTGGACTTTTTGGTGACTTCCGTATCTTGGCTATTGTAATCCTATGCAATGCAGATTTGCCTGCCTGTGTCTTTCCAATTGTGTCTTCTTAGGTTATAGGTCCAGGTGTAGGTCTACTGGATCATATGGTAGCTCTGAGTTAACCTTTTAAAGGCACCTCCATTCTGTTCTCTTTAGTGGCTCTTTCCAGGTTACGTCCCACTTAAAGTTGAGGGTATGCATTTCTCCACAGCACCTTTAGCATTTATTCTTTGTAGTTTTTTGCTGATGGTTATTCTGACGGGTGTGAGCTGAGACCTCTTTGTGGTTGAATTTGCATGTGTCTCATAATCCGTTGAAATTGAGCTTTAAGGCATGTCCTTTTTATTTTTCCAGCTGTGATTACGGCTTAGTTCTTCAAAGTGTTTTCTTAAAGTATGTGTCCCATTTTGAAATATTTTAACCATTACATTCCTCAAGACATTTTGAGGGCAGGTTTCATTTACAGCACTGCAGTACCTGTTCATATGAAGTGACCATTAGCCCAGGCTTTAAAGCTGCTTTTGCAGGTAACGGCCAGAGGGTGGCAGCCTTTCTACGTTCCCCACGCTGGTACTTGGGAAACAGACCTACCCGCCAGTGGTGTTCTTCGGTTATAAATTAGAGTGGAATGTGCTCGGATAAACCCACAAATGCTGATGTCTCCTTACATTTGTTGGTTTTTTAAATTTAATTGATATTTTTTACTGGAGTAATATCCCATTGTATACAAGGACCACTTCTTCTTGGTGCATTCCTCTGTTGATGGACATTTTTGTTGCTTCCAAGTGTTGACAATGGTAAAGATTGGTGGCATACAGGTTTGCCAGCCTGTGACTTTTTGATTCTCATTTTCTCAGGTGATAGGCCCAGCAGATGGTATGCTCGATTCACTGGTAGCTCAATGTCTACCTTTTCAAACACCTCCACTGTGTTTTCATTAGAGGCTCTTCCCACGTCCCACTTAGAGCTGAGGGTACACATTTCTCCACAATCCCTTCAGCATTTATTGTCTGCAGCATTTTTGCTGATGGACATTCTGCCTGGTGTGAGCTGATAGGTTTTTGTAAATTGGGTTTGCATGTCTTTAAAAATTCCTAGAATTTATCATTTTTCCAGGCGTTTTTTTATTCTGGTATAAAAACAAAGTGTGAGTACAATATACCTCTTGAAATTATCTTGTTAAAAGATTGCACTCTTTTTAATATTCTGCTGGATTTTCGTCCCCAGGATATTTTTTTGAAGGCAGGTGTCATTTACAGGCCTGCAATGTGTGTCAATATTTAGTAACCATTAGCACTGGGTTTAAACTGCCGTCGTACAAAACGGCCACAAGGCAGGAGCATTTCTCCATTAGCAAATCTGGTTACTAGGGCAGCAGAGCCGTTCTGGAAGTGGTTTTCCTAGCTTGTAAATTTGAATGGAATGTGCCAGGAAAACCCCCCATAAGTTTATGTCTCATTACTTCTAGTTCCTTGTTTTAATTTTTTAAATTGGGGTAATGTTTAGAATGTTGTTTGTCCAAGTTGTACACACTCTGGTTCATCTACACGTTATACATATCTGTATATGTCGAGATCTTCTTCCCATGTAAATTATTACAGAGTGTTCCTGAGACCTCCCTTGCTATATGGTGGGTCTTTTGGATATATGTATATAGTATGTATTTGTATACATATGGTAACGCTAATCTTCATTTATCCAATCCCCCCACCATTCCTATTAGATAAGCATAGTTCTTTTTCAAAGTCTGTGAGTGCCTTTCTCTGTGGAAGTATGTTCATTTGTGTCAGTTATTAGATAACGCCTATAAGTGATATCATAGACTATAGGTCTCTTGCTTTCCGACTTACCTCATGTTTTGTGATTATCTCCAGGCTCATTTGTGGTGCCTCAAAGAGCAGTGTTTCACTCTTTTCCACGGCTAATATTCCATTGTGTACATGGACCCCTTCTTCTTTACCCATTCACCTGTGGATGGACATTTTGGTTGCTTCACTGTCTTGTCTATTGTGAATAAGGCTGCAGTGCAGCTTTTGCAGCCCGGGTCTTCTCGATTCTGGTCTTCTCAGGTGAGAGGCCCAGTGGTGCACCTGCTGGATGGAATGGTACCTCAGTTTTTACTTTCAAACGCAGCTCCTTTCTGTTCTCATCATTGGCTGTTAACCACTTTACATCTCACCAGCAGCTAGAGGGTACAGAGTTCTCTAAAACCACTTCAGCATTTATTGTTTGTAGACTTTTTGCTGATGGTCAGTCGACTGGTGTGAGTTGAAACCATTTTGTAGATTAGATTGCATGAGTCTACTACTTCCTGAGGTTGAGCTTTTATCCACTTTCCTTTTTTTTTTAAAGACGGTGAGTAAAATTTACCTCTTCATACTATCTCCTTGAAACATTTGCCTGTTTTGAATTTTTTAATCCATTCCCCACCTCAGCACAATTTTGAGGGCAGGTGTCTTTACAGCCCTGAGTCCTTGTGAATGTTAAGTGACCATTAGCTGTGGGTTAAAAGCCGCTCTTGCGGGAAACGGCCACGAGGCGGCAGCATTTCTCCTTTACCAAATCTGGTCACTAGGGCAACAAAGCCTTAATGGAAGTCGTGTTCTAGATTGTAAATTACAATGGAATGTGCCAGGAAAAAACCTTTCAAAGTTATGTCTCATTACTTCTTGTTCTTATTTTTAATTTAATTTTTAGTTGTTAATCACAGCAAATTTGATTACAATGTTTTGTTTGTTCTAGGTGTGCAAGATGTGGTTCTTTCATACATATACATAGATCTATTCATCTTCGGATCCTTTTCCCATGTAGGTTATGACACAATGTTGAGTGGTCTTCTCTTGGAATTGCGTACGTCTTTGGTGATTATATATTTCACATGTGTTTTTATATGTCTGTTAGCCCCAATATAGTAATGTGTCCCATCCTCACACCTTTCCATTTGGTGAACCGTACGTTTTTGTACTGAATCTGTGATTGCCTTTCTCCGTGGATATATCTCAGTTGGTATCAATTCGTAGGTAACACCTGTAACTGATATGGTAGGATATGTGTCTTTCGCTTTGCCACTCACTAAAAGTTGCGTGATTACTTCTAGACTCATCTAGGGTGTTGCAAATGGCATTGTTTCATTTTATCGCTAGCTCATAATCCATCTGTACATGTAGCAGTTCTTCTTTGTCCACCCATCTGTCGGCGGACTTTTTGGTGACTTCCATATCTTGGCTATTGTAATCCTGTGCAATGCAGATTTGCCTGCCTCTTTCTTTCCAATACTGTCTTCTTAGGTTATAGGTCCAGGAATAAGCCTCTGGATCATATGGTAGCTCAATGTTTACCTTTTAAAGGCACCTCCACTCTGTTCTCATGAGTGGCTCTTTCCAGGTTACATCCCACTTAAAGTTGAGGGTTTGCATTTCTCCACAGCACCTTCAGCATTTATTCTTTGTAGTTTTTTACTGATGGTTATTCTGACTGGTGCGAGCTGATACGTCTTTGTGGTTGAATTTGCATGTGTCTCATAATCCGTTAAAACTGAGCTTTAAGGCAGGTCCTTTTCATTTTTCAGGCTGTGAGTACAGCTTAGCTCTTCAAAGTGTTTTCTTAAAGTATGTGTCCCATTTTAAAATTTTTTGGCCATTACCTCCCTCAAGACATTTTGCGGTGACCATTAGCACAGGCTTAAACCTGCGTTTGCAGGTAACGGCCAGAGGGTGGCAGTCTTTCTACGTTCCCCACGCTGGTACTAGGGAAACAGACCTTCTGGCCAGTGGTGTTCCTCGGTTATAAATAATTAGAGTGGAATGTGCCTGAATAAACCCACAAATGCCGATGTCTCCTTCCTTATGTCTGTCTTTTAAATTTAACTTACATTTTTTATTGGAGTAATATTCCATTGCGTACAAGCAACAGTTCTTCTTGGTGCATTCCTCTGTTGATGGACATTTTCATTGCTTCCAAATGTTGGCTATGGTAAATATGGCTGGAGTGCAGGATTGCCAGCCTGTGACGTTTTGATTCTCATTTTCTCAGGAGATAGGCCCAGCAGTGGGTATGACTGATTGACGGGTAGCTCAATGTTTACCTTTTCAAGGCACTTCCATTGTGTTTTCATGAGTGGCTCTTACCATGTCCCCCTTAGAGCCGAGTGTACGCATTCCTCCACAGTCCCTTCAGCATTTATTTTTTGAAGCATTTGTGCTGATGGCCATTCTGACTGCTGTGAGCTGATAGGTTTTTGTAATTTGGGTTTGCATGTCTTTAAAAATTCCTAAAATACATCATTTTCCCACACATTTTTCCTTTCTCTTAAAAGAAAAAGCTGTGAGTACAATATAGCTCTTGAAATTGTCTTCTTGGAAGGTTGCCCTCTTTTGAAATTTTTGCTCCATTTTTGATCCCAGGATTTATTTGGAGGGCAGGTGTCATTTACAGAATTGCAAGTTGGTGAATATTTAGTGACCTTTAGCAGTGGGTTTAAAGCTGCTGTTGTGGGAAATGGCCACAAGGAGGCAGCGTTTCTCCATTCCCAAATCTGGGTACTAGGGCAGCAGAGCCTTTCTGGAAGTCGTGTTCCTAGGTTGTCAATTAGAATGGAATGTGCCAGGAGAAACCCCCATAAGTTTAGGTCTCATTACTTCTTGCTTTTGTTAATTTTTTAAATCGGGGTAAAGACTAGAATATTGTTTGTCCTCGGGGTACACAATCTGGTTCATTTGTACATTATATATGTCTACTCTACAGATCCTCTTCCCATGTAAAATATTACAGAGTGTTCTGTAGACCTCTCTTGCTATATGGTCGGTCTTTCTGAAATGTGTATATAATATGTAGTTGGATATGTATAGTAATACTAATCTCATCCATTCCCCCCACCTTTCCTTTTAGATGAGCATAGTTGGTTTTCTAAGTCTGTGAGTGTCTTTCTCTGTGGAAATATGTTCATTTGTGTCAGTTATTAGATAACGCCTATAAGGGATATCATAGGATATAGGTCTTTTGCTTTCCGACTTACCTCATGTTTTGTGATTATCTCCAGGCTCATCTCTGGTGCCTCAAAGCGCAGTGTTTCATTGTTTTCCATGGCTAATGTTCCACTGCGTACATGGACCCCTTCTTCTTTATCCATTCACCTGTTGATGGACATTTCGGTTGCTTCCCATCTTGGCTATTTTGAATAAGGCTGCAGTGCAGCTTTTGCAGCCTGTGTCTTTTCGATTCGGGTCTTCTCAGGTGAGAGGCCCAGTGGTGTGCCTGCTGGATTGAATGGTACTTCAGTTTTTACTTTTAAACGCAGTTCCTTTCTGTTCTCATTATTGGCTGTTAACCGCTTTACATCTCACCAGCACCTAGAGGTTACACAGTTCTCGACAACCCCATCAGCATTTATTGTTTGTAGACTTTTTGCTGACGGTCAGTCAACAGGTGTGAGTTGAAACCTTTTGGTTGATTAGATTGCATGAGTCTAATAATTTCTGAGGTTGAGCTTTTATCCATTTTCCTGTTTTTTTTTTTTTTTTTTTTTTTAAAGAGAGTGAGGAATACTTACTTCTTCATACTATCTTCTTGAAACATTTGCCTGGTTTGAATTCTTTTGTCCATTCCCTACCTGAGCACAATTTTTGACGGCAGATGTCCTTTACAGCCCTGAGTCCTGGTGAATTTTAAGTGACCATTAGCTGTGGGTTTAAAGCTGCTCTTGCGGGAAACGGCCACAAGGCGGCAGCGTTTCTCCTTTACCAAATCTGATTACTAGGGCAACAGAGCCTTACTGGAAGTGGTGTGCTTGGTTGTAAATTAGAATGGAATGTGCCAGGAAAAAGCCCTTTAAGTTTATGTGTCATTACTTCCTCGTATTTTTAACATAATTTTTATTCTTTATCACAGCAAATTCGATTACAAGGGTTTGTTTGTTCTAGGTGTGCAAGATGTGGTTCTTTCACACATATACGTATATCTATTCTTCTTCGGAATCTTTTCCCATGTAGGATATGACACAATGTTGAGTAGTCTTCTCTTGGTATTCTGTAGGTCTTTGGTGATTATATATTTCACGTGTGTTTGTATACCCCTGTTAACCTCAGTATGGTGATGTATCCAATCCACACACCTCTCCATTTGGTGAACCATAAGTTTTTTTGCTGAATCTGTGATTGCCCTTCTCTGTGGAAATATCTTCGTTTCTATCAATTTTTAGGTAACACCTATATGTGATATGATAGGATATGTGTCTTTCGCTTTCTCACTTACTCCAAGTTGCGTGATTACTTCTAGACTCATCTATGGTGCTTCAAATGGCATTGCTTCATTTTTTCGCTAGCTCATATTCCATCTGTACATGTAGCAGTTCTTCTTTGTCCACCCATCTGTCGGTGGACTTTTTGGTGACTTCCGTATCTTGGCTATTGTAATCCTATGCAATGCAGATTTGCCTGCCTGTGTCTTTCCAATTGTGTCTTCTTAGGTTATAGGTCCAGGTGTAGGTCTACTGGATCATATGGTAGCTCTGAGTTAACCTTTTAAAGGCACCTCCATTCTGTTCTCTTTAGTGGCTCTTTCCAGGTTACGTCCCACTTAAAGTTGAGGGTATGCATTTCTCCACAGCACCTTTAGCATTTATTCTTTGTAGTTTTTTGCTGATGGTTATTCTGACGGGTGTGAGCTGAGACCTCTTTGTGGTTGAATTTGCATGTGTCTCATAATCCGTTGAAATTGAGCTTTAAGGCATGTCCTTTTTATTTTTCCAGCTGTGATTACGGCTTAGTTCTTCAAAGTGTTTTCTTAAAGTATGTGTCCCATTTTGAAATATTTTAACCATTACATTCCTCAAGACATTTTGAAGGCAGGTTTCATTTACAGCACTGCAGTACCTGTTCATATGAAGTGACCATTAGCCCAGGCTTTAAAGCTGCTTTTGCAGGTAACGGCCAGAGGGTGGCAGCCTTTCTACGTTCCCCACGCTGGTACTTGGGAAACAGACCTACCCGCCAGTGGTGTTCTTCGGTTATAAATTAGAGTGGAATGTGCTCGGATAAACCCACAAATGCTGATGTCTCCTTACATTTGTTGGTTTTTTAAATTTAATTGATATTTTTTACTGGAGTAATATTCCATTGTATACAAGGACCACTTCTTCTTGGTGCATTCCTCTGTTGATGGACATTTTTGTTGCTTCCAAGTGTTGACAATGGTAAAGATTGCTGGCGTACAGGTTTGCCAGCCTGTGACTTTTTGATTCTCATTTTCTCAGGTGATAGGCCCAGCAGATGGTATGCTCGATTCACTGGTAGCTCAATGTCTACCTTTTCAAAGCACCTCCACTGTGTTTTCATTAGAGGCTCTTCCCACGTCCCCCTTAGAGCTGAGGGTACACATTTCTCCACAATCCCTTCAGCATTTATTGTCTGCAGCATTTTTGCTGATGGACATTCTGCCTGGTGTGAGCTGATAGGTTTTTGTAAATTGGGTTTGCGTGTCTTTAAAAATTCTTAGAATTTATCATTTTTCCAGGCGTTTTTTCTGTTCTGGTATAAAAACAAAGTGTGAGTACAATATACCTCTTGAAATTATCTTGTTGAAAGATTGCCCTCTTTTTAATATTCTGGTGGATATTCGTCCCCAGGATATTTTGTTGAAGGCAGGTGTCATTTACAGGCCTGCAATGTGTGTCAATATTTAGTAACCATTAGCACTGGGTTTAAGCTGCCGTCGTACAAAACGGCCACAAGGCAGGAGCATTTCTCCATTAGCAAATCTGGTTACTAGGACAGCAGAGCCGTTCTGGAAGTGGTTTTCCTAGCTTGTAAATTTGAATGGAACGTGCCAGGAAAACCCCCCATAAGTTTATGTCTTATTACTTCTAGTTCCTTGTTTTAATTTTTTAAATTGGGGTAATGTTTAGAATGTTGTTTGTCCAAGTTGTACACACTCTGGTTCATCTACACATTATACATATCTGTATAAGTCGAGATCTTCTTCCCATGTAAATTATTACAGAGTGTTCCTGAGACCTCCCTTGCTATATGGTGGGTCTTTTGGATATATGTATATAGTATGTATTTGTATACATATGGTAACGCTAATCTTCATTTATCCAATCCCCCCACCTTTCCTTTTAGATAAGCATAGTTCTTTTTCAAAGTCTGTGAGTGCCTTTCTCTGTGGAAGTATGTTCATTTGTGTCAGTTATTAGATAACGCCTATAAGTGATATCATAGACTATAGGTCTCTTGCTTTCCGACTTACCTCATGTTTTGTGATTATCTCCAGGCTCATTTGTGGTGCCTCAAAGAGCAGTGTTTCACTCTTTTCCACGGCTAATATTCCATTGTGTACATGGACCCCTTCTTCTTTACCCATTCACCTGTGGATGGACATTTTGGTTGCTTCACTGTCTTGTCTATTGTGAATAAGGCTGCAGTGCAGCTTTTGCAGCCCGGGTCTTCTCGATTCTGGTCTTCTCAGGTGAGAGGCCCAGTGGTGCACCTGCTGGATGGAATGGTACCTCAGTTTTTACTTTCAAACGCAGCTCCTTTCTCTTCTCATCATTGGCTGTTAACCACTATACATCTCACCAGCAGCTAGAGGGTACACAGTTCTCTAAAACCCCTTCAGCATTTATTGTTTGTAGACTTTTTGCTGATGGTCAGTCGACTGGTGTGAGTTGAAACCATTTTGTAGATTAGATTGCATGAGTCTACTACTTCCTGAGGTTGAGTTTTTATCCACTTTCCTTTTTTTTAAAAGACGGTGAGTAAAATTTACCTCTTCATACTATCTCCTTGAAACATTTGCCTGTTTTGAATTTTTTAATCCATTCCCCACCTCAGCACAATTTTGAGGGCAGGTGTCTTTACAGACCTGAGTCCTTGTGAATGTTAAGTGACCATTAGCTGTGGGTTAAAAGCCGCTCTTGCGGGAAACGGCCACGAGGCGGCAGCATTTCTCCTTTACCAAATCTGGTCACTAGGGCAACAAAGCCTTAATGGAAGTCGTGTTCTAGATTGTAAATTACAATGGAATGTGCCAGGAAAAAACCTTTCAAAGTTATGTCTCATTACTTCTTGTTCTTATTTTTAATTTAATTTTTAGTTGTTAATCACAGCAAATTTGATTACAATGTTTTGTTTGTTCTAGGTGTGCAAGATGTGGTTCTTTCATACATATACATAGATCTATTCATCTTCGGATCCTTTTCCCATGTAGGTTATGACACAATGTTGAGTGGTCTTCTCTTGGAATTGCGTACGTCTTTGGTGATTATATATTTCACATGTGTTTTTATATGTCTGTTAGCCCCAATATAGTAATGTGTCCCATCCTCACACGTTTCCATTTGGTGAACCGTACGTTTTTGTACTGAATCTGTGATTGCCTTTCTCCGTGGATATATCTCATTTGGTATCAATTCGTAGGTAACACCTGTAACTGATATGGTAGGATATGTGTCTTTCGCTTTGCCACTCACTAAAAGTTGCGTGATTACTTCTAGACTCATCTAGGGTGCTGCAAATGGCATTGTTTCATTTTATTGCTAGCTCATAATCCATCTGTACATGTAGCAGTTCTTCTTTGTCCACCCATCTGTCGGCGGACTTTTTGGTGACTTCCATATCTTGGCTATTGTAATCCTGTGCAATGCAGATTTGCCTGCCTCTTTCTTTCCAATACTGTCTTCTTAGGTTATAGGTCCAGGAATAAGCCTCTGGATCATATGGTAGCTCAATGTTTACCTTTTAAAGGCACCTCCACTCTGTTCTCATGAGTGGCTCTTTCCAGGTTACATCCCACTTAAAGTTGAGGGTTTGCATTTCTCCACAGCACCTTCAGCATTTATTCTTTGTAGTGTTTTACTGATGGTTATTCTGACTGGTGCGAGCTGATACGTCTTTGTGGTTGAATTTGCATGTGTCTCATAATCCGTTAAAACTGAGCTTTAAGGCAGGTCCTTTTCATTTTTCAGGCTGTGAGTACAGCTTAGCTCTTCAAAGTGTTTTCTTAAAGTATGTGTCCCATTTTAAAATTTTTTGGCCATTACCTCCCTCAAGACATTTTGCGGTGACCATTAGCACAGGCTTAAACCTGCGTTTGCAGGTAACGGCCAGAGGGTGGCAGTCTTTCTACGTTCCCCATGCTGGTACTAGGGAAACAGACCTTCCGGCCAGTGGTGTTCCTCGGTTATAAATAATTAGAGTGGAATGTGCCTGAATAAACCCACAAATGCCGATGTCTCCTTCCTTATGTCTGTCTTTTAAATTTAACTTACATTTTTTATTGGAGTAATATTCCATTGCGTACATGCAACAGTTCTTCTTGGTGCATTCCTCTGTTGATGGACATTTTCATTGCTTCCAAATGTTGGCTATGGTAAATATGGCTGGAGTGCAGGATTGCCAGCCTGTGACGTTTTGATTCTCATTTTCTCAGGAGATAGGCCCAGCAGTGGGTATGACTGATTGACGGGTAGCTCAATGTTTACCTTTTCAAGGCACTTCCATTGTGTTTTCATGAGTGGCTCTTACCATGTCCCCCTTAGAGCCGAGTGTACGCATTCCTCCACAGTCCCTTCAGCATTTATTTTTTGAAGCATTTGTGCTGATGGCCATTCTGACTGCTGTGAGCTGATAGGTTTTTGTAATTTGGGTTTGCATGTCTTTAAAAATTCCTAAAATACATCATTTTCCCACACATTTTTCCTTTCTCTTAAAAGAAAAAGCTGTGAGTACAATATAGCTCTTGAAATTGTCTTCTTGGAAGGTTGCCCTCTTTTGAAATTTTTGCTCCATTTTTGATCCCAGGATTTATTTGGAGGGCAGGTGTCATTTACAGAATTGCAAGTTGGTGAATATTTAGTGACCTTTAGCAGTGGGTTTAAAGCTGCTGTTGTGGGAAATGGCCACAAGGAGGCAGCGTTTCTCCATTCCCAAATCTGGGTACTAGGGCAGCAGAGCCTTTCTGGAAGTCGTGTTCCTAGGTTGTCAATTAGAATGGAATGTGCCAGGAGAAACCCCCATAAGTTTAGGTCTCATTACTTCTTGCTTTTGTTAATTTTTTAAATCGGGGTAAAGACTAGAATATTGTTTGTCCTCGGGGTACACAATCTGGTTCATTTGTACATTATATATGTCTACTCTACAGATCCTCTTCCCATGTAAAATATTACAGAGTGTTCTGTAGACCTCTCTTGCTATATGGTCGGTCTTTCTGAAATGTGTATATAATATGTAGTTGGATATGTATAGTAATACTAATCTCATCCATTCCCCCCACCTTTCCTTTTAGATGAGCATAGTTGGTTTTCTAAGTCTGTGAGTGTCTTTCTCTGTGGAAATATGTTCATTTGTGTCAGTTATTAGATAACGCCTATAAGGGATATCATAGGATATAGGTCTTTTGCTTTCCGACTTACCTCATGTTTTGTGATTATCTCCAGGCTCATCTCTGGTGCCTCAAAGCGCAGTGTTTCATTGTTTTCCATGGCTAATGTTCCACTGCGTACATGGACCCCTTCTTCTTTATCCATTCACCTGTTGATGGACATTTCGGTTGCTTCCCATCTTGGCTATTTTGAATAAGGCTGCAGTGCAGCTTTTGCAGCCTGTGTCTTTTCGATTCGGGTCTTCTCAGGTGAGAGGCCCAGTGGTGTGCCTGCTGGATTGAATGGTACCTCAGTTTTTACTTTTAAACGCAGTTCCTTTCTCTTCTCATCATTGGCTGTTAACCGCTTTACATCTCACCAGCACCTAGAGGTTACACAGTTCTCTACAACCCCATCAGCATTTATTGTTTGTAGACTTTTTGCTGACGGTCAGTCAACAGGTGTGAGTTGAAACCTTTTGGTTGATTAGATTGCATGAGTCTAATAATTTCTGAGGTTGAGCTTTTATCCATTTTCCTGTTTTTTTTTTTTTTTTTTTTTTTTAACGAGAGTGAGGAATACTTACTTCTTCATACTATCTTCTTGAAACATTTGCCTGGTTTGAATTCTTTTGTCCATTCCCTACCTGAGCACAATTTTTGACGGCAGATGTCCTTTACAGCCCTGAGTCCTGGTGAATTTTAAGTGACCATTAGCTGTGGGTTTAAAGCTGCTCTTGCGGGAAACGGCCACAAGGCGGCAGCGTTTCTCCTTTACCAAATCTGATTACTAGGGCAACAGAGCCTTACTGGAAGTGGTGTGCTTGGTTGTAAATTAGAATGGAATGTGCCAGGAAAAAGCCCTTTAAGTTTATGTGTCATTACTTCCTCGTATTTTTAACATAATTTTTATTCTTTATCACAGCAAATTCGATTACAAGGGTTTGTTTGTTCTAGGTGTGCAAGATGTGGTTCTTTCACACATATACGTATATCTATTCTTCTTCGGAATCTTTTCCCATGTAGGATATGACACAATGTTGAGTAGTCTTCTCTTGGTATTCTGTAGGTCTTTGGTGATTATATATTTCACGTGTGTTTGTATACCCCTGTTAACCTCAGTATGGTGATGTATCCAATCCACACACCTCTCCATTTGGTGAACCATAAGTTTTTGTGCTGAATCTGTGATTGCCCTTCTCTGTGGAAATATCATCGTTTCTATCAATTTTTAGGTAACACCTATATGTGATATGATAGGATATGTGTCTTTCGCTTTCTCACTTACTCCAAGTTGCGTGATTACTTCTAGACTCATCTATGGTGCTGCAAATGGCATTGCTTCATTTTTTCGCTAGCTCATATTCCATCTGTACATGTAGCAGTTCTTCTTTGTCCACCCATCTGTCGGTGGACTTTTTGGTTACTTCCGTATCTTGGCTATTGTAATCCTATGCAATGCAGATTTGCCTGCCTGTGTCTTTCCAATTGTGTCTTCTTAGGTTATAGGTCCAGATGTAGGTCTACTGAATCATATGGTAGCTCTGAGTTAACCTTTTAAAGGCACCTCCATTCTGTTCTCTTTAGTGGCTCTTTCCAGGTTACGTCCCACTTAAAGTTGAGGGTATGCATTTCTCCACAGCACCTTTAGCATTTATTCTTTGTAGTTTTTTGCTGATGGTTATTCTGACGGGTGTGAGCTGAGACCTCTTTGTGGTTGAATTTGCATGTGTCTCATAATCCGTTGAAATTGAGCTTTAAGGCATGTCCTTTTTATTTTTCCAGCTGTGATTACGGCTTAGTTCTTCAAAGTGTTTTCTTAAAGTATGTGTCCCATTTTGAAATATTTTAACCATTACATTCCTCAAGACATTTTGAGGGCAGGTTTCATTTACAGCACTGCAGTACCTGTTCATATGAAGTGACCATTAGCCCAGGCTTTAAAGCTGCTTTTGCAGGTAACGGCCAGAGGGTGGCAGCCTTTCTACGTTCCCCACGCTGGTACTTGGGAAACAGACCTACCCGCCAGTGGTGTTCTTCGGTTATAAATTAGAGTGGAATGTGCTCGGATAAACCCACAAATGCTGATGTCTCCTTACATTTGTTGGTTTTTTAAATTTAATTGATATTTTTTACTGGAGTAATATTCCATTGTATACAAGGACCACTTCTTCTTGGTGCATTCCTCTGTTGATGGACATTTTTGTTGCTTCCAAGTGTTGACAATGGTAAAGATTGCTGGCGTACAGGTTTGCCAGCCTGTGACTTTTTGATTCTCATTTTCTCAGGTGATAGGCCCAGCAGATGGTATGCTCGATTCACTGGTAGCTCAATGTCTACCTTTTCAAAGCACCTCCACTGTGTTTTCATTAGAGGTTCTTCCCACGTCCCCCTTAGACCTGAGGGTGCACATTTCTCCACAATCCCTTCAGCATTTATTGTCTGCAGCATTTTTGCTGATGGACATTCTGCCTGGTGTGAGCTGATAGGTTTTTGTAAATTGGGTTTGCGTGTCTTTAAAAATTCTTAGAATTTATCATTTTTCCAGGCGTTTTTTCTGTTCTGGTATAAAAACAAAGTGTGAGTACAATATACCTCTTGAAATTATCTTGTTGAAAGATTGCCCTCTTTTTAATATTCTGGTGGATATTCGTCCCCAGGATATTTTGTTGAAGGCAGGTGTCATTTACAGGCCTGCAATGTGTGTCAATATTTAGTAACCATTAGCACTGGGTTTAAGCTGCCGTCGTACAAAACGGCCACAAGTCAGGAGCATTTCTCCATTAGCAAATCTGGTTACTAGGACAGCAGAGCCGTTCTGGAAGTGGTTTTCCTAGCTTGTAAATTTGAATGGAACGTGCCAGGAAAACCCCCCATAAGTTTATGTCTTATTACTTCTAGTTCCTTGTTTTAATTTTTTAAATTGGGGTAATGTTTAGAATGTTGTTTGTCCAAGTTGTACACACTCTGGTTCATCTACACATTATACATATCTGTATAAGTCGAGATCTTCTTCCCATGTAAATTATTACAGAGTGTTCCTGAGACCTCCCTTGCTATATGGTGGGTCTTTTGGATATATGTATATAGTATGTATTTGTATACATATGGTAACGCTAATCTTCATTTATCCAATCCCCCCACCTTTCCTTTTAGATAAGCATAGTTCTTTTTCAAAGTCTGTGAGTGCCTTTCTCTGTGGAAGTATGTTCATTTGTGTCAGTTATTAGATAACGCCTATAAGTGATATCATAGACTATAGGTCTCTTGCTTTCCGACTTACCTCATGTTTTGTGATTATCTCCAGGCTCATTTGTGGTGCCTCAAAGAGCAGTGTTTCACTCTTTTCCACGGCTAATATTCCATTGTGTACATGGACCCCTTCTTCTTTACCCATTCACCTGTGGATGGACATTTTGGTTGCTTCACTGTCTTGTCTATTGTGAATAAGGCTGCAGTGCAGCTTTTGCAGCCCGGGTCTTCTCGATTCTGGTCTTCTCAGGTGAGAGGCCCAGTGGTGCACCTGCTGGATGGAATGGTACCTCAGTTTTTACTTTCAAACGCAGCTCCTTTCTCTTCTCATCATTGGCTGTTAACCACTATACATCTCACCAGCAGCTAGAGGGTACACAGTTCTCTAAAACCCCTTCAGCATTTATTGTTTGTAGACTTTTTGCTGATGGTCAGTCGACTGGTGTGAGTTGAAACCATTTTGTAGATTAGATTGCATGAGTCTACTACTTCCTGAGGTTGAGTTTTTATCCACTTTCCTTTTTTTTTAAAAGACGGTGAGTAAAATTTACCTCTTCATACTATCTCCTTGAAACATTTGCCTGTTTTGAATTTTTTAATCCATTCCCCACCTCAGCACAATTTTGAGGGCAGGTGTCTTTACAGACCTGAGTCCTTGTGAATGTTAAGTGACCATTAGCTGTGGGTTAAAAGCCGCTCTTGCGGGAAACGGCCACGAGGCGGCAGCATTTCTCCTTTACCAAATCTGGTCACTAGGGCAACAAAGCCTTAATGGAAGTCGTGTTCTAGATTGTAAATTACAATGGAATGTGCCAGGAAAAAACCTTTCAAAGTTATGTCTCATTACTTCTTGTTCTTATTTTTAATTTAATTTTTAGTTGTTAATCACAGCAAATTTGATTACAATGTTTTGTTTGTTCTAGGTGTGCAAGATGTGGTTCTTTCATACATATACATAGATCTATTCATCTTCGGATCCTTTTCCCATGTAGGTTATGACACAATGTTGAGTGGTCTTCTCTTGGAATTGCGTACGTCTTTGGTGATTATATATTTCACATGTGTTTTTATATGTCTGTTAGCCCCAATATAGTAATGTGTCCCATCCTCACACGTTTCCATTTGGTGAACCGTACGTTTTTGTACTGAATCTGTGATTGCCTTTCTCCGTGGATATATATCATTTGGTATCAATTCGTAGGTAACACCTGTAACTGATATGGTAGGATATGTGTCTTTCGCTTTGCCACTCACTAAAAGTTGCGTGATTACTTCTAGACTCATCTAGGGTGCTGCAAATGGCATTGTTTCATTTTATTGCTAGCTCATAATCCATCTGTACATGTAGCAGTTCTTCTTTGTCCACCCATCTGTCGGCGGACTTTTTGGTGACTTCCATATCTTGGCTATTGTAATCCTGTGCAATGCAGATTTGCCTGCCTCTTTCTTTCCAATACTGTCTTCTTAGGTTATAGGTCCAGGAATAAGCCTCTGGATCATATGGTAGCTCAATGTTTACCTTTTAAAGGCACCTCCACTCTGTTCTCATGAGTGGCTCTTTCCAGGTTACATCCCACTTAAAGTTGAGGGTTTGCATTTCTCCACAGCACCTTCAGCATTTATTCTTTGTAGTGTTTTACTGATGGTTATTCTGACTGGTGCGAGCTGATACGTCTTTGTGGTTGAATTTGCATGTGTCTCATAATCCGTTAAAACTGAGCTTTAAGGCAGGTCCTTTTCATTTTTCAGGCTGTGAGTACAGCTTAGCTCTTCAAAGTGTTTTCTTAAAGTATGTGTCCCATTTTAAAATTTTTTGGCCATTACCTCCCTCAAGACATTTTGCGGTGACCATTAGCACAGGCTTAAACCTGCGTTTGCAGGTAACGGCCAGAGGGTGGCAGTCTTTCTACGTTCCCCACGCTGGTACTAGGGAAACAGACCTTCCGGCCAGTGGTGTTCCTCGGTTATAAATAATTAGAGTGGAATGTGCCTGAATAAACCCACAAATGCCGATGTCTCCTTCCTTATGTTTGTCTTTTAAATTTAACTTACATTTTTTATTGGAGTAATATTCCATTGCGTACATGCAACAGTTCTTCTTGGTGCATTCCTCTGTTGATGGACATTTTCATTGCTTCCAAATGTTGGCTATGGTAAATATGGCTGGAGTGCAGGATTGCCAGCCTGTGACGTTTTGATTCTCATTTTCTCAGGAGATAGGCCCAGCAGTGGGTATGACTGATTGACGGGTAGCTCAATGTTTACCTTTTCAAGGCACTTCCATTGTGTTTTCATGAGTGGCTCTTACCACGTCCCCCTTAGAGCCGAGTGTACGCATTCCTCCACAGTCCCTTCAGCATTTATTTTTTGAAGCATTTGTGCTGATGGCCATTCTGACTGCTGTGAGCTGATAGGTTTTTGTAATTTGGGTTTGCATGTCTTTAAAAATTCCTAAAATACATCATTTTCCCACACATTTTTCCTTTCTCTTAAAAGAAAAAGCTGTGAGTACAATATAGCTCTTGAAATTGTCTTCTTGGAAGGTTGCCCTCTTTTGAAATTTTTGCTCCATTTTTGATCCCAGGATTTATTTGGAGGGCAGGTGTCATTTACAGAATTGCAAGTTGGTGAATATTTAGTGACCTTTAGCAGTGGGTTTAAAGCTGCTGTTGTGGGAAATGGCCACAAGGAGGCAGCGTTTCTCCATTCCCAAATCTGGGTACTAGGGCAGCAGAGCCTTTCTGGAAGTCGTGTTCCTAGGTTGTCAATTAGAATGGAATGTGCCAGGAGAAACCCCCATAAGTTTAGGTCTCATTACTTCTTGCTTTTGTTATTTTTTTTAATCGGGGTAAAGACTAGAATATTGTTTGTCCTCGGGGTACACAATCTGGTTCATTTGTACATTATATATGTCTACTCTACAGATCCTCTTCCCATGTAAAATATTACAGAGTGTTCTGTAGACCTCTCTTGCTATATGGTCGGTCTTTCTGAAATGTGTATATAATATGTAGTTGGATATGTATAGTAATACTAATCTCATCCATTCCCCCCACCTTTCCTTTTAGATGAGCATAGTTGGTTTTCTAAGTCTGTGAGTGTCTTTCTCTGTGGAAATATGTTCATTTGTGTCAGTTATTAGATAACGCCTATAAGGGATATCATAGGATATAGGTCTTTTGCTTTCCGACTTACCTCATGTTTTGTGATTATCTCCAGGCTCATCTCTGGTGCCTCAAAGCGCAGTGTTTCATTGTTTTCCATGGCTAATGTTCCACTGCGTACATGGACCCCTTCTTCTTTATCCATTCACCTGTTGATGGACATTTCGGTTGCTTCCCATCTTGGCTATTTTGAATAAGGCTGCAGTGCAGCTTTTGCAGCCTGTGTCTTTTCGATTCGGGTCTTCTCAGGTGAGAGGCCCAGTGGTGTGCCTGCTGGATTGAATGGTACCTCAGTTTTTACTTTTAAACGCAGTTCCTTTCTGTTCTCATTATTGGCTGTTAACCGCTTTACATCTCACCAGCACCTAGAGGTTACACAGTTCTCGACAACCCCATCAGCATTTATTGTTTGTAGACTTTTTGCTGACGGTCAGTCAACAGGTGTGAGTTGAAACCTTTTGGTTGATTAGATTGCATGAGTCTAATAATTTCTGAGGTTGAGCTTTTATCCATTTTCCTGTTTTTTTTTTTTTTTTTTTTTTTAAAGAGAGTGAGGAATACTTACTTCTTCATACTATCTTCTTGAAACATTTGCCTGGTTTGAATTCTTTTGTCCATTCCCTACCTGAGCACAATTTTTGACGGCAGATGTCCTTTACAGCCCTGAGTCCTGGTGAATTTTAAGTGACCATTAGCTGTGGGTTTAAAGCTGCTCTTGCGGGAAACGGCCACAAGGCGGCAGCGTTTCTCCTTTACCAAATCTGATTACTAGGGCAACAGAGCCTTACTGGAAGTGGTGTGCTTGGTTGTAAATTAGAATGGAATGTGCCAGGAAAAAGCCCTTTAAGTTTATGTGTCATTACTTCCTCGTATTTTTAACATAATTTTTATTCTTTATCACAGCAAATTCGATTACAAGGGTTTGTTTGTTCTAGGTGTGCAAGATGTGGTTCTTTCACACATATACGTATATCTATTCTTCTTCGGAATCTTTTCCCATGTAGGATATGACACAATGTTGAGTAGTCTTCTCTTGGTATTCTGTAGGTCTTTGGTGATTATATATTTCACGTGTGTTTGTATACCCCTGTTAACCTCAGTATGGTGATGTATCCAATCCACACACCTCTCCATTTGGTGAACCATAAGTTTTTGTGCTGAATCTGTGATTGCCCTTCTCTGTGGAAATATCTTCGTTTCTATCAATTTTTAGGTAACACCTATATGTGATATGATAGGATATGTGTCTTTCGCTTTCTCACTTACTCCAAGTTGCGTGATTACTTCTAGACTCATCTATGGTGCTGCAAATGGCATTGCTTCATTTTTTCGCTAGCTCATATTCCATCTGTACATGTAGCAGTTCTTCTTTGTCCACCCATCTGTCGGTGGACTTTTTGGTGACTTCCGTATCTTGGCTATTGTAATCCTATGCAATGCAGATTTGCCTGCCTGTGTCTTTCCAATTGTGTCTTCTTAGGTTATAGGTCCAGGTGTAGGTCTACTGGATCATATGGTAGCTCTGAGTTAACCTTTTAAAGGCATCTCCATTCTGTTGTCTTTAGTGGCTCTTTCCAGGTTACGTCCCACTTAAAGTTGAGGGTATGCATTTCTCCACAGCACCTTTAGCATTTATTCTTTGTAGTTTTTTGCTGATGGTTATTCTGACGGGTGTGAGCTGAGACCTCTTTGTGGTTGAATTTGCATGTGTCTCATAATCCGTTGAAATTGAGCTTTAAGGCATGTCCTTTTTATTTTTCCAGCTGTGATTACGGCTTAGTTCTTCAAAGTGTTTTCTTAAAGTATGTGTCCCATTTTGAAATATTTTTACCATTACATTCCTCAAGACATTTTGAGGGCAGGTTTCATTTACAGCACTGCAGTACCTGTTCATATGAAGTGACCATTAGCCCAGGCTTTAAAGCTGCTTTTGCAGGTAACGGCCAGAGGGTGGCAGCCTTTCTACGTTCCCCACGCTGGTACTTGGGAAACAGACCTACCCGCCAGTGGTGTTCTTCGGTTATAAATTAGAGTGGAATGTGCTCGGATAAACCCACAAATGCTGATGTCTCCTTACATTTGTTGGTTTTTTTAAATTTAATTGATATTTTTTACTGGAGTAATATTCCATTGTATACAAGGACCACTTCTTCTTGGTGCATTCCTCTGTTGATGGACATTTTTGTTGCTTCCAAGTGTTGACAATGGTAAAGATTGCTGGCGTACAGGTTTGCCAGCCTGTGACTTTTTGATTCTCATTTTCTCAGGTGATAGGCCCAGCAGATGGTATGCTCGATTCACTGGTAGCTCAATGTCTACCTTTTCAAAGCACCTCCACTGTGTTTTCATTAGAGGCTCTTCCCACGTCCCCCTTAGAGCTGAGGGTACACATTTCTCCACAATCCCTTCAGCATTTATTGTCTGCAGCATTTTTGCTGATGGACATTCTGCCTGGTGTGAGCTGATAGGTTTTTGTAAATTGGGTTTGCGTGTCTTTAAAAATTCTTAGAATTTATCATTTTTCCAGGCGTTTTTTCTATTCTGGTATAAAAACAAAGTGTGAGTACAATATACCTCTTGAAATTATCTTGTTGAAAGATTGCCCTCTTTTTAATATTCTGGTGGATTTTCGTCCCCAGGATATTTTGTTGAAGGCAGGTGTCATTTACAGGCCTGCAATGTGTGTCAATATTTAGTAACCATTAGCACTGGGTTTAAGCTGCCGTCGTACAAAACGGCCACAAGGCAGGAGCATTTCTCCATTAGCAAATCTGGTTACTAGGGCAGCAGAGCCGTTCTGGAAGTGGTTTTCCTAGCTTGTAAATTTGAATGGAACGTGCCAGGAAAACCCCCCATAAGTTTATGTCTCATTACTTCTAGTTCCTTGTTTTAATTTTTTAAATTGGGGTAATGTTTAGAATGTTGTTTGTCCAAGTTGTACACACTCTGGTTCATCTACACATTATACATATCTGTATATGTCGAGATCTTCTTCCCATGTAAATTATTACAGAGTGTTCCTGAGACCTCCCTTGCTATATGGTGGGTCTTTTGGATATATGTATATAGTATGTATTTGTATACATATGGTAACGCTAATCTTCATTTATCCAATCCCCCCACCATTCCTTTTAGATAAGCATAGTTCTTTTTCAAAGTCTGTGAGTGCCTTTCTCTGTGGAAGTATGTTCATTTGTGTCAGTTATTAGATAACGCCTATAAGTGATATCATAGACTATAGGTCTCTTGCTTTCCGACTTACCTCATGTTTTGTGATTATCTCCAGGCTCATTTGTGGTGCCTCAAAGAGCAGTGTTTCACTCTTTTCCACGGCTAATATTCCATTGTGTACATGGACCCCTTCTTCTTTACCCATTCACCTGTGGATGGACATTTTGGTTGCTTCACTGTCTTGTCTATTGTGAATAAGGCTGCAGTGCAGCTTTTGCAGCCCGGGTCTTCTCGATTCTGGTCTTCTCAGGTGAGAGGCCCAGTGGTGCACCTGCTGGATGGAATGGTACCTCAGTTTTTACTTTCAAACGCAGCTCCTTTCTCTTCTCATCATTGGCTGTTAACCACTATACATCTCACCAGCAGCTAGAGGGTACACAGTTCTCTAAAACCCCTTCAGCATTTATTGTTTGTAGACTTTTTGCTGATGGTCAGTCGACTGGTGTGAGTTGAAACCATTTTGTAGATTAGATTGCATGAGTCTACTACTTCCTGAGGTTGAGCTTTTATCCACTTTCCTTTTTTTTTAAAAGACGGTGAGTAAAATTTACCTCTTCATACTATCTCCTTGAAACATTTGCCTGTTTTGAATTTTTTAATCCATTCCCCACCTCAGCACAATTTTGAGGGCAGGTGTCTTTACAGCCCTGAGTCCTTGTGAATGTTAAGTGACCATTAGCTGTGGGTTAAAAGCCGCTCTTGCGGGAAACGGCCACGAGGCGGCAGCATTTCTCCTTTACCAAATCTGGTCACTAGGGCAACAAAGCCTTAATGGAAGTCGTGTTCTAGATTGTAAATTACAATGGAATGTGCCAGGAAAAAACCTTTCAAAGTTATGTCTCATTACTTCTTGTTCTTATTTTTAATTTAATTTTTAGTTGTTAATCACAGCAAATTTGATTACAATGTTTTGTTTGTTCTAGGTGTGCAAGATGTGGTTCTTTCATACATATACATAGATCTATTCATCTTCGGATCCTTTTCCCATGTAGGTTATGACACAATGTTGAGTGGTCTTCTCTTGGAATTGCGTACGTCTTTGGTGATTATATATTTCACATGTGTTTTTATATGTCTGTTAGCCCCAATATAGTAATGTGTCCCATCCTCACACGTTTCCATTTGGTGAACCATACGTTTTTGTACTGAATCTGTGATTGCCTTTCTCCGTCGATATATCTCAGTTGGTATCAATTCGTAGGTAACACCTGTAACTGATATGGTAGGATATGTGTCTTTCGCTTTGCCACTCACTAAAAGTTGCGTGATTACTTCTAGATTCATCTAGGGTGCTGCAAATGGCATTGTTTCATTTTATCGCTAGCTCATAATCCATCTGTACATGTAGCAGTTCTTCTTTGTCCACCCATCTGTCGGCGGACTTTTTGGTGACTTCCATATCTTGGCTATTGTAATCCTGTGCAATGCAGATTTGCCTGCCTCTTTCTTTCCAATACTGTCTTCTTAGGTTGTAGGTCCAGGAATAAGCCTCTGGATCATATGGTAGCTCAATGTTTACCTTTTAAAGGCACCTCCACTCTGTTCTCATGAGTGGCTCTTTCCAGGTTACATCCCACTTAAAGTTGAGGGTTTGCATTTCTCCACAGCACCTTCAGCATTTATTCTTTGTAGTGTTTTACTGATGGTTATTCTGACTGGTGCGAGCTGATACGTCTTTGTGGTTGAATTTGCATGTGTCTCATAATCCGTTAAAACTGAGCTTTAAGGCAGGTCCTTTTCATTTTTCAGGCTGTGAGTACAGCTTAGCTCTTCAAAGTGTTTTCTTAAAGTATGTGTCCCATTTTAAAATTTTTTGGCCATTACCTCCCTCAAGACATTTTGCGGTGACCATTAGCACAGGCTTAAACCTGCGTTTGCAGGTAACGGCCAGAGGGCGGCAGTCTTTCTACGTTCCCCACGCTGGTACTAGGGAAACAGACCTTCCGGCCAGTGGTGTTCCTCGGTTATAAATAATTAGAGTGGAATGTGCCTGAATAAACCCACAAATGCCGATGTCTCCTTCCTTATGTTTGTCTTTTAAATTTAACTTACATTTTTTATTGGAGTAATATTCCATTGCGTACATGCAACAGTTCTTCTTGGTGCATTCCTCTGTTGATGGACATTTTCATTGCTTCCAAATGTTGGCTATGGTAAATATGGCTGGAGTGCAGGATTGCCAGCCTGTGACGTTTTGATTCTCATTTTCTCAGGAGATAGGCCCAGCAGTGGGTATGACTGATTGACGGGTAGCTCAATGTTTACCTTTTCAAGGCACTTCCATTGTGTTTTCATGAGTGGCTCTTACCACGTCCCCCTTAGAGCCGAGTGTACGCATTCCTCCACAGTCCCTTCAGCATTTATTTTTTGAAGCATTTGTGCTGATGGCCATTCTGACTGCTGTGAGCTGATAGGTTTTTGTAATTTGGGTTTGCATGTCTTTAAAAATTCCTAAAATACATCATTTTCCCACACATTTTTCCTTTCTCTTAAAAGAAAAAGCTGTGAGTACAATATAGCTCTTGAAATTGTCTTCTTGGAAGGTTGCCCTCTTTTGAAATTTTTGCTCCATTTTTGATCCCAGGATTTATTTGGAGGGCAGGTGTCATTTACAGAATTGCAAGTTGGTGAATATTTAGTGACCTTTAGCAGTGGGTTTAAAGCTGCTGTTGTGGGAAATGGCCACAAGGAGGCAGCGTTTCTCCATTCCCAAATCTGGGTACTAGGGCAGCAGAGCCTTTCTGGAAGTCGTGTTCCTAGGTTGTCAATTAGAATGGAATGTGCCAGGAGAAACCCCCATAAGTTTAGGTCTCATTACTTCTTGCTTTTGTTAATTTTTTTAATCGGGGTAAAGACTAGAATATTGTTTGTCCTCGGGGTACAAAATCTGGTTCATTTGTACATTATATATGTCTACTCTACAGATCCTCTTCCCATGTAAAATATTACAGAGTGTTCTGTAGACCTCTCTTGCTATATGGTCGGTCTTTCTGAAATGTGTATATAATATGTAGTTGGATATGTATAGTAACACTAATCTCATTTATCCATTCCCCCCACCTTTCCTTTTAGATGAGCATAGTTGGTTTTCTAAGTCTGTGAGTGTCTTTCTCTGTAGAAATATGTTCATTTGTGTCAGTTATTAGATAACGCCTATAAGGGATATCATAGGATATAGGTCTTTTGCTTTCCGACTTACCTCACGTTTTGTGATTATCTCCAGGCTCATCTCTGGTGCCTCAAAGCGCAGTGTTTCATTGTTTTCCATGGCTAATGTTCCACTGCGTACATGGACCCCTTCTTCTTTATCCATTCACCTGTTGATGGACATTTCGGTTGCTTCCCATCTTGGCTATTTTGAATAAGGCTGCAGTGCAGCTTTTGCAGCCTGTGTCTTTTCGATTCGGGTCTTCTCAGGTGAGAGGCCCAGTGGTGTGCCTGCTGGATTGAATGGTACCTCAGTTTTTACTTTTAAACGCAGTTCCTTTCTGTTCTCATTATTGGCTGTTAACCACTTTACATCTCACCAGCACCTAGAGGTTACACAGTTCTCTACAACCCCATCAGCATTTATTGTTTGTAGACTTTTTGCTGACGGTCAGTCAACAGGTGTGAGTTGAAACCTTTTGGTTGATTAGATTGCATGAGTCTAATAATTTCTGAGGTTGAGCTTTTATCCATTTTCCTGTTTTTTTTTAAAGAGAGTGAGGAATACTTACTTCTTCATACTATCTTCTTGAAACATTTGCCTGGTTTGAATTCTTTTGTCCATTCCCTACCTGAGCACAATTTTTGACGGCAGATGTCCTTTACAGCCCTGAGTCCTGGTGAATTTTAAGTGACCATTAGCTGTGGGTTTAAAGCTGCTCTTGCGGGAAACGGCCACAAGGCGGCAGCGTTTCTCCTTTACCAAATCTGATTACTAGGGCAACAGAGCCTTACTGGAAGTGGTGTGCTTGGTTGTAAATTAGAATGGAATGTGCCAGGAAAAAGCCCTTTAAGTTTATGTGTCATTACTTCCTCGTATTTTTAACATAATTTTTATTCTTTATCACAGCAAATTCGATTACAAGGGTTTGTTTGTTCTAGGTGTGCAAGATGTGGTTCTTTCACACATATACGTATATCTATTCTTCTTCGGAATCTTTTCCCATGTAGGATATGACACAATGTTGAGTAGTCTTCTCTTGGTATTCTGTAGGTCTTTGGTGATTATATATTTCACGTGTGTTTGTATACCCCTGTTAACCTCAGTATGGTGATGTATCCAATCCACACACCTCTCCATTTGGTGAACCATAAGTTTCTGTGCTGAATCTGTGATTGCCCTTCTCTGTGGAAATATCTTCGTTTCTATCAATTTTTAGGTAACACCTATATGTGATATGATAGGATATGTGTCTTTCGCTTTCTCACTTACTCCAAGTTGCGTGATTACTTCTAGACTCATCTATGGTGCTGCAAATGGCATTGCTTCATTTTTTCGCTAGCTCATATTCCATCTGTACATGTAGCAGTTCTTCTTTGTCCACCCATCTGTCGGTGGACTTTTTGGTGACTTCCGTATCTTGGCTATTGTAATCCTATGCAATGCAGATTTGCCTGCCTGTGTCTTTCCAATTGTGTCTTCTTAGGTTATAGGTCCAGGTGTAGGTCTACTGGATCATATGGTAGCTCTGAGTTAACCTTTTAAAGGCACCTCCATTCTGTTGTCTTTAGTGGCTCTTTCCAGGTTATGTCCCACTTAAAGTTGAGGGTATGCATTTCTCCACAGCACCTTTAGCATTTATTCTTTGTAGTTTTTTGCTGGTGGTTATTCTGACGGGTGTGAGCTGAGACCTCTTTGTGGTTGAATTTGCATGTGTCTCATAATCCGTTGAAATTGAGCTTTAAGGCATGTCCTTTTTATTTTTCCAGCTGTGATTACGGCTTAGTTCTTCAAAGTGTTTTCTTAAAGTATGTGTCCCATTTTGAAATATTTTAACCATTACATTCCTCAAGACATTTTGAGGGCAGGTTTCATTTACAGCACTGCAGTACCTGTTCATATGAAGTGACCATTAGCCCAGGCTTTAAAGCTGCTTTTGCAGGTAACGGCCAGAGGGTGGCAGCCTTTCTACGTTCCCCACGCTGGTACTTGGGAAACAGACCTACCCGCCAGTGGTGTTCTTCGGTTATAAATTAGAGTGGAATGTGCTCGGATAAACCCACAAATGCTGATGTCTCCTTACATTTGTTGGTTTTTTTAAATTTAATTGATATTTTTTACTGGAGTAATATTCCATTGTATACAAGGACCACTTCTTCTTGGTGCATTCCTCTGTTGATGGACATTTTTGTTGCTTCCAAGTGTTGACAATGGTAAAGATTGCTGGCGTACAGGTTTGCCAGCCTGTGACTTTTTGATTCTCATTTTCTCAGGTGATAGGCCCAGCAGATGGTATGCTCGATTCACTGGTAGCTCAATGTCTACCTTTTCAAAGCACCTCCACTGTGTTTTCATTAGAGGCTCTTCCCACGTCCCCCTTAGAGCTGAGGGTACACATTTCTCCACAATCCCTTCAGCATTTATTGTCTGCAGCATTTTTGCTGATGGACATTCTGCCTGGTGTGAGCTGATAGGTTTTTGTAAATTGGGTTTGCGTGTCTTTAAAAATTCTTAGAAATTATCATTTTTCCAGGCGTTTTTTCTATTCTGGTATAAAAACAAAGTGTGAGTACAATATACCTCTTGAAATTATCTTGTTGAAAGATTGCCCTCTTTTTAATATTCTGGTGGATTTTCGTCCCCAGGATATTTTGTTGAAGGCAGGTGTCATTTACAGGCCTGCAATGTGTGTCAATATTTAGTAACCATTAGCACTGGGTTTAAGCTGCCGTCGTACAAAACGGCCACAAGGCAGGAGCATTTCTCCATTAGCAAATCTGGTTACTAGGGCAGCAGAGCCGTTCTGGAAGTGGTTTTCCTAGCTTGTAAATTTGAATGGAACGTGCCAGGAAAACCCCCCATAAGTTTATGTCTCATTACTTCTAGTTCCTTGTTTTAATTTTTTAAATTGGGGTAATGTTTAGAATGTTGTTTGTCCAAGTTGTACACACTCTGGTTCATCTACACATTATACATATCTGTATATGTCGAGATCTTCTTCCCATGTAAATTATTACAGAGTGTTCCTGAGACCTCCCTTGCTATATGGTGGGTCTTTTGGATATATGTATATAGTATGTATTTGTATACATATGGTAACGCTAATCTTCATTTATCCAATCCCCCCACCATTCCTTTTAGATAAGCATAGTTCTTTTTCAAAGTCTGTGAGTGCCTTTCTCTGTGGAAGTATGTTCATTTGTGTCAGTTATTAGATAACGCCTATAAGTGATATCATAGACTATAGGTCTCTTGCTTTCCGACTTACCTCATGTTTTGTGATTATCTCCAGGCTCATTTGTGGTGCCTCAAAGAGCAGTGTTTCACTCTTTTCCACGGCTAATATTCCATTGTGTACATGGACCCCTTCTTCTTTACCCATTCACCTGTGGATGGACATTTTGGTTGCTTCACTGTCTTGTCTATTGTGAATAAGGCTGCAGTGCAGCTTTTGCAGCCCGGGTCTTCTCGATTCTGGTCTTCTCAGGTGAGAGGCCCAGTGGTGCACCTGCTGGATGGAATGGTACCTCAGTTTTTACTTTCAAACGCAGCTCCTTTCTCTTCTCATCATTGGCTGTTAACCACTATACATCTCACCAGCAGCTAGAGGGTACACAGTTCTCTAAAACCCCTTCAGCATTTATTGTTTGTAGACTTTTTGCTGATGGTCAGTCGACTGGTGTGAGTTGAAACCATTTTGTAGATTAGATTGCATGAGTCTACTACTTCCTGAGGTTGAGCTTTTATCCACTTTCCTTTTTTTTTAAAAGACGGTGAGTAAAATTTACCTCTTCATACTATCTCCTTGAAACATTTGCCTGTTTTGAATTTTTTAATCCATTCCCCACCTCAGCACAATTTTGAGGGCAGGTGTCTTTACAGCCCTGAGTCCTTGTGAATGTTAAGTGACCATTAGCTGTGGGTTAAAAGCCACTCTTGCGGGAAACGGCCACGAGGCGGCAGCATTTCTCCTTTACCAAATCTGGTCACTAGGGCAACAAAGCCTTAATGGAAGTCGTGTTCTAGATTGTAAATTACAATGGAATGTGCCAGGAAAAAACCTTTCAAAGTTATGTCTCATTACTTCTTGTTCTTATTTTTAATTTAATTTTTAGTTGTTAATCACAGCAAATTTGATTACAATGTTTTGTTTGTTCTAGGTGTGCAAGATGTGGTTCTTTCATACATATACATAGATCTATTCATCTTCGGATCCTTTTCCCATGTAGGTTATGACACAATGTTGAGTGGTCTTCTCTTGGAATTGCGTACGTCTTTGGTGATTATATATTTCACATGTGTTTTTATATGTCTGTTAGCCCCAATATAGTAATGTGTCCCATCCTCACAAGTTTCCATTTGCTGAACCATACGTTTTTGTACTGAATCTGTGATTGCCTTTCTCCGTGGATATATCTCAGTTGGTATCAATTCGTAGGTAACACCTGTAACTGATATGGTAGGATATGTGTCTTTCGCTTTGCCACTCACTAAAAGTTGCGTGATTACTTCTAGATTCATCTAGGGTGCTGCAAATGGCATTGTTTCATTTTATCGCTAGCTCATAATCCATCTGTACATGTAGCAGTTCTTCTTTGTCCACCCATCTGTCGGCGGACTTTTTGGTGACTTCCATATCTTGGCTATTGTAATCCTGTGCAATGCAGATTTGCCTGCCTCTTTCTTTCCAATACTGTCTTCTTAGGTTATAGGTCCAGGAATAAGCCTCTGGATCATATGGTAGCTCAATGTTTACCTTTTAAAGGCACCTCCACTCTGTTCTCATGAGTGGCTCTTTCCAGGTTACATCCCACTTAAAGTTGAGGGTTTGCATTTCTCCACAGCACCTTCAGCATTTATTCTTTGTAGTGTTTTACTGATGGTTATTCTGACTGGTGCGAGCTGATACGTCTTTGTGGTTGAATTTGCATGTGTCTCATAATCCGTTAAAACTGAGCTTTAAGGCAGGTCCTTTTCATTTTTCAGGCTGTGAGTACAGCTTAGCTCTTCAAAGTGTTTTCTTAAAGTATGTGTCCCATTTTAAAATTTTTTGGCCATTACCTCCCTCAAGACATTTTGCGGTGACCATTAGCACAGGCTTAAACCTGCGTTTGCAGGTAACGGCCAGAGGGCGGCAGTCTTTCTACGTTCCCCACGCTGGTACTAGGGAAACAGACCTTCCGGCCAGTGGTGTTCCTCGGTTATAAATAATTAGAGTGGAATGTGCCTGAATAAACCCACAAATGCCGATGTCTCCTTCCTTATGTTTGTCTTTTAAATTTAACTTACATTTTTTATTGGAGTAATATTCCATTGCGTACATGCAACAGTTCTTCTTGGTGCATTCCTCTGTTGATGGACATTTTCATTGCTTCCAAATGTTGGCTATGGTAAATATGGCTGGAGTGCAGGATTGCCAGCCTGTGACGTTTTGATTCTCATTTTCTCAGGAGATAGGCCCAGCAGTGGGTATGACTGATTGACGGGTAGCTCAATGTTTACCTTTTCAAGGCACTTCCATTGTGTTTTCATGAGTGGCTCTTACCACGTCCCCCTTAGAGCCGAGTGTACGCATTCCTCCACAGTCCCTTCAGCATTTATTTTTTGAAGCATTTGTGCTGATGGCCATTCTGACTGCTGTGAGCTGATAGGTTTTTGTAATTTGGGTTTGCATGTCTTTAAAAATTCCTAAAATACATCATTTTCCCACACATTTTTCCTTTCTCTTAAAAGAAAAAGCTGTGAGTACAATATAGCTCTTGAAATTGTCTTCTTGGAAGGTTGCCCTCTTTTGAAATTTTTGCTCCATTTTTGATCCCAGGATTTATTTGGAGGGCAGGTGTCATTTACAGAATTGCAAGTTGGTGAATATTTAGTGACCTTTAGCAGTGGGTTTAAAGCTGCTGTTGTGGGAAATGGCCACAAGGAGGCAGCGTTTCTCCATTCCCAAATCTGGGTACTAGGGCAGCAGAGCCTTTCTGGAAGTCGTGTTCCTAGGTTGTCCATTAGAATGGAATGTGCCAGGAGAAACCCCCATAAGTTTAGGTCTCATTACTTCTTGCTTTTGTTAATTTTTTTAATCGGGGTAAAGACTAGAATATTGTTTGTCCTCGGGGTACAAAATCTGGTTCATTTGTACATTATATATGTCTACTCTACAGATCCTCTTCCCATGTAAAATATTACAGAGTGTTCTGTAGACCTCTCTTGCTATATGGTCGGTCTTTCTGAAATGTGTATATAATATGTAGTTGGATATGTATAGTAACACTAATCTCATTTATCCATTCCCCCCACCTTTCCTTTTAGATGAGCATAGTTGGTTTTCTAAGTCTGTGAGTGTCTTTCTCTGTAGAAATATGTTCATTTGTGTCAGTTATTAGATAACGCCTATAAGGGATATCATAGGATATAGGTCTTTTGCTTTCCGACTTACCTCACGTTTTGTGATTATCTCCAGGCTCATCTCTGGTGCCTCAAAGCGCAGTGTTTCATTGTTTTCCATGGCTAATGTTCCACTGCGTACATGGACCCCTTCTTCTTTATCCATTCACCTGTTGATGGACATTTCGGTTGCTTCCCATCTTGGCTATTTTGAATAAGGCTGCAGTGCAGCTTTTGCAGCCTGTGTCTTTTCGATTCGGGTCTTCTCAGGTGAGAGGCCCAGTGGTGTGCCTGCTGGATTGAATGGTACCTCAGTTTTTACTTTTAAACGCAGTTCCTTTCTGTTCTCATTATTGGCTGTTAACCAATTTACATCTCACCAGCACCTAGAGGTTACACAGTTCTCTACAACCCCATCAGCATTTATTGTTTGTAGACTTTTTGCTGACGGTCAGTCAACAGGTGTGAGTTGAAACCTTTTGGTTGATTAGATTGCATGAGTCTAATAATTTCTGAGGTTGAGCTTTTATCCATTTTCCTGTTTTTTTTTTAAAGAGAGTGAGGAATAATTACTTCTTCATACTATCTTCTTGAAACATTTGCCTGGTTTGAATTCTTTTGTCCATTCCCTACCTGAGCACAATTTTTGACGGCAGATGTCCTTTACAGCCCTGAGTCCTGGTGAATTTTAAGTGACCATTAGCTGTGGGTTTAAAGCTGCTCTTGCGGGAAACGGCCACAAGGCGGCAGCGTTTCTCCTTTACCAAATCTGATTACTAGGGCAACAGAGCCTTACTGGAAGTGGTGTGCTTGGTTGTAAATTAGAATGGAATGTGCCAGGAAAAAGCCCTTTAAGTTTATGTGTCATTACTTCCTCGTATTTTTAACATAATTTTTATTCTTTATCACAGCAAATTCGATTACAAGGGTTTGTTTGTTCTAGGTGTGCAAGATGTGGTTCTTTCACACATATACGTATATCTATTCTTCTTCGGAATCTTTTCCCATGTAGGATATGACACAATGTTGAGTAGTCTTCTCTTGGTATTCTGTAGGTCTTTGGTGATTATATATTTCACGTGTGTTTGTATACCCCTGTTAACCTCAGTATGGTGATGTATCCAATCCACACACCTCTCCATTTGGTGAACCATAAGTTTTTGTGCTGAATCTGTGATTGCCCTTCTCTGTGGAAATATCTTCGTTTCTATCAATTTTTAGGTAACACCTATATGTGATATGATAGGATATGTGTCTTTCGCTTTCTCACTTACTCCAAGTTGCGTGATTACTTCTAGACTCATCTATGGTGCTGCAAATGGCATTGCTTCATTTTTTCGCTAGCTCATATTCCATCTGTACATGTAGCAGTTCTTCTTTGTCCACCCATCTGTCGGTGGACTTTTTGGTGACTTCCGTATCTTGGCTATTGTAATCCTATGCAATGCAGATTTGCCTGCCTGTGTCTTTCCAATTGTGTCTTCTTAGGTTATAGGTCCAGGTGTAGGTCTACTGGATCATATGGTAGCTCTGAGTTAACCTTTTAAAGGCACCTCCATTCTGTTGTCTTTAGTGGCTCTTTCCAGGTTACGTCCCACTTAAAGTTGAGGGTATGCATTTCTCCACAGCACCTTTAGCATTTATTCTTTGTAGTTTTTTGCTGGTGGTTATTCTGACGGGTGTGAGCTGAGACCTCTTTGTGGTTGAATTTGCATGTGTCTCATAATCCGTTGAAATTGAGCTTTAAGGCATGTCCTTTTTATTTTTCCAGCTGTGATTACGGCTTAGTTCTTCAAAGTGTTTTCTTAAAGTATGTGTCCCATTTTGAAATATTTTAACCATTACATTCCTCAAGACATTTTGAGGGCAGGTTTCATTTACAGCACTGCAGTACCTGTTCATATGAAGTGACCATTAGCCCAGGCTTTAAAGCTGCTTTTGCAGGTAACGGCCAGAGGGTGGCAGCCTTTCTACGTTCCCCACGCTGGTACTTGGGAAACAGACCTACCCGCCAGTGGTGTTCTTCGGTTATAAATTAGAGTGGAATGTGCTCGGATAAACCCACAAATGCTGATGTCTCCTTACATTTGTTGGTTTTTTTAAATTTAATTGATATTTTTTACTGGAGTAATATTCCATTGTATACAAGGACCACTTCTTCTTGGTGCATTCCTCTGTTGATGGACATTTTTGTTGCTTCCAAGTGTTGACAATGGTAAAGATTGCTGGCGTACAGGTTTGCCAGCCTGTGACTTTTTGATTCTCATTTTCTCAGGTGATAGGCCCAGCAGATGGTATGCTCGATTCACTGGTAGCTCAATGTCTACCTTTTCAAAGCACCTCCACTGTGTTTTCATTAGAGGCTCTTCCCACGTCCCCCTTAGAGCTGAGGGTACACATTTCTCCACAATCCCTTCAGCCTTTATTGTCTGCAGCATTTTTGCTGATGGACATTCTGCCTGGTGTGAGCTGATAGGTTTTTGTAAATTGGGTTTGCGTGTCTTTAAAAATTCTTAGAATTTATCATTTTTCCAGGCGTTTTTTCTATTCTGGTATAAAAACAAAGTGTGAGTACAATATACCTCTTGAAATTATCTTGTTGAAAGATTGCCCTCTTTTTAATATTCTGGTGGATTTTCGTCCCCAGGATATTTTGTTGAAGGCAGGTGTCATTTACAGGCCTGCAATGTGTGTCAATATTTAGTAACCATTAGCACTGGGTTTAAGCTGCCGTCGTACAAAACGGCCACAAGGCAGGAGCATTTCTCCATTAGCAAATCTGGTTACTAGGGCAGCAGAGCCGTTCTGGAAGTGGTTTTCCTAGCTTGTAAATTTGAATGGAACGTGCCAGGAAAACCCCCCATAAGTTTATGTCTCATTACTTCTAGTTCCTTGTTTTAATTTTTTAAATTGGGGTAATGTTTAGAATGTTGTTTGTCCAAGTTGTACACACTCTGGTTCATCTACACATTATACATATCTGTATATGTCGAGATCTTCTTCCCATGTAAATTATTACAGAGTGTTCCTGAGACCTCCCTTGCTATATGGTGGGTCTTTTGGATATATGTATATAGTATGTATTTGTATACATATGGTAACGCTAATCTTCATTTATCCAATCCCCCCACCATTCCTTTTAGATAAGCATAGTTCTTTTTCAAAGTCTGTGAGTGCCTTTCTCTGTGGAAGTATGTTCATTTGTGTCAGTTATTAGATAACGCCTATAAGTGATATCATAGACTATAGGTCTCTTGCTTTCCGACTTACCTCATGTTTTGTGATTATCTCCAGGCTCATTTGTGGTGCCTCAAAGAGCAGTGTTTCACTCTTTTCCACGGCTAATATTCCATTGTGTACATGGACCCCTTCTTCTTTACCCATTCACCTGTGGATGGACATTTTGGTTGCTTCACTGTCTTGTCTATTGTGAATAAGGCTGCAGTGCAGCTTTTGCAGCCCGGGTCTTCTCGATTCTGGTCTTCTCAGGTGAGAGGCCCAGTGGTGCACCTGCTGGATGGAATGGTACCTCAGTTTTTACTTTCAAACGCAGCTCCTTTCTCTTCTCATCATTGGCTGTTAACCACTATACATCTCACCAGCAGCTAGAGGGTACACAGTTCTCTAAAACCCCTTCAGCATTTATTGTTTGTAGACTTTTTGCTGATGGTCAGTCGACTGGTGTGAGTTGAAACCATTTTGTAGATTAGATTGCATGAGTCTACTACTTCCTGAGGTTGAGCTTTTATCCACTTTCCTTTTTTTTTAAAAGACGGTGAGTAAAATTTACCTCTTCATACTATCTCCTTGAAACATTTGCCTGTTTTGAATTTTTTAATCCATTCCCCACCTCAGCACAATTTTGAGGGCAGGTGTCTTTACAGCCCTGAGTCCTTGTGAATGTTAAGTGACCATTAGCTGTGGGTTAAAAGCCGCTCTTGCGGGAAACGGCCACGAGGCGGCAGCATTTCTCCTTTACCAAATCTGGTCACTAGGGCAACAAAGCCTTAATGGAAGTCGTGTTCTAGATTGTAAATTACAATGGAATGTGCCAGGAAAAAACCTTTCAAAGTTATGTCTCATTACTTCTTGTTCTTATTTTTAATTTAATTTTTAGTTGTTAATCACAGCAAATTTGATTACAATGTTTTGTTTGTTCTAGGTGTGCAAGATGTGGTTCTTTCATACATATACATAGATCTATTCATCTTCGGATCCTTTTCCCATGTAGGTTATGACACAATGTTGAGTGGTCTTCTCTTGGAATTGCGTACGTCTTTGGTGATTATATATTTCACATGTGTTTTTATATGTCTGTTAGCCCCAATATAGTAATGTGTCCCATCCTCACACGTTTCCATTTGGTGAACCATACGTTTTTGTACTGAATCTGTGATTGCCTTTCTCCGTCGATATATCTCAGTTGGTATCAATTCGTAGGTAACACCTGTAACTGATATGGTAGGATATGTGTCTTTCGCTTTGCCACTCACTAAAAGTTGCGTGATTACTTCTAGATTCATCTAGGGTGCTGCAAATGGCATTGTTTCATTTTATCGCTAGCTCATAATCCATCTGTACATGTAGCAGTTCTTCTTTGTCCACCCATCTGTCGGCGGACTTTTTGGTGACTTCCATATCTTGGCTATTGTAATCCTGTGCAATGCAGATTTGCCTGCCTCTTTCTTTCCAATACTGTCTTCTTAGGTTGTAGGTCCAGGAATAAGCCTCTGGATCATATGGTAGCTCAATGTTTACCTTTTAAAGGCACCTCCACTCTGTTCTCATGAGTGGCTCTTTCCAGGTTACATCCCACTTAAAGTTGAGGGTTTGCATTTCTCCACAGCACCTTCAGCATTTATTCTTTGTAGTGTTTTACTGATGGTTATTCTGACTGGTGCGAGCTGATACGTCTTTGTGGTTGAATTTGCATGTGTCTCATAATCCGTTAAAACTGAGCTTTAAGGCAGGTCCTTTTCATTTTTCAGGCTGTGAGTACAGCTTAGCTCTTCAAAGTGTTTTCTTAAAGTATGTGTCCCATTTTAAAATTTTTTGGCCATTACCTCCCTCAAGACATTTTGCGGTGACCATTAGCACAGGCTTAAACCTGCGTTTGCAGGTAACGGCCAGAGGGCGGCAGTCTTTCTACGTTCCCCACGCTGGTACTAGGGAAACAGACCTTCCGGCCAGTGGTGTTCCTCGGTTATAAATAATTAGAGTGGAATGTGCCTGAATAAACCCACAAATGCCGATGTCTCCTTCCTTATGTTTGTCTTTTAAATTTAACTTACATTTTTTATTGGAGTAATATTCCATTGCGTACATGCAACAGTTCTTCTTGGTGCATTCCTCTGTTGATGGACATTTTCATTGCTTCCAAATGTTGGCTATGGTAAATATGGCTGGAGTGCAGGATTGCCAGCCTGTGACGTTTTGATTCTCATTTTCTCAGGAGATAGGCCCAGCAGTGGGTATGACTGATTGACGGGTAGCTCAATGTTTACCTTTTCAAGGCACTTCCATTGTGTTTTCATGAGTGGCTCTTACCACGTCCCCCTTAGAGCCGAGTGTACGCATTCCTCCACAGTCCCTTCAGCATTTATTTTTTGAAGCATTTGTGCTGATGGCCATTCTGACTGCTGTGAGCTGATAGGTTTTTGTAATTTGGGTTTGCATGTCTTTAAAAATTCCTAAAATACATCATTTTCCCACACATTTTTCCTTTCTCTTAAAAGAAAAAGCTGTGAGTACAATATAGCTCTTGAAATTGTCTTCTTGGAAGGTTGCCCTCTTTTGAAATTTTTGCTCCATTTTTGATCCCAGGATTTATTTGGAGGGCAGGTGTCATTTACAGAATTGCAAGTTGGTGAATATTTAGTGACCTTTAGCAGTGGGTTTAAAGCTGCTGTTGTGGGAAATGGCCACAAGGAGGCAGCGTTTCTCCATTCCCAAATCTGGGTACTAGGGCAGCAGAGCCTTTCTGGAAGTCGTGTTCCTAGGTTGTCAATTAGAATGGAATGTGCCAGGAGAAACCCCCATAAGTTTAGGTCTCATTACTTCTTGCTTTTGTTAATTTTTTTAATCGGGGTAAAGACTAGAATATTGTTTGTCCTCGGGGTACAAAATCTGGTTCATTTGTACATTATATATGTCTACTCTACAGATCCTCTTCCCATGTAAAATATTACAGAGTGTTCTGTAGACCTCTCTTGCTATATGGTCGGTCTTTCTGAAATGTGTATATAATATGTAGTTGGATATGTATAGTAACACTAATCTCATTTATCCATTCCCCCCACCTTTCCTTTTAGATGAGCATAGTTGGTTTTCTAAGTCTGTGAGTGTCTTTCTCTGTAGAAATATGTTCATTTGTGTCAGTTATTAGATAACGCCTATAAGGGATATCATAGGATATAGGTCTTTTGCTTTCCGACTTACCTCACGTTTTGTGATTATCTCCAGGCTCATCTCTGGTGCCTCAAAGCGCAGTGTTTCATTGTTTTCCATGGCTAATGTTCCACTGCGTACATGGACCCCTTCTTCTTTATCCATTCACCTGTTGATGGACATTTCGGTTGCTTCCCATCTTGGCTATTTTGAATAAGGCTGCAGTGCAGCTTTTGCAGCCTGTGTCTTTTCGATTCGGGTCTTCTCAGGTGAGAGGCCCAGTGGTGTGCCTGCTGGATTGAATGGTACCTCAGTTTTTACTTTTAAACGCAGTTCCTTTCTGTTCTCATTATTGGCTGTTAACCACTTTACATCTCACCAGCACCTAGAGGTTACACAGTTCTCTACAACCCCATCAGCATTTATTGTTTGTAGACTTTTTGCTGACGGTCAGTCAACAGGTGTGAGTTGAAACCTTTTGGTTGATTAGATTGCATGAGTCTAATAATTTCTGAGGTTGAGCTTTTATCCATTTTCCTGTTTTTTTTTTAAAGAGAGTGAGGAATACTTACTTCTTCATACTATCTTCTTGAAACATTTGCCTGGTTTGAATTCTTTTGTCCATTCCCTACCTGAGCACAATTTTTGACGGCAGATGTCCTTTACAGCCCTGAGTCCTGGTGAATTTTAAGTGACCATTAGCTGTGGGTTTAAAGCTGCTCTTGCGGGAAACGGCCACAAGGCGGCAGCGTTTCTCCTTTACCAAATCTGATTACTAGGGCAACAGAGCCTTACTGGAAGTGGTGTGCTTGGTTGTAAATTAGAATGGAATGTGCCAGGAAAAAGCCCTTTAAGTTTATGTGTCATTACTTCCTCGTATTTTTAACATAATTTTTATTCTTTATCACAGCAAATTCGATTACAAGGGTTTGTTTGTTCTAGGTGTGCAAGATGTGGTTCTTTCACACATATACGTATATCTATTCTTCTTCGGAATCTTTTCCCATGTAGGATATGACACAATGTTGAGTAGTCTTCTCTTGGTATTCTGTAGGTCTTTGGTGATTATATATTTCACGTGTGTTTGTATACCCCTGTTAACCTCAGTATGGTGATGTATCCAATCCACACACCTCTCCATTTGGTGAACCATAAGTTTCTGTGCTGAATCTGTGATTGCCCTTCTCTGTGGAAATATCTTCGTTTCTATCAATTTTTAGGTAACACCTATATGTGATATGATAGGATATGTGTCTTTCGCTTTCTCACTTACTCCAAGTTGCGTGATTACTTCTAGACTCATCTATGGTGCTGCAAATGGCATTGCTTCATTTTTTCGCTAGCTCATATTCCATCTGTACATGTAGCAGTTCTTCTTTGTCCACCCATCTGTCGGTGGACTTTTTGGTGACTTCCGTATCTTGGCTATTGTAATCCTATGCAATGCAGATTTGCCTGCCTGTGTCTTTCCAATTGTGTCTTCTTAGGTTATAGGTCCAGGTGTAGGTCTACTGGATCATATGGTAGCTCTGAGTTAACCTTTTAAAGGCACCTCCATTCTGTTGTCTTTAGTGGCTCTTTCCAGGTTACGTCCCACTTAAAGTTGAGGGTATGCATTTCTCCACAGCACCTTTAGCATTTATTCTTTGTAGTTTTTTGCTGGTGGTTATTCTGACGGGTGTGAGCTGAGACCTCTTTGTGGTTGAATTTGCATGTGTCTCATAATCCGTTGAAATTGAGCTTTAAGGCATGTCCTTTTTATTTTTCCAGCTGTGATTACGGCTTAGTTCTTCAAAGTGTTTTCTTAAAGTATGTGTCCCATTTTGAAATATTTTAACCATTACATTCCTCAAGACATTTTGAGGGCAGGTTTCATTTACAGCACTGCAGTACCTGTTCATATGAAGTGACCATTAGCCCAGGCTTTAAAGCTGCTTTTGCAGGTAACGGCCAGAGGGTGGCAGCCTTTCTACGTTCCCCACGCTGGTACTTGGGAAACAGACCTACCCGCCAGTGGTGTTCTTCGGTTATAAATTAGAGTGGAATGTGCTCGGATAAACCCACAAATGCTGATGTCTCCTTACATTTGTTGGTTTTTTTAAATTTAATTGATATTTTTTACTGGAGTAATATTCCATTGTATACAAGGACCACTTCTTCTTGGTGCATTCCTCTGTTGATGGACATTTTTGTTGCTTCCAAGTGTTGACAATGGTAAAGATTGCTGGCGTACAGGTTTGCCAGCCTGTGACTTTTTGATTCTCATTTTCTCAGGTGATAGGCCCAGCAGATGGTATGCTCGATTCACTGGTAGCTCAATGTCTACCTTTTCAAAGCACCTCCACTGTGTTTTCATTAGAGGCTCTTCCCACGTCCCCCTTAGAGCTGAGGGTACACATTTCTCCACAATCCCTTCAGCATTTATTGTCTGCAGCATTTTTGCTGATGGACATTCTGCCTGGTGTGAGCTGATAGGTTTTTGTAAATTGGGTTTGCGTGTCTTTAAAAATTCTTAGAATTTATCATTTTTCCAGGCGTTTTTTCTATTCTGGTATAAAAACAAAGTGTGAGTACAATATACCTCTTGAAATTATCTTGTTGAAAGATTGCCCTCTTTTTAATATTCTGGTGGATTTTCGTCCCCAGGATATTTTGTTGAAGGCAGGTGTCATTTACAGGCCTGCAATGTGTGTCAATATTTAGTAACCATTAGCACTGGGTTTAAGCTGCCGTCGTACAAAACGGCCACAAGGCAGGAGCATTTCTCCATTAGCAAATCTGGTTACTAGGGCAGCAGAGCCGTTCTGGAAGTGGTTTTCCTAGCTTGTAAATTTGAATGGAACGTGCCAGGAAAACCCCCCATAAGTTTATGTCTCATTACTTCTAGTTCCTTGTTTTAATTTTTTAAATTGGGGTAATGTTTAGAATGTTGTTTGTCCAAGTTGTACACACTCTGGTTCATCTACACATTATACATATCTGTATATGTCGAGATCTTCTTCCCATGTAAATTATTACAGAGTGTTCCTGAGACCTCCCTTGCTATATGGTGGGTCTTTTGGATATATGTATATAGTATGTATTTGTATACATATGGTAACGCTAATCTTCATTTATCCAATCCCCCCACCATTCCTTTTAGATAAGCATAGTTCTTTTTCAAAGTCTGTGAGTGCCTTTCTCTGTGGAAGTATGTTCATTTGTGTCAGTTATTAGATAACGCCTATAAGTGATATCATAGACTATAGGTCTCTTGCTTTCCGACTTACCTCATGTTTTGTGATTATCTCCAGGCTCATTTGTGGTGCCTCAAAGAGCAGTGTTTCACTCTTTTCCACGGCTAATATTCCATTGTGTACATGGACCCCTTCTTCTTTACCCATTCACCTGTGGATGGACATTTTGGTTGCTTCACTGTCTTGTCTATTGTGAATAAGGCTGCAGTGCAGCTTTTGCAGCCCGGGTCTTCTCGATTCTGGTCTTCTCAGGTGAGAGGCCCAGTGGTGCACCTGCTGGATGGAATGGTACCTCAGTTTTTACTTTCAAACGCAGCTCCTTTCTCTTCTCATCATTGGCTGTTAACCACTATACATCTCACCAGCAGCTAGAGGGTACACAGTTCTCTAAAACCCCTTCAGCATTTATTGTTTGTAGACTTTTTGCTGATGGTCAGTCGACTGGTGTGAGTTGAAACCATTTTGTAGATTAGATTGCATGAGTCTACTACTTCCTGAGGTTGAGCTTTTATCCACTTTCCTTTTTTTTTAAAAGACGGTGAGTAAAATTTACCTCTTCATACTATCTCCTTGAAACATTTGCCTGTTTTGAATTTTTTAATCCATTCCCCACCTCAGCACAATTTTGAGGGCAGGTGTCTTTACAGCCCTGAGTCCTTGTGAATGTTAAGTGACCATTAGCTGTGGGTTAAAAGCCGCTCTTGCGGGAAACGGCCACGAGGCGGCAGCATTTCTCCTTTACCAAATCTGGTCACTAGGGCAACAAAGCCTTAATGGAAGTCGTGTTCTAGATTGTAAATTACAATGGAATGTGCCAGGAAAAAACCTTTCAAAGTTATGTCTCATTACTTCTTGTTCTTATTTTTAATTTAATTTTTAGTTGTTAATCACAGCAAATTTGATTACAATGTTTTGTTTGTTCTAGGTGTGCAAGATGTGGTTCTTTCATACATATACATAGATCTATTCATCTTCGGATCCTTTTCCCATGCAGGTTGTGACACAATGTTGAGTGGTCTTCTCTTGGAATTGCGTACGTCTTTGGTGATTATATATTTCACATGTGTTTTTATATGTCTGTTAGCCCCAATATAGTAATGTGTCCCATCCTCACACCTTTCCATTTGGTGAACCATACGTTTTTGTACTGAATCTGTGATTGCCTTTCTCCGTGGATATATCTCGGTTGGTATCAATTCGTAGGTAACACCTGTAACTGATATGGTAGGATATGTGTCTTTCGCTTTGCCACTCACTAAAAGTTGCGTGATTACTTCTAGACTCATCTAGGGTGCTGCAAATGGCATTGTTTCATTTTATCGTTAGCTCATAATCCATCTGTACATGTAGCAGTTCTTCTTTGTCCACCCATCTGTCGGCGGACTTTTTGGTGACTTCCATATCTTGGCTATTGTAATCCTGTGCAATGCAGATTTGCCTGCCTCTTTCTTTCCAATACTGTCTTCTTAGGTTATAGGTCCAGGAATAAGCCTCTGGATCATATGGTAGCTCAATGTTTACCTTTTAAAGGCACCTCCACTCTGTTCTCATGAGTGGCTCTTTCCAGGTTACATCCCACTTAAAGTTGAGGGTTTGCATTTCTCCACAGCACCTTCAGCATTTATTCTTTGTAGTTTTTTACTGATGGTTATTCTGACTGGTGCGAGCTGATACGTCTTTGTGGTTGAATTTGCATGTGTCTCATAATCCGTTAAAACTGAGCTTTAAGGCAGGTCCTTTTCATTTTTCAGGCTGTGAGTACAGCTTAGCTCTTCAAAGTGTTTTCTTAAAGTATGTGTCCCATTTTAAAATTTTTTGGCCATTACCTCCCTCAAGACATTTTGCGGTGACCATTAGCACAGGCTTAAACCTGCGTTTGCAGGTAACGGCCAGAGGGTGGCAGTCTTTCTACGTTCCCCACGCTGGTACTAGGGAAACAGACCTTCCGGCCAGTGGTGTTCCTCGGTTATAAATAATTAGAGTGGAATGTGCCTGAATAAACCCACAAATGCCGATGTCTCCTTCCTTATGTTTGTCTTTTAAATTTAACTTACATTTTTTATTGGAGTAATATTCCATTGCGTACATGCAACAGTTCTTCTTGGTGCATTCCTCTGTTGATGGACATTTTCATTGCTTCCAAATGTTGGCTATGGTAAATATGGCTGGAGTGCAGGATTGCCAGCCTGTGACGTTTTGATTCTCATTTTCTCAGGAGATAGGCCCAGCAGTGGGTATGACTGATTGACGGGTAGCTCAATGTTTACCTTTTCAAGGCACTTCCATTGTGTTTTCATGAGTGGCTCTTACCACGTCCCCCTTAGAGCCGAGTGTACGCATTCCTCCACAGTCCCTTCAGCATTTATTTTTTGAAGCATTTGTGCTGATGGCCATTCTGACTGCTGTGAGCTGATAGGTTTTTGTAATTTGGGTTTGCATGTCTTTAAAAATTCCTAAAATACATCATTTTCCCACACATTTTTCCTTTCTCTTAAAAGAAAAAGCTGTGAGTACAATATAGCTCTTGAAATTGTCTTCCTGGAAGGTTGCCCTCTTTTGAAATTTTTGCTCCATTTTTGATCCCAGGATTTATTTGGAGGGCAGGTGTCATTTACAGAATTGCAAGTTGGTGAATATTTAGTGACCTTTAGCAGTGGATTTAAAGCTGCTGTTGTGGGAAATGGCCACAAGGAGGCAGCGTTTCTCCATTCCCAAATCTGGGTACTAGGGCAGCAGAGCCTTTCTGGAAGTCGTGTTCCTAGGTTGTCAATTAGAATGGAATGTGCCAGGAGAAACCCCCATAAGTTTAGGTCTCATTACTTCTTGCTTTTTTTAATTTTTTTAATCGGGGTAAAGACTAGAATATTGTTTGTCCTCGGGGTACACAATCTGGTTCATTTGTACATTATATATGTCTACTCTACAGATCCTCTTCCCATGTAAAATATTACAGAGTGTTCTGTAGACCTCTCTTGCTATATGGTCGGTCTTTCTGAAATGTGTATATAATATGTAGTTGGATATGTATAGTAACACTAATCTCATTTATCCATTCCCCCCACCTTTCCTTTTAGATGAGCATAGTTGGTTTTCTAAGTCTGTGAGTGTCTTTCTCTGTGGAAATATGTTCATTTGTGTCAGTTATTAGATAACGCCTATAAGGGATATCATAGGATATAGGTCTTTTGCTTTCCGACTTACCTCATGTTTTGTGATTATCTCCAGGCTCATCTCTGGTGCCTCAAAGCGTAGTGTTTCATTGTTTTCCATGGCTAATGTTCCACTGCGTACATGGACCCCTTCTTCTTTATCCATTCACCTGTTGATGGACATTTCGGTTGCTTCCCATCTTGGCTATTTTGAATAAGGCTGCAGTGCAGCTTTTGCAGCCTGTGTCTTTTCGATTCGGGTCTTCTCAGGTGAGAGGCCCAGTGGTGTGCCTGCTGGATTGAATGGTACCTCAGTTTTTACTTTTAAACGCAGTTCCTTTCTGTTCTCATTATTGGCTGTTAACCACTTTACATCTCACCAGCACCTAGAGGTTACACAGTTCTCGACAACCCCATCAGCATTTATTGTTTGTAGACTTTTTGCTGACGGTCAGTCAACAGGTGTGAGTTGAAACCTTTTGGTTGATTAGATTGCATGAGTCTAATAATTTCTGAGGTTGACCTTTTATCCATTTTCCTGTTTTTTTTTTTTTTTAAAGAGAGTGAGGAATACTTACTTCTTCATACTATCTTCTTGAAACATTTGCCTGGTTTGAATTCTTTTGTCCATTCCCTACCTGAGCACAATTTTTGACGGCAGATGTCCTTTACAGCCCTGAGTCCTGGTGAATTTTAAGTGACCATTAGCTGTGGGTTTAAAGCTGCTCTTGCGGGAAACGGCCACAAGGCGGCAGCGTTTCTCCTTTACCAAATCTGATTACTAGGGCAACAGAGCCTTACTGGAAGTGGTGTGCTTGGTTGTAAATTAGAATGGAATGTGCCAGGAAAAAGCCCTTTAAGTTTATGTGTCATTACTTCCTCGTATTTTTAACATAATTTTTATTCTTTATCACAGCAAATTCGATTACAAGGGTTTGTTTGTTCTAGGTGTGCAAGATGTGGTTCTTTCACACATATACGTATATCTATTCTTCTTCGGAATCTTTTCCCATGTAGGATATGACACAATGTTGAGTAGTCTTCTCTTGGTATTCTGTAGGTCTTTGGTGATTATATATTTCACGTGTGTTTGTATACCCCTGTTAACCTCAGTATGGTGATGTATCCAATCCACACACCTCTCCATTTGGTGAACCATAAGTTTTTGTGCTGAATCTGTGATTGCCCTTCTCTGTGGAAATATCTTCGTTTCTATCAATTTTTAGGTAACACCTATATGTGATATGATAGGATATGTGTCTTTCGCTTTCTCACTTACTCCAAGTTGCGTGATTACTTCTAGACTCATCTATGGTGCTGCAAATGGCATTGCTTCATTTTTTCGCTAGCTCATATTCCATCTGTACATGTAGCAGTTCTTCTTTGTCCACCCATCTGTCGGTGGACTTTTTGGTGACTTCCGTATCTTGGCTATTGTAATCCTATGCAATGCAGATTTGCCTGCCTGTGTCTTTCCAATTGTGTCTTCTTAGGTTATAGGTCCAGGTGTAGGTCTACTGGATCATATGGTAGCTCTGAGTTAACCTTTTAAAGGCACCTCCATTCTGTTGTCTTTAGTGGCTCTTTCCAGGTTACGTCCCACTTAAAGTTGAGGGTATGCATTTCTCCACAGCACCTTTAGCATTTATTCTTTGTAGTTTTTTGCTGATGGTTATTCTGACGGGTGTGAGCTGAGACCTCTTTGTGGTTGAATTTGCATGTGTCTCATAATCCGTTGAAATTGAGCTTTAAGGCATGTCCTTTTTATTTTTCCAGCTGTGATTACGGCTTAGTTCTTCAAAGTGTTTTCTTAAAGTATGTGTCCCATTTTGAAATATTTTAACCATTACATTCCTCAAGACATTTTGAGGGCAGGTTTCATTTACAGCACTGCAGTACCTGTTCATATGAAGTGACCATTAGCCCAGGCTTTAAAGCTGCTTTTGCAGGTAACGGCCAGAGGGTGGCAGCCTTTCTACGTTCCCCACGCTGGTACTTGGGAAACAGACCTACCCGCCAGTGGTGTTCTTCGGTTATAAATTAGAGTGGAATGTGCTCGGATAAACCCACAAATGCTGATGTCTCCTTACATTTGTTGGTTTTTTAAATTTAATTGATATTTTTTACTGGAGTAATATTCCATTGTATACAAGGACCACTTCTTCTTGGTGCATTCCTCTGTTGATGGACATTTTTGTTGCTTCCAAGTGTTGACAATGGTAAAGATTGCTGGCGTACAGGTTTGCCAGCCTGTGACTTTTTGATTCTCATTTTCTCAGGTGATAGGCCCAGCAGATGGTATGCTCGATTCACTGGTAGCTCAATGTCTACCTTTTCAAAGCACCTCCACTGTGTTTTCATTAGAGGCTCTTCCCACGTCCCCCTTAGAGCTGAGGGTACACATTTCTCCACAATCCCTTCAGCATTTATTGTCTGCAGCATTTTTGCTGATGGACATTCTGCCTGGTGTGAGCTGATAGGTTTTTGTAAATTGGGTTTGCGTGTCTTTAAAAATTCTTAGAATTTATCATTTTTCCAGGCGTTTTTTCTATTCTGGTATAAAAACAAAGTGTGAGTACAATATACCTCTTGAAATTATCTTGTTGAAAGATTGCCCTCTTTTTAATATTCTGGTGGATTTTCGTCCCCAGGATATTTTGTTGAAGGCAGGTGTCATTTACAGGCCTGCAATGTGTGTCAATATTTAGTAACCATTAGCACTGGGTTTAAGCTGCCGTCGTACAAAACGGCCACAAGGCAGGAGCATTTCTCCATTAGCAAATCTGGTTACTAGGGCAGCAGAGCCGTTCTGGAAGTGGTTTTCCTAGCTTGTAAATTTGAATGGAACGTGCCAGGAAAACCCCCCATAAGTTTATGTCTCATTACTTCTAGTTCCTTGTTTTAATTTTTTAAATTGGGGTAATGTTTAGAATGTTGTTTGTCCAAGTTGTACACACTCTGGTTCATCTACACATTATACATATCTGTATATGTCGAGATCTTCTTCCCATGTAAATTATTACAGAGTGTTCCTTAGACCTCCCTTGCTATATGGTGGGTCTTTTGGATATATGTATATAGTATGTATTTGTATACATATGGTAACGCTAATCTTCATTTATCCAATCCCCCCACCATTCCTTTTAGATAAGCATAGTTCTTTTTCAAAGTCTGTGAGTGCCTTTCTCTGTGGAAGTATGTTCATTTGTGTCAGTTATTAGATAACGCCTATAAGTGATATCATAGACTATAGGTCTCTTGCTTTCCGACTTACCTCATGTTTTGTGATTATCTCCAGGCTCATTTGTGGTGCCTCAAAGAGCAGTGTTTCACTCTTTTCCACGGCTAATATTCCATTGTGTACATGGACCCCTTCTTCTTTACCCATTCACCTGTGGATGGACATTTTGGTTGCTTCACTGTCTTGTCTATTGTGAATAAGGCTGCAGTGCAGCTTTTGCAGCCCGGGTCTTCTCGATTCTGGTCTTTTCAGGTGAGAGGCCCAGTGGTGCACCTGCTGGATGGAATGGTACCTCAGTTTTTACTTTCAAACGCAGCTCCTTTCTCTTCTCATCATTGGCTGTTAACCACTATACATCTCACCAGCAGCTAGAGGGTACACAGTTCTCTAAAACCCCTTCAGCATTTATTGTTTGTAGATTTTTGCTGATGGTCAGTCGACTGGTGTGAGTTGAAACCATTTTGTAGATTAGATTGCATGAGTCTACTACTTCCTGAGGTTGAGCTTTTATCCACTTTCCTTTTTTTTTTAAAGACGGTGAGTAAAATTTACCTCTTCATACTATCTCCTTGAAACATTTGCCTGTTTTGAATTTTTTAATCCATTCCCCACCTCAGCACAATTTTGAGGGCAGGTGTCTTTACAGCCCTGAGTCCTTGTGAATGTTAAGTGACCATTAGCTGTGGGTTAAAAGCCGCTCTTGCGGGAAACGGCCACGAGGCGGCAGCATTTCTCCTTTACCAAATCTGGTCACTAGGGCAACAAAGCCTTAATGGAAGTCGTGTTCTAGATTGTAAATTACAATGGAATGTGCCAGGAAAAAACCTTTCAAAGTTATGTCTCATTACTTCTTGTTCTTATTTTTAATTTAATTTTTAGTTGTTAATCACAGCAAATTTGATTACAATGTTTTGTTTGTTCTAGGTGTGCAAGATGTGGTTCTTTCATACATATACATAGATCTATTCATCTTCGGATCCTTTTCCCATGTATGTTATGACACAATGTTGAGTGGTCTTCTCTTGGAATTGCATACGTCTTTGGTGATTATATATTTCACATGTGTTTTTATATGTCTGTTAGCCCCAATATAGTAATGTGTCCCATCCTCACAAGTTTTCATTTGGTGAACCATACGTTTTTGTACTGAATCTGTGATTGCCTTTCTCCGTGGATATATCTCAGTTGGTATCAATTCGTAGGTAACACCTGTAACTGATATGGTAGGATATGTGTCTTTCGCTTTGCCACTCACTAAAAGTTGCGTGATTACTTCTAGATTCATCTAGGGTGCTGCAAATGGCATTGTTTCATTTTATCGCTAGCTCATAATCCATCTGTGCATGTAGCAGTTCTTCTTTGTCCACCGATCTGTCGGCGGACTTTTTGGTGACTTCCATATCTTGGCTATTGTAATCCTGTGCAATGCAGATTTGCCTGCCTCTTTCTTTCCAATACTGTCTTCTTAGGTTATAGGTCCAGGAATAAGCCTCTGGATCATATGGTAGCTCAATGTTTACCTTTTAAAGGCACCTCCACTCTGTTCTCATGAGTGGCTCTTTCCAGGTTACATCCCACTTAAAGTTGAGGGTTTGCATTTCTCCACAGCACCTTCAGCATTTATTCTTTGTAGTTTTTTACTGATGGTTATTCTGACTGGTGCGAGCTGATACGTCTTTGTGGTTGAATTTGCATGTGTCTCATAATCCGTTAAAACTGAGCTTTAAGGCAGGTCCTTTTCATTTTTCAGGCTGTGAGTACAGCTTAGCTCTTCAAAGTGTTTTCTTAAAGTATGTGTCCCATTTTAAAATTTTTTGGCCATTACCTCCCTCAAGACATTTTGCGGTGACCATTAGCACAGGCTTAAACCTGCGTTTGCAGGTAACGGCCAGAGGGTGGCAGTCTTTCTACGTTCCCCACGCTGGTACTAGGGAAACAGACCTTCCGGCCAGTGGTGTTCCTCGGTTATAAATAATTAGAGTGGAATGTGCCTGAATAAACCCACAAATGCCGATGTCTCCTTCCTTATGTTTGTCTTTTAAATTTAACTTACATTTTTTATTGGAGTAATATTCCATTGCGTACATGCAACAGTTCTTCTTGGTGCATTCCTCTGTTGATGGACATTTTCATTGCTTCCAAATGTTGGCTATGGTAAATATGGCTGGAGTGCAGGATTGCCAGCCTGTGACGTTTTGATTCTCATTTTCTCAGGAGATAGGCCCAGCAGTGGGTATGACTGATTGACGGGTAGCTCAATGTTTACCTTTTCAAGGCACTTCCATTGTGTTTTCATGAGTGGCTCTTACCACGTCCCCCTTAGAGCCGAGTGTACGCATTCCTCCACAGTCCCTTCAGCATTTATTTTTTGAAGCATTTGTGCTGATGGCCATTCTGACTGCTGTGAGCTGATAGGTTTTTGTAATTTGGGTTTGCATGTCTTTAAAAATTCCTAAAATACATCATTTTCCCACACATTTTTCCTTTCTCTTAAAAGAAAAAGCTGTGAGTACAATATAGCTCTTGAAATTGTCTTCCTGGAAGGTTGCCCTCTTTTGAAATTTTTGCTCCATTTTTGATCCCAGGATTTATTTGGAGGGCAGGTGTCATTTACAGAATTGCAAGTTGGTGAATATTTAGTGACCTTTAGCAGTGGATTTAAAGCTGCTGTTGTGGGAAATGGCCACAAGGAGGCAGCGTTTCTCCATTCCCAAATCTGGGTACTAGGGCAGCAGAGCCTTTCTGGAAGTCGTGTTCCTAGGTTGTCAATTAGAATGGAATGTGCCAGGAGAAACCCCCATAAGTTTAGGTCTCATTACTTCTTGCTTTTTTTAATTTTTTTAATCGGGGTAAAGACTAGAATATTGTTTGTCCTCGGGGTACACAATCTGGTTCATTTGTACATTATATATGTCTACTCTACAGATCCTCTTCCCATGTAAAATATTACAGAGTGTTCTGTAGACCTCTCTTGCTATATGGTCGGTCTTTCTGAAATGTGTATATAATATGTAGTTGGATATGTATAGTAACACTAATCTCATTTATCCATTCCCCCCACCTTTCCTTTTAGATGAGCATAGTTGGTTTTCTAAGTCTGTGAGTGTCTTTCTCTGTGGAAATATGTTCATTTGTGTCAGTTATTAGATAACGCCTATAAGGGATATCATAGGATATAGGTCTTTTGCTTTCCGACTTACCTCATGTTTTGTGATTATCTCCAGGCTCATCTCTGGTGCCTCAAAGCGTAGTGTTTCATTGTTTTCCATGGCTAATGTTCCACTGCGTACATGGACCCCTTCTTCTTTATCCATTCACCTGTTGATGGACATTTCGGTTGCTTCCCATCTTGGCTATTTTGAATAAGGCTGCAGTGCAGCTTTTGCAGCCTGTGTCTTTTCGATTCGGGTCTTCTCAGGTGAGAGGCCCAGTGGTGTGCCTGCTGGATTGAATGGTACCTCAGTTTTTACTTTTAAACGCAGTTCCTTTCTGTTCTCATTATTGGCTGTTAACCACTTTACATCTCACCAGCACCTAGAGGTTACACAGTTCTCGACAACCCCATCAGCATTTATTGTTTGTAGACTTTTTGCTGACGGTCAGTCAACAGGTGTGAGTTGAAACCTTTTGGTTGATTAGATTGCATGAGTCTAATAATTTCTGAGGTTGACCTTTTATCCATTTTCCTGTTTTTTTTTTTTTTTTAAAGAGAGTGAGGAATACTTACTTCTTCATACTATCTTCTTGAAACATTTGCCTGGTTTGAATTCTTTTGTCCATTCCCTACCTGAGCACAATTTTTGACGGCAGATGTCCTTTACAGCCCTGAGTCCTGGTGAATTTTAAGTGACCATTAGCTGTGGGTTTAAAGCTGCTCTTGCGGGAAACGGCCACAAGGCGGCAGCGTTTCTCCTTTACCAAATCTGATTACTAGGGCAACAGAGCCTTACTGGAAGTGGTGTGCTTGGTTGTAAATTAGAATGGAATGTGCCAGGAAAAAGCCCTTTAAGTTTATGTGTCATTACTTCCTCGTATTTTTAACATAATTTTTATTCTTTATCACAGCAAATTCGATTACAAGGGTTTGTTTGTTCTAGGTGTGCAAGATGTGGTTCTTTCACACATATACGTATATCTATTCTTCTTCGGAATCTTTTCCCATGTAGGATATGACACAATGTTGAGTAGTCTTCTCTTGGTATTCTGTAGGTCTTTGGTGATTATATATTTCACGTGTGTTTGTATACCCCTGTTAACCTCAGTATGGTGATGTATCCAATCCACACACCTCTCCATTTGGTGAACCATAAGTTTTTGTGCTGAATCTGTGATTGCCCTTCTCTGTGGAAATATCTTCGTTTCTATCAATTTTTAGGTAACACCTATATGTGATATGATAGGATATGTGTCTTTCGCTTTCTCACTTACTCCAAGTTGCGTGATTACTTCTAGACTCATCTATGGTGCTGCAAATGGCATTGCTTCATTTTTTCGCTAGCTCATATTCCATCTGTACATGTAGCAGTTCTTCTTTGTCCACCCATCTGTCGGTGGACTTTTTGGTGACTTCCGTATCTTGGCTATTGTAATCCTATGCAATGCAGATTTGCCTGCCTGTGTCTTTCCAATTGTGTCTTCTTAGGTTATAGGTCCAGGTGTAGGTCTACTGGATCATATGGTAGCTCTGAGTTAACCTTTTAAAGGCACCTCCATTCTGTTGTCTTTAGTGGCTCTTTCCAGGTTACGTCCCACTTAAAGTTGAGGGTATGCATTTCTCCACAGCACCTTTAGCATTTATTCTTTGTAGTTTTTTGCTGATGGTTATTCTGACGGGTGTGAGCTGAGACCTCTTTGTGGTTGAATTTGCATGTGTCTCATAATCCGTTGAAATTGAGCTTTAAGGCATGTCCTTTTTATTTTTCCAGCTGTGATTACGGCTTAGTTCTTCAAAGTGTTTTCTTAAAGTATGTGTCCCATTTTGAAATATTTTAACCATTACATTCCTCAAGACATTTTGAGGGCAGGTTTCATTTACAGCACTGCAGTACCTGTTCATATGAAGTGACCATTAGCCCAGGCTTTAAAGCTGCTTTTGCAGGTAACGGCCAGAGGGTGGCAGCCTTTCTACGTTCCCCACGCTGGTACTTGGGAAACAGACCTACCCGCCAGTGGTGTTCTTCGGTTATAAATTAGAGTGGAATGTGCTCGGATAAACCCACAAATGCTGATGTCTCCTTACATTTGTTGGTTTTTTAAATTTAATTGATATTTTTTACTGGAGTAATATTCCATTGTATACAAGGACCACTTCTTCTTGGTGCATTCCTCTGTTGATGGACATTTTTGTTGCTTCCAAGTGTTGACAATGGTAAAGATTGCTGGCGTACAGGTTTGCCAGCCTGTGACTTTTTGATTCTCATTTTCTCAGGTGATAGGCCCAGCAGATGGTATGCTCGATTCACTGGTAGCTCAATGTCTACCTTTTCAAAGCACCTCCACTGTGTTTTCATTAGAGGCTCTTCCCACGTCCCCCTTAGAGCTGAGGGTACACATTTCTCCACAATCCCTTCAGCATTTATTGTCTGCAGCATTTTTGCTGATGGACATTCTGCCTGGTGTGAGCTGATAGGTTTTTGTAAATTGGGTTTGCGTGTCTTTAAAAATTCTTAGAATTTATCATTTTTCCAGGCGTTTTTTCTATTCTGGTATAAAAACAAAGTGTGAGTACAATATACCTCTTGAAATTATCTTGTTGAAAGATTGCCCTCTTTTTAATATTCTGGTGGATTTTCGTCCCCAGGATATTTTGTTGAAGGCAGGTGTCATTTACAGGCCTGCAATGTGTGTCAATATTTAGTAACCATTAGCACTGGGTTTAAGCTGCCGTCGTACAAAACGGCCACAAGGCAGGAGCATTTCTCCATTAGCAAATCTGGTTACTAGGGCAGCAGAGCCGTTCTGGAAGTGGTTTTCCTAGCTTGTAAATTTGAATGGAACGTGCCAGGAAAACCCCCCATAAGTTTATGTCTCATTACTTCTAGTTCCTTGTTTTAATTTTTTAATTTGGGGTAATGTTTAGAATGTTGTTTGTCCAAGTTGTACACACTCTGGTTCATCTACACATTATACATATCTGTATATGTCGAGATCTTCTTCCCATGTAAATTATTACAGAGTGTTCCTTAGACCTCCCTTGCTATATGGTGGGTCTTTTGGATATATGTATATAGTATGTATTTGTATACATATGGTAACGCTAATCTTCATTTATCCAATCCCCCCACCATTCCTTTTAGATAAGCATAGTTCTTTTTCAAAGTCTGTGAGTGCCTTTCTCTGTGGAAGTATGTTCATTTGTGTCAGTTATTAGATAACGTCTATAAGTGATATCATAGACTATAGGTCTCTTGCTTTCCGACTTACCTCATGTTTTGTGATTATCTCCAGGCTCATTTGTGGTGCCTCAAAGAGCAGTGTTTCACTCTTTTCCACGGCTAATATTCCATTGTGTACATGGACCCCTTCTTCTTTACCCATTCACCTGTGGATGGACATTTTGGTTGCTTCACTGTCTTGTCTATTGTGAATAAGGCTGCAGTGCAGCTTTTGCAGCCCGGGTCTTCTCGATTCTGGTCTTTTCAGGTGAGAGGCCCAGTGGTGCACCTGCTGGATGGAATGGTACCTCAGTTTTTACTTTCAAACGCAGCTCCTTTCTCTTCTCATCATTGGCTGTTAACCACTATACATCTCACCAGCAGCTAGAGGGTACACAGTTCTCTAAAACCCCTTCAGCATTTATTGTTTGTAGATTTTTGCTGATGGTCAGTCGACTGGTGTGAGTTGAAACCATTTTGTAGATTAGATTGCATGAGTCTACTACTTCCTGAGGTTGAGCTTTTATCCACTTTCCTTTTTTTTTTAAAGACGGTGAGTAAAATTTACCTCTTCATACTATCTCCTTGAAACATTTGCCTGTTTTGAATTTTTTAATCCATTCCCCACCTCAGCACAATTTTGAGGGCAGGTGTCTTTACAGCCCTGAGTCCTTGTGAATGTTAAGTGACCATTAGCTGTGGGTTAAAAGCCGCTCTTGCGGGAAACGGCCACGAGGCGGCAGCATTTCTCCTTTACCAAATCTGGTCACTAGGGCAACAAAGCCTTAATGGAAGTCGTGTTCTAGATTGTAAATTACAATGGAATGTGCCAGGAAAAAACCTTTCAAAGTTATGTCTCATTACTTCTTGTTCTTATTTTTAATTTAATTTTTAGTTGTTAATCACAGCAAATTTGATTACAATGTTTTGTTTGTTCTAGGTGTGCAAGATGTGGTTCTTTCATACATATACATAGATCTATTCATCTTCGGATCCTTTTCCCATGTATGTTATGACACAATGTTGAGTGGTCTTCTCTTGGAATTGCATACGTCTTTGGTGATTATATATTTCACATGTGTTTTTATATGTCTGTTAGCCCCAATATAGTAATGTGTCCCATCCTCACAAGTTTTCATTTGGTGAACCATACGTTTTTGTACTGAATCTGTGATTGCCTTTCTCCGTGGATATATCTCAGTTGGTATCAATTCGTAGGTAACACCTGTAACTGATATGGTAGGATATGTGTCTTTCGCTTTGCCACTCACTAAAAGTTGCGTGATTACTTCTAGATTCATCTAGGGTGCTGCAAATGGCATTGTTTCATTTTATCGCTAGCTCATAATCCATCTGTGCATGTAGCAGTTCTTCTTTGTCCACCCATCTGTCGGCGGACTTTTTGGTGACTTCCATATCTTGGCTATTGTAATCCTGTGCAATGCAGATTTGCCTGCCTCTTTCTTTCCAATACTGTCTTCTTAGGTTATAGGTCCAGGAATAAGCCTCTGGATCATATGGTAGCTCAATGTTTACCTTTTAAAGGCACCTCCACTCTGTTCTCATGAGTGGCTCTTTCCAGGTTACATCCCACTTAAAGTTGAGGGTTTGCATTTCTCCACAGCACCTTCAGCATTTATTCTTTGTAGTTTTTTACTGATGGTTATTCTGACTGGTGCGAGCTGATACGTCTTTGTGGTTGAATTTGCATGTGTCTCATAATCCGTTAAAACTGAGCTTTAAGGCAGGTCCTTTTCATTTTTCAGGCTGTGAGTACAGCTGAGCTCTTCAAAGTGTTTTCTTAAAGTATGTGTCCCATTTTAAAATTTTTTGGCCATTACCTCCCTCAAGACATTTTGCGGTGACCATTAGCACAGGCTTAAACCTGCGTTTGCAGGTAACGGCCAGAGGGTGGCAGTCTTTCTACGTTCCCCACGCTGGTACTAGGGAAACAGACCTTCCGGCCAGTGGTGTTCCTCGGTTATAAATAATTAGAGTGGAATGTGCCTGAATAAACCCACAAATGCCGATGTCTCCTTCCTTATGTTTGTCTTTTAAATTTAACTTACATTTTTTATTGGAGTAATATTCCATTGCGTACATGCAACAGTTCTTCTTGGTGCATTCCTCTGTTGATGGACATTTTCATTGCTTCCAAATGTTGGCTATGGTAAATATGGCTGGAGTGCAGGATTGCCAGCCTGTGACGTTTTGATTCTCATTTTCTCAGGAGATAGGCCCAGCAGTGGGTATGACTGATTGACGGGTAGCTCAATGTTTACCTTTTCAAGGCACTTCCATTGTGTTTTCATGAGTGGCTCTTACCACGTCCCCCTTAGAGCCGAGTGTACGCATTCCTCCACAGTCCCTTCAGCATTTATTTTTTGAAGCATTTGTGCTGATGGCCATTCTGACTGCTGTGAGCTGATAGGTTTTTGTAATTTGGGTTTGCATGTCTTTAAAAATTCCTAAAATACATCATTTTCCCACACATTTTTCCTTTCTCTTAAAAGAAAAAGCTGTGAGTACAATATAGCTCTTGAAATTGTCTTCCTGGAAGGTTGCCCTCTTTTGAAATTTTTGCTCCATTTTTGATCCCAGGATTTATTTGGAGGGCAGGTGTCATTTACAGAATTGCAAGTTGGTGAATATTTAGTGACCTTTAGCAGTGGATTTAAAGCTGCTGTTGTGGGAAATGGCCACAAGGAGGCAGCGTTTCTCCATTCCCAAATCTGGGTACTAGGGCAGCAGAGCCTTTCTGGAAGTCGTGTTCCTAGGTTGTCAATTAGAATGGAATGTGCCAGGAGAAACCCCCATAAGTTTAGGTCTCATTACTTCTTGCTTTTTTTAATTTTTTTAATCGGGGTAAAGACTAGAATATTGTTTGTCCTCGGGGTACACAATCTGGTTCATTTGTACATTATATATGTCTACTCTACAGATCCTCTTCCCATGTAAAATATTACAGAGTGTTCTGTAGACCTCTCTTGCTATATGGTCGGTCTTTCTGAAATGTGTATATAATATGTAGTTGGATATGTATAGTAACACTAATCTCATTTATCCATTCCCCCCACCTTTCCTTTTAGATGAGCATAGTTGGTTTTCTAAGTCTGTGAGTGTCTTTCTCTGTGGAAATATGTTCATTTGTGTCAGTTATTAGATAACGCCTATAAGGGATATCATAGGATATAGGTCTTTTGCTTTCCGACTTACCTCATGTTTTGTGATTATCTCCAGGCTCATCTCTGGTGCCTCAAAGCGTAGTGTTTCATTGTTTTCCATGGCTAATGTTCCACTGCGTACATGGACCCCTTCTTCTTTATCCATTCACCTGTTGATGGACATTTCGGTTGCTTCCCATCTTGGCTATTTTGAATAAGGCTGCAGTGCAGCTTTTGCAGCCTGTGTCTTTTCGATTCGGGTCTTCTCAGGTGAGAGGCCCAGTGGTGTGCCTGCTGGATTGAATGGTACCTCAGTTTTTACTTTTAAACGCAGTTCCTTTCTGTTCTCATTATTGGCTGTTAACCACTTTACATCTCACCAGCACCTAGAGGTTACACAGTTCTCGACAACCCCATCAGCATTTATTGTTTGTAGACTTTTTGCTGACGGTCAGTCAACAGGTGTGAGTTGAAACCTTTTGGTTGATTAGATTGCATGAGTCTAATAATTTCTGAGGTTGAGCTTTTATCCATTTTCCTGTTTTTTTTTTTTTTTTTTTTTTTAAAGAGAGTGAGGAATACTTACTTCTTCATACTATCTTCTTGAAACATTTGCCTGGTTTGAATTCTTTTGTCCATTCCCTACCTGAGCACAATTTTTGACGGCAGATGTCCTTTACAGCCCTGAGTCCTGGTGAATTTTAAGTGACCATTAGCTGTGGGTTTAAAGCTGCTCTTGCGGGAAACGGCCACAAGGCGGCAGCGTTTCTCCTTTACCAAATCTGATTACTAGGGCAACAGAGCCTTACTGGAAGTGGTGTGCTTGGTTGTAAATTAGAATGGAATGTGCCAGGAAAAAGCCCTTTAAGTTTATGTGTCATTACTTCCTCGTATTTTTAACATAATTTTTATTCTTTATCACAGCAAATTCGATTACAAGGGTTTGTTTGTTCTAGGTGTGCAAGATGTGGTTCTTTCACACATATACGTATATCTATTCTTCTTCGGAATCTTTTCCCATGTAGGATATGACACAATGTTGAGTAGTCTTCTCTTGGTATTCTGTAGGTCTTTGGTGATTATATATTTCACGTGTGTTTGTATACCCCTGTTAACCTCAGTATGGTGATGTATCCAATCCACACACCTCTCCATTTGGTGAACCATAAGTTTTTGTGCTGAATCTGTGATTGCCCTTCTCTGTGGAAATATCTTCGTTTCTATCAATTTTTAGGTAACACCTATATGTGATATGATAGGATATGTGTCTTTCGCTTTCTCACTTACTCCAAGTTGCGTGATTACTTCTAGACTCATCTATGGTGCTGCAAATGGCATTGCTTCATTTTTTCGCTAGCTCATATTCCATCTGTACATGTAGCAGTTCTTCTTTGTCCACCCATCTGTCGGTGGACTTTTTGGTGACTTCCGTATCTTGGCTATTGTAATCCTATGCAATGCAGATTTGCCTGCCTGTGTCTTTCCAATTGTGTCTTCTTAGGTTATAGGTCCAGGTGTAGGTCTACTGGATCATATGGTAGCTCTGAGTTAACCTTTTAAAGGCACCTCCATTCTGTTCTCTTTAGTGGCTCTTTCCAGGTTACGTCCCACTTAAAGTTGAGGGTATGCATTTCTCCACAGCACCTTTAGCATTTATTCTTTGTAGTTTTTTGCTGATGGTTATTCTGACGGGTGTGAGCTGAGACCTCTTTGTGGTTGAATTTGCATGTGTCTCATAATCCGTTGAAATTGAGCTTTAAGGCATGTCCTTTTTATTTTTCCAGCTGTGATTACGGCTTAGTTCTTCAAAGTGTTTTCTTAAAGTATGTGTCCCATTTTGAAATATTTTAACCATTACATTCCTCAAGACATTTTGAGGGCAGGTTTCATTTACAGCACTGCAGTACCTGTTCATATGAAGTGACCATTAGCCCAGGCTTTAAAGCTGCTTTTGCAGGTAACGGCCAGAGGGTGGCAGCCTTTCTACGTTCCCCACGCTGGTACTTGGGAAACAGACCTACCCGCCAGTGGTGTTCTTCGGTTATAAATTAGAGTGGAATGTGCTCGGATAAACCCACAAATGCTGATGTCTCCTTACATTTGTTGGTTTTTTAAATTTAATTGATATTTTTTACTGGAGTAATATTCCATTGTATACAAGGACCACTTCTTCTTGGTGCATTCCTCTGTTGATGGACATTTTTGTTGCTTCCAAGTGTTGACAATGGTAAAGATTGCTGGCGTACAGGTTTGCCAGCCTGTGACTTTTTGATTCTCATTTTCTCAGGTGATAGGCCCAGCAGATGGTATGCTCGATTCACTGGTAGCTCAATGTCTACCTTTTCAAAGCACCTCCACTGTGTTTTCATTAGAGGCTCTTCCCACGTCCCCCTTAGAGCTGAGGGTACACATTTCTCCACAATCCCTTCAGCATTTATTGTCTGCAGCATTTTTGCTGATGGACATTCTGCCTGGTGTGAGCTGATAGGTTTTTGTAAATTGGGTTTGCGTGTCTTTAAAAATTCTTAGAATTTATCATTTTTCCAGGCGTTTTTTCTATTCTGGTATAAAAACAAAGTGTGAGTACAATATACCTCTTGAAATTATCTTGTTGAAAGATTGCCCTCTTTTTAATATTCTGGTGGATTTTCGTCCCCAGGATATTTTGTTGAAGGCAGGTGTCATTTACAGGCCTGCAATGTGTGTCAATATTTAGTAACCATTAGCACTGGGTTTAAGCTGCCGTCGTACAAAACGGCCACAAGGCAGGAGCATTTCTCCATTAGCAAATCTGGTTACTAGGGCAGCAGAGCCGTTCTGGAAGTGGTTTTCCTAGCTTGTAAATTTGAATGGAACGTGCCAGGAAAACCCCCCATAAGTTTATGTCTCATTACTTCTAGTTCCTTGTTTTAATTTTTTAAATTGGGGTAATGTTTAGAATGTTGTTTGTCCAAGTTGTACACACTCTGGTTCATCTACACATTATACATATCTGTATATGTCGAGATCTTCTTCCCATGTAAATTATTACAGAGTGTTCCTTAGACCTCCCTTGCTATATGGTGGGTCTTTTGGATATATGTATATAGTATGTATTTGTATACATATGGTAACGCTAATCTTCATTTATCCAATCCCCCCACCATTCCTTTTAGATAAGCATAGTTCTTTTTCAAAGTCTGTGAGTGCCTTTCTCTGTGGAAGTATGTTCATTTGTGTCAGTTATTAGATAACGCCTATAAGTGATATCATAGACTATAGGTCTCTTGCTTTCCGACTTACCTCATGTTTTGTGATTATCTCCAGGCTCATTTGTGGTGCCTCAAAGAGCAGTGTTTCACTCTTTTCCATGGCTAATATTCCATTGTGTACATGGACCCCTTCTTCTTTACCCATTCACCTGTGGATGGACATTTTGGTTGCTTCACTGTCTTGTCTATTGTGAATAAGGCTGCAGTGCAGCTTTTGCAGCCCGGGTCTTCTCGATTCTGGTCTTTTCAGGTGAGAGGCCCAGTGGTGCACCTGCTGGATGGAATGGTACCTCAGTTTTTACTTTCAAACGCAGCTCCTTTCTCTTCTCATCATTGGCTGTTAACCACTATACATCTCACCAGCAGCTAGAGGGTACACAGTTCTCTAAAACCCCTTCAGCATTTATTGTTTGTAGATTTTTGCTGATGGTCAGTCGACTGGTGTGAGTTGAAACCATTTTGTAGATTAGATTGCATGAGTCTACTACTTCCTGAGGTTGAGCTTTTATCCACTTTCCTTTTTTTTTTAAAGACGGTGAGTAAAATTTACCTCTTCATACTATCTCCTTGAAACATTTGCCTGTTTTGAATTTTTTAATCCATTCCCCACCTCAGCACAATTTTGAGGGCAGGTGTCTTTACAGCCCTGAGTCCTTGTGAATGTTAAGTGACCATTAGCTGTGGGTTAAAAGCCGCTCTTGCGGGAAACGGCCACGAGGCGGCAGCATTTCTCCTTTACCAAATCTGGTCACTAGGGCAACAAAGCCTTAATGGAAGTCGTGTTCTAGATTGTAAATTACAATGGAATGTGCCAGGAAAAAACCTTTCAAAGTTATGTCTCATTACTTCTTGTTCTTATTTTTAATTTAATTTTTAGTTGTTAATCACAGCAAATTTGATTACAATGTTTTGTTTGTTCTAGGTGTGCAAGATGTGGTTCTTTCATACATATACATAGATCTATTCATCTTCGGATCCTTTTCCCATGTAGGTTATGACACAATGTTGAGTGGTCTTCTCTTGTAATTGCATACGTCTTTGGTGATTATATATTTCACATGTGTTTTTATATGTCTGTTAGCCCCAATATAGTAATGTGTCCCATCCTCACAAGTTTCCATTTGGTGAACCATACGTTTTTGTACTGAATCTGTGATTGCCTTTCTCCGTGGATATATCTCAGTTGGTATCAATTCGTAGGTAACACCTGTAACTGATATGGTAGGATATGTGTCTTTCGCTTTGCCACTCACTAAAAGTTGCGTGATTACTTCTAGATTCATCTAGGGTGCTGCAAATGGCATTGTTTCATTTTATCGCTAGCTCATAATCCACCTGTGCATGTAGCAGTTCTTCTTTGTCCACCCATCTGTCGGCGGACTTTTTGGTGACTTCCATATCTTGGCTATTGTAATCCTGTGCAATGCAGATTTGCCTGCCTCTTTCTTTCCAATACTGTCTTCTTAGGTTATAGGTCCAGGAATAAGCCTCTGGATCATATGGTAGCTCAATGTTTACCTTTTAAAGGCACCTCCACTCTGTTCTCATGAGTGGCTCTTTCCAGGTTACATCCCACTTAAAGTTGAGGGTTTGCATTTCTCCACAGCACCTTCAGCATTTATTCTTTGTAGTTTTTTACTGATGGTTATTCTGACTGGTGCGAGCTGATACGTCTTTGTGGTTGAATTTGCATGTGTCTCATAATCCGTTAAAACTGAGCTTTAAGGCAGGTCCTTTTCATTTTTCAGGCTGTGAGTACAGCTTAGCTCTTCAAAGTGTTTTCTTAAAGTATGTGTCCCATTTTAAAATTTTTTGGCCATTACCTCCCTCAAGACATTTTGCGGTGACCATTAGCACAGGCTTAAACCTGCGTTTGCAGGTAACGGCCAGAGGGTGGCAGTCTTTCTATGTTCCACACGCTGGTACTAGGGAAACAGACCTTCCGGCCAGTGGTGTTCCTCGGTTATAAATAATTAGAGTGGAATGTGCCTGAATAAACCCACAAATGCCGATGTCTCCTTCCTTATGTTTGTCTTTTAAATTTAACTTACATTTTTTATTGGAGTAATATTCCATTGCGTACATGCAACAGTTCTTCTTGGTGCATTCCTCTGTTGATGGACATTTTCATTGCTTCCAAATGTTGGCTATGGTAAATATGGCTGGAGTGCAGGATTGCCTGCCTGTGACGTTTTGATTCTCATTTTCTCAGGAGATAGGCCCAGCAGTGGGTATGACTGATTGACGGGTAGCTCAATGTTTACCTTTTCAAGGCACTTCCATTGTGTTTTCATGAGTGGCTCTTACCACGTCCCCCTTAGAGCCGAGTGTACGCATTCCTCCACAGTCCCTTCAGCATTTATTTTTTGAAGCATTTGTGCTGATGGCCATTCTGACTGCTGTGAGCTGATAGGTTTTTGTAATTTGGGTTTGCATGTCTTTAAAAATTCCTAAAATACATCATTTTCCCACACATTTTTCCTTTCTCTTAAAAGAAAAAGCTGTGAGTACAATATAGCTCTTGAAATTGTCTTCTTGGAAGGTTGCCCTCTTTTGAAATTTTTGCTCCATTTTTGATCCCAGGATTTATTTGGAGGGCAGGTGTCATTTACAGAATTGGAGGTTGGTGAATATTTAGTGACCTTTAGCAGTGGGTTTAAAGCTGCTGTTGTGGGAAATGGCCACAAGGAGGCAGCGTTTCTCCATTCCCAAATCTGGGTACTAGGGCAGCAGAGCCTTTCTGGAAGTCGTGTTCCTAGGTTGTCAATTAGAATGGAATGTGCCAGGAGAAACCCCCATAAGTTTAGGTCTCATTACTTCTTGCTTTTTTTAATTTTTTTAATCGGGGTAAAGACTAGAATATTGTTTGTCCTCGGGGTACACAATCTGGTTCATTTGTACATTATATATGTCTACTCTACAGATCCTCTTCCCATGTAAAATATTACAGAGTGTTCTGTAGACCTCTCTTGCTATATGGTCGGTCTTTCTGAAATGTGTATATAATATGTAGTTGGATATGTATAGTAACACTAATCTCATTTATCCATTCCCCCCACCTTTCCTTTTAGATGAGCATAGTTGGTTTTCTAAGTCTGTGAGTGTCTTTCTCTGTGGAAATATGTTCATTTGTGTCAGTTACTAGATAACGCCTATATGGGATATCATAGGATATAGGTCTTTTGCTTTCCGACTTACCTCATGTTTTGTGATTATCTCCAGGCTCATCTCTGGTGCCTCAAAGCGTAGTGTTTCATTGTTTTCCATGGCTAATGTTCCACTGCGTACATGGACCCCTTCTTCTTTATCCATTCACCTGTTGATGGACATTTCGGTTGCTTCCCATCTTGGCTATTTTGAATAAGGCTGCAGTGCAGCTTTTGCAGCCTGTGTCTTTTCGATTCGGGTCTTCTCAGGTGAGAGGCCCAGTGGTGTGCCTGCTGGATTGAATGGTACCTCAGTTTTTACTTTTAAACGCAGTTCCTTTCTGTTCTCATTATTGGCTGTTAACCACTTTACATCTCACCAGCACCTAGAGGTTACACAGTTCTCGACAACCCCATCAGCATTTATTGTTTGTAGACTTTTTGCTGACGGTCAGTCAACAGGTGTGAGTTGAAACCTTTTGGTTGATTAGATTGCATGAGTCTAATAATTTCTGAGGTTGAGCTTTTATCCATTTTCCTGTTTTTTTTTTTTTTAACGAGAGTGAGGAATACTTACTTCTTCATACTATCTTCTTGAAACATTTGCCTGGTTTGAATTCTTTTGTCCATTCCCTACCTGAGCACAATTTTTGACGGCAGATGTCCTTTACAGCCCTGAGTCCTGGTGAATTTTAAGTGACCATTAGCTGTGGGTTTAAAGCTGCTCTTGCTGGAAACGGCCACAAGGCGGCAGCGTTTCTCCTTTACCAAATCTGATTACTAGGGCAACAGAGCCTTACTGGAAGTGGTGTGCTTGGTTGTAAATTAGAATGGAATGTGCCAGGAAAAAGCCCTTTAAGTTTATGTGTCATTACTTCCTCGTATTTTTAACATAATTTTTATTCTTTATCACAGCAAATTCGATTACAAGGGTTTGTTTGTTCTAGGTGTGCAAGATGTGGTTCTTTCACACATATACGTATATCTATTCTTCTTCGGAATCTTTTCCCATGTAGGATATGACACAATGTTGAGTAGTCTTCTCTTGGTATTCTGTAGGTCTTTGGTGATTATATATTTCACGTGTGTTTGTATACCCCTGTTAACCTCAGTATGGTGATGTATCCAATCCACACACCTCTCCATTTGGTGAACCATAAGTTTTTGTGCTGAATCTGTGATTGCCCTTCTCTGTGGAAATATCTTCGTTTCTATCAATTTTTAGGTAACACCTATATGTGATATGATAGGATATGTGTCTTTCGCTTTCTCACTTACTCCAAGTTGCGTGATTACTTCTAGACTCATCTATGGTGCTGCAAATGGCATTGCTTCATTTTTTCGCTAGCTCATATTCCATCTGTACATGTAGCAGTTCTTCTTTGTCCACCCATCTGTCGGTGGACTTTTTGGTGACTTCCGTATCTTGGCTATTGTAATCCTATGCAATGCAGATTTGCCTGCCTGTGTCTTTCCAATTGTGTCTTCTTAGGTTACAGGTCCAGGTGTAGGTCTACTGGATCATATGGTAGCTCTGAGTTAACCTTTTAAAGGCACCTCCATTCTGTTCTCTTTAGTGGCTCTTTCCAGGTTACGTCCCACTTAAAGTTGAGGGTATGCATTTCTCCACAGCACCTTTAGCATTTATTCTTTGTAGTTTTTTGCTGATGGTTATTCTGACGGGTGTGAGCTGAGACCTCTTTGTGGTTGAATTTGCATGTGTCTCATAATCCGTTGAAATTGAGCTTTAAGGCATGTCCTTTTTATTTTTCCAGCTGTGATTACGGCTTAGTTCTTCAAAGTGTTTTCTTAAAGTATGTGTCCCATTTTGAAATATTTTAACCATTACATTCCTCAAGACATTTTGAGGGCAGGTTTCATTTACAGCACTGCAGTACCTGTTCATATGAAGTGACCATTAGCCCAGGCTTTAAAGCTGCTTTTGCAGGTAACGGCCAGAGGGTGGCAGCCTTTCTACGTTCCCCACGCTGGTACTTGGGAAACAGACCTACCCGCCAGTGGTGTTCTTCGGTTATAAATTAGAGTGGAATGTGCTCGGATAAACCCACAAATGCTGATGTCTCCTTACATTTGTTGGTTTTTTAAATTTAATTGATATTTTTTACTGGAGTAATATTCCATTGTATACAAGGACCACTTCTTCTTGGTGCATTCGTCTGTTGATGGACATTTTTGTTGCTTCCAAGTGTTGACAATGGTAAAGATTGCTGGCGTACAGGTTTGCCAGCCTGTGACTTTTTGATTCTCATTTTCTCAGGTGATAGGCCCAGCAGATGGTATGCTCGATTCACTGGTAGCTCAATGTCTACCTTTTCAAAGCACCTCCACTGTGTTTTCATTAGAGGCTCTTCCCACGTCCCCCTTAGAGCTGAGGGTACACATTTCTCCACAATCCCTTCAGCATTTATTGTCTGCAGCATTTTTGCTGATGGACATTCTGCCTGGTGTGAGCTGATAGGTTTTTGTAAATTGGGTTTGCGTGTCTTTAAAAATTCTTAGAATTTATCATTTTTCCAGGCGTTTTTTCTATTCTGGTATAAAAACAAAGTGTGAGTACAATATACCTCTTGAAATTATCTTGTTGAAAGATTGCCCTCTTTTTAATATTCTGGTGGATTTTCGTCCCCAGGATATTTTGTTGAAGGCAGGTGTCATTTACAGGCCTGCAATGTGTGTCAATATTTAGTAACCATTAGCACTGGGTTTAAGCTGCCGTCGTACAAAACGGCCACAAGGCAGGAGCATTTCTCCATTAGCAAATCTGGTTACTAGGGCAGCAGAGCCGTTCTGGAAGTGGTTTTCCTAGCTTGTAAATTTGAATGGAACGTGCCAGGAAAACCCCCCATAAGTTTATGTCTCATTACTTCTAGTTCCTTGTTTTAATTTTTTAAATTGGGGTAATGTTTAGAATGTTGTTTGTCCAAGTTGTACACACTCTGGTTCATCTACACATTATACATATCTGTATATGTCGAGATCTTCTTCCCATGTAAATTATTACAGAGTGTTCCTTAGACCTCCCTTGCTATATGGTGGGTCTTTTGGATATATGTATATAGTATGTATTTGTATACATATGGTAACGCTAATCTTCATTTATCCAATCCCCCCACCATTCCTTTTAGATAAGCATAGTTCTTTTTCAAAGTCTGTGAGTGCCTTTCTCTGTGGAAGTATGTTCATTTGTGTCAGTTATTAGATAACGCCTATAAGTGATATCATAGACTATAGGTCTCTTGCTTTCCGACTTACCTCATGTTTTGTGATTATCTCCAGGCTCATTTGTGGTGCCTCAAAGAGCAGTGTTTCACTCTTTTCCATGGCTAATATTCCATTGTGTACATGGACCCCTTCTTCTTTACCCATTCACCTGTGGATGGACATTTTGGTTGCTTCACTGTCTTGTCTATTGTGAATAAGGCTGCAGTGCAGCTTTTGCAGCCCGGGTCTTCTCGATTCTGGTCTTTTCAGGTGAGAGGCCCAGTGGTGCACCTGCTGGATGGAATGGTACCTCAGTTTTTACTTTCAAACGCAGCTCCTTTCTCTTCTCATCATTGGCTGTTAACCACTATACATCTCACCAGCAGCTAGAGGGTACACAGTTCTCTAAAACCCCTTCAGCATTTATTGTTTGTAGATTTTTGCTGATGGTCAGTCGACTGGTGTGAGTTGAAACCATTTTGTAGATTAGATTGCATGAGTCTACTACTTCCTGAGGTTGAGCTTTTATCCACTTTCCTTTTTTTTTAAAAGACGGTGAGTAAAATTTACCTCTTCATACTATCTCCTTGAAACATTTGCCTGTTTTGAATTTTTTAATCCATTCCCCACCTCAGCACAATTTTGAGGGCAGGTGTCTTTACAGCCCTGAGTCCTTGTGAATGTTAAGTGACCATTAGCTGTGGGTTAAAAGCCGCTCTTGCGGGAAACGGCCACGAGGCGGCAGCATTTCTCCTTTACCAAATCTGGTCACTAGGGCAACAAAGCCTTAATGGAAGTCGTGTTCTAGATTGTAAATTACAATGGAATGTGCCAGGAAAAAACCTTTCAAAGTTATGTCTCATTACTTCTTGTTCTTATTTTTAATTTAATTTTTAGTTGTTAATCACAGCAAATTTGATTACAATGTTTTGTTTGTTCTAGGTGTGCAAGATGTGGTTCTTTCATACATATACATAGATCTATTCATCTTCGGATCCTTTTCCCATGTAGGATATGACACAATGTTGAGTGGTCTTCTCTTGTAATTGCATACGTCTTTGGTGATTATATATTTCACATGTGTTTTTATATGTCTGTTAGCCCCAATATAGTAATGTGTCCCATCCTCACAAGTTTCCATTTGGTGAACCATACGTTTTTGTACTGAATCTGTGATTGCCTTTCTCCGTGGATATATCTCAGTTGGTATCAATTCGTAGGTAACACCTGTAACTGATATGGTAGGATATGTGTCTTTCGCTTTGCCACTCACTAAAAGTTGCGTGATTACTTCTAGATTCATCTAGGGTGCTGCAAATGGCATTGTTTCATTTTATCGCTAGCTCATAATCCATCTGTGCATGTAGCAGTTCTTCTTTGTCCACCCATCTGTCGGCGGACTTTTTGGTGACTTCCATATCTTGGCTATTGTAATCCTGTGCAATGCAGATTTGCCTGCCTCTTTCTTTCCAATACTGTCTTCTTAGGTTATAGGTCCAGGAATAAGCCTCTGGATCATATGGTAGCTCAATGTTTACCTTTTAAAGGCACCTCCACTCTGTTCTCATGAGTGGCTCTTTCCAGGTTACATCCCACTTAAAGTTGAGGGTTTGCATTTCTCCACAGCACCTTCAGCATTTATTCTTTGTAGTTTTTTACTGATGGTTATTCTGACTGGTGCGAGCTGATACGTCTTTGTGGTTGAATTTGCATGTGTCTCATAATCCGTTAAAACTGAGCTTTAAGGCAGGTCCTTTTCATTTTTCAGGCTGTGAGTACAGCTTAGCTCTTCAAAGTGTTTTCTTAAAGTATGTGTCCCATTTTAAAATTTTTTGGCCATTACCTCCCTCAAGACATTTTGCGGTGACCATTAGCACAGGCTTAAACCTGCGTTTGCAGGTAACGGCCAGAGGGTGGCAGTCTTTCTATGTTCCACACGCTGGTACTAGGGAAACAGACCTTCCGGCCAGTGGTGTTCCTCGGTTATAAATAATTAGAGTGGAATGTGCCTGAATAAACCCACAAATGCCGATGTCTCCTTCCTTATGTTTGTCTTTTAAATTTAACTTACATTTTTTATTGGAGTAATATTCCATTGCGTACATGCAACAGTTCTTCTTGGTGCATTCCTCTGTTGATGGACATTTTCATTGCTTCCAAATGTTGGCTATGGTAAATATGGCTGGAGTGCAGGATTGCCTGCCTGTGACGTTTTGATTCTCATTTTCTCAGGAGATAGGCCCAGCAGTGGGTATGACTGATTGACGGGTAGCTCAATGTTTACCTTTTCAAGGCACTTCCATTGTGTTTTCATGAGTGGCTCTTACCACGTCCCCCTTAGAGCCGAGTGTACGCATTCCTCCACAGTCCCTTCAGCATTTATTTTTTGAAGCATTTGTGCTGATGGCCATTCTGACTGCTGTGAGCTGATAGGTTTTTGTAATTTGGGTTTGCATGTCTTTAAAAATTCCTAAAATACATCATTTTCCCACACATTTTTCCTTTCTCTTAAAAGAAAAAGCTGTGAGTACAATATAGCTCTTGAAATTGTCTTCTTGGAAGGTTGCCCTCTTTTGAAATTTTTGCTCCATTTTTGATCCCAGGATTTATTTGGAGGGCAGGTGTCATTTACAGAATTGGAGGTTGGTGAATATTTAGTGACCTTTAGCAGTGGGTTTAAAGCTGCTGTTGTGGGAAATGGCCACAAGGAGGCAGCGTTTCTCCATTCCCAAATCTGGGTACTAGGGCAGCAGAGCCTTTCTGGAAGTCGTGTTCCTAGGTTGTCAATTAGAATGGAATGTGCCAGGAGAAACCCCCATAAGTTTAGGTCTCATTACTTCTTGCTTTTTTTAATTTTTTTAATCGGGGTAAAGACTAGAATATTGTTTGTCCTCGGGGTACACAATCTGGTTCATTTGTACATTATATATGTCTACTCTACAGATCCTCTTCCCATGTAAAATATTACAGAGTGTTCTGTAGACCTCTCTTGCTATATGGTCGGTCTTTCTGAAATGTGTATATAATATGTAGTTGGATATGTATAGTAACACTAATCTCATTTATCCATTCCCCCCACCTTTCCTTTTAGATGAGCATAGTTGGTTTTCTAAGTCTGTGAGTGTCTTTCTCTGTGGAAATATGTTCATTTGTGTCAGTTACTAGATAACGCCTATAAGGGATATCATAGGATATAGGTCTTTTGCTTTCCGACTTACCTCATGTTTTGTGATTATCTCCAGGCTCATCTCTGGTGCCTCAAAGCGTAGTGTTTCATTGTTTTCCATGGCTAATGTTCCACTGCGTACATGGACCCCTTCTTCTTTATCCATTCACCTGTTGATGGACATTTCGGTTGCTTCCCATCTTGGCTATTTTGAATAAGGCTGCAGTGCAGCTTTTGCAGCCTGTGTCTTTTCGATTCGGGTCTTCTCAGGTGAGAGGCCCAGTGGTGTGCCTGCTGGATTGAATGGTACCTCAGTTTTTACTTTTAAACGCAGTTCCTTTCTGTTCTCATTATTGGCTGTTAACCACTTTACATCTCACCAGCACCTAGAGGTTACACAGTTCTCGACAACCCCATCAGCATTTATTGTTTGTAGACTTTTTGCTGACGGTCAGTCAACAGGTGTGAGTTGAAACCTTTTGGTTGATTAGATTGCATGAGTCTAATAATTTCTGAGGTTGAGCTTTTATCCATTTTCCTGTTTTTTTTTTTTTTTTTTTTTAACGAGAGTGAGGAATACTTACTTCTTCATACTATCTTCTTGAAACATTTGCCTGGTTTGAATTCTTTTGTCCATTCCCTACCTGAGCACAATTTTTGACGGCAGATGTCCTTTACAGCCCTGAGTCCTGGTGAATTTTAAGTGACCATTAGCTGTGGGTTTAAAGCTGCTCTTGCTGGAAACGGCCACAAGGCGGCAGCGTTTCTCCTTTACCAAATCTGATTACTAGGGCAACAGAGCCTTACTGGAAGTGGTGTGCTTGGTTGTAAATTAGAATGGAATGTGCCAGGAAAAAGCCCTTTAAGTTTATGTGTCATTACTTCCTCGTATTTTTAACATAATTTTTATTCTTTATCACAGCAAATTCGATTACAAGGGTTTGTTTGTTCTAGGTGTGCAAGATGTGGTTCTTTCACACATATACGTATATCTATTCTTCTTCGGAATCTTTTCCCATGTAGGATATGACACAATGTTGAGTAGTCTTCTCTTGGTATTCTGTAGGTCTTTGGTGATTATATATTTCACGTGTGTTTGTATACCCCTGTTAACCTCAGTATGGTGATGTATCCAATCCACACACCTCTCCATTTGGTGAACCATAAGTTTTTGTGCTGAATCTGTGATTGCCCTTCTCTGTGGAAATATCTTCGTTTCTATCAATTTTTAGGTAACACCTATATGTGATATGATAGGATATGTGTCTTTCGCTTTCTCACTTACTCCAAGTTGCGTGATTACTTCTAGACTCATCTATGGTGCTGCAAATGGCATTGCTTCATTTTTTCGCTAGCTCATATTCCATCTGTACATGTAGCAGTTCTTCTTTGTCCACCCATCTGTCGGTGGACTTTTTGGTGACTTCCGTATCTTGGCTATTGTAATCCTATGCAATGCAGATTTGCCTGCCTGTGTCTTTCCAATTGTGTCTTCTTAGGTTACAGGTCCAGGTGTAGGTCTACTGGATCATATGGTAGCTCTGAGTTAACCTTTTAAAGGCACCTCCATTCTGTTCTCTTTAGTGGCTCTTTCCAGGTTACGTCCCACTTAAAGTTGAGGGTATGCATTTCTCCACAGCACCTTTAGCATTTATTCTTTGTAGTTTTTTGCTGATGGTTATTCTGACGGGTGTGAGCTGAGACCTCTTTGTGGTTGAATTTGCATGTGTCTCATAATCCGTTGAAATTGAGCTTTAAGGCATGTCCTTTTTATTTTTCCAGCTGTGATTACGGCTTAGTTCTTCAAAGTGTTTTCTTAAAGTATGTGTCCCATTTTGAAATATTTTAACCATTACATTCCTCAAGACATTTTGAGGGCAGGTTTCATTTACAGCACTGCAGTACCTGTTCATATGAAGTGACCATTAGCCCAGGCTTTAAAGCTGCTTTTGCAGGTAACGGCCAGAGGGTGGCAGCCTTTCTACGTTCCCCACGCTGGTACTTGGGAAACAGACCTACCCGCCAGTGGTGTTCTTCGGTTATAAATTAGAGTGGAATGTGCTCGGATAAACCCACAAATGCTGATGTCTCCTTACATTTGTTGGTTTTTAAAATTTAATTGATATTTTTTACTGGAGTAATATTCCATTGTATACAAGGACCACTTCTTCTTGGTGCATTCCTCTGTTGATGGACATTTTTGTTGCTTCCAAGTGTTGACAATGGTAAAGATTGCTGGCGTACAGGTTTGCCAGCCTGTGACTTTTTGATTCTCATTTTCTCAGGTGATAGGCCCAGCAGATGGTATGCTCGATTCACTGGTAGCTCAATGTCTACCTTTTCAAAGCACCTCCACTGTGTTTTCATTAGAGGCTCTTCCCACGTCCCCCTTAGAGCTGAGGGTACACATTTCTCCACAATCCCTTCAGCATTTATTGTCTGCAGCATTTTTGCTGATGGACATTCTGCCTGGTGTGAGCTGATAGGTTTTTGTAAATTGGGTTTGCGTGTCTTTAAAAATTCTTAGAATTTATCATTTTTCCAGGCGTTTTTTCTATTCTGGTATAAAAACAAAGTGTGAGTACAATATACCTCTTGAAATTATCTTGTTGAAAGATTGCCCTCTTTTTAATATTCTGGTGGATTTTCGTCCCCAGGATATTTTGTTGAAGGCAGGTGTCATTTACAGGCCTGCAATGTGTGTCAATATTTAGTAACCATTAGCACTGGGTTTAAGCTGCCGTCGTACAAAACGGCCACAAGGCAGGAGCATTTCTCCATTAGCAAATCTGGTTACTAGGGCAGCAGAGCCGTTCTGGAAGTGGTTTTCCTAGCTTGTAAATTTGAATGGAACGTGCCAGGAAAACCCCCCATAAGTTTATGTCTCATTACTTCTAGTTCCTTGTTTTAATTTTTTAAATTGGGGTAATGTTTAGAATGTTGTTTGTCCAAGTTGTACACACTCTGGTTCATCTACACATTATACATATCTGTATATGTCGAGATCTTCTTCCCATGTAAATTATTACAGAGTGTTCCTTAGACCTCCCTTGCTATATGGTGGGTCTTTTGGATATATGTATATAGTATGTATTTGTATACATATGGTAACGCTAATCTTCATTTATCCAATCCCCCCACCATTCCTTTTAGATAAGCATAGTTCTTTTTCAAAGTCTGTGAGTGCCTTTCTCTGTGGAAGTATGTTCATTTGTGTCAGTTATTAGATAACGCCTATAAGTGATATCATAGACTATAGGTCTCTTGCTTTCCGACTTACCTCATGTTTTGTGATTATCTCCAGGCTCATTTGTGGTGCCTCAAAGAGCAGTGTTTCACTCTTTTCCATGGCTAATATTCCATTGTGTACATGGACCCCTTCTTCTTTACCCATTCACCTGTGGATGGACATTTTGGTTGCTTCACTGTCTTGTCTATTGTGAATAAGGCTGCAGTGCAGCTTTTGCAGCCCGGGTCTTCTCGATTCTGGTCTTTTCAGGTGAGAGGCCCAGTGGTGCACCTGCTGGATGGAATGGTACCTCAGTTTTTACTTTCAAACGCAGCTCCTTTCTCTTCTCATCATTGGCTGTTAACCACTATACATCTCACCAGCAGCTAGAGGGTACACAGTTCTCTAAAACCCCTTCAGCATTTATTGTTTGTAGATTTTTGCTGATGGTCAGTCGACTGGTGTGAGTTGAAACCATTTTGTAGATTAGATTGCATGAGTCTACTACTTCCTGAGGTTGAGCTTTTATCCACTTTCCTTTTTTTTTTAAAGACGGTGAGTAAAATTTACCTCTTCATACTATCTCCTTGAAACATTTGCCTGTTTTGAATTTTTTAATCCATTCCCCACCTCAGCACAATTTTGAGGGCAGGTGTCTTTACAGCCCTGAGTCCTTGTGAATGTTAAGTGACCATTAGCTGTGGGTTAAAAGCCGCTCTTGCGGGAAACGGCCACGAGGCGGCAGCATTTCTCCTTTACCAAATCTGGTCACTAGGGCAACAAAGCCTTAATGGAAGTCGTGTTCTAGATTGTAAATTACAATGGAATGTGCCAGGAAAAAACCTTTCAAAGTTATGTCTCATTACTTCTTGTTCTTATTTTTAATTTAATTTTTAGTTGTTAATCACAGCAAATTTGATTACAATGTTTTGTTTGTTCTAGGTGTGCAAGATGTGGTTCTTTCATACATATACATAGATCTATTCATCTTCGGATCCTTTTCCCATGTAGGTTATGACACAATGTTGAGTGGTCTTCTCTTGTAATTGCATACGTCTTTGGTGATTATATATTTCACATGTGTTTTTATATGTCTGTTAGCCCCAATATAGTAATGTGTCCCATCCTCACAAGTTTCCATTTGGTGAACCATACGTTTTTGTACTGAATCTGTGATTGCCTTTCTCCGTGGATATATCTCAGTTGGTATCAATTCGTAGGTAACACCTGTAACTGATATGGTAGGATATGTGTCTTTCGCTTTGCCACTCACTAAAAGTTGCGTGATTACTTCTAGATTCATCTAGGGTGCTGCAAATGGCATTGTTTCATTTTATCGCTAGCTCATAATCCATCTGTGCATGTAGCAGTTCTTCTTTGTCCACCCATCTGTCGGCGGACTTTTTGGTGACTTCCATATCTTGGCTATTGTAATCCTGTGCAATGCAGATTTGCCTGCCTCTTTCTTTCCAATACTGTCTTCTTAGGTTATAGGTCCAGGAATAAGCCTCTGGATCATATGGTAGCTCAATGTTTACCTTTTAAAGGCACCTCCACTCTGTTCTCATGAGTGGCTCTTTCCAGGTTACATCCCACTTAAAGTTGAGGGTTTGCATTTCTCCACAGCACCTTCAGCATTTATTCTTTGTAGTTTTTTACTGATGGTTATTCTGACTGGTGCGAGCTGATACGTCTTTGTGGTTGAATTTGCATGTGTCTCATAATCCGTTAAAACTGAGCTTTAAGGCAGGTCCTTTTCATTTTTCAGGCTGTGAGTACAGCTTAGCTCTTCAAAGTGTTTTCTTAAAGTATGTGTCCCATTTTAAAATTTTTTGGCCATTACCTCCCTCAAGACATTTTGCGGTGACCATTAGCACAGGCTTAAACCTGCGTTTGCAGGTAACGGCCAGAGGGTGGCAGTCTTTCTATGTTCCACACGCTGGTACTAGGGAAACAGACCTTCCGGCCAGTGGTGTTCCTCGGTTATAAATAATTAGAGTGGAATGTGCCTGAATAAACCCACAAATGCCGATGTCTCCTTCCTTATGTTTGTCTTTTAAATTTAACTTACATTTTTTATTGGAGTAATATTCCATTGCGTACATGCAACAGTTCTTCTTGGTGCATTCCTCTGTTGATGGACATTTTCATTGCTTCCAAATGTTGGCTATGGTAAATATGGCTGGAGTGCAGGATTGCCTGCCTGTGACGTTTTGATTCTCATTTTCTCAGGAGATAGGCCCAGCAGTGGGTATGACTGATTGACGGGTAGCTCAATGTTTACCTTTTCAAGGCACTTCCATTGTGTTTTCATGAGTGGCTCTTACCACGTCCCCCTTAGAGCCGAGTGTACGCATTCCTCCACAGTCCCTTCAGCATTTATTTTTTGAAGCATTTGTGCTGATGGCCATTCTGACTGCTGTGAGCTGATAGGTTTTTGTAATTTGGGTTTGCATGTCTTTAAAAATTCCTAAAATACATCATTTTCCCACACATTTTTCCTTTCTCTTAAAAGAAAAAGCTGTGAGTACAATATAGCTCTTGAAATTGTCTTCTTGGAAGGTTGCCCTCTTTTGAAATTTTTGCTCCATTTTTGATCCCAGGATTTATTTGGAGGGCAGGTGTCATTTACAGAATTGGAGGTTGGTGAATATTTAGTGACCTTTAGCAGTGGGTTTAAAGCTGCTGTTGTGGGAAATGGCCACAAGGAGGCAGCGTTTCTCCATTCCCAAATCTGGGTACTAGGGCAGCAGAGCCTTTCTGGAAGTCGTGTTCCTAGGTTGTCAATTAGAATGGAATGTGCCAGGAGAAACCCCCATAAGTTTAGGTCTCATTACTTCTTGCTTTTTTTAATTTTTTTAATCGGGGTAAAGACTAGAATATTGTTTGTCCTCGGGGTACACAATCTGGTTCATTTGTACATTATATATGTCTACTCTACAGATCCTCTTCCCATGTAAAATATTACAGAGTGTTCTGTAGACCTCTCTTGCTATATGGTCGGTCTTTCTGAAATGTGTATATAATATGTAGTTGGATATGTATAGTAACACTAATCTCATTTATCCATTCCCCCCACCTTTCCTTTTAGATGAGCATAGTTGGTTTTCTAAGTCTGTGAGTGTCTTTCTCTGTGGAAATATGTTCATTTGTGTCAGTTACTAGATAACGCCTATAAGGGATATCATAGGATATAGGTCTTTTGCTTTCCGACTTACCTCATGTTTTGTGATTATCTCCAGGCTCATCTCTGGTGCCTCAAAGCGTAGTGTTTCATTGTTTTCCATGGCTAATGTTCCACTGCGTACATGGACCCCTTCTTCTTTATCCATTCACCTGTTGATGGACATTTCGGTTGCTTCCCATCTTGGCTATTTTGAATAAGGCTGCAGTGCAGCTTTTGCAGCCTGTGTCTTTTCGATTCGGGTCTTCTCAGGTGAGAGGCCCAGTGGTGTGCCTGCTGGATTGAATGGTACCTCAGTTTTTACTTTTAAACGCAGTTCCTTTCTGTTCTCATTATTGGCTGTTAACCACTTTACATCTCACCAGCACCTAGAGGTTACACAGTTCTCGACAACCCCATCAGCATTTATTGTTTGTAGACTTTTTGCTGACGGTCAGTCAACAGGTGTGAGTTGAAACCTTTTGGTTGATTAGATTGCATGAGTCTAATAATTTCTGAGGTTGAGCTTTTATCCATTTTCCTGTTTTTTTTTTTTTTTAACGAGAGTGAGGAATACTTACTTCTTCATACTATCTTCTTGAAACATTTGCCTGGTTTGAATTCTTTTGTCCATTCCCTACCTGAGCACAATTTTTGACGGCAGATGTCCTTTACAGCCCTGAGTCCTGGTGAATTTTAAGTGACCATTAGCTGTGGGTTTAAAGCTGCTCTTGCTGGAAACGGCCACAAGGCGGCAGCGTTTCTCCTTTACCAAATCTGATTACTAGGGCAACAGAGCCTTACTGGAAGTGGTGTGCTTGGTTGTAAATTAGAATGGAATGTGCCAGGAAAAAGCCCTTTAAGTTTATGTGTCATTACTTCCTCGTATTTTTAACATAATTTTTATTCTTTATCACAGCAAATTCGATTACAAGGGTTTGTTTGTTCTAGGTGTGCAAGATGTGGTTCTTTCACACATATACGTATATCTATTCTTCTTCGGAATCTTTTCCCATGTAGGATATGACACAATGTTGAGTAGTCTTCTCTTGGTATTCTGTAGGTCTTTGGTGATTATATATTTCACGTGTGTTTGTATACCCCTGTTAACCTCAGTATGGTGATGTATCCAATCCACACACCTCTCCATTTGGTGAACCATAAGTTTTTGTGCTGAATCTGTGATTGCCCTTCTCTGTGGAAATATCTTCGTTTCTATCAATTTTTAGGTAACACCTATATGTGATATGATAGGATATGTGTCTTTCGCTTTCTCACTTACTCCAAGTTGCGTGATTACTTCTAGACTCATCTATGGTGCTGCAAATGGCATTGCTTCATTTTTTCGCTAGCTCATATTCCATCTGTACATGTAGCAGTTCTTCTTTGTCCACCCATCTGTCGGTGGACTTTTTGGTGACTTCCGTATCTTGGCTATTGTAATCCTATGCAATGCAGATTTGCCTGCCTGTGTCTTTCCAATTGTGTCTTCTTAGGTTACAGGTCCAGGTGTAGGTCTACTGGATCATATGGTAGCTCTGAGTTAACCTTTTAAAGGCACCTCCATTCTGTTCTCTTTAGTGGCTCTTTCCAGGTTACGTCCCACTTAAAGTTGAGGGTATGCATTTCTCCACAGCACCTTTAGCATTTATTCTTTGTAGTTTTTTGCTGATGGTTATTCTGACGGGTGTGAGCTGAGACCTCTTTGTGGTTGAATTTGCATGTGTCTCATAATCCGTTGAAATTGAGCTTTAAGGCATGTCCTTTTTATTTTTCCAGCTGTGATTACGGCTTAGTTCTTCAAAGTGTTTTCTTAAAGTATGTGTCCCATTTTGAAATATTTTAACCATTACATTCCTCAAGACATTTTGAGGGCAGGTTTCATTTACAGCACTGCAGTACCTGTTCATATGAAGTGACCATTAGCCCAGGCTTTAAAGCTGCTTTTGCAGGTAACGGCCAGAGGGTGGCAGCCTTTCTACGTTCCCCACGCTGGTACTTGGGAAACAGACCTACCCGCCAGTGGTGTTCTTCGGTTATAAATTAGAGTGGAATGTGCTCGGATAAACCCACAAATGCTGATGTCTCCTTACATTTGTTGGTTTTTAAAATTTAATTGATATTTTTTACTGGAGTAATATTCCATTGTATACAAGGACCACTTCTTCTTGGTGCATTCCTCTGTTGATGGACATTTTTGTTGCTTCCAAGTGTTGACAATGGTAAAGATTGCTGGCGTACAGGTTTGCCAGCCTGTGACTTTTTGATTCTCATTTTCTCAGGTGATAGGCCCAGCAGATGGTATGCTCGATTCACTGGTAGCTCAATGTCTACCTTTTCAAAGCACCTCCACTGTGTTTTCATTAGAGGCTCTTCCCACGTCCCCCTTAGAGCTGAGGGTACACATTTCTCCACAATCCCTTCAGCATTTATTGTCTGCAGCATTTTTGCTGATGGACATTCTGCCTGGTGTGAGCTGATAGGTTTTTGTAAATTGGGTTTGCGTGTCTTTAAAAATTCTTAGAATTTATCATTTTTCCAGGCGTTTTTTCTATTCTGGTATAAAAACAAAGTGTGAGTACAATATACCTCTTGAAATTATCTTGTTGAAAGATTGCCCTCTTTTTAATATTCTGGTGGATTTTCGTCCCCAGGATATTTTGTTGAAGGCAGGTGTCATTTACAGGCCTGCAATGTGTGTCAATATTTAGTAACCATTAGCACTGGGTTTAAGCTGCCGTCGTACAAAACGGCCACAAGGCAGGAGCATTTCTCCATTAGCAAATCTGGTTACTAGGGCAGCAGAGCCGTTCTGGAAGTGGTTTTCCTAGCTTGTAAATTTGAATGGAACGTGCCAGGAAAACCCCCCATAAGTTTATGTCTCATTACTTCTAGTTCCTTGTTTTAATTTTTTAAATTGGGGTAATGTTTAGAATGTTGTTTGTCCAAGTTGTACACACTCTGGTTCATCTACACATTATACATATCTGTATATGTCGAGATCTTCTTCCCATGTAAATTATTACAGAGTGTTCCTTAGACCTCCCTTGCTATATGGTGGGTCTTTTGGATATATGTATATAGTATGTATTTGTATACATATGGTAACGCTAATCTTCATTTATCCAATCCCCCCACCATTCCTTTTAGATAAGCATAGTTCTTTTTCAAAGTCTGTGAGTGCCTTTCTCTGTGGAAGTATGTTCATTTGTGTCAGTTATTAGATAACGCCTATAAGTGATATCATAGACTATAGGTCTCTTGCTTTCCGACTTACCTCATGTTTTGTGATTATCTCCAGGCTCATTTGTGGTGCCTCAAAGAGCAGTGTTTCACTCTTTTCCATGGCTAATATTCCATTGTGTACATGGACCCCTTCTTCTTTACCCATTCACCTGTGGATGGACATTTTGGTTGCTTCACTGTCTTGTCTATTGTGAATAAGGCTGCAGTGCAGCTTTTGCAGCCCGGGTCTTCTCGATTCTGGTCTTTTCAGGTGAGAGGCCCAGTGGTGCACCTGCTGGATGGAATGGTACCTCAGTTTTTACTTTCAAACGCAGCTCCTTTCTCTTCTCATCATTGGCTGTTAACCACTATACATCTCACCAGCAGCTAGAGGGTACACAGTTCTCTAAAACCCCTTCAGCATTTATTGTTTGTAGATTTTTGCTGATGGTCAGTCGACTGGTGTGAGTTGAAACCATTTTGTAGATTAGATTGCATGAGTCTACTACTTCCTGAGGTTGAGCTTTTATCCACTTTCCTTTTTTTTTTAAAGACGGTGAGTAAAATTTACCTCTTCATACTATCTCCTTGAAACATTTGCCTGTTTTGAATTTTTTAATCCATTCCCCACCTCAGCACAATTTTGAGGGCAGGTGTCTTTACAGCCCTGAGTCCTTGTGAATGTTAAGTGACCATTAGCTGTGGGTTAAAAGCCGCTCTTGCGGGAAACGGCCACGAGGCGGCAGCATTTCTCCTTTACCAAATCTGGTCACTAGGGCAACAAAGCCTTAATGGAAGTCGTGTTCTAGATTGTAAATTACAATGGAATGTGCCAGGAAAAAACCTTTCAAAGTTATGTCTCATTACTTCTTGTTCTTATTTTTAATTTAATTTTTAGTTGTTAATCACAGCAAATTTGATTACAATGTTTTGTTTGTTCTAGGTGTGCAAGATGTGGTTCTTTCATACATATACATAGATCTATTCATCTTCGGATCCTTTTCCCATGTAGGTTATGACACAATGTTGAGTGGTCTTCTCTTGTAATTGCATACGTCTTTGGTGATTATATATTTCACATGTGTTTTTATATGTCTGTTAGCCCCAATATAGTAATGTGTCCCATCCTCACAAGTTTCCATTTGGTGAACCATACGTTTTTGTACTGAATCTGTGATTGCCTTTCTCCGTGGATATATCTCAGTTGGTATCAATTCGTAGGTAACACCTGTAACTGATATGGTAGGATATGTGTCTTTCGCTTTGCCACTCACTAAAAGTTGCGTGATTACTTCTAGATTCATCTAGGGTGCTGCAAATGGCATTGTTTCATTTTATCGCTAGCTCATAATCCATCTGTGCATGTAGCAGTTCTTCTTTGTCCACCCATCTGTCGGCGGACTTTTTGGTGACTTCCATATCTTGGCTATTGTAATCCTGTGCAATGCAGATTTGCCTGCCTCTTTCTTTCCAATACTGTCTTCTTAGGTTATAGGTCCAGGAATAAGCCTCTGGATCATATGGTAGCTCAATGTTTACCTTTTAAAGGCACCTCCACTCTGTTCTCATGAGTGGCTCTTTCCAGGTTACATCCCACTTAAAGTTGAGGGTTTGCATTTCTCCACAGCACCTTCAGCATTTATTCTTTGTAGTTTTTTACTGATGGTTATTCTGACTGGTGCGAGCTGATACGTCTTTGTGGTTGAATTTGCATGTGTCTCATAATCCGTTAAAACTGAGCTTTAAGGCAGGTCCTTTTCATTTTTCAGGCTGTGAGTACAGCTTAGCTCTTCAAAGTGTTTTCTTAAAGTATGTGTCCCATTTTAAAATTTTTTGGCCATTACCTCCCTCAAGACATTTTGCGGTGACCATTAGCACAGGCTTAAACCTGCGTTTGCAGGTAACGGCCAGAGGGTGGCAGTCTTTCTATGTTCCACACGCTGGTACTAGGGAAACAGACCTTCCGGCCAGTGGTGTTCCTCGGTTATAAATAATTAGAGTGGAATGTGCCTGAATAAACCCACAAATGCCGATGTCTCCTTCCTTATGTTTGTCTTTTAAATTTAACTTACATTTTTTATTGGAGTAATATTCCATTGCGTACATGCAACAGTTCTTCTTGGTGCATTCCTCTGTTGATGGACATTTTCATTGCTTCCAAATGTTGGCTATGGTAAATATGGCTGGAGTGCAGGATTGCCTGCCTGTGACGTTTTGATTCTCATTTTCTCAGGAGATAGGCCCAGCAGTGGGTATGACTGATTGACGGGTAGCTCAATGTTTACCTTTTCAAGGCACTTCCATTGTGTTTTCATGAGTGGCTCTTACCACGTCCCCCTTAGAGCCGAGTGTACGCATTCCTCCACAGTCCCTTCAGCATTTATTTTTTGAAGCATTTGTGCTGATGGCCATTCTGACTGCTGTGAGCTGATAGGTTTTTGTAATTTGGGTTTGCATGTCTTTAAAAATTCCTAAAATACATCATTTTCCCACACATTTTTCCTTTCTCTTAAAAGAAAAAGCTGTGAGTACAATATAGCTCTTGAAATTGTCTTCTTGGAAGGTTGCCCTCTTTTGAAATTTTTGCTCCATTTTTGATCCCAGGATTTATTTGGAGGGCAGGTGTCATTTACAGAATTGGAGGTTGGTGAATATTTAGTGACCTTTAGCAGTGGGTTTAAAGCTGCTGTTGTGGGAAATGGCCACAAGGAGGCAGCGTTTCTCCATTCCCAAATCTGGGTACTAGGGCAGCAGAGCCTTTCTGGAAGTCGTGTTCCTAGGTTGTCAATTAGAATGGAATGTGCCAGGAGAAACCCCCATAAGTTTAGGTCTCATTACTTCTTGCTTTTTTTAATTTTTTTAATCGGGGTAAAGACTAGAATATTGTTTGTCCTCGGGGTACACAATCTGGTTCATTTGTACATTATATATGTCTACTCTACAGATCCTCTTCCCATGTAAAATATTACAGAGTGTTCTGTAGACCTCTCTTGCTATATGGTCGGTCTTTCTGAAATGTGTATATAATATGTAGTTGGATATGTATAGTAACACTAATCTCATTTATCCATTCCCCCCACCTTTCCTTTTAGATGAGCATAGTTGGTTTTCTAAGTCTGTGAGTGTCTTTCTCTGTGGAAATATGTTCATTTGTGTCAGTTACTAGATAACGCCTATAAGGGATATCATAGGATGTAGGTCTTTTGCTTTCCGACTTACCTCATGTTTTGTGATTATCTCCAGGCTCATCTCTGGTGCCTCAAAGCGTAGTGTTTCATTGTTTTCCATGGCTAATGTTCCACTGCGTACATGGACCCCTTCTTCTTTATCCATTCACCTGTTGATGGACATTTCGGTTGCTTCCCATCTTGGCTATTTTGAATAAGGCTGCAGTGCAGCTTTTGCAGCCTGTGTCTTTTCGATTCGGGTCTTCTCAGGTGAGAGGCCCAGTGGTGTGCCTGCTGGATTGAATGGTACCTCAGTTTTTACTTTTAAACGCAGTTCCTTTCTGTTCTCATTATTGGCTGTTAACCACTTTACATCTCACCAGCACCTAGAGGTTACACAGTTCTCGACAACCCCATCAGCATTTATTGTTTGTAGACTTTTTGCTGACGGTCAGTCAACAGGTGTGAGTTGAAACCTTTTGGTTGATTAGATTGCATGAGTCTAATAATTTCTGAGGTTGAGCTTTTATCCATTTTCCTGTTTTTTTTTTTTTTTTTTTTTTTTTAACGAGAGTGAGGAATACTTACTTCTTCATACTATCTTCTTGAAACATTTGCCTGGTTTGAATTCTTTTGTCCATTCCCTACCTGAGCACAATTTTTGACGGCAGATGTCCTTTACAGCCCTGAGTCCTGGTGAATTTTAAGTGACCATTAGCTGTGGGTTTAAAGCTGCTCTTGCTGGAAACGGCCACAAGGCGGCAGCGTTTCTCCTTTACCAAATCTGATTACTAGGGCAACAGAGCCTTACTGGAAGTGGTGTGCTTGGTTGTAAATTAGAATGGAATGTGCCAGGAAAAAGCCCTTTAAGTTTATGTGTCATTACTTCCTCGTATTTTTAACATAATTTTTATTCTTTATCACAGCAAATTCGATTACAAGGGTTTGTTTGTTCTAGGTGTGCAAGATGTGGTTCTTTCACACATATACGTATATCTATTCTTCTTCGGAATCTTTTCCCATGTAGGATATGACACAATGTTGAGTAGTCTTCTCTTGGTATTCTGTAGGTCTTTGGTGATTATATATTTCACGTGTGTTTGTATACCCCTGTTAACCTCAGTATGGTGATGTATCCAATCCACACACCTCTCCATTTGGTGAACCATAAGTTTTTGTGCTGAATCTGTGATTGCCCTTCTCTGTGGAAATATCTTCGTTTCTATCAATTTTTAGGTAACACCTATATGTGATATGATAGGATATGTGTCTTTCGCTTTCTCACTTACTCCAAGTTGCGTGATTACTTCTAGACTCATCTATGGTGCTGCAAATGGCATTGCTTCATTTTTTCGCTAGCTCATATTCCATCTGTACATGTAGCAGTTCTTCTTTGTCCACCCATCTGTCGGTGGACTTTTTGGTGACTTCCGTATCTTGGCTATTGTAATCCTATGCAATGCAGATTTGCCTGCCTGTGTCTTTCCAATTGTGTCTTCTTAGGTTACAGGTCCAGGTGTAGGTCTACTGGATCATATGGTAGCTCTGAGTTAACCTTTTAAAGGCACCTCCATTCTGTTCTCTTTAGTGGCTCTTTCCAGGTTACGTCCCACTTAAAGTTGAGGGTATGCATTTCTCCACAGCACCTTTAGCATTTATTCTTTGTAGTTTTTTGCTGATGGTTATTCTGACGGGTGTGAGCTGAGACCTCTTTGTGGTTGAATTTGCATGTGTCTCATAATCCGTTGAAATTGAGCTTTAAGGCATGTCCTTTTTATTTTTCCAGCTGTGATTACGGCTTAGTTCTTCAAAGTGTTTTCTTAAAGTATGTGTCCCATTTTGAAATATTTTAACCATTACATTCCTCAAGACATTTTGAGGGCAGGTTTCATTTACAGCACTGCAGTACCTGTTCATATGAAGTGACCATTAGCCCAGGCTTTAAAGCTGCTTTTGCAGGTAACGGCCAGAGGGTGGCAGCCTTTCTACGTTCCCCACGCTGGTACTTGGGAAACAGACCTACCCGCCAGTGGTGTTCTTCGGTTATAAATTAGAGTGGAATGTGCTCGGATAAACCCACAAATGCTGATGTCTCCTTACATTTGTTGGTTTTTAAAATTTAATTGATATTTTTTACTGGAGTAATATTCCATTGTATACAAGGACCACTTCTTCTTGGTGCATTCCTCTGTTGATGGACATTTTTGTTGCTTCCAAGTGTTGACAATGGTAAAGATTGCTGGCGTACAGGTTTGCCAGCCTGTGACTTTTTGATTCTCATTTTCTCAGGTGATAGGCCCAGCAGATGGTATGCTCGATTCACTGGTAGCTCAATGTCTACCTTTTCAAAGCACCTCCACTGTGTTTTCATTAGAGGCTCTTCCCACGTCCCCCTTAGAGCTGAGGGTACACATTTCTCCACAATCCCTTCAGCATTTATTGTCTGCAGCATTTTTGCTGATGGACATTCTGCCTGGTGTGAGCTGATAGGTTTTTGTAAATTGGGTTTGCGTGTCTTTAAAAATTCTTAGAATTTATCATTTTTCCAGGCGTTTTTTCTATTCTGGTATAAAAACAAAGTGTGAGTACAATATACCTCTTGAAATTATCTTGTTGAAAGATTGCCCTCTTTTTAATATTCTGGTGGATTTTCGTCCCCAGGATATTTTGTTGAAGGCAGGTGTCATTTACAGGCCTGCAATGTGTGTCAATATTTAGTAACCATTAGCACTGGGTTTAAGCTGCCGTCGTACAAAACGGCCACAAGGCAGGAGCATTTCTCCATTAGCAAATCTGGTTACTAGGGCAGCAGAGCCGTTCTGGAAGTGGTTTTCCTAGCTTGTAAATTTGAATGGAACGTGCCAGGAAAACCCCCCATAAGTTTATGTCTCATTACTTCTAGTTCCTTGTTTTAATTTTTTAAATTGGGGTAATGTTTAGAATGTTGTTTGTCCAAGTTGTACACACTCTGGTTCATCTACACATTATACATATCTGTATATGTCGAGATCTTCTTCCCATGTAAATTATTACAGAGTGTTCCTTAGACCTCCCTTGCTATATGGTGGGTCTTTTGGATATATGTATATAGTATGTATTTGTATACATATGGTAACGCTAATCTTCATTTATCCAATCCCCCCACCATTCCTTTTAGATAAGCATAGTTCTTTTTCAAAGTCTGTGAGTGCCTTTCTCTGTGGAAGTATGTTCATTTGTGTCAGTTATTAGATAACGCCTATAAGTGATATCATAGACTATAGGTCTCTTGCTTTCCGACTTACCTCATGTTTTGTGATTATCTCCAGGCTCATTTGTGGTGCCTCAAAGAGCAGTGTTTCACTCTTTTCCATGGCTAATATTCCATTGTGTACATGGACCCCTTCTTCTTTACCCATTCACCTGTGGATGGACATTTTGGTTGCTTCACTGTCTTGTCTATTGTGAATAAGGCTGCAGTGCAGCTTTTGCAGCCCGGGTCTTCTCGATTCTGGTCTTTTCAGGTGAGAGGCCCAGTGGTGCACCTGCTGGATGGAATGGTACCTCAGTTTTTACTTTCAAACGCAGCTCCTTTCTCTTCTCATCATTGGCTGTTAACCACTATACATCTCACCAGCAGCTAGAGGGTACACAGTTCTCTAAAACCCCTTCAGCATTTATTGTTTGTAGATTTTTGCTGATGGTCAGTCGACTGGTGTGAGTTGAAACCATTTTGTAGATTAGATTGCATGAGTCTACTACTTCCTGAGGTTGAGCTTTTATCCACTTTCCTTTTTTTTTTAAAGACGGTGAGTAAAATTTACCTCTTCATACTATCTCCTTGAAACATTTGCCTGTTTTGAATTTTTTAATCCATTCCCCACCTCAGCACAATTTTGAGGGCAGGTGTCTTTACAGCCCTGAGTCCTTGTGAATGTTAAGTGACCATTAGCTGTGGGTTAAAAGCCGCTCTTGCGGGAAACGGCCACGAGGCGGCAGCATTTCTCCTTTACCAAATCTGGTCACTAGGGCAACAAAGCCTTAATGGAAGTCGTGTTCTAGATTGTAAATTACAATGGAATGTGCCAGGAAAAAACCTTTCAAAGTTATGTCTCATTACTTCTTGTTCTTATTTTTAATTTAATTTTTAGTTGTTAATCACAGCAAATTTGATTACAATGTTTTGTTTGTTCTAGGTGTGCAAGATGTGGTTCTTTCATACATATACATAGATCTATTCATCTTCGGATCCTTTTCCCATGTAGGTTATGACACAATGTTGAGTGGTCTTCTCTTGTAATTGCATACGTCTTTGGTGATTATATATTTCACATGTGTTTTTATATGTCTGTTAGCCCCAATATAGTAATGTGTCCCATCCTCACAAGTTTCCATTTGGTGAACCATACGTTTTTGTACTGAATCTGTGATTGCCTTTCTCCGTGGATATATCTCAGTTGGTATCAATTCGTAGGTAACACCTGTAACTGATATGGTAGGATATGTGTCTTTCGCTTTGCCACTCACTAAAAGTTGCGTGATTACTTCTAGATTCATCTAGGGTGCTGCAAATGGCATTGTTTCATTTTATCGCTAGCTCATAATCCATCTGTGCATGTAGCAGTTCTTCTTTGTCCACCCATCTGTCGGCGGACTTTTTGGTGACTTCCATATCTTGGCTATTGTAATCCTGTGCAATGCAGATTTGCCTGCCTCTTTCTTTCCAATACTGTCTTCTTAGGTTATAGGTCCAGGAATAAGCCTCTGGATCATATGGTAGCTCAATGTTTACCTTTTAAAGGCACCTCCACTCTGTTCTCATGAGTGGCTCTTTCCAGGTTACATCCCACTTAAAGTTGAGGGTTTGCATTTCTCCACAGCACCTTCAGCATTTATTCTTTGTAGTTTTTTACTGATGGTTATTCTGACTGGTGCGAGCTGATACGTCTTTGTGGTTGAATTTGCATGTGTCTCATAATCCGTTAAAACTGAGCTTTAAGGCAGGTCCTTTTCATTTTTCAGGCTGTGAGTACAGCTTAGCTCTTCAAAGTGTTTTCTTAAAGTATGTGTCCCATTTTAAAATTTTTTGGCCATTACCTCCCTCAAGACATTTTGCGGTGACCATTAGCACAGGCTTAAACCTGCGTTTGCAGGTAACGGCCAGAGGGTGGCAGTCTTTCTATGTTCCACACGCTGGTACTAGGGAAACAGACCTTCCGGCCAGTGGTGTTCCTCGGTTATAAATAATTAGAGTGGAATGTGCCTGAATAAACCCACAAATGCCGATGTCTCCTTCCTTATGTTTGTCTTTTAAATTTAACTTACATTTTTTATTGGAGTAATATTCCATTGCGTACATGCAACAGTTCTTCTTGGTGCATTCCTCTGTTGATGGACATTTTCATTGCTTCCAAATGTTGGCTATGGTAAATATGGCTGGAGTGCAGGATTGCCTGCCTGTGACGTTTTGATTCTCATTTTCTCAGGAGATAGGCCCAGCAGTGGGTATGACTGATTGACGGGTAGCTCAATGTTTACCTTTTCAAGGCACTTCCATTGTGTTTTCATGAGTGGCTCTTACCACGTCCCCCTTAGAGCCGAGTGTACGCATTCCTCCACAGTCCCTTCAGCATTTATTTTTTGAAGCATTTGTGCTGATGGCCATTCTGACTGCTGTGAGCTGATAGGTTTTTGTAATTTGGGTTTGCATGTCTTTAAAAATTCCTAAAATACATCATTTTCCCACACATTTTTCCTTTCTCTTAAAAGAAAAAGCTGTGAGTACAATATAGCTCTTGAAATTGTCTTCTTGGAAGGTTGCCCTCTTTTGAAATTTTTGCTCCATTTTTGATCCCAGGATTTATTTGGAGGGCAGGTGTCATTTACAGAATTGGAGGTTGGTGAATATTTAGTGACCTTTAGCAGTGGGTTTAAAGCTGCTGTTGTGGGAAATGGCCACAAGGAGGCAGCGTTTCTCCATTCCCAAATCTGGGTACTAGGGCAGCAGAGCCTTTCTGGAAGTCGTGTTCCTAGGTTGTCAATTAGAATGGAATGTGCCAGGAGAAACCCCCATAAGTTTAGGTCTCATTACTTCTTGCTTTTTTTAATTTTTTTAATCGGGGTAAAGACTAGAATATTGTTTGTCCTCGGGGTACACAATCTGGTTCATTTGTACATTATATATGTCTACTCTACAGATCCTCTTCCCATGTAAAATATTACAGAGTGTTCTGTAGACCTCTCTTGCTATATGGTCGGTCTTTCTGAAATGTGTATATAATATGTAGTTGGATATGTATAGTAACACTAATCTCATTTATCCATTCCCCCCACCTTTCCTTTTAGATGAGCATAGTTGGTTTTCTAAGTCTGTGAGTGTCTTTCTCTGTGGAAATATGTTCATTTGTGTCAGTTACTAGATAACGCCTATAAGGGATATCATAGGATATAGGTCTTTTGCTTTCCGACTTACCTCATGTTTTGTGATTATCTCCAGGCTCATCTCTGGTGCCTCAAAGCGTAGTGTTTCATTGTTTTCCATGGCTAATGTTCCACTGCGTACATGGACCCCTTCTTCTTTATCCATTCACCTGTTGATGGACATTTCGGTTGCTTCCCATCTTGGCTATTTTGAATAAGGCTGCAGTGCAGCTTTTGCAGCCTGTGTCTTTTCGATTCGGGTCTTCTCAGGTGAGAGGCCCAGTGGTGTGCCTGCTGGATTGAATGGTACCTCAGTTTTTACTTTTAAACGCAGTTCCTTTCTGTTCTCATTATTGGCTGTTAACCACTTTACATCTCACCAGCACCTAGAGGTTACACAGTTCTCGACAACCCCATCAGCATTTATTGTTTGTAGACTTTTTGCTGACGGTCAGTCAACAGGTGTGAGTTGAAACCTTTTGGTTGATTAGATTGCATGAGTCTAATAATTTCTGAGGTTGAGCTTTTATCCATTTTCCTGTTTTTTTTTTTTTTTTTTTTTTTTTAACGAGAGTGAGGAATACTTACTTCTTCATACTATCTTCTTGAAACATTTGCCTGGTTTGAATTCTTTTGTCCATTCCCTACCTGAGCACAATTTTTGACGGCAGATGTCCTTTACAGCCCTGAGTCCTGGTGAATTTTAAGTGACCATTAGCTGTGGGTTTAAAGCTGCTCTTGCTGGAAACGGCCACAAGGCGGCAGCGTTTCTCCTTTACCAAATCTGATTACTAGGGCAACAGAGCCTTACTGGAAGTGGTGTGCTTGGTTGTAAATTAGAATGGAATGTGCCAGGAAAAAGCCCTTTAAGTTTATGTGTCATTACTTCCTCGTATTTTTAACATAATTTTTATTCTTTATCACAGCAAATTCGATTACAAGGGTTTGTTTGTTCTAGGTGTGCAAGATGTGGTTCTTTCACACATATACGTATATCTATTCTTCTTCGGAATCTTTTCCCATGTAGGATATGACACAATGTTGAGTAGTCTTCTCTTGGTATTCTGTAGGTCTTTGGTGATTATATATTTCACGTGTGTTTGTATACCCCTGTTAACCTCAGTATGGTGATGTATCCAATCCACACACCTCTCCATTTGGTGAACCATAAGTTTTTGTGCTGAATCTGTGATTGCCCTTCTCTGTGGAAATATCTTCGTTTCTATCAATTTTTAGGTAACACCTATATGTGATATGATAGGATATGTGTCTTTCGCTTTCTCACTTACTCCAAGTTGCGTGATTACTTCTAGACTCATCTATGGTGCTGCAAATGGCATTGCTTCATTTTTTCGCTAGCTCATATTCCATCTGTACATGTAGCAGTTCTTCTTTGTCCACCCATCTGTCGGTGGACTTTTTGGTGACTTCCGTATCTTGGCTATTGTAATCCTATGCAATGCAGATTTGCCTGCCTGTGTCTTTCCAATTGTGTCTTCTTAGGTTACAGGTCCAGGTGTAGGTCTACTGGATCATATGGTAGCTCTGAGTTAACCTTTTAAAGGCACCTCCATTCTGTTCTCTTTAGTGGCTCTTTCCAGGTTACGTCCCACTTAAAGTTGAGGGTATGCATTTCTCCACAGCACCTTTAGCATTTATTCTTTGTAGTTTTTTGCTGATGGTTATTCTGACGGGTGTGAGCTGAGACCTCTTTGTGGTTGAATTTGCATGTGTCTCATAATCCGTTGAAATTGAGCTTTAAGGCATGTCCTTTTTATTTTTCCAGCTGTGATTACGGCTTAGTTCTTCAAAGTGTTTTCTTAAAGTATGTGTCCCATTTTGAAATATTTTAACCATTACATTCCTCAAGACATTTTGAGGGCAGGTTTCATTTACAGCACTGCAGTACCTGTTCATATGAAGTGACCATTAGCCCAGGCTTTAAAGCTGCTTTTGCAGGTAACGGCCAGAGGGTGGCAGCCTTTCTACGTTCCCCACGCTGGTACTTGGGAAACAGACCTACCCGCCAGTGGTGTTCTTCGGTTATAAATTAGAGTGGAATGTGCTCGGATAAACCCACAAATGCTGATGTCTCCTTACATTTGTTGGTTTTTAAAATTTAATTGATATTTTTTACTGGAGTAATATTCCATTGTATACAAGGACCACTTCTTCTTGGTGCATTCCTCTGTTGATGGACATTTTTGTTGCTTCCAAGTGTTGACAATGGTAAAGATTGCTGGCGTACAGGTTTGCCAGCCTGTGACTTTTTGATTCTCATTTTCTCAGGTGATAGGCCCAGCAGATGGTATGCTCGATTCACTGGTAGCTCAATGTCTACCTTTTCAAAGCACCTCCACTGTGTTTTCATTAGAGGCTCTTCCCACGTCCCCCTTAGAGCTGAGGGTACACATTTCTCCACAATCCCTTCAGCATTTATTGTCTGCAGCATTTTTGCTGATGGACATTCTGCCTGGTGTGAGCTGATAGGTTTTTGTAAATTGGGTTTGCGTGTCTTTAAAAATTCTTAGAATTTATCATTTTTCCAGGCGTTTTTTCTATTCTGGTATAAAAACAAAGTGTGAGTACAATATACCTCTTGAAATTATCTTGTTGAAAGATTGCCCTCTTTTTAATATTCTGGTGGATTTTCGTCCCCAGGATATTTTGTTGAAGGCAGGTGTCATTTACAGGCCTGCAATGTGTGTCAATATTTAGTAACCATTAGCACTGGGTTTAAGCTGCCGTCGTACAAAACGGCCACAAGGCAGGAGCATTTCTCCATTAGCAAATCTGGTTACTAGGGCAGCAGAGCCGTTCTGGAAGTGGTTTTCCTAGCTTGTAAATTTGAATGGAACGTGCCAGGAAAACCCCCCATAAGTTTATGTCTCATTACTTCTAGTTCCTTGTTTTAATTTTTTAAATTGGGGTAATGTTTAGAATGTTGTTTGTCCAAGTTGTACACACTCTGGTTCATCTACACATTATACATATCTGTATATGTCGAGATCTTCTTCCCATGTAAATTATTACAGAGTGTTCCTTAGACCTCCCTTGCTATATGGTGGGTCTTTTGGATATATGTATATAGTATGTATTTGTATACATATGGTAACGCTAATCTTCATTTATCCAATCCCCCCACCATTCCTTTTAGATAAGCATAGTTCTTTTTCAAAGTCTGTGAGTGCCTTTCTCTGTGGAAGTATGTTCATTTGTGTCAGTTATTAGATAACGCCTATAAGTGATATCATAGACTATAGGTCTCTTGCTTTCCGACTTACCTCATGTTTTGTGATTATCTCCAGGCTCATTTGTGGTGCCTCAAAGAGCAGTGTTTCACTCTTTTCCATGGCTAATATTCCATTGTGTACATGGACCCCTTCTTCTTTACCCATTCACCTGTGGATGGACATTTTGGTTGCTTCACTGTCTTGTCTATTGTGAATAAGGCTGCAGTGCAGCTTTTGCAGCCCGGGTCTTCTCGATTCTGGTCTTTTCAGGTGAGAGGCCCAGTGGTGCACCTGCTGGATGGAATGGTACCTCAGTTTTTACTTTCAAACGCAGCTCCTTTCTCTTCTCATCATTGGCTGTTAACCACTATACATCTCACCAGCAGCTAGAGGGTACACAGTTCTCTAAAACCCCTTCAGCATTTATTGTTTGTAGATTTTTGCTGATGGTCAGTCGACTGGTGTGAGTTGAAACCATTTTGTAGATTAGATTGCATGAGTCTACTACTTCCTGAGGTTGAGCTTTTATCCACTTTCCTTTTTTTTTTAAAGACGGTGAGTAAAATTTACCTCTTCATACTATCTCCTTGAAACATTTGCCTGTTTTGAATTTTTTAATCCATTCCCCACCTCAGCACAATTTTGAGGGCAGGTGTCTTTACAGCCCTGAGTCCTTGTGAATGTTAAGTGACCATTAGCTGTGGGTTAAAAGCCGCTCTTGCGGGAAACGGCCACGAGGCGGCAGCATTTCTCCTTTACCAAATCTGGTCACTAGGGCAACAAAGCCTTAATGGAAGTCGTGTTCTAGATTGTAAATTACAATGGAATGTGCCAGGAAAAAACCTTTCAAAGTTATGTCTCATTACTTCTTGTTCTTATTTTTAATTTAATTTTTAGTTGTTAATCACAGCAAATTTGATTACAATGTTTTGTTTGTTCTAGGTGTGCAAGATGTGGTTCTTTCATACATATACATAGATCTATTCATCTTCGGATCCTTTTCCCATGTAGGTTATGACACAATGTTGAGTGGTCTTCTCTTGTAATTGCATACGTCTTTGGTGATTATATATTTCACATGTGTTTTTATATGTCTGTTAGCCCCAATATAGTAATGTGTCCCATCCTCACAAGTTTCCATTTGGTGAACCATACGTTTTTGTACTGAATCTGTGATTGCCTTTCTCCGTGGATATATCTCAGTTGGTATCAATTCGTAGGTAACACCTGTAACTGATATGGTAGGATATGTGTCTTTCGCTTTGCCACTCACTAAAAGTTGCGTGATTACTTCTAGATTCATCTAGGGTGCTGCAAATGGCATTGTTTCATTTTATCGCTAGCTCATAATCCATCTGTGCATGTAGCAGTTCTTCTTTGTCCACCCATCTGTCGGCGGACTTTTTGGTGACTTCCATATCTTGGCTATTGTAATCCTGTGCAATGCAGATTTGCCTGCCTCTTTCTTTCCAATACTGTCTTCTTAGGTTATAGGTCCAGGAATAAGCCTCTGGATCATATGGTAGCTCAATGTTTACCTTTTAAAGGCACCTCCACTCTGTTCTCATGAGTGGCTCTTTCCAGGTTACATCCCACTTAAAGTTGAGGGTTTGCATTTCTCCACAGCACCTTCAGCATTTATTCTTTGTAGTTTTTTACTGATGGTTATTCTGACTGGTGCGAGCTGATACGTCTTTGTGGTTGAATTTGCATGTGTCTCATAATCCGTTAAAACTGAGCTTTAAGGCAGGTCCTTTTCATTTTTCAGGCTGTGAGTACAGCTTAGCTCTTCAAAGTGTTTTCTTAAAGTATGTGTCCCATTTTAAAATTTTTTGGCCATTACCTCCCTCAAGACATTTTGCGGTGACCATTAGCACAGGCTTAAACCTGCGTTTGCAGGTAACGGCCAGAGGGTGGCAGTCTTTCTATGTTCCACACGCTGGTACTAGGGAAACAGACCTTCCGGCCAGTGGTGTTCCTCGGTTATAAATAATTAGAGTGGAATGTGCCTGAATAAACCCACAAATGCCGATGTCTCCTTCCTTATGTTTGTCTTTTAAATTTAACTTACATTTTTTATTGGAGTAATATTCCATTGCGTACATGCAACAGTTCTTCTTGGTGCATTCCTCTGTTGATGGACATTTTCATTGCTTCCAAATGTTGGCTATGGTAAATATGGCTGGAGTGCAGGATTGCCTGCCTGTGACGTTTTGATTCTCATTTTCTCAGGAGATAGGCCCAGCAGTGGGTATGACTGATTGACGGGTAGCTCAATGTTTACCTTTTCAAGGCACTTCCATTGTGTTTTCATGAGTGGCTCTTACCACGTCCCCCTTAGAGCCGAGTGTACGCATTCCTCCACAGTCCCTTCAGCATTTATTTTTTGAAGCATTTGTGCTGATGGCCATTCTGACTGCTGTGAGCTGATAGGTTTTTGTAATTTGGGTTTGCATGTCTTTAAAAATTCCTAAAATACATCATTTTCCCACACATTTTTCCTTTCTCTTAAAAGAAAAAGCTGTGAGTACAATATAGCTCTTGAAATTGTCTTCTTGGAAGGTTGCCCTCTTTTGAAATTTTTGCTCCATTTTTGATCCCAGGATTTATTTGGAGGGCAGGTGTCATTTACAGAATTGGAGGTTGGTGAATATTTAGTGACCTTTAGCAGTGGGTTTAAAGCTGCTGTTGTGGGAAATGGCCACAAGGAGGCAGCGTTTCTCCATTCCCAAATCTGGGTACTAGGGCAGCAGAGCCTTTCTGGAAGTCGTGTTCCTAGGTTGTCAATTAGAATGGAATGTGCCAGGAGAAACCCCCATAAGTTTAGGTCTCATTACTTCTTGCTTTTTTTAATTTTTTTAATCGGGGTAAAGACTAGAATATTGTTTGTCCTCGGGGTACACAATCTGGTTCATTTGTACATTATATATGTCTACTCTACAGATCCTCTTCCCATGTAAAATATTACAGAGTGTTCTGTAGACCTCTCTTGCTATATGGTCGGTCTTTCTGAAATGTGTATATAATATGTAGTTGGATATGTATAGTAACACTAATCTCATTTATCCATTCCCCCCACCTTTCCTTTTAGATGAGCATAGTTGGTTTTCTAAGTCTGTGAGTGTCTTTCTCTGTGGAAATATGTTCATTTGTGTCAGTTACTAGATAACGCCTATAAGGGATATCATAGGATATAGGTCTTTTGCTTTCCGACTTACCTCATGTTTTGTGATTATCTCCAGGCTCATCTCTGGTGCCTCAAAGCGTAGTGTTTCATTGTTTTCCATGGCTAATGTTCCACTGCGTACATGGCCCCCTTCTTCTTTATCCATTCACCTGTTGATGGACATTTCGGTTGCTTCCCATCTTGGCTATTTTGAATAAGGCTGCAGTGCAGCTTTTGCAGCCTGTGTCTTTTCGATTCGGGTCTTCTCAGGTGAGAGGCCCAGTGGTGTGCCTGCTGGATTGAATGGTACCTCAGTTTTTACTTTTAAACGCAGTTCCTTTCTGTTCTCATTATTGGCTGTTAACCAATTTACATCTCACCAGCACCTAGAGGTTACACAGTTCTCGACAACCCCATCAGCATTTATTGTTTGTAGACTTTTTGCTGACGGTCAGTCAACAGGTGTGAGTTGAAACCTTTTGGTTGATTAGATTGCATGAGTCTAATAATTTCTGAGGTTGAGCTTTTATCCATTTTCCTGTTTTTTTTTTTTTTTTTTTTTTTTAACGAGAGTGAGGAATACTTACTTCTTCATACTATCTTCTTGAAACATTTGCCTGGTTTGAATTCTTTTGTCCATTCCCTACCTGAGCACAATTTTTGACGGCAGATGTCCTTTACAGCCCTGAGTCCTGGTGAATTTTAAGTGACCATTAGCTGTGGGTTTAAAGCTGCTCTTGCGGGAAACGGCCACAAGGCGGCAGCGTTTCTCCTTTACCAAATCTGATTACTAGGGCAACAGAGCCTTACTGGAAGTGGTGTGCTTGGTTGTAAATTAGAATGGAATGTGCCAGGAAAAAGCCCTTTAAGTTTATGTGTCATTACTTCCTCGTATTTTTAACATAATTTTTATTCTTTATCACAGCAAATTCGATTACAAGGGTTTGTTTGTTCTAGGTGTGCAAGATGTGGTTCTTTCACACATATACGTATATCTATTCTTCTTCGGAATCTTTTCCCATGTAGGATATGACACAATGTTGAGTAGTCTTCTCTTGGTATTCTGTAGGTCTTTGGTGATTATATATTTCACGTGTGTTTGTATACCCCTGTTAACCTCAGTATGGTGATGTATCCAATCCACACACCTCTCCATTTGGTGAACCATAAGTTTTTGTGCTGAATCTGTGATTGCCCTTCTCTGTGGAAATATCTTCGTTTCTATCAATTTTTAGGTAACACCTATATGTGATATGATAGGATATGTGTCTTTCGCTTTCTCACTTACTCCAAGTTGCGTGATTACTTCTAGACTCATCTATGGTGCTGCAAATGGCATTGCTTCATTTTTTCGCTAGCTCATATTCCATCTGTACATGTAGCAGTTCTTCTTTGTCCACCCATCTGTCGGTGGACTTTTTGGTGACTTCCGTATCTTGGCTATTGTAATCCTATGCAATGCAGATTTGCCTGCCTGTGTCTTTCCAATTGTGTCTTCTTAGGTTACAGGTCCAGGTGTAGGTCTACTGGATCATATGGTAGCTCTGAGTTAACCTTTTAAAGGCACCTCCATTCTGTTCTCTTTAGTGGCTCTTTCCAGGTTACGTCCCACTTAAAGTTGAGGGTATGCATTTCTCCACAGCACCTTTAGCATTTATTCTTTGTAGTTTTTTGCTGATGGTTATTCTGACGGGTGTGAGCTGAGACCTCTTTGTGGTTGAATTTGCATGTGTCTCATAATCCGTTGAAATTGAGCTTTAAGGCATGTCCTTTTTATTTTTCCAGCTGTGATTACGGCTTAGTTCTTCAAAGTGTTTTCTTAAAGTATGTGTCCCATTTTGAAATATTTTAACCATTACATTCCTCAAGACATTTTGAGGGCAGGTTTCATTTACAGCACTGCAGTACCTGTTCATATGAAGTGACCATTAGCCCATGCTTTAAAGCTGCTTTTGCAGGTAACGGCCAGAGGGTGGCAGCCTTTCTACGTTCCCCACGCTGGTACTTGGGAAACAGACCTACCCGCCAGTGGTGTTCTTCGGTTATAAATTAGAGTGGAATGTGCTCGGATAAACCCACAAATGCTGATGTCTCCTTACATTTGTTGTTTTTTTAAATTTAATTGATATTTTTTACTGGAGTAATATTCCATTGTATACAAGGACCACTTCTTCTTGGTGCATTCCTCTGTTGATGGACATTTTTGTTGCTTCCAAGTGTTGACAATGGTAAAGATTGCTGGCGTACAGGTTTGCCAGCCTGTGACTTTTTGATTCTCATTTTCTCAGGTGATAGGCCCAGCAGATGGTATGCTCGATTCACTGGTAGCTCAATGTCTACCTTTTCAAAGCACCTCCACTGTGTTTTCATTAGAGGCTCTTCCCACGTCCCCCTTAGAGCTGAGGGTACACATTTCTCCACAATCCCTTCAGCATTTATTGTCTGCAGCATTTTTGCTGATGGACATTCTGCCTGGTGTGAGCTGATAGGTTTTTGTAAATTGGGTTTGCGTGTCTTTAAAAATTCTTAGAATTTATCATTTTTCCAGGCGTTTTTTCTATTCTGGTATAAAAACAAAGTGTGAGTACAATATACCTCTTGAAATTATCTTGTTGAAAGATTGCCCTCTTTTTAATATTCTGGTGGATTTTCGTCCCCAGGATATTTTGTTGAAGGCAGGTGTCATTTACAGGCCTGCAATGTGTGTCAATATTTAGTAACCATTAGCACTGGGTTTAAGCTGCCGTCGTACAAAACGGCCACAAGGCAGGAGCATTTCTCCATTAGCAAATCTGGTTACTAGGGCAGCAGAGCCGTTCTGGAAGTGGTTTTCCTAGCTTGTAAATTTGAATGGAACGTGCCAGGAAAACCCCCCATAAGTTTATGTCTCATTACTTCTAGTTCCTTGTTTTAATTTTTTAAATTGGGGTAATGTTTAGAATGTTGTTTGTCCAAGTTGTACACACTCTGGTTCATCTACACATTATACATATCTGTATATGTCGAGATCTTCTTCCCATGTAAATTATTACAGAGTGTTCCTGAGACCTCCCTTGCTATATGGTGGGTCTTTTGGATATATGTATATAGTATGTATTTGTATACATATGGTAACGCTAATCTTCATTTATCCAATCCCCCCACCATTCCTTTTAGATAAGCATAGTTCTTTTTCAAAGTCTGTGAGTGCCTTTCTCTGTGGAAGTATGTTCATTTGTGTCAGTTATTAGATAACGCCTATAAGTGATATCATAGACTATAGGTCTCTTGCTTTCCGACTTACCTCATGTTTTGTGATTATCTCCAGGCTCATTTGTGGTGCCTCAAAGAGCAGTGTTTCACTCTTTTCCACGGCTAATATTCCATTGTGTACATGGACCCCTTCTTCTTTACCCATTCACCTGTGGATGGACATTTTGGTTGCTTCACTGTCTTGTCTATTGTGAATAAGGCTGCAGTGCAGCTTTTGCAGCCCGGGTCTTCTCGATTCTGGTCTTCACAGGTGAGAGGCCCAGTGGTGCACCTGCTGGATGGAATGGTACCTCAGTTTTTACTTTCAAACGCAGCTCCTTTCTCTTCTCATCATTGGCTGTTAACCACTATACATCTCACCAGCAGCTAGAGGGTACACAGTTCTCTAAAACCCCTTCAGCATTTATTGTTTGTAGACTTTTTGCTGATGGTCAGTCGACTGGTGTGAGTTGAAACCATTTTGTAGATTAGATTGCATGAGTCTACTACTTCCTGAGGTTGAGCTTTTATCCACTTTCCTTTTTTTTTAAAAGACGGTGAGTAAAATTTACCTCTTCATACTATCTCCTTGAAACATTTGCCTGTTTTGAATTTTTTAATCCATTCCCCACCTCAGCACAATTTTGAGGGCAGGTGTCTTTACAGCCCTGAGTCCTTGTGAATGTTAAGTGACCATTAGCTGTGGGTTAAAAGCCGCTCTTGCGGGAAACGGCCACGAGGCGGCAGCATTTCTCCTTTACCAAATCTGGTCACTAGGGCAACAAAGCCTTAATGGAAGTCGTGTTCTAGATTGTAAATTACAATGGAATGTGCCAGGAAAAAACCTTTCAAAGTTATGTCTCATTACTTCTTGTTCTTATTTTTAATTTAATTTTTAGTTGTTAATCACAGCAAATTTGATTACAATGTTTTGTTTGTTCTAGGTGTGCAAGATGTGGTTCTTTCATACATATACATAGATCTATTCATCTTCGGATCCTTTTCCCATGTAGGTTATGACACAATGTTGAGTGGTCTTCTCTTGGAATTGCGTACGTCTTTGGTGATTATATATTTCACATGTGTTTTTATATGTCTGTTAGCCCCAATATAGTAATGTGTCCCATCCTCACACGTTTCCATTTGGTGAACCGTACGTTTTTGTACTGAATCTGTGATTGCCTTTCTCCGTGGATATATCTCAGTTGGTATCAATTCGTAGGTAACACCTGTAACTGATATGGTAGGATATGTGTCTTTCGCTTTGCCACTCACTAAAAGTTGCGTGATTACTTCTAGACTCATCTAGGGTGCTGCAAATGGCATTGTTTCATTTTATCGCTAGCTCATATTCCATCTGTACATGTAGCAGTTCTTCTTTGTCCACCCATCTGTCGGCGGACTTTTTGGTGACTTCCATATCTTGGCTATTGTAATCCTGTGCAATGCAGATTTGCCTGCCTCTTTCTTTCCAATACTGTCTTCTTAGGTTATAGGTCCAGGAATAAGCCTCTGGATCATATGGTAGCTCAATGTTTACCTTTTAAAGGCACCTCCACTCTGTTCTCATGAGTGGCTCTTTCCAGGTTACATCCCACTTAAAGTTGAGGGTTTGCATTTCTCCACAGCACCTTCAGCATTTATTCTTTGTAGTTTTTTACTGATGGTTATTCTGACTGGTGCGAGCTGATACGTCTTTGTGGTTGAATTTGCATGTGTCTCATAATCCGTTAAAACTGAGCTTTAAGGCAGGTCCTTTTCATTTTTCAGGCTGTGAGTACAGCTTAGCTCTTCAAAGTGTTTTCTTAAAGTATGTGTCCCATTTTAAAATTTTTTGGCCATTACCTCCCTCAAGACATTTTGCGGTGACCATTAGCACAGGCTTAAACCTGCGTTTGCAGGTAACGGCCAGAGGGTGGCAGTCTTTCTACGTTCCCCACGCTGGTACTAGGGAAACAGACCTTCCGGCCAGTGGTGTTCCTCGGTTATAAATAATTAGAGTGGAATGTGCCTGAATAAACCCACAAATGCCGATGTCTCCTTCCTTATGTTTGTCTTTTAAATTTAACTTACATTTTTTATTGGAGTAATATTCCATTGCGTACATGCAACAGTTCTTCTTGGTGCATTCCTCTGTTGATGGACATTTTCATTGCTTCCAAATGTTGGCTATGGTAAATATGGCTGGAGTGCAGGATTGCCTGCCTGTGACGTTTTGATTCTCATTTTCTCAGGAGATAGGCCCAGCAGTGGGTATGACTGATTGACGGGTAGCTCAATGTTTACCTTTTCAAGGCACTTCCATTGTGTTTTCATGAGTGGCTCTTACCACGTCCCCCTTAGAGCCGAGTGTACGCATTCCTCCACAGTCCCTTCAGCATTTATTTTTTGAAGCATTTGTGCTGATGGCCATTCTGACTGCTGTGAGCTGATAGGTTTTTGTAATTTGGGTTTGCATGTCTTTAAAAATTCCTAAAATACATCATTTTCCCACACATTTTTCCTTTCTCTTAAAAGAAAAAGCTGTGAGTACAATATAGCTCTTGAAATTGTCTTCCTGGAAGGTTGCCCTCTTTTGAAATTTTTGCTCCATTTTTGATCCCAGGATTTATTTGGAGGGCAGGTGTCATTTACAGAATTGCAAGTTGGTGAATATTTAGTGACCTTTAGCAGTGGGTTTAAAGCTGCTGTTGTGGGAAATGGCCACAAGGAGGCAGCGTTTCTCCATTCCCAAATCTGGGTACTAGGGCAGCAGAGCCTTTCTGGAAGTCGTGTTCCTAGGTTGTCAATTAGAATGGAATGTGCCAGGAGAAACCCCCATAAGTTTAGGTCTCATTACTTCTTGCTTTTTTTAATTTTTTTAATCGGGGTAAAGACTAGAATATTGTTTGTCCTCGGGGTACACAATCTGGTTCATTTGTACATTATATATGTCTACTCTACAGATCCTCTTCCCATGTAAAATATTACAGAGTGTTCTGTAGACCTCTCTTGCTATATGGTCGGTCTTTCTGAAATGTGTATATAATATGTAGTTGGATATGTATAGTAACACTAATCTCATTTATCCATTCCCCCCACCTTTCCTTTTAGATGAGCATAGTTGGTTTTCTAAGTCTGTGAGTGTCTTTCTCTGTGGAAATATGTTCATTTGTGTCAGTTATTAGATAACTCCTATAAGGGATATCATAGGATATAGGTCTTTTGCTTTCCGACTTACCTCATGTTTTGTGATTATCTCCAGGCTCATCTCTGGTGCCTCAAAGCGTAGTGTTTCATTGTTTTCCATGGCTAATGTTCCACTGCGTACATGGACCCCTTCTTCTTTATCCATTCACCTGTTGATGGACATTTCGGTTGCTTCCCATCTTGGCTATTTTGAATAAGGCTGCAGTGCAGCTTTTGCAGCCTGTGTCTTTTCGATTCGGGTCTTCTCAGGTGAGAGGCCCAGTGGTGTGCCTGCTGGATTGAATGGTACCTCAGTTTTTACTTTTAAACGCAGTTCCTTTCTGTTCTCATTATTGGCTGTTAACCACTTTACATCTCACCAGCACCTAGAGGTTACACAGTTCTCGACAACCCCATCAGCATTTATTGTTTGTAGACTTTTTGCTGACGGTCAGTCAACAGGTGTGAGTTGAAACCTTTTGGTTGATTAGATTGCATGAGTCTAATAATTTCTGAGGTTGAGCTTTTATCCATTTTCCTGTTTTTTTTTTTTTTTTTTTTTTTTAACGAGAGTGAGGAATACTTACTTCTTCATACTATCTTCTTGAAACATTTGCCTGGTTTGAATTCTTTTGTCCATTCCCTACCTGAGCACAATTTTTGACGGCAGATGTCCTTTACAGCCCTGAGTCCTGGTGAATTTTAAGTGACCATTAGCTGTGGGTTTAAAGCTGCTCTTGCGGGAAACGGCCACAAGGCGGCAGCGTTTCTCCTTTACCAAATCTGATTACTAGGGCAACAGAGCCTTACTGGAAGTGGTGTGCTTGGTTGTAAATTAGAATGGAATGTGCCAGGAAAAAGCCCTTTAAGTTTATGTGTCATTACTTCCTCGTATTTTTAACATAATTTTTATTCTTTATCACAGCAAATTCGATTACAAGGGTTTGTTTGTTCTAGGTGTGCAAGATGTGGTTCTTTCACACATATACGTATATCTATTCTTCTTCGGAATCTTTTCCCATGTAGGATATGACACAATGTTGAGTAGTCTTCTCTTGGTATTCTGTAGGTCTTTGGTGATTATATATTTCACGTGTGTTTGTATACCCCTGTTAACCTCAGTATGGTGATGTATCCAATCCACACACCTCTCCATTTGGTGAACCATAAGTTTTTGTGCTGAATCTGTGATTGCCCTTCTCTGTGGAAATATCTTCGTTTCTATCAATTTTTAGGTAACACCTATATGTGATATGATAGGATATGTGTCTTTCGCTTTCTCACTTACTCCAAGTTGCGTGATTACTTCTAGACTCATCTATGGTGCTGCAAATGGCATTGCTTCATTTTTTCGCTAGCTCATATTCCATCTGTACATGTAGCAGTTCTTCTTTGTCCACCCATCTGTCGGTGGACTTTTTGGTGACTTCCGTATCTTGGCTATTGTAATCCTATGCAATGCAGATTTGCCTGCCTGTGTCTTTCCAATTGTGTCTTCTTAGGTTATAGGTCCAGGTGTAGGTCTACTGGATCATATGGTAGCTCTGAGTTAACCTTTTAAAGGCACCTCCATTCTGTTCTCTTTAGTGGCTCTTTCCAGGTTACGTCCCACTTAAAGTTGAGGGTATGCATTTCTCCACAGCACCTTTAGCATTTATTCTTTGTAGTTTTTTGCTGATGGTTATTCTGACGGGTGTGAGCTGAGACCTCTTTGTGGTTGAATTTGCATGTGTCTCATAATCCGTTGAAATTGAGCTTTAAGGCATGTCCTTTTTATTTTTCCAGCTGTGATTACGGCTTAGTTCTTCAAAGTGTTTTCTTAAAGTATGTGTCCCATTTTGAAATATTTTAACCATTACATTCCTCAAGACATTTTGAGGGCAGGTTTCATTTACAGCACTGCAGTACCTGTTCATATGAAGTGACCATTAGCCCAGGCTTTAAAGCTGCTTTTGCAGGTAACGGCCAGAGGGTGGCAGCCTTTCTACGTTCCCCACGCTGGTACTTGGGAAACAGACCTACCCGCCAGTGGTGTTCTTCGGTTATAAATTAGAGTGGAATGTGCTCGGATAAACCCACAAATGCTGATGTCTCCTTACATTTGTTGGTTTTTAAAATTTAATTGATATTTTTTACTGGAGTAATATTCCATTGTATACAAGGACCACTTCTTCTTGGTGCATTCCTCTGCTGATGGACATTTTTGTTGCTTCCAAGTGTTGACAATGGTAAAGATTGCTGGCGTACAGGTTTGCCAGCCTGTGACTTTTTGATTCTCATTTTCTCAGGTGATAGGCCCAGCAGATGGTATGCTCGATTCACTGGTAGCTCAATGTCTACCTTTTCAAAGCACCTCCACTGTGTTTTCATTAGAGGCTCTTCCCACGTCCCCCTTAGAGCTGAGGGTACACATTTCTCCACAATCCCTTCAGCATTTATTGTCTGCAGCATTTTTGCTGATGGACATTCTGCCTGGTGTGAGCTGATAGGTTTTTGTAAATTGGGTTTGCGTGTCTTTAAAAATTCTTAGAATTTATCATTTTTCCAGGCGTTTTTTCTATTCTGGTATAAAAACAAAGTGTGAGTACAATATACCTCTTGAAATTATCTTGTTGAAAGATTGCCCTCTTTTTAATATTCTGCTGGATTTTCGTCCCCAGGATATTTTGTTGAAGGCAGGTGTCATTTACAGGCCTGCAATGTGTGTCAATATTTAGTAACCATTAGCACTGGGTTTAAGCTGCCGTCGTACAAAACGGCCACAAGGCAGGAGCATTTCTCCATTAGCAAATCTGGTTACTAGGGCAGCAGAGCCGTTCTGGAAGTGGTTTTCCTAGCTTGTAAATTTGAATGGAACGTGCCAGGAAAACCCCCCATAAGTTTATGTCTCATTACTTCTAGTTCCTTGTTTTAATTTTTTAAATTGGGGTAATGTTTAGAATGTTGTTTGTCCAAGTTGTACACACTCTGGTTCATCTACACATTATACATATCTGTATATGTCGAGATCTTCTTCCCATGTAAATTATTACAGAGTGTTCCTGAGACCTCCCTTGCTATATGGTGGGTCTTTTGGATATATGTATATAGTATGTATTTGTATACATATGGTAACGCTAATCTTCATTTATCCAATCCCCCCACCATTCCTTTTAGATAAGCATAGTTCTTTTTCAAAGTCTGTGAGTGCCTTTCTCTGTGGAAGTATGTTCATTTGTGTCAGTTATTAGATAACGCCTATAAGTGATATCATAGACTATAGGTCTCTTGCTTTCCGACTTACCTCATGTTTTGTGATTATCTCCAGGCTCATTTGTGGTGCCTCAAAGAGCAGTGTTTCACTCTTTTCCACGGCTAATATTCCATTGTGTACATGGACCCCTTCTTCTTTACCCATTCACCTGTGGATGGACATTTTGGTTGCTTCACTGTCTTGTCTATTGTGAATAAGGCTGCAGTGCAGCTTTTGCAGCCCGGGTCTTCTCGATTCTGGTCTTTTCAGGTGAGAGGCCCAGTGGTGCACCTGCTGGATGGAATGGTACCTCAGTTTTTACTTTCAAACGCAGCTCCTTTCTCTTCTCATCATTGGCTGTTAACCACTATACATCTCACCAGCAGCTAGAGGGTACACAGTTCTCTAAAACCCCTTCAGCATTTATTGTTTGTAGATTTTTGCTGATGGTCAGTCGACTGGTGTGAGTTGAAACCATTTTGTAGATTAGATTGCATGAGTCTACTACTTCCTGAGGTTGAGCTTTTATCCACTTTCCTTTTTTTTTTAAAGACGGTGAGTAAAATTTACCTCTTCATACTATCTCCTTGAAACATTTGCCTGTTTTGAATTTTTTAATCCATTCCCCACCTCAGCACAATTTTGAGGGCAGGTGTCTTTACAGCCCTGAGTCCTTGTGAATGTTAAGTGACCGTTAGCTGTGGGTTAAAAGCCGCTCTTGCGGGAAACGGCCACGAGGCGGCAGCATTTCTCCTTTACCAAATCTGGTCACTAGGGCAACAAAGCCTTAATGGAAGTCGTGTTCTAGATTGTAAATTACAATGGAATGTGCCAGGAAAAAACCTTTCAAAGTTATGTCTCATTACTTCTTGTTCTTATTTTTAATTTAATTTTTAGTTGTTAATCACAGCAAATTTGATTACAATGTTTTGTTTGTTCTAGGTGTGCAAGATGTGGTTCTTTCATACATATACATAGATCTATTCATCTTCGGATCCTTTTCCCATGTAGGTTATGACACAATGTTGAGTGGTCTTCTCTTGGAATTGCGTACGTCTTTGGTGATTATATATTTCACATGTGTTTTTATATGTCTGTTAGCCCCAATATAGTAATGTGTCCCATCCTCACAAGTTTCCATTTGGTGAACCGTACGTTTTTGTACTGAATCTGTGATTGCCTTTCTCCGTGGATATATCTCAGTTGGTATCAATTCGTAGGTAACACCTGTAACTGATATGGTAGGATATGTGTCTTTCGCTTTGCCACTCACTAAAAGTTGCGTGATTACTTCTAGATTCATCTAGGGTGCTGCAAATGGCATTGTTTCATTTTATCGCTAGCTCATAATCCATCTGTGCATGTAGCAGTTCTTCTTTGTCCACCCATCTGTCGGCGGACTTTTTGGTGACTTCCATATCTTGGCTATTGTAATCCTGTGCAATGCAGATTTGCCTGCCTCTTTCTTTCCAATACTGTCTTCTTAGGTTATAGGTCCAGGAATAAGCCTCTGGATCATATGGTAGCTCAATGTTTACCTTTTAAAGGCACCTCCACTCTGTTCTCATGAGTGGCTCTTTCCAGGTTACATCCCACTTAAAGTTGAGGGTTTGCATTTCTCCACAGCACCTTCAGCATTTATTCTTTGTAGTTTTTTACTGATGGTTATTCTGACTGGTGCGAGCTGATACGTCTTTGTGGTTGAATTTGCATGTGTCTCATAATCCGTTAAAACTGAGCTTTAAGGCAGGTCCTTTTCATTTTTCAGGCTGTGAGTACAGCTTAGCTCTTCAAAGTGTTTTCTTAAAGTATGTGTCCCATTTTAAAATTTTTTGGCCATTACCTCCCTCAAGACATTTTGCGGTGACCATTAGCACAGGCTTAAACCTGCGTTTGCAGGTAACGGCCAGAGGGTGGCAGTCTTTCTATGTTCCCCACGCTGGTACTAGGGAAACAGACCTTCCGGCCAGTGGTGTTCCTCGGTTATAAATAATTAGAGTGGAATGTGCCTGAATAAACCCACAAATGCCGATGTCTCCTTCCTTATGTTTGTCTTTTAAATTTAACTTACATTTTTTATTGGAGTAATATTCCATTGCGTACATGCAACAGTTCTTCTTGGTGCATTCCTCTGTTGATGGACATTTTCATTGCTTCCAAATGTTGGCTATGGTAAATATGGCTGGAGTGCAGGATTGCCTGCCTGTGACGTTTTGATTCTCATTTTCTCAGGAGATAGGCCCAGCAGTGGGTATGACTGATTGACGGGTAGCTCAATGTTTACCTTTTCAAGGCACTTCCATTGTGTTTTCATGAGTGGCTCTTACCACGTCCCCCTTAGAGCCGAGTGTACGCATTCCTCCACAGTCCCTTCAGCATTTATTTTTTGAAGCATTTGTGCTGATGGCCATTCTGACTGCTGTGAGCTGATAGGTTTTTGTAATTTGGGTTTGCATGTCTTTAAAAATTCCTAAAATACATCATTTTCCCACACATTTTTCCTTTCTCTTAAAAGAAAAAGCTGTGAGTACAATATAGCTCTTGAAATTGTCTTCTTGGAAGGTTGCCCTCTTTTGAAATTTTTGCTCCATTTTTGATCCCAGGATTTATTTGGAGGGCAGGTGTCATTTACAGAATTGGAGGTTGGTGAATATTTAGTGACCTTTAGCAGTGGGTTTAAAGCTGCTGTTGTGGGAAATGGCCACAAGGAGGCAGCGTTTCTCCATTCCCAAATCTGGGTACTAGGGCAGCAGAGCCTTTCTGGAAGTCGTGTTCCTAGGTTGTCAATTAGAATGGAATGTGCCAGGAGAAACCCCCATAAGTTTAGGTCTCATTACTTCTTGCTTTTTTTAATTTTTTTAATCGGGGTAAAGACTAGAATATTGTTTGTCCTCGGGGTACACAATCTGGTTCATTTGTACATTATATATGTCTACTCTACAGATCCTCTTCCCATGTAAAATATTACAGAGTGTTCTGTAGACCTCTCTTGCTATATGGTCGGTCTTTCTGAAATGTGTATATAATATGTAGTTGGATATGTATAGTAACACTAATCTCATTTATCCATTCCCCCCACCTTTCCTTTTAGATGAGCATAGTTGGTTTTCTAAGTCTGTGAGTGTCTTTCTCTGTGGAAATATGTTCATTTGTGTCAGTTACTAGATAACGCCTATAAGGGATATCATAGGATATAGGTCTTTTGCTTTCCGACTTACCTCATGTTTTGTGATTATCTCCAGGCTCATCTCTGGTGCCTCAAAGCGTAGTGTTTCATTGTTTTCCATGGCTAATGTTCCACTGCGTACATGGCCCCCTTCTTCTTTATCCATTCACCTGTTGATGGACATTTCGGTTGCTTCCCATCTTGGCTATTTTGAATAAGGCTGCAGTGCAGCTTTTGCAGCCTGTGTCTTTTCGATTCGGGTCTTCTCAGGTGAGAGGCCCAGTGGTGTGCCTGCTGGATTGAATGGTACCTCAGTTTTTACTTTTAAACGCAGTTCCTTTCTGTTCTCATTATTGGCTGTTAACCACTTTACATCTCACCAGCACCTAGAGGTTACACAGTTCTCGACAACCCCATCAGCATTTATTGTTTGTAGACTTTTTGCTGACGGTCAGTCAACAGGTGTGAGTTGAAACCTTTTGGTTGATTAGATTGCATGAGTCTAATAATTTCTGAGGTTGAGCTTTTATCCATTTTCCTGTTTTTTTTTTTTTTTTTTTTTTTTAACGAGAGTGAGGAATACTTACTTCTTCATACTATCTTCTTGAAACATTTGCCTGGTTTGAATTCTTTTGTCCATTCCCTACCTGAGCACAATTTTTGACGGCAGATGTCCTTTACAGCCCTGAGTCCTGGTGAATTTTAAGTGACCATTAGCTGTGGGTTTAAAGCTGCTCTTGCGGGAAACGGCCACAAGGCGGCAGCGTTTCTCCTTTACCAAATCTGATTACTAGGGCAACAGAGCCTTACTGGAAGTGGTGTGCTTGGTTGTAAATTAGAATGGAATGTGCCAGGAAAAAGCCCTTTAAGTTTATGTGTCATTACTTCCTCGTATTTTTAACATAATTTTTATTCTTTATCACAGCAAATTCGATTACAAGGGTTTGTTTGTTCTAGGTGTGCAAGATGTGGTTCTTTCACACATATACGTATATCTATTCTTCTTCGGAATCTTTTCCCATGTAGGATATGACACAATGTTGAGTAGTCTTCTCTTGGTATTCTGTAGGTCTTTGGTGATTATATATTTCACGTGTGTTTGTATACCCCTGTTAACCTCAGTATGGTGATGTATCCAATCCACACACCTCTCCATTTGGTGAACCATAAGTTTTTGTGCTGAATCTGTGATTGCCCTTCTCTGTGGAAATATCTTCGTTTCTATCAATTTTTAGGTAACACCTATATGTGATATGATAGGATATGTGTCTTTCGCTTTCTCACTTACTCCAAGTTGCGTGATTACTTCTAGACTCATCTATGGTGCTGCAAATGGCATTGCTTCATTTTTTCGCTAGCTCATATTCCATCTGTACATGTAGCAGTTCTTCTTTGTCCACCCATCTGTCGGTGGACTTTTTGGTGACTTCCGTATCTTGGCTATTGTAATCCTATGCAATGCAGATTTGCCTGCCTGTGTCTTTCCAATTGTGTCTTCTTAGGTTATAGGTCCAGGTGTAGGTCTACTGGATCATATGGTAGCTCTGAGTTAACCTTTTAAAGGCACCTCCATTCTGTTCTCTTTAGTGGCTCTTTCCAGGTTACGTCCCACTTAAAGTTGAGGGTATGCATTTCTCCACAGCACCTTTAGCATTTATTCTTTGTAGTTTTTTGCTGATGGTTATTCTGACGGGTGTGAGCTGAGACCTCTTTGTGGTTGAATTTGCATGTGTCTCATAATCCGTTGAAATTGAGCTTTAAGGCATGTCCTTTTTATTTTTCCAGCTGTGATTACGGCTTAGTTCTTCAAAGTGTTTTCTTAAAGTATGTGTCCCATTTTGAAATATTTTAACCATTACATTCCTCAAGACATTTTGAGGGCAGGTTTCATTTACAGCACTGCAGTACCTGTTCATATGAAGTGACCATTAGCCCAGGCTTTAAAGCTGCTTTTGCAGGTAACGGCCAGAGGGTGGCAGCCTTTCTACGTTCCCCACGCTGGTACTTGGGAAACAGACCTACCCGCCAGTGGTGTTCTTCGGTTATAAATTAGAGTGGAATGTGCTCGGATAAACCCACAAATGCTGATGTCTCCTTACATTTGTTGGTTTTTAAAATTTAATTGATATTTTTTACTGGAGTAATATTCCATTGTATACAAGGACCACTTCTTCTTGGTGCATTCCTCTGTTGATGGACATTTTTGTTGCTTCCAAGTGTTGACAATGGTAAAGATTGCTGGCGTACAGGTTTGCCAGCCTGTGACTTTTTGATTCTCATTTTCTCAGGTGATAGGCCCAGCAGATGGTATGCTCGATTCACTGGTAGCTCAATGTCTACCTTTTCAAAGCACCTCCACTGTGTTTTCATTAGAGGCTCTTCCCACGTCCCCCTTAGAGCTGAGGGTACACATTTCTCCACAATCCCTTCAGCATTTATTGTCTGCAGCATTTTTGCTGATGGACATTCTGCCTGGTGTGAGCTGATAGGTTTTTGTAAATTGGGTTTGCGTGTCTTTAAAAATTCTTAGAATTTATCATTTTTCCAGGCGTTTTTTCTATTCTGGTATAAAAACAAAGTGTGAGTACAATATACCTCTTGAAATTATCTTGTTGAAAGATTGCCCTCTTTTTAATATTCTGCTGGATTTTCGTCCCCAGGATATTTTGTTGAAGGCAGGTGTCATTTACAGGCCTGCAATGTGTGTCAATATTTAGTAACCATTAGCACTGGGTTTAAGCTGCCGTCGTACAAAACGGCCACAAGGCAGGAGCATTTCTCCATTAGCAAATCTGGTTACTAGGGCAGCAGAGCCGTTCTGGAAGTGGTTTTCCTAGCTTGTAAATTTGAATGGAACGTGCCAGGAAAACCCCCCATAAGTTTATGTCTCATTACTTCTAGTTCCTTGTTTTAATTTTTTAAATTGGGGTAATGTTTAGAATGTTGTTTGTCCAAGTTGTACACACTCTGGTTCATCTACACATTATACATATCTGTATATGTCGAGATCTTCTTCCCATGTAAATTATTACAGAGTGTTCCTGAGACCTCCCTTGCTATATGGTGGGTCTTTTGGATATATGTATATAGTATGTATTTGTATACATATGGTAACGCTAATCTTCATTTATCCAATCCCCCCACCATTCCTTTTAGATAAGCATAGTTCTTTTTCAAAGTCTGTGAGTGCCTTTCTCTGTGGAAGTATGTTCATTTGTGTCAGTTATTAGATAACGCCTATAAGTGATATCATAGACTATAGGTCTCTTGCTTTCCGACTTACCTCATGTTTTGTGATTATCTCCAGGCTCATTTGTGGTGCCTCAAAGAGCAGTGTTTCACTCTTTTCCACGGCTAATATTCCATTGTGTACATGGACCCCTTCTTCTTTACCCATTCACCTGTGGATGGACATTTTGGTTGCTTCACTGTCTTGTCTATTGTGAATAAGGCTGCAGTGCAGCTTTTGCAGCCCGGGTCTTCTCGATTCTGGTCTTTTCAGGTGAGAGGCCCAGTGGTGCACCTGCTGGATGGAATGGTACCTCAGTTTTTACTTTCAAACGCAGCTCCTTTCTCTTCTCATCATTGGCTGTTAACCACTATACATCTCACCAGCAGCTAGAGGGTACACAGTTCTCTAAAACCCCTTCAGCATTTATTGTTTGTAGATTTTTGCTGATGGTCAGTCGACTGGTGTGAGTTGAAACCATTTTGTAGATTAGATTGCATGAGTCTACTACTTCCTGAGGTTGAGCTTTTATCCACTTTCCTTTTTTTTTTAAAGACGGTGAGTAAAATTTACCTCTTCATACTATCTCCTTGAAACATTTGCCTGTTTTGAATTTTTTAATCCATTCCCCACCTCAGCACAATTTTGAGGGCAGGTGTCTTTACAGCCCTGAGTCCTTGTGAATGTTAAGTGACCGTTAGCTGTGGGTTAAAAGCCGCTCTTGCGGGAAACGGCCACGAGGCGGCAGCATTTCTCCTTTACCAAATCTGGTCACTAGGGCAACAAAGCCTTAATGGAAGTCGTGTTCTAGATTGTAAATTACAATGGAATGTGCCAGGAAAAAACCTTTCAAAGTTATGTCTCATTACTTCTTGTTCTTATTTTTAATTTAATTTTTAGTTGTTAATCACAGCAAATTTGATTACAATGTTTTGTTTGTTCTAGGTGTGCAAGATGTGGTTCTTTCATACATATACATAGATCTATTCATCTTCGGATCCTTTTCCCATGTAGGTTATGACACAATGTTGAGTGGTCTTCTCTTGGAATTGCGTACGTCTTTGGTGATTATATATTTCACATGTGTTTTTATATGTCTGTTAGCCCCAATATAGTAATGTGTCCCATCCTCACAAGTTTCCATTTGGTGAACCGTACGTTTTTGTACTGAATCTGTGATTGCCTTTCTCCGTGGATATATCTCAGTTGGTATCAATTCGTAGGTAACACCTGTAACTGATATGGTAGGATATGTGTCTTTCGCTTTGCCACTCACTAAAAGTTGCGTGATTACTTCTAGATTCATCTAGGGTGCTGCAAATGGCATTGTTTCATTTTATCGCTAGCTCATAATCCATCTGTGCATGTAGCAGTTCTTCTTTGTCCACCCATCTGTCGGCGGACTTTTTGGTGACTTCCATATCTTGGCTATTGTAATCCTGTGCAATGCAGATTTGCCTGCCTCTTTCTTTCCAATACTGTCTTCTTAGGTTATAGGTCCAGGAATAAGCCTCTGGATCATATGGTAGCTCAATGTTTACCTTTTAAAGGCACCTCCACTCTGTTCTCATGAGTGGCTCTTTCCAGGTTACATCCCACTTAAAGTTGAGGGTTTGCATTTCTCCACAGCACCTTCAGCATTTATTCTTTGTAGTTTTTTACTGATGGTTATTCTGACTGGTGCGAGCTGATACGTCTTTGTGGTTGAATTTGCATGTGTCTCATAATCCGTTAAAACTGAGCTTTAAGGCAGGTCCTTTTCATTTTTCAGGCTGTGAGTACAGCTTAGCTCTTCAAAGTGTTTTCTTAAAGTATGTGTCCCATTTTAAAATTTTTTGGCCATTACCTCCCTCAAGACATTTTGCGGTGACCATTAGCACAGGCTTAAACCTGCGTTTGCAGGTAACGGCCAGAGGGTGGCAGTCTTTCTATGTTCCCCACGCTGGTACTAGGGAAACAGACCTTCCGGCCAGTGGTGTTCCTCGGTTATAAATAATTAGAGTGGAATGTGCCTGAATAAACCCACAAATGCCGATGTCTCCTTCCTTATGTTTGTCTTTTAAATTTAACTTACATTTTTTATTGGAGTAATATTCCATTGCGTACATGCAACAGTTCTTCTTGGTGCATTCCTCTGTTGATGGACATTTTCATTGCTTCCAAATGTTGGCTATGGTAAATATGGCTGGAGTGCAGGATTGCCTGCCTGTGACGTTTTGATTCTCATTTTCTCAGGAGATAGGCCCAGCAGTGGGTATGACTGATTGACGGGTAGCTCAATGTTTACCTTTTCAAGGCACTTCCATTGTGTTTTCATGAGTGGCTCTTACCACGTCCCCCTTAGAGCCGAGTGTACGCATTCCTCCACAGTCCCTTCAGCATTTATTTTTTGAAGCATTTGTGCTGATGGCCATTCTGACTGCTGTGAGCTGATAGGTTTTTGTAATTTGGGTTTGCATGTCTTTAAAAATTCCTAAAATACATCATTTTCCCACACATTTTTCCTTTCTCTTAAAAGAAAAAGCTGTGAGTACAATATAGCTCTTGAAATTGTCTTCTTGGAAGGTTGCCCTCTTTTGAAATTTTTGCTCCATTTTTGATCCCAGGATTTATTTGGAGGGCAGGTGTCATTTACAGAATTGGAGGTTGGTGAATATTTAGTGACCTTTAGCAGTGGGTTTAAAGCTGCTGTTGTGGGAAATGGCCACAAGGAGGCAGCGTTTCTCCATTCCCAAATCTGGGTACTAGGGCAGCAGAGCCTTTCTGGAAGTCGTGTTCCTAGGTTGTCAATTAGAATGGAATGTGCCAGGAGAAACCCCCATAAGTTTAGGTCTCATTACTTCTTGCTTTTTTTAATTTTTTTAATCGGGGTAAAGACTAGAATATTGTTTGTCCTCGGGGTACACAATCTGGTTCATTTGTACATTATATATGTCTACTCTACAGATCCTCTTCCCATGTAAAATATTACAGAGTGTTCTGTAGACCTCTCTTGCTATATGGTCGGTCTTTCTGAAATGTGTATATAATATGTAGTTGGATATGTATAGTAACACTAATCTCATTTATCCATTCCCCCCACCTTTCCTTTTAGATGAGCATAGTTGGTTTTCTAAGTCTGTGAGTGTCTTTCTCTGTGGAAATATGTTCATTTGTGTCAGTTACTAGATAACGCCTATAAGGGATATCATAGGATATAGGTCTTTTGCTTTCCGACTTACCTCACGTTTTGTGATTATCTCCAGGCTCATCTCTGGTGCCTCAAAGCGTAGTGTTTCATTGTTTTCCATGGCTAATGTTCCACTGCGTACATGGCCCCCTTCTTCTTTATCCATTCACCTGTTGATGGACATTTCGGTTGCTTCCCATCTTGGCTATTTTGAATAAGGCTGCAGTGCAGCTTTTGCAGCCTGTGTCTTTTCGATTCGGGTCTTCTCAGGTGAGAGGCCCAGTGGTGTGCCTGCTGGATTGAATGGTACCTCAGTTTTTACTTTTAAACGCAGTTCCTTTCTGTTCTCATTATTGGCTGTTAACCACTTTACATCTCACCAGCACCTAGAGGTTACACAGTTCTCGACAACCCCATCAGCATTTATTGTTTGTAGACTTTTTGCTGACGGTCAGTCAACAGGTGTGAGTTGAAACCTTTTGGTTGATTAGATTGCATGAGTCTAATAATTTCTGAGGTTGAGCTTTTATCCATTTTCCTGTTTTTTTTTTTTTTTTTTTTTTTAACGAGAGTGAGGAATACTTACTTCTTCATACTATCTTCTTGAAACATTTGCCTGGTTTGAATTCTTTTGTCCATTCCCTACCTGAGCACAATTTTTGACGGCAGATGTCCTTTACAGCCCTGAGTCCTGGTGAATTTTAAGTGACCATTAGCTGTGGGTTTAAAGCTGCTCTTGCGGGAAACGGCCACAAGGCGGCAGCGTTTCTCCTTTACCAAATCTGATTACTAGGGCAACAGAGCCTTACTGGAAGTGGTGTGCTTGGTTGTAAATTAGAATGGAATGTGCCAGGAAAAAGCCCTTTAAGTTTATGTGTCATTACTTCCTCGTATTTTTAACATAATTTTTATTCTTTATCACAGCAAATTCGATTACAAGGGTTTGTTTGTTCTAGGTGTGCAAGATGTGGTTCTTTCACACATATACGTATATCTATTCTTCTTCGGAATCTTTTCCCATGTAGGATATGACACAATGTTGAGTAGTCTTCTCTTGGTATTCTGTAGGTCTTTGGTGATTATATATTTCACGTGTGTTTGTATACCCCTGTTAACCTCAGTATGGTGATGTATCCAATCCACACACCTCTCCATTTGGTGAACCATAAGTTTTTGTGCTGAATCTGTGATTGCCCTTCTCTGTGGAAATATCTTCGTTTCTATCAATTTTTAGGTAACACCTATATGTGATATGATAGGATATGTGTCTTTCGCTTTCTCACTTACTCCAAGTTGCGTGATTACTTCTAGACTCATCTATGGTGCTGCAAATGGCATTGCTTCATTTTTTCGCTAGCTCATATTCCATCTGTACATGTAGCAGTTCTTCTTTGTCCACCCATCTGTCGGTGGACTTTTTGGTGACTTCCGTATCTTGGCTATTGTAATCCTATGCAATGCAGATTTGCCTGCCTGTGTCTTTCCAATTGTGTCTTCTTAGGTTATAGGTCCAGGTGTAGGTCTACTGGATCATATGGTAGCTCTGAGTTAACCTTTTAAAGGCACCTCCATTCTGTTCTCTTTAGTGGCTCTTTCCAGGTTACGTCCCACTTAAAGTTGAGGGTATGCATTTCTCCATAGCACCTTTAGCATTTATTCTTTGTAGTTTTTTGCTGATGGTTATTCTGACGGGTGTGAGCTGAGACCTCTTTGTGGTTGAATTTGCATGTGTCTCATAATCCGTTGAAATTGAGCTTTAAGGCATGTCCTTTTTATTTTTCCAGCTGTGATTACGGCTTAGTTCTTCAAAGTGTTTTCTTAAAGTATGTGTCCCATTTTGAAATATTTTAACCATTACATTCCTCAAGACATTTTGAGGGCAGGTTTCATTTACAGCACTGCAGTACCTGTTCATATGAAGTGACCATTAGCCCAGGCTTTAAAGCTGCTTTTGCAGGTAACGGCCAGAGGGTGGCAGCCTTTCTACGTTCCCCACGCTGGTACTTGGGAAACAGACCTACCCGCCAGTGGTGTTCTTCGGTTATAAATTAGAGTGGAATGTGCTCGGATAAACCCACAAATGCTGATGTCTCCTTACATTTGTTGGTTTTTAAAATTTAATTGATATTTTTTACTGGAGTAATATTCCATTGTATACAAGGACCACTTCTTCTTGGTGCATTCCTCTGTTGATGGACATTTTTGTTGCTTCCAAGTGTTGACAATGGTAAAGATTGCTGGCGTACAGGTTTGCCAGCCTGTGACTTTTTGATTCTCATTTTCTCAGGTGATAGGCCCAGCAGATGGTATGCTCGATTCACTGGTAGCTCAATGTCTACCTTTTCAAAGCACCTCCACTGTGTTTTCATTAGAGGCTCTTCCCACGTCCCCCTTAGAGCTGAGGGTACACATTTCTCCACAATCCCTTCAGCATTTATTGTCTGCAGCATTTTTGCTGATGGACATTCTGCCTGGTGTGAGCTGATAGGTTTTTGTAAATTGGGTTTGCGTGTCTTTAAAAATTCTTAGAATTTATCATTTTTCCAGGCGTTTTTTCTATTCTGGTATAAAAACAAAGTGTGAGTACAATATACCTCTTGAAATTATCTTGTTGAAAGATTGCCCTCTTTTTAATATTCTGCTGGATTTTCGTCCCCAGGATATTTTGTTGAAGGCAGGTGTCATTTACAGGCCTGCAATGTGTGTCAATATTTAGTAACCATTAGCACTGGGTTTAAGCTGCCGTCGTACAAAACGGCCACAAGGCAGCAGCATTTCTCCATTAGCAAATCTGGTTACTAGGGCAGCAGAGCCCTTCTGGAAGTGGTTTTCCTAGCTTGTAAATTTGAATGGAACGTGCCAGGAAAACCCCCCATAAGTTTATGTCTCATTACTTCTAGTTCCTTGTTTTAATTTTTTAAATTGGGGTAATGTTTAGAATGTTGTTTGTCCAAGTTGTACACACTCTGGTTCATCTACACATTATACATATCTGTATATGTCGAGATCTTCTTCCCATGTAAATTATTACAGAGTGTTCCTGAGACCTCCCTTGCTATATGGTGGGTCTTTTGGATATATGTATATAGTATGTATTTGTATACATATGGTAACGCTAATCTTCATTTATCCAATCCCCCCACCATTCCTTTTAGATAAGCATAGTTCTTTTTCAAAGTCTGTGAGTGCCTTTCTCTGTGGAAGTATGTTCATTTGTGTCAGTTATTAGATAACGCCTATAAGTGATATCATAGACTATAGGTCTCTTGCTTTCCGACTTACCTCATGTTTTGTGATTATCTCCAGGCTCATTTGTGGTGCCTCAAAGAGCAGTGTTTCACTCTTTTCCACGGCTAATATTCCATTGTGTACATGGACCCCTTCTTCTTTACCCATTCACCTGTGGATGGACATTTTGGTTGCTTCACTGTCTTGTCTATTGTGAATAAGGCTGCAGTGCAGCTTTTGCAGCCCGGGTCTTCTCGATTCTGGTCTTTTCAGGTGAGAGGCCCAGTGGTGCACCTGCTGGATGGAATGGTACCTCAGTTTTTACTTTCAAACGCAGCTCCTTTCTCTTCTCATCATTGGCTGTTAACCACTATACATCTCACCAGCAGCTAGAGGGTACACAGTTCTCTAAAACCCCTTCAGCATTTATTGTTTGTAGATTTTTGCTGATGGTCAGTCGACTGGTGTGAGTTGAAACCATTTTGTAGATTAGATTGCATGAGTCTACTACTTCCTGAGGTTGAGCTTTTATCCACTTTCCTTTTTTTTTTAAAGACGGTGAGTAAAATTTACCTCTTCATACTATCTCCTTGAAACATTTGCCTGTTTTGAATTTTTTAATCCATTCCCCACCTCAGCACAATTTTGAGGGCAGGTGTCTTTACAGCCCTGAGTCCTTGTGAATGTTAAGTGACCGTTAGCTGTGGGTTAAAAGCCGCTCTTGCGGGAAACGGCCACGAGGCGGCAGCATTTCTCCTTTAGCAAATCTGGTCACTAGGGCAACAAAGCCTTAATGGAAGTCGTGTTCTAGATTGTAAATTACAATGGAATGTGCCAGGAAAAAACCTTTCAAAGTTATGTCTCATTACTTCTTGTTCTTATTTTTAATTTAATTTTTAGTTGTTAATCACAGCAAATTTGATTACAATGTTTTGTTTGTTCTAGGTGTGCAAGATGTGGTTCTTTCATACATATACATAGATCTATTCATCTTCGGATCCTTTTCCCATGTAGGTTATGACACAATGTTGAGTGGTCTTCTCTTGGAATTGCGTACGTCTTTGGTGATTATATATTTCACATGTGTTTTTATATGTCTGTTAGCCCCAATATAGTAATGTGTCCCATCCTCACAAGTTTCCATTTGGTGAACCGTACGTTTTTGTACTGAATCTGTGATTGCCTTTCTCCGTGGATATATCTCAGTTGGTATCAATTCGTAGGTAACACCTGTAACTGATATGGTAGGATATGTGTCTTTCGCTTTGCCACTCACTAAAAGTTGCGTGATTACTTCTAGATTCATCTAGGGTGCTGCAAATGGCATTGTTTCATTTTATCGCTAGCTCATAATCCATCTGTGCATGTAGCAGTTCTTCTTTGTCCACCCATCTGTCGGCGGACTTTTTGGTGACTTCCATATCTTGGCTATTGTAATCCTGTGCAATGCAGATTTGCCTGCCTCTTTCTTTCCAATACTGTCTTCTTAGGTTATAGGTCCAGGAATAAGCCTCTGGATCATATGGTAGCTCAATGTTTACCTTTTAAAGGCACCTCCACTCTGTTCTCATGAGTGGCTCTTTCCAGGTTACATCCCACTTAAAGTTGAGGGTTTGCATTTCTCCACAGCACCTTCAGCATTTATTCTTTGTAGTTTTTTACTGATGGTTATTCTGACTGGTGCGAGCTGATACGTCTTTGTGGTTGAATTTGCATGTGTCTCATAATCCGTTAAAACTGAGCTTTAAGGCAGGTCCTTTTCATTTTTCAGGCTGTGAGTACAGCTGAGCTCTTCAAAGTGTTTTCTTAAAGTATGTGTCCCATTTTAAAATTTTTTGGCCATTACCTCCCTCAAGACATTTTGCGGTGACCATTAGCACAGGCTTAAACCTGCGTTTGCAGGTAACGGCCAGAGGGTGGCAGTCTTTCTACGTTCCCCACGCTGGTACTAGGGAAACAGACCTTCCGGCCAGTGGTGTTCCTCGGTTATAAATAATTAGAGTGGAATGTGCCTGAATAAACCCACAAATGCCGATGTCTCCTTCCTTATGTTTGTCTTTTAAATTTAACTTACATTTTTTATTGGAGTAATATTCCATTGCGTACATGCAACAGTTCTTCTTGGTGCATTCCTCTGTTGATGGACATTTTCATTGCTTCCAAATGTTGGCTATGGTAAATATGGCTGGAGTGCAGGATTGCCTGCCTGTGACGTTTTGATTCTCATTTTCTCAGGAGATAGGCCCAGCAGTGGGTATGACTGATTGACGGGTAGCTCAATGTTTACCTTTTCAAGGCACTTCCATTGTGTTTTCATGAGTGGCTCTTACCACGTCCCCCTTAGAGCCGAGTGTACGCATTCCTCCACAGTCCCTTCAGCATTTATTTTTTGAAGCATTTGTGCTGATGGCCATTCTGACTGCTGTGAGCTGATAGGTTTTTGTAATTTGGGTTTGCATGTCTTTAAAAATTCCTAAAATACATCATTTTCCCACACATTTTTCCTTTCTCTTAAAAGAAAAAGCTGTGAGTACAATATAGCTCTTGAAATTGTCTTCTTGGAAGGTTGCCCTCTTTTGAAATTTTTGCTCCATTTTTGATCCCAGGATTTATTTGGAGGGCAGGTGTCATTTACAGAATTGGAGGTTGGTGAATATTTAGTGACCTTTAGCAGTGGGTTTAAAGCTGCTGTTGTGGGAAATGGCCACAAGGAGGCAGCGTTTCTCCATTCCCAAATCTGGGTACTAGGGCAGCAGAGCCTTTCTGGAAGTCGTGTTCCTAGGTTGTCAATTAGAATGGAATGTGCCAGGAGAAACCCCCATAAGTTTAGGTCTCATTACTTCTTGCTTTTTTTAATTTTTTTAATCGGGGTAAAGACTAGAATATTGTTTGTCCTCGGGGTACACAATCTGGTTCATTTGTACATTATATATGTCTACTCTACAGATCCTCTTCCCATGTAAAATATTACAGAGTGTTCTGTAGACCTCTCTTGCTATATGGTCGGTCTTTCTGAAATGTGTATATAATATGTAGTTGGATATGTATAGTAACACTAATCTCATTTATCCATTCCCCCCACCTTTCCTTTTAGATGAGCATAGTTGGTTTTCTAAGTCTGTGAGTGTCTTTCTCTGTGGAAATATGTTCATTTGTGTCAGTTACTAGATAACGCCTATAAGGGATATCATAGGATATAGGTCTTTTGCTTTCCGACTTACCTCACGTTTTGTGATTATCTCCAGGCTCATCTCTGGTGCCTCAAAGCGTAGTGTTTCATTGTTTTCCATGGCTAATGTTCCACTGCGTACATGGCCCCCTTCTTCTTTATCCATTCACCTGTTGATGGACATTTCGGTTGCTTCCCATCTTGGCTATTTTGAATAAGGCTGCAGTGCAGCTTTTGCAGCCTGTGTCTTTTCGATTCGGGTCTTCTCAGGTGAGAGGCCCAGTGGTGTGCCTGCTGGATTGAATGGTACCTCAGTTTTTACTTTTAAACGCAGTTCCTTTCTGTTCTCATTATTGGCTGTTAACCACTTTACATCTCACCAGCACCTAGAGGTTACACAGTTCTCGACAACCCCATCAGCATTTATTGTTTGTAGACTTTTTGCTGACGGTCAGTCAACAGGTGTGAGTTGAAACCTTTTGGTTGATTAGATTGCATGAGTCTAATAATTTCTGAGGTTGAGCTTTTATCCATTTTCCTGTTTTTTTTTTTTTTTTTTTTTTTTAACGAGAGTGAGGAATACTTACTTCTTCATACTATCTTCTTGAAACATTTGCCTGGTTTGAATTCTTTTGTCCATTCCCTACCTGAGCACAATTTTTGACGGCAGATGTCCTTTACAGCCCTGAGTCCTGGTGAATTTTAAGTGACCATTAGCTGTGGGTTTAAAGCTGCTCTTGCGGGAAACGGCCACAAGGCGGCAGCGTTTCTCCTTTACCAAATCTGATTACTAGGGCAACAGAGCCTTACTGGAAGTGGTGTGCTTGGTTGTAAATTAGAATGGAATGTGCCAGGAAAAAGCCCTTTAAGTTTATGTGTCATTACTTCCTCGTATTTTTAACATAATTTTTATTCTTTATCACAGCAAATTCGATTACAAGGGTTTGTTTGTTCTAGGTGTGCAAGATGTGGTTCTTTCACACATATACGTATATCTATTCTTCTTCGGAATCTTTTCCCATGTAGGATATGACACAATGTTGAGTAGTCTTCTCTTGGTATTCTGTAGGTCTTTGGTGATTATATATTTCACGTGTGTTTGTATACCCCTGTTAACCTCAGTATGGTGATGTATCCAATCCACACACCTCTCCATTTGGTGAACCATAAGTTTTTGTGCTGAATCTGTGATTGCCCTTCTCTGTGGAAATATCTTCGTTTCTATCAATTTTTAGGTAACACCTATATGTGATATGATAGGATATGTGTCTTTCGCTTTCTCACTTACTCCAAGTTGCGTGATTACTTCTAGACTCATCTATGGTGCTGCAAATGGCATTGCTTCATTTTTTCGCTAGCTCATATTCCATCTGTACATGTAGCAGTTCTTCTTTGTCCACCCATCTGTCGGTGGACTTTTTGGTGACTTCCGTATCTTGGCTATTGTAATCCTATGCAATGCAGATTTGCCTGCCTGTGTCTTTCCAATTGTGTCTTCTTAGGTTATAGGTCCAGGTGTAGGTCTACTGGATCATATGGTAGCTCTGAGTTAACCTTTTAAAGGCACCTCCATTCTGTTCTCTTTAGTGGCTCTTTCCAGGTTACGTCCCACTTAAAGTTGAGGGTATGCATTTCTCCACAGCACCTTTAGCATTTATTCTTTGTAGTTTTTTGCTGATGGTTATTCTGACGGGTGTGAGCTGAGACCTCTTTGTGGTTGAATTTGCATGTGTCTCATAATCCGTTGAAATTGAGCTTTAAGGCATGTCCTTTTTATTTTTCCAGCTGTGATTACGGCTTAGTTCTTCAAAGTGTTTTCTTAAAGTATGTGTCCCATTTTGAAATATTTTAACCATTACATTCCTCAAGACATTTTGAGGGCAGGTTTCATTTACAGCACTGCAGTACCTGTTCATATGAAGTGACCATTAGCCCAGGCTTTAAAGCTGCTTTTGCAGGTAACGGCCAGAGGGTGGCAGCCTTTCTACGTTCCCCACGCTGGTACTTGGGAAACAGACCTACCCGCCAGTGGTGTTCTTCGGTTATAAATTAGAGTGGAATGTGCTCGGATAAACCCACAAATGCTGATGTCTCCTTACATTTGTTGGTTTTTAAAATTTAATTGATATTTTTTACTGGAGTAATATTCCATTGTATACAAGGACCACTTCTTCTTGGTGCATTCCTCTGTTGATGGACATTTTTGTTGCTTCCAAGTGTTGACAATGGTAAAGATTGCTGGCGTACAGGTTTGCCAGCCTGTGACTTTTTGATTCTCATTTTCTCAGGTGATAGGCCCAGCAGATGGTATGCTCGATTCACTGGTAGCTCAATGTCTACCTTTTCAAAGCACCTCCACTGTGTTTTCATTAGAGGCTCTTCCCACGTCCCACTTAGAGCTGAGGGTACACATTTCTCCACAATCCCTTCAGCATTTATTGTCTGCAGCATTTTTGCTGATGGACATTCTGCCTGGTGTGAGCTGATAGGTTTTTGTAAATTGGGTTTGCGTGTCTTTAAAAATTCCTAGAATTTATCATTTTTCCAGGCGTTTTTTTATTCTGGTATAAAAACAAAGTGTGAGTACAATATACCTCTTGAAATTATCTTGTTAAAAGATTGCCCTCTTTTTAATATTCTGGTGGATTTTCGTCCCCAGGATATTTTGTTGAAGGCAGGTGTCATTTACAGGCCTGCAATGTGTGTCAATATTTAGTAACCATTCGCACTGGGTTTAAACTGCCGTCGTACAAAACGGCCACAAGGCAGGAGCATTTCTCCATTAGCAAATCTGGTTACTAGGGCAGCAGAGCCGTTCTGGAAGTGGTTTTCCTAGCTTGTAAATTTGAATGGAACGTGCCAGGAAAACCCCCCATAAGTTTATGTCTCATTACTTCTAGTTCCTTGTTTTAATTTTTTAAATTGGGGTAATGTTTAGAATGTTGTTTGTCCAAGTTGTACACACTCTGGTTCATCTACACATTATACATATCTGTATATGTCGAGATCTTCTTCCCATGTAAATTATTACAGAGTGTTCCTTAGACCTCCCTTGCTATATGGTGGGTCTTTTGGATATATGTATATAGTATGTATTTGTATACATATGGTAACGCTAATCTTCATTTATCCAATCCCCCCACCTTTCCTTTTAGATAAGCATAGTTCTTTTTCAAAGTCTGTGAGTGCCTTTCTCTGTGGAAGTATGTTCATTTGTGTCAGTTATTAGATAACGCCTATAAGTGATATCATAGACTATAGGTCTCTTGCTTTCCGACTTACCTCATGTTTTGTGATTATCTCCAGGCTCATTTGTGGTGCCTCAAAGAGCAGTGTTTCACTCTTTTCCACGGCTAATATTCCATTGTGTACATGGACCCCTTCTTCTTTACCCATTCACCTGTGGATGGACATTTTGGTTGCTTCACTGTCTTGTCTATTGTGAATAAGGCTGCAGTGCAGCTTTTGCCGCCCGGGTCTTCTCGATTCTGGTCTTCTCAGGTGAGAGGCCCAGTGGTGCACCTGCTGGATGGAATGGTACCTCAGTTTTTACTTTCAAACGCAGCTCCTTTCTGTTCTCATCATTGGCTGTTAACCACTTTACATCTCACCAGCAGCTAGAGGGTACACAGTTCTCTAAAACCCCTTCAGCATTTATTGTTTGTAGACTTTTTGCTGATGGTCAGTCGACTGGTGTGAGTTGAAACCATTTTGTAGATTAGATTGCATGAGTCTAATACTTCCTGAGATTGAGCTTTTATCCACTTTCCTTTTTTTTTAAAAGACGGTGAGTAAAATTTACCTCTTCATACTATCTCCTTGAAACATTTGCCTGTTTTGAATTTTTTAATCCATTCCCCACCTCAGCACAATTTTGAGGGCAGGTGTCTTTACAGCCCTGAGTCCTTGTGAATGTTAAGTGACCATTAGCTGTGGGTTAAAAGCCGCTCTTGCGGGAAACGGCCACGAGGCGGCAGCATTTCTCCTTTAGCAAATCTGGTCACTAGGGCAACAAAGCCTTAATGGAAGTCGTGTTCTAGATTGTAAATTACAATGGAATGTGCCAGGAAAAAACCTTTTAAAGTTATGTCTCATTACTTCTTGTTATTATTTTTAATTTAATTTTTATTTGTTAAGCACAGCTAATTTGATTACAATGTTTTGTTTGTTCTAGGTGTGCAAGATGTGGTTCTTTCATACATATACATAGATCTATTCATCTTCGGATCCTTTTCCCATGTAGGTTATGACACAATGTTGAGTGGTCTTCTCTTGGAATTGCGTACGTCTTTGGTGATTATATATTTCACATGTGTTTTTATATGTCTGTTAGCCCCAATATAGTAATGTGTCCCATCCTCACACGTTTCCATTTGGTGAACCATACGTTTTTGTACTGAATCTGTGATTGCCTTTCTCCGTGGATATATCTCAGTTGGTATCAATTCGTAGGTAACACCTGTAACTGATATGGTAGGATATGTGTCTTTCGCTTTGCCACTCACTAAAAGTTGCGTGATTACTTCTAGACTCATCTAGGGTGCTGCAAATGGCATTGTTTCATTTTATCGCTAGCTCATAATCCATCTGTACATGTAGCAGTTCTTCTGTGTCCACCCATCTGTCGGCGGACTTTTTGGTGACTTCCATATCTTGGCTATTGTAATCCTGTGCAATGCAGATTTGCCTGCCTCTTTCTTTCCAATACTGTCTTCTTAGGTTATAGGTCCAGGAATAAGCCTCTGGATCATATGGTAGCTCAATGTTTACCTTTTAAAGGCACCTCCACTCTGTTCTCATGAGTGGCTCTTTCCAGGTTACATCCCACTTAAAGTTGAGGGTTTGCATTTCTCCACAGCACCTTCAGCATTTATTCTTTGTAGTTTTTTACTGATGGTTATTCTGACTGGTGCGAGCTGATACGTCTTTGTGGTTGAATTTGCATGTGTCTCATAATCCGTTAAAACTGAGCTTTAAGGCAGGTCCTTTTCATTTTTCAGGCTGTGAGTACAGCTGAGCTCTTCAAAGTGTTTTCTTAAAGTATGTGTCCCATTTTAAAATTTTTTGGCCATTACCTCCCTCAAGACATTTTGCGGTGACCATTAGGACAGGCTTAAACCTGCGTTTGCAGGTAACGGCCAGAGGGTGGCAGTCTTTCTACGTTCCCCACACTGGTACTAGGGAAACAGACCTTCCGGCCAGTGGTGTTCCTCGGTTATAAATAATTAGAGTGGAATGTGCCTGAATAAACCCACAAATGCCGATGTCTCCTTCCTTATGTTTGTCTTTTAAATTTAACTTACATTTTTTATTGGAGTAATATTCCATTGCGTACATGCAACAGTTCTTCTTGGTGCATTCCTCTGTTGATGGACATTTTCATTGCTTCCAAATGTTGGCTATGGTAAATATGGCTGGAGTGCAGGATTGCCAGCTTGTGACGTTTTGATTCTCATTTTCTCAGGAGATAGGCCCAGCAGTGGGTATGACTGATTGACGGGTAGCTCAATGTTTACCTTTTCAAGGCACTTCCATTGTGTTTTCATGAGTGGCTCTTACCACGTCCCCCTTAGAGCCGAGTGTACGCATTCCTCCACAGTCCCTTCAGCATTTATTTTTTGAAGCATTTGTGCTGATGGCCATTCTGACTGCTGTGAGCTGATAGGTTTTTGTAATTTGGGTTTGCATGTCTTTAAAAATTCCTAAAATACATCATTTTCCCACACATTTTTCCTTTCTCTTAAAAGAAAAAGCTGTGAGTACAATATAGCTCTTGAAATTGTCTTCTTGGAAGGTTGCCCTCTTTTGAAATTTTTGCTCCATTTTTGATCCCAGGATTTATTTGGAGGGCAGGTGTCATTTACAGAATTGGAGGTTGGTGAATATTTAGTGACCTTTAGCAGTGGGTTTAAAGCTGCTGTTGTGGGAAATGGCCACAAGGAGGCAGCGTTTCTCCATTCCCAAATCTGGGTACTAGGGCAGCAGAGCCTTTCTGGAAGTTGTGTTCCTAGGTAGTCAATTAGAATGGAATGTGCCAGAAGAAACCCCCATAAGTTTAGGTCTCATTACTTCTTGCTTTTGTTAATTTTTTTAATCGGGGTAAAGACTAGAATATTGTTTGTCCTCGGGGTACACAATCTGGTTCATTTGTACATTATATATGTCTACCCTACAGATCCTCTTCCCATGTAAAATATTACAGAGTGTTCTGTAGACCTCTCTTGCTATATGGTCGGTCTTTCTGAAATGTGTATATAATATGTAGTTGGATATGTATAGTAACACTAATCTCATTTATCCATTCCCCCCACCTTTCCTTTTAGATGAGCATAGTTGGTTTTCTAAGTCTGTGAGTGTCTTTCTCTGTGGAAATATGTTCATTTGTGTCAGTTATTAGATAACGCCTATAAGGGATATCATAGGATATAGGTCTTTTGCTTTCCGACTTACCTCACGTTTTGTGATTATCTCCAGGCTCATCTCTGGTGCCTCAAAGCGCAGTGTTTCATTGTTTTCCATGGCTAATGTTCCACTGCGTACATGGACCCCTTCTTCTTTATCCATTCACCTGTTGATGGACATTTCGGTTGCTTCCCATCTTGGCTATTTTGAATAAGGCTGCAGTGCAGCTTTTGCAGCCTGTGTCTTTTCGATTCGGGTCTTAGGTGAGAGGCCCAGTGGTGTGCCTGCTGGATTGAATGGTACCTCAGTTTTTACTTTTAAACGCAGTTCCTTTCTGTTCTCATTATTGGCTGTTAACCACTTTACATCTCACCAGCACCTAGAGGTTACACAGTTCTCTACAACCCCATCAGCATTTATTGTTTGTAGACTTTTTGCTGACGGTCAGTCAACAGGTGTGAGTTGAAACCTTTTGGTTGATTAGATTGCATGAGTCTAATAATTTCTGAGGTTGAGCTTTTCTCCATTTTCCTGTTTTTTTTTTTTAAAGAGAGTGAGGAATACTTACTTCTTCATACTATCTTCTTGAAACATTTGCCTGGTTTGAATTCTTTTGTCCATTCCCTACCTGAGCACAATTTTTGACGGCAGATGTCCTTTACAGCCCTGAGTCCTGGTGAATTTTAAGTGACCATTAGCTGTGGGTTTAAAGCTGCTCTTGCGGGAAACGGCCACAAGGCGGCAGCGTTTCTCCTTTACCAAATCTGATTACTAGGGCAACAGAGCCTTACTGGAAGTGGTGTGCTTGGTTGTAAATTAGAATGGAATGTGCCAGGAAAAAGCCCTTTAAGTTTATGTGTCATTACTTCCTCGTATTTTTAACATAATTTTTATTCTTTATCACAGCAAATTCGATTACAAGGGTTTGTTTGTTCTAGGTGTGCAAGATGTGGTTCTTTCACACATATGCGTATATCTATTCTTCTTCGGAATCTTTTCCCATGTAGGATATGACACAATGTTGAGTAGTCTTCTCTTGGTATTCTGTAGGTCTTTGGTGATTATATATTTCACGTGTGTTTGTATACCCCTGTTAACCTCAGTATGGTGATGTATCCAATCCACACACCTTTCCATTTGGTGAACCATAAGTTTTTGTGCTGAATCTGTGATTGCCCTTCTCTGTGGAAATATCTTCGTTTCTATCAATTTTTAGGTAACACCTATATGTGATATGATAGGATATGTGTCTTTCGCTTTCTCACTTACTCCAAGTTGCGTGATTACTTCTAGACTCATCTATGGTGCTGCAAATGGCATTGCTTCATTTTTTCGCTAGCTCATATTCCATCTGTACATGTAGCAGTTCTTCTTTGTCCACCCATCTGTCGGTGGACTTTTTGGTTACTTCCGTATCTTGGCTATTGTAATCCTATGCAATGCAGATTTGCCTGCCTGTGTCTTTCCAATTGTGTCTTCTTAGGTTATAGGTCCAGGTGTAGGTCTACTGGATCATATGGTAGCTCTGAGTTAACCTTTTAAAGGCACCTCCATTCTGTTCTCTTTAGTGGCTCTTTCCAGGTTACGTCCCACTTAAAGTTGAGGGTATGCATTTCTCCACAGCACCTTTAGCATTTATTCTTTGTAGTTTTTTGCTGATGGTTATTCTGACGGGTGTGAGCTGAGACCTCTTTGTGGTTGAATTTGCATGTGTCTCATAATCCGTTGAAATTGAGCTTTAAGGCATGTCCTTTTTATTTTTCCAGCTGTGATTACGGCTTAGTTCTTCAAAGTGTTTTCTTAAAGTATGTGTCCCATTTTGAAATATTTTAACCATTACATTCCTCAAGACATTTTGAGGGCAGGTTTCATTTACAGCACTGCAGTACCTGTTCATATGAAGTGACCATTAGCCCAGGCTTTAAAGCTGCTTTTGCAGGTAACGGCCAGAGGGTGGCAGCCTTTCTACGTTCCCCACGCTGGTACTTGGGAAACAGACCTACCCGCCAGTGGTGTTCTTCGGTTATAAATTAGAGTGGAATGTGCTCGGATAAACCCACAAATGCTGATGTCTCCTTACATTTGTTGTTTTTTTAAATTTAATTGATATTTTTTACTGGAGTAATATTCCATTGTATACAAGGACCACTTCTTCTTGGTGCATTCCTCTGTTGATGGACATTTTTGTTGCTTCCAAGTGTTGACAATGGTAAAGATTGCTGGCGTACAGGTTTGCCAGCCTGTGACTTTTTGATTCTCATTTTCTCAGGTGATAGGCCCAGCAGATGGTATGCTCGATTCACTGGTAGCTCAATGTCTACCTTTTCAAAGCACCTCCACTGTGTTTTCATTAGAGGCTCTTCCCACGTCCCCCTTAGAGCTGAGGGTACACATTTCTCCACAATCCCTTCAGCATTTATTGTCTGCAGCATTTTTGCTGATGGACATTTTGCCTGGTGTGAGCTGATAGGTTTTTGTAAATTGGGTTTGCATGTCTTTAAAAATTCCTAGAATTTATCATTTTTCCAGGCGTTTTTTTATTCTGGTATAAAAACAAAGTGTGAGTACAATATACCTCTTGAAATTATCTTGTTAAAAGATTGCCCTCTTTTTAATATTCTGCTGGATTTTCGTCCCCAGGATATTTTTTTGAAGGCAGGTGTCATTTACAGGCCTGCAATGTGTGTCAATATTTAGTAACCATTAGCACTGGGTTTAAACTGCCGTCGTACAAAACGGCCACAAGGCAGGAGCATTTCTCCATTAGCAAATCTGGTTACTAGGGCAGCAGAGCCGTTCTGGAAGTGGTTTTCCTAGCTTGTAAATTTGAATGGAACGTGCCAGGAAAACCCCCCATAAGTTTATGTCTCATTACTTCTAGTTCCTTGTTTTAATTTTTTAAATTGGGGTAATGTTTAGAATGTTGTTTGTCCAAGTTGTACACACTCTGGTTCATCTACACATTATACATATCTGTATATGTCGAGATCTTCTTCCCATGTAAATTATTACAGAGTGTTCCTTAGACCTCCCTTGCTATATGGTGGGTCTTTTGGATATATGTATATAGTATGTATTTGTATACATATGGTAACGCTAATCTTCATTTATCCAATCCCCCCACCTTTCCTTTTAGATAAGCATAGTTCTTTTTCAAAGTCTGTGAGTGCCTTTCTCTGTGGAAGTATGTTCATTTGTGTCAGTTATTAGATAACGCCTATAAGTGATATCATAGACTATAGGTCTCTTGCTTTCCGACTTACCTCATGTTTTGTGATTATCTCCAGGCTCATTTGTGGTGCCTCAAAGAGCAGTGTTTCACTCTTTTCCACGGCTAATATTCCATTGTGTACATGGACCCCTTCTTCTTTACCCATTCACCTGTGGATGGACATTTTGGTTGCTTCACTGTCTTGTCTATTGTGAATAAGGCTGCAGTGCAGCTTTTGCAGCCCGGGTCTTCTCGATTCTGGTCTTCTCAGGTGAGAGGCCCAGTGGTGCACCTGCTGGATGGAATGGTACCTCAGTTTTTACTTTCAAACGCAGCTCCTTTCTGTTCTCATCATTGGCTGTTAACCACTTTACATCTCACCAGCAGCTAGAGGGTACACAGTTCTCTAAAACCCCTTCAGCATTTATTGTTTGTAGACTTTTTGCTGATGGTCAGTCGACTGGTGTGAGTTGAAACCATTTTGTAGATTAGATTGCATGAGTCTAATACTTCCTGAGGTTGATCTTTTATCCACTTTCCTTTTTTTTTAAAAGACGGTGAGTAAAATTTACCTCTTCATACTATCTCCTTGAAACATTTGCCTGTTTTGAATTTTTTAATCCATTCCCCACCTCAGCACAATTTTGAGGGCAGGTGTCTTTACAGCCCTGAGTCCTTGTGAATGTTAAGTGACCGTTAGCTGTGGGTTAAAAGCCGCTCTTGCGGGAAACGGCCACGAGGCGGCAGCATTTCTCCTTTACCAAATCTGGTCACTAGGGCAACAAAGCCTTAATGGAAGTCGTGTTCTAGATTGTAAATTACAATGGAATGTGCCAGGAAAAAACCTTTTAAAGTTATGTCTCATTACTTCTTGTTCTTATTTTTAATTTAATTTTTATTTGTTAAGCACAGCTAATTTGATTACAATGTTTTGTTTGTTCTAGGTGTGCAAGATGTGGTTCTTTCATACATATACATAGATCTATTCATCTTCGGATCCTTTTCCCATGTAGGTTATGACACAATGTTGAGTGGTCTTCTCTTGGAATTGCGTACGTCTTCGGTGATTATATATTTCACATGTGTTTTTATATGTCTGTTAGCCCCAATATAGTAATGTGTCCCATCCTCACACCTTTCCATTTGGTGAACCATACGTTTTTGTACTGAATCTGTGATTGCCTTTCTCCTTGGATATATCTCGGTTGGTATCAATTCGTAGGTAACACCTGTAACTGATATGGTAGGATATGTGTCTTTTGCTTTGCCACTCACTAAAAGTTGCGTGATTACTTCTAGACTCATGTAGGGTGCTGCAAATGGCATTGTTCCATTTTATTGCTAGCTCATAATCCATCTGTACATGTAGCAGTTCTTCTTTGTCCACCCATCTGTCGGCGGACTTTTTGGTGACTTCCATATCTTGGCTATTGTAATCCTGTGCAATGCAGATTTGCCTGCCTCTTTATTTCCAATACTGTCTTCTTAGGTTACAGGTCCAGGAATAAGCCTCTGGATCATATGGTAGCTCAATGTTTACCTTTTAAAGGCACCTCCACTCTGTTCTCATGAGTGGCTCTTTCCAGGTTACATCCCACTTAAAGTTGAGGGTTTGCATTTCTCCACAGCACCTTCAGCATTTATTCTTTGTAGTGTTTTACTGATGGTTATTCTGACTGGTGCGAGCTGATACGTCTTTGTGGTTGAATTTGCATGTGTCTCATAATCCGTTAAAACTGAGCTTTAAGGCAGGTCCTTTTCATTTTTCAGGCTGTGAGTACAGCTTAGCTCTTCAAAGTGTTTTCTTAAAGTATGTGTCCCATTTTAAAATTTTTTGGCCATTACCTCCCTCAAGACATTTTGCGGTGACCATTAGCACAGGCTTAAACCTGCGTTTGCAGGTAACGGCCAGAGGGCGGCAGTCTTTCTACGTTCCCCACGCTGTTAGTAGGGAAACAGACCTTCCGGCCAGTGGTGTTCCTCGGTTATAAATAATTAGAGTGGAATGTGCCTGAATAAACCCACAAATGCCGATGTCTCCTTCCTTATGTTTGTCTTTTAAATTTAAGTTATATTTTTTATTGGAGTAATATTCCATTGCGTAAATGCAACAGTTCTTCTTGGTGCATTCCTCTGTTGATGCACATTTTCATTGCTTCCAAATGTTGGCTCATCTCACCAGCACCTAGAGGTCACACAGTTCTCTACAACACCATCAGCATTTATTGTTTGTAGACTTTTTGCTGACGCTCATTCGACAGGTGTGAGTTGAAAACTTTTGGCTGATTACATTGCATGAGTCTAATAATTCCTGAGTTAGAGCTTTTACCCATTTTCCCCTAACCCTAACCCTACCTCTAAGCTACCCTTGACTGCTTCTGCCTCCAATAGATTTCCTAAGCACTAGTGTTTTAAGGAACAGGTTAAAAAGAGAATCCTAATGTGATTTCTTAATAATGGGTGTGTTCCTTATCTTATCCTAATGTCTAAACTCTTCTCAATGGCTGGACCCCCAAATAATATTCCTTTACTTGCTAAGGGGTATCTAGAGAGTGGGATAGGTTTAATAACTACGCTTACCCTAACGCGTACCTGAACCCTAACCCCTACCCTAACACTAACACGTACCCTAATACTAACCTGTTCCCTAAACCGAGCCCTAACCCTAACACTAACCCTAACTCTAACCCATACCCTATGCCGTACCCTAACCCGTACCAGAACCCGTACCCTAAGCCGTACCCTAACCCTAACCCTAACCCTAAGCTACCCTTGACTGCTTCTGCCTCCAATAGATTTCCTAAGCACTAGTGTTTTAAGGAACAGGTTAAAAAGAGAACCCTAATGTGATTTCTTTATAATGGGTGGGTTCCTTATCTTATCCTAGTGTCTAAACTCTTCTCATGGCTGGACCCCAAATAATGTTCCTTTACGTGCTAATTGGTATCTAGAGAATGGGATAGGTTTAATAAATACCCTAACCCTAATGTTTACCCTAACCCTAACCCCTACCCTAACCCTAACTATTACTCTAAACTTAACCCGTACCCTATACCGAGCCGTAACCCTAATACTAACCCTAACCCTATCCCATAGCCTAGCCATACCCTAACCCATACCCGAACCCGTACCCTAAGCCATACACTAAACCTAACAGTAAAACTAAGCTACCCTTTATTGCTTCTGCCTCTGAAAGATTTCCTAAGCACTAGTGTTTTAGGGAAGAGTTTGAATAGAGTATCCTAATTTGATTGCTTTATAATGGGTATGTTCCTTATCTTATCCTAGTGTCTAAACTCTTCTCCATGGCTGGACCCTAAATAGTATTACTTTATGTGCTAAGTGGTAACTAGAGAGTGGGATAGGTTTAATAAATACCCTAAACCTTATGCGTACCCTAACCCAAACCCCTACCCTAAGCCTAACACGTACCCTAATCTTAACCCGTACCCTAAACCGAGCCCTAACCCTAACCCTAACCTACGCCGTATCCTAACCCATACCCGAACCCGTGCCCTAAGCCTTACACTAAACCTAACCCTAAACCTAAGCTACCTTTTATTGCTTGTGCCACCGAAAGATTTCCTAAGCACTAGTGTTTTAAGGAAGAGTTTGAAAAGTAAGTCCTAATTTGATTCCTTTATAATGGGTATGTTCCTTATCTTATCCTATTGTCTAAACTCTTCTCCCTGGCTGGACCCCAAATAATATTACTTTATGTGCTAAGTGGAATCTAGAGAGTGGGATAGGTTTAATAAATAAGCTAACCCTAACGCATACTGTAACCCTAACCCTTACCCAAACCGAGCCTTAATGCTAAAACTAAACCTAACCCTAACCCAAACCCATACACTACGCCGTACCCTAATCCATACACGAAACCGTACCCGAACCCGTAACCTAAGCCGTACCCTAACCCTAACACTAACCCTAACCCTAACCCATACCCTACGAGTACCCGAACCAGTACCCTAAGCCGTACCCTAACCCTAACCCTAACCCTAAGCTACCCTTGACTGCTTCTGCCTCCAATAGATTTCCTAAGCACTAATGTTTTGAGGAACAGGTTAAAAAGAGAATCCTAACGTGATTTCTTTATAATGGGTGTGTTCCTTATTTTATCCTAGTGTCTAAACTCTTCTCCATGGCTGAACCCCAACCAATATTCCTTTATGTGCTATGTGGTATCTAGAGAGTGGGATAAGTTTAATAAATACCCTAACCCTAAGGCGTACCGAAACCCTAACCCCGACCCTAACCCTAACACATGCCCTAATCCTAATCCATACCCTTAACTGAGCTCTAACCGTAAAACTAACCCAAACCCATACCCTACACTGTAACAGAACCCGTACCTGAAACCGTACCTTAAGCCGTACCCTAACCCTAAACTTAACCCTAACCTTAAACCTAACCCTAACCCTAACCCAAACCCTAACCCTAACACGTACTCTAATCCTAACCCGTAACCTAAACCGAGCCCTAACCTTAAAACTAACCCTAACCCTAAACCTAACCCATACCCTAAGCCATACCCAACCCCGTACCCGAACCCCTACCCTAAGCCGTACCATAACCCTAACCCTAACCCTAAGCTACCCTTGACGGCTTCTGCCTCCAATAGATTTCCTAAGCACTAGTGTTTTAAAGAACAGGTCTAAAAGAGAATCCTAATGTGATTTCTTTATAATGGGTGTATTCCTTATCTTATCCTAGTGTCTAAACTGTTCTCCATGGCTGGACCCAAACTAATATTCCTTTACGTTCTAAGTGGTATCTAGAGAGTGGGATAGGTTTAATAATTACCCTAACCCTAATGCGTACCCTAACCCTAACCCCAACACGTACCCTAACCCTAACCCGTACCCTAAACCGAGCCCTAACCCTAAAACTAACCCTAACCCTAACCCATACCCTACGCCGTATGCTAACCCAAACGTGAACCCGTACCCTAAGCCGTACACTAAACCTAACCCTAAAACTAAGCTACCCTTTATTGCTTGGGCCTCCGAAAGATTTCCTAAGGACTAGTGATTTAAGGAAGAGTTTGAAAAGTGAAACCTAATTTAATTGCTTTATAATGGGTATGTTCCTTATCTTATCCTAGTGTCTAAATTCTTCTCCCTGGCTGGACCCCAAATAATATACTTTATGTGCTAAGTGGTATCTAGAGAGTGGGATAGGTTTAATAAATACCCTAACCCTAACACGTACCCTAAATCTAACCCGTACCCTAAACTGAGCCCTAACCCTAAAACTAACCCTAACCCTAACGCTAACACATACCTTACGTGGTACCCAAACCCGTACCCGAACCCGTACCCTAAGCTGTACCCTAACCCTAACACTTACCCTAAGCTACCCTTCACTGCTTCTGCCTCCAATAGATTTCCTAAGCACTAGTGTTTTAAAGAACAGGTTCAATATAGAATCCTAATGTGATTTCTTTATAATGGGTGTGTTCCTTATCTTATCCTAGTGTCTAAACTCTTCTCCATGGGTGGACCCCAAATGATATTCCTTTACCTGGTAAGTGGTATCTAGAGAGTGGGATAGGTTTACTAAATACCTTAACCCTAACACGTACCATAACCCTAACTCTTACCCTAAACCTAACACGTACCCTAAATCTAACTCATACCCTAAACTGAGCCCTAACACTAAAACTAAACCTAACCCTAACCCGAACCCATACATTACGCCGTACCCTAACCCAAACCGGAACCCGTAACCGAAACCGTACACTAAGCCGTACCCTAACCCTAACCCTAAGCTACCCTTGACTGCTTCTGCCTCCATTAGATTTCCTAAGCACTAGTGTTTTAAGGAAAGGGTTAATAAGAGAATCCTAATGTGACTTCTGTATAATGGGTGTGTTCCTTATCTTATCCTAGTATCTAAACTCTTCTCCATGGCTGGACCCCAAATGATATTCCTTTACGTGGTAAGTGGTATCTAGAGAGTGGGATAGGTTTTATAAATACACTAACCCTAACCCCTACCCTAACTCTAATACGTACCCTAATCCTAACCCATACCCTAAACCGAGCCCTAACCCTAAAACTAATCCTAACCCTAACCCATACCCTACGCCGTACCCGAACCCGTACCCTAAACCGAGCCCTAATCCTAAAACTAACCCTAACTCTAACCCTAACCCATACCCTACGCCGTACCCGAACTCGTTCCTGAACCCGTATACCCTAAGCCGTACCCTAACCCTAACCTTAAGCTACCCTTGACTGCTTCTGCCTCCAATAGATTTCCTAAGCACTAGTGTTTTAAGGAACAGGTTAAAGCGAGAATCCTAATGTGATTTCGTTATAATGGGTGTGTTCCTTATCTTATCCTAGTGTCTAAACTCTTCTCCATGGCTGGACCCCAAATAATATTCCTTTACGTGCTAAGTGGTATCTAGAGATTGGGATAGGTTTAATAAATACCCTAACCCTAATACGTACCCTAATCCTAACCCGTACCTTAAACCGGGCCTTAACCCTAAAACTAACCCTAACCCTAACCCTAACCCTAAACCTAACCCGTACCCTAAACCGAGCCCTAACCGTAAAACTAACCCTAACCCTAAGCTACTCTTGACTGCTTTTGCCTCCATCAGATTTCCTAACCACTAGTGATTTAAGGAACAGGTTAAAAAGTATGAAAGTATGTAAAAAGCATTTATAAATGTATTAAAATATGAAAAATATGTATATATGTATGTGTATATATATATATATATATATGAATCACTTTGCTGTAAAGCAGAAATTAACACAATATTGTAAGTCAACTATACTTCAGTATCAATTAGTTTGAAGGCACTTTTATAAATTAGGCCTTATTTCTCTTTTCCTTTCATCCTTGGAAAAATGTATAACAGAAACTAACCTGGATTACTCCAGAATGAATTCATATCACACAGAACTTTAATTGTTGAACAACCATTAATACCAGTTACACCATGGGATGTCCTGATCCAATATGAAGTTTGTAAACCTTGTATCAAGCCTGCAGAATGCTCTAAATTTGGAAATTCAAACTGCAATGAAGCCAACTATCCCATGACTTCTCCACAACTAGTTATACAACATCAATTGGAAACCATATACCATCAAAAGAATGTAGACAGAAACAACTATAGCCTTCCTTTTTTTTTCCTTTTAGATGAAGACGGTATTTAAGGTCATGTCTTCGGCCGTTTCAGGGTGTTACTCAATTTCCTGTGTATCTCCCATGCACACAGGAGTTACACATGATTGTTAGTTAACTTGTTTGTGCAACTATATGAAGGTAGTTAATACCACAAAACTGTATACGTGAAAAGAATTAAATGTTAAAGTCATGTTTTGTATTTTTAATGACAATGAAAAAAAGTGTAGTGCTGATATTTGTTACAAAAATGAACATTAAAAACATTCTTAGTGAAAAAAAGCCATACAGAAAAGGCAACCTAGATCCCATGCTCATCTTGTCTGCTTCAAATCCATCAAGGCTGTCCAAATGAGGGGGAAACTCAGTAATGGTTCCAGAAAAAGAAAACTGGATCAGGATGGAAAAAGACATTTTCATACAGTTGGGACAGCAGGTGAAAGTTGAAGTGGGGCTGAGTATTAAATTATAATGTAGACATCAGGATTTCCTCATTTAGGGGTTATGTGCTGGTTCCTTGGGCAAAACACACTGAGCATTTTGTGTGAGGTGGCAAATGTGAGTACTTTTGGCCATTACTGAAACTTTTCTGTACATTTTAAATTACTGGTAAGTAAATTACTTTTCTAGACAACGTGTCAGTATCATGCCAGAAAATCAGACAAGACAGACATCAAATTTTGTTATAGAGGCCAAGACTTACCCAGACCAAGTTCAACCAAAGTTGTGATACTTATTTCCCTTGTAGGCGTCCACATGGTATTAAGAGGCACCGTGGGAAGAGTATATTAGTAGCTACCATGTCTTGGGTCCTGTGGATTACCTGGGGTGCAGTAGAAACTGTGAGATTTTAGTATTGCAATTTTTCACATTACTTCAAAAAATATGTTAAAAAATAAATTCAGTAAAGTTGCAAAATATGGAATCAACATACACAAATCAGTTTTGTTTCTATACAGTAATAATGAACACCAACAAGAAAAATTAAGAAAACAATCCCATTTACAATTCCATCAAAAAGAACAAACTATTTAGGAATAAATTTAACCAAGGGCATGAAAGACCTATACTCAGAAAACTATAAATCACTGATAAAGAAATTGAAGACACAATAGAAAACAATATTCCATGCTCATGCATCAGAAAAATTACAATTATTAAAATGTTTATTCTATCCAAAGCCATCAACAAACAGTGCCAGGAAAACTAGACACCAGACCCCAAAGAATGACACTGGTCACCATCTACACTGCACATAAAACTAACTAAAAGTGCACAGTATTCCACATTAAACCCTTTCTCTCTTGAGTCCTCTGAAGAAGCACCCCACCCACCCAGCAGTCAGCTGCACAGGAAGATTCTCCACACTTGCTTGTTTTTTCCTCTTGTGGAGTCTCTTCACCAGTGGTTCCTGAGAAAACCCAGCTGCTGTCAGTGTGGACAATGCCTCATGGTCCAGAAGCCTAAGCCCTGACAGAAGACAAAGCTCCTGTCTGCTTGTCACAGAGCAAAGTCTGGGGGCAGGGTGCACCTGTGCCCCCAGGGTCAGACAGGTGGGTTCGGCGCTGCCTGTGGGACGTCAGAGAAGTGCCGGGAGCGCCGCACTCACAAACCCAGAGGCCTCATCCGGAAGGCAGTTCTGCTGTGTATACTAAGTTTGGAAATCCAAACTGAAATGGAGCCAAGTATCTCACTGTATCTTCTCAAAAGATGGTTAAGGAGCAATTAATTACAAACCATATGTAATGAAATGAATTTAGACACAAACTTTACAACTTAAACCAAAATTCACTCAAAATTGCCCATAGACAAATTTAAATTACCAAACTATAAAAAATCCTAGAAAAAAAAAAGATAATCTACATGACTTTGGGTCTGGTGACCTTATTCAGAAAACCGGAAGACAAACCACAAACTGCAAGAAACTATTTCCAAAGCACAAATCTGATAAAGGATTTGTACTCAAATTATGCCAACACCTTTAAAATTTGGTAAAGATTGAAACACACACCTGGACCAAGAAGATAAACAGGCAGTAAATAAGCATACAAGAATATACTCAAGATGCTGGTGGAATGCATGTACAACCAACTTTGGAAGACAGTTTGGCAATTTTTTCCAAATCTAAAAAGTCTCACCTTAGGATCCAAGAAGTGTACCTCTTGTATTTAGACAACTGCTTTGAAAAACTGTGTTCAAACCCAAACTAGTATCAAGTAATGCACAGCAGCTCTATTCATAACGGCTAAAAACTTAAACGTATCAGGATGTCCTTCTGTAGGTGAATTCATAAGGAAATTAGGGCACATACATGTCAAGGAGAGCAGAATACACCACCCCAAAATATGCCCATTTGACAAAAGGATTATTTTGGACTGATTAATAAGAAACAGCAGACCCAGGAGAATCTTTCAAAGCCAAGTAGAAAATGCCCTTTTATGAGGTAAATTTACATTTATTAAGGATATCTCCATTTGTAAGGGTTTGTCCCTCTCTGGACCAGGAATTGAATGATGACTAAATATCAAGAAAAGCTTGTTGGGACTTCCCTGCTGGTCCAGTGGCTAAGGCTCCATGCTCCCAATGCAGGGGACCAGGGTTCAACTCCTGGTCATGAAACTAGATCCCGCATGCTGCAACTAAGAGCCCACATGCCACAACTAAAGATTCCACAGGCCGCAACTAAGACCTGGCACAGCCAAATAAATAAATATTTTTTATAAAAAAACCTTGTCAATGAAATAGGCCTGGATGTAAATCTGTGTAACAACCATACCCTTGTTTACTGTGCTTTGCCTAATAACCTCCTTTAAATGGCTTCTTCCATTCCCTAACATATGTCTTTTGTTCTCAGCAGAAGATAGCATTTAAGGTAACGGCTTGGGCCAATTCAGGGAGTGACTCAGTTTTCCTGGGTATCTTTCAAGTATACAGGAGGTATGCATGCATGGTATATATTAAACTTCTGATTGTTTTCTCTAGTTCCTCTCTTTTTCATTACAAGGGAGATCTCAATAAAGAACATAGAAGGGTAGAGGGAAAATTATTTTTCCTCTAATATACATGTAATGCAATAGTATTCAGAGATATAAAGGAATGGACCATCAACCCGTGCAAAAAAAAAAATAGATACATCTAACTTACATTGCTAAGTGAAAGAATCCAGTCTGAAGTGCTACACACTGTATGGCCTCATTTATATGACATTCTAGAAAAGGCAAAACTGACATGGTAAACAATGTACAGAATATGTGGTTGAAATAGTCCATATGATACTTTAGTGGTGAATACCTGTCACTATGCATTTGTCTATACCCACAGATTTTTACAACCCAACAAGTAAATTACAATCTATTCAAACTTAGCTGCTTAGGATATGGGAGTGTAAAAGACTGGAATACAGAATGTAACAAAGAATCTGATTCAGAAATGTATGAAAAAACTCACTGTTGGTAGTGGGACAAATGGGTTGACCTAAGTTAACTTTGGAAATGTACAGAATCTGTAGGCCAAAGACAAAATGTGTCATACATACACAGTGGACTCTATGTTCTTTCCATGAGGGGTAGTAGCTAATACTACTGAAACTACTATATCAGTAATTGAATGGAACATGCACTGAATTTAATAAATGACAAATGGTGGAAGCCAGGTTTCTCACCACTGGAGTGGGATGTTACAGTCAAACAAAGGGAGAAGGTTACAATATCCATGTCATAACAGATCCGGTTGGAGATATCAGTATAAACTATCTTTAGCCTGCACATAGTTCCACATGGAAATCTTTATAATTATGTGTGTATGCATAGGCTGGGATACATGCATATATTTCCATGCACTGTCAGCTGAGCATATTTAGCTCCCACATGTACGTTTTTAATACCATTCTCTAATAAAAGGAACAAGGGCTCTTTGAAGAAAGGGCTGATGCTAGGACTGAGACAGTAAATATATGAAGCAGGATAATCTTAAAATATCAGAAAATAAAGAAGTACCAAAAATTTTAAAAACCCACAAAAGAGAAATTATGTAAAATGAAAACAGGAGCAAATGGAAAAAGCTCTCAATAGCCAAAGCAAGAATTAACTAAGCAGTCTTATAATGTAGCGCTGGATTATAACCAAAAGTTTACAATAATTATTCACATGCCCAAACTGGTAAAAATAAATTACATAGTTTTTGATGAACGGTGTTAAATAGAAATCTCCTATGCAGAAAGCTTCTAAACAATTTATATAGCCACTCAGCTGTCCATCAAGGATGTGAAGCTAAACCCTCTCTCCTCAAGTGTGGGTTCTGCATTATGGCTTCCTCCTAAATAAGACACACAGGATGGACATGGGAAAAAATTAACTTCACTGTGGGAACACTTGACAAACACTACCTCAGCTAGGTGACCAAAGTTGAGAATATAAGTGAGAAGTTCCCTTGAGAGCTTGTCCTCTTGACATACAGTGAAGAGGAAGCACTTCACCTCTGTGATCTGCTTTTTCAAAGCCAAGTCTAACCACAACAAAAACACCAAGCAAATCCCAGTGTCTGGCAGTCTATAAAATACCTGACCAGTCCTCCTCCACACTGTCAAGGTCATGGAAACAAGGAGAGTCTGAGCAACTGTCAAAGCCCAGAAGAGACTAAATAGATATGATGACCCATGTCCTTTGAGATCCTGGAACAAGGAAAGGTATAACAAAGGGAACATGAATAGGGACTTCGGTTAATAATAGAGTATCAATATTTGTTCATTATTTGTCATGATTCTGTAGAAAATTAGGCAGGAAAAATTAAACGTCAAATAAGAGAAACCTACTGTAACAAACTGGAAATCTAGAAGAAACGGGTGATTTCTTTGTAAAAACACATTACCAAAATGAACACTAAATTAAGGAAAATACAAAAAGACCAATTAATCACTGAGGAACCTCTTCCCCATACTGGTTATCCTATCACTGTTCCAGGGTTTCCCTCTCCCGGGACAGGGAAGGAACAGGGGCAGAGCTGTTTGGCAGCTCCACTAACATCTGGTCCCACCCAGAATGTTCATCTCCCCCAGCCATGCCTACCCAGTGAGGACACCTGAGGAAGGATCAGGGATTATTGATTCAGATGTATCAACTACGAATTTTTCTTTTCCCAACGACTGGACACACTTACTGAAGTAAAATAAGTTAGTATTTATTGTAAGGGTAGAAATACATTAATGCTTGCAAGTCGCAAGTTAAAGAATGGGTTTGGACCTGGTAGGTCCAGTGGCTCACACTATCTCAGTGTGACCTTGCTTCTCTCCAAAACTTTGTCATACTCAGTGCCTTTGGGGGACCCCATTCACAGGCACAGGCTCTCTCATTGCCCTTGGGCCAACAGCAATTCTAGGCTGACAACCACTCACCATCCATTTTCCAAGAAAGAGTTTCTCCTTTCCTTGGGTTCCAAGAAAGTCATGGTTTTAAATGCCTTTGATCTGGCTTGGGTTGCATTCTCATCCTTGACCCATCACCAGAAGATGGAAAATGGGACTGACTAGATGTGGGTTGTAAACCCATCTTCAAGCTGGGTGGAACATGGGGTCATCCTTCTGCAACTGTTTGGACTGGAAGCAGGTGAGATGTAATTCCCAAAGGAAAACTGAGGCACTTGGGCCTGAGAACAGATGCTGGCTGGCAGAAAGCAACAGATTCTAAGTCAATGACAGCTCACTGCACAGCACAGAATCTGACACAAAAGGAAGAAAGGGGTTCACTCAGGGTCAGGGACTGCAGCTACTCATCCAGTGCTCTTACTGTCCTCCCAAGACTGTAAGAAGTTCTTTCACTTGCTGACAAGTCAGGATCGTTGGTGGTGGTAAACTCAAGTCTCTTTCCTTGGGCATCAGGTCCTCACATCTCAGAGGTGGGCCCAAAACAGCCCATGTGCCCTCAGAAGACACACATATCTCATTCCTGCCCCTGAGAGGTGGGAGCCCTTGAGTTATGCCATCTCCCTGGCCATATTAATTGCCCATCCCTGAAAAACAATACTGCTCATTTTCTAGTTTCTTCTCTCTTATTTACTAAGTGAAGAAACCAAATGCTAGAGTGGTAAGGAAACTCTTGTGCAATGAAGTAATGGGAGGCTCAAGAATTATTCTATGCCATGGAACCCATAATTGGCAGGCTTTCCAGACGCCACATGGATGCATATGGCTCTCCAAGACAATGCAGTCTCAGTGTGAACCTCCCATTGTGAGGTTCAGGTGCTCCCATATCTTTGATTCTTAATGAATATGAATGTCAAAAGTTTCTAACGACTGAAAGGGCCAAGGATTGCAGGGCCAAGGTCTCCTGTATGGTTGTTTTGTCAGGGACACATTCCAATGTTTAGAGGATTATTACTTCTCTTGGCAGCCTATGAGGCTGTGAGGGGGAGGCCTTTTTCTCAACCACATGGATGTTGGTAGTTGAAACTTCTCAAAGGAATGTCTACACTGCCTAGGTAGCTGTTGAATTGCCCGGCATCACGGTCAGCTCTGTAACTATACATGAAGGCCTGGCAAAGCCCAGGCTGGACTGAGCTAGAGGACCACAGATGCCTGCCTGGATAGTCAGAGGTCAAGGGCTGTCCTGCCTGAGACCTGATCATCTATTCATGCCCACTCAGATGGGACAAAGGATGCCTCCAGTGTCAGGAGGGCCCCACCAGCCCTTAAGAAGGCAACATCTGGGGGCTGTCAGGTCACTGCACCCAGTCCTGTATAAATCCACACATGTCCACTGAGTGCCCTGCTGTCTGGGCTGTGCTGGAACCTGGGGCTGCCCAGGCAGAGTAGGGCCAGCATCACCCTTCCCAGGTAGGAGGGCAGAAGGAAACCATGCATGACTTCTGACACCCTCCCCAATCCTTGACAGAGGTTGAGTTGGGTAAGAAACAGTCCGAGACAAGAACAGACATTTCATTCTTCTCTCAGAGCCCAGGACTGAGGGAAGGGAGGCCAGAAAAACAGTTATTGACCTCAGCTCCCTGACTCCTGTCTGACCCTGGGCAAGTCCTATCCATTCTGGAAGCTTCAGAGAGAAGGAGAGGGGAGGGCAATGAGGGCCAATTGTGCTTAAACATAACTCTAACCTTTACCCTAAGAACCCTAATTTCTAACCTTAACCCCCTAACAACCCTAGCCCCAAGACCCCTAGACCCTCGCCCCTGACCCCTAAACTCTAATCCCCGACCCTGACCCTTTAACCACAACCCTCTACCATGACTCTCCAACAATGACCCATAACCCTAAACCATGGCCCCTGAACCCTCACACTGACTCAACCCAAGACCTAAAGCCTGGCTTAGTGGGTACCGAGGGATGACTGTATGAACTCTCAAATAAACCAAGGAATTAAAACTTCTTGACCATGAATTTAGCAATGGTTTCTTAGATTTGACAGTAAAGCATAAGAAATGAAAGGAAAAAATAGACAAATTGGATTTCCTCAAAATTACAAACCTTTGTGCATCAAAAGAGGCTATCCAGAAAGTAAAAAGACGGCCCACAGAATGGAAGACAATATTGGCACGTTGTATATCTGATAAGACTCTTTACCTAGAATATACCCAGGACTTTTACAACTCATCAACAAAAAGACAAACAATAAAATTTTTGAAACAGACAAATGGCTTGCATGGACTGCTCTTCAGGCAAGACATACAAATGGTCAACAAGGACATGAAAAGATGTCAAACATCAGTAGTCATGATGAAAATGCAAATTAAAGCCACGATGTGATGCCCCTTCACACACACTCGAATAAAAATAAATTTTTTAATAAATTTTTAAATATATAAATAAAAATAACAAATGTTGGCAACAATGTAGAGAAATTAGAACCCTTAAAAGTTACTTGTGGAGATGTACAATGGTGCAGTCTATGTGTACACAACTTTAGCATTTACTCAAAAATATAAAATATAATTACCATGTGGTTCAACAACTCCACTCCTAGACATATACCCAAAAAATTGAAAACAGGTGTTCAAACAAAAACTTGTTCACCAATTATTCATAGCAGCACTGTTCACAGTAGCCCAAGGTAGAAAAGATTTAAATGTCCATCAGCAGGTAAACAGATAAGCAAAATAAGGTAGACCCATAAGCTGCATTATTCTGTCATATAAAGGAATAAAGTAAAATTATACAGCAGCTGTGGAAAACTGTATGGTGGCTCCTCAAAAACATGGAAAATGTATGATCCCTTGATTCCACTCCAGGGTGTACACCCAAAATATTAGAAAGCAAGGACTGGAACAGATATCTGTACCCCATATTCATAGCAACATTACTCACAATAGCCAAAAGGTGGAAGCAACACAACACATCCTTCAACAGATGAATGGATAAGTACAGTGTAGTATATACACAATGAAATATGACTCAACCTTTAAAACTAAGGTAATTCTCACACATGCTACAATGTGATGAACCTTGAAATTATTATGCTAAGTGAAACAAGGCAGACACAGAAAGGACAAACGTTCTATGATTCCACTAGTATGAGGTATCCAGATAAGTCAAATTCAAAGACAAAGTAGAATAAGGTTGCCAGAGGTTGAGGTGAGTTAGTGTTTAATGGCTATGGTTTCACATGGGGAAAATAAAGTTCTGGAGATGGATGGTGAGGATATTTTTACAGCAATGTGAATGTAGTTAACGCCATAGCACTGTACACTTAAAAATGGTTTAAATGGGTCTTCCCTCGTGGCACAGTGGTTAAGAATCCGCCTGCCAATGCAGGGGACACGGGTTCAAGCGCTGGCCCTGGAAGATCCCGCATGCCGTGGAGCAACTAAGCCCATGCGCCACAAATACTGAGCCTGCGCTCTAGAGCCCGTGCTCTGCAAGAGAAGCCACCACAATGAGAAGCCTACCCACAGCAACTAAGAGTAGCCCCCGCTCGCCACAACTAGAGAAAGCCTGCACACAGCAACAAACACCTGACACAGCCAAAAAATAAAATAAAATAAATTTTTTTAAAAAGCTTTAAAAAATGGTTTAAGTGGTAAATGTTATGTGTTTTTAATCACAATGGAAAAATGAATGAAATAATGATCAATGTTACAATGTGGATAAACATTGAAAACATCCTAAGTGAAAGAAGCCATAGAGAAAAACCACCCAGATCATGCTCATCTTGTACACTTTAAATCCAGCAAGGTTTTTAAAGTGAGGAAAAGCCCCAGTGATGGTTCCAAGAAAAGAAAACTGGATTCGAATGGAAAAATACGTTTCCACAAAGCTGGGGCAGCTGGTGAAAGTTGAAGCAGGTCTGGGGATAGGATTATAATGTGGAAACCATAATTATTCCCCATTTTGGGGTTATGTGCTGGTTCCCTGGGAGAGTGGCCCTCCCACTCTCACAGGGTAAAACAAACTGGAGTATTTTGTGAATGTGGAAAACTTGATACTGCTATTTGAAGTTTTTTATACACTTGAAATTTACTAGAAAATAAAGTGCTTATCAAACAACCATGTCGTACCACGCCAGAAATACAGACATCAAACTTTGTTATAGAGGCCAAGCTCTACCCAGATCCAGCTCACCCACAGTGGTGATGCCAATCACCCTTGTAGGAGGCCACATACTACAAGAGGCACCGTGGGAAGATTATATTGGGAGCCACTATGTCTTGGGTGCTGTGGATGACCTAGATGTAGTTGAAACAGTGGGATTTCTGAATTCTAGTTTTCCACATTCAACCACCAAAAAGCTGTTACAACTAAAAAATGAATTCAGTAAAGCTGCAGGATACAAAAGAAAGAAAAATCAATGCACAAAAATCATTTGTGATTCTATACACTGATAATGAACCATCAGAATAAGATTTTTTTTTTAAAAAATCCCACTTACAATTGCATCCAAAAAGATAACTAGGAGTAAATTTAACCAAGGACGTGAAGGACCTGCACACTGAAAACTGGAAGACACTGATAAAGGAAACTGAACAGACAAAAATAAATGGAAAGATACCCCGTGCTCAAGGGTAAAAAGAATAGTGTGAAAATATGCATTCTAAGGTGGGACTTCCCTGGCCGTCCAGGGGTTGAGACTCTGCGCTCCCACTGCAGGGGGCGCAGGTTCGATCCCTGGTTGGGGAACTAAGATCCTGCATCCTGCATGCCACATGGTGTGGCCCAAATTTTTTTTTTAATTTTAAAAAATATGCATTCTAGCCAAATTAATGTACACATTCAACACAATCCCTACCAAAAGTCCAAAGACATTTTCCATAGAAACAGAACAAACAATCTTAAGATGTGTGTGGAACCACAAAGGACCCAGAAGAGCCAAAGCCACCCTGAGGAAGGAGAATGGGCTGGAGGCATCTCGCTCCCTGACTTCACACTTCATTACGAAGCTACATTCCCCAAAAAGTGTGGAATTGGCACAAAAACAGGCACACAGACCAGAGGAACAGAGCAGAGAGCCCAGGAACCAACCTGCAGGTATGTGATCAGTTACTTCACAAGCAAGGAGCCAAGAACATACACCAGGGAAAGGACAGTCCCCTCAATGAACGGTGCTGGGAAAACCGGACGCCACTCGCCAAAGAACAACACTGCACTCTGTCTACACCACACACAAAAGCGGCCAAAAACCCAGTTTTCCACATCAAGCCCTTCCTCTCCTGGGTCCTCTGAAGACAGACACCCTCAGCGGTCAGCAACGCACAGGAACCTTCTCCCCACATTTCCTCACCTTTTCCCTCAGTGGTGTCACCTCCCGGCAGGTCCTGAGGAGACCACGCTCCTCTCAGCATGAACTGGACCCCACAGTGTCCCAAAGCTGAAGCCTCAGAGGGTCCTGAGGAGACTCGGCTTCTGTTAGTGTGGACTCAACCCCAGGTTGTCCTGAAGCCCGGCCGTCAGTGTGGATGCAACCCGCGTGTCCCAGAAGCCAAAGCCCCAGTGGGTCCTGAGGAGACAGGGCTCCTCTAAGCATGAACGTGAACAGCATGATCTGAACAGACATCCCGCCATAAAAAGATATACAGATGGTAAAAATCATACAGAAACAAGCTCAACATCATATACCATTAGGGAATTACAAATTAAAATCATGAGATATCACAGCATACCTATTAGCACTGCTAAACTCCAAAAATATGAAAATACCAATTGCTAGAGGGTGAGGAACAAAAGGAGCTCTCCCTTATAGCTGGGGGGATGCATGTGCAGCCACTTTGTAAGACAATTTGGCAGTTTTTTCCAAAACTAAACAAGTCTCACGTTGGGATCCAACAATCATGCTTCCAGTATTCAGGCAACTGCTTTGAAAATCTATGTCCAAATGCAAACAAGGATGCAATTATGCACAGCAGCACTTTCATAATGGCTAAAAACTTGAAGAAATCAGGATATCCTTCAAAAGATGAATGTATAAGCAAATTGGGGTACATCCATGTCAAGGCGAGTAGAATATGCCACCCCAAAATATGTCTCTCTGGCATAAGGATTATTGGTCTGCTTTAAAAAAAAGGGGGGGCGTCCCTGGAGGCTCAGTGGTTAAGAGTCTGCCTGCCAATGCAGGGGACACGGGTTCGAGCCCTGGTCCGGGAAGATCCCACATGCCGCAGAGCACCTAAGCCCGTGCTCCACAACTACTGAGCCTGCGCTCTAGAGCCCACAAGCCACAACTATGACCCCGTGTGCCACAACTACTGAAGCCTGCACACCTAGAGCCTGTGCTCGGCGACAAGAAAAGCCACAATGAGAAGCCCATGCACTGCAAAGAAAAGTAGCCCCTGCTTGCCACAACCAGAGAAAAGCCTGCACGCAGCAACGAAGACCCAATGCAGCCCAAAATAAAATAATATATCCAATAAAAATATCTCAGAAAACTGAGATTGCTGTTTTATGAAAGACATTTACAATACAGAAGTCTCCATTTATAAGGGTATGTCCCTCTTTGCACCCAAAATGGAAGGATAATTAAATCTTAACTCTTTTCAATGGAGAAGTCCTGACTTAAATGTGCAAACAATCATACCCTTGTTTACTGTGCTTTGCATGATAACCTGCCATAAGTGGTCTTCCCCCCTTCCCCAGCATATTTCTTCTGTTTTTAGCTGAAGAGGTATTTAAGGGGATGGTTTTGGTCTTTTCAGGGAGTGACTCAGTTTTCCTTGCTATCCCCCCTGTATTCAGAAGGTATACATGTAATTAAACTTCTGCTTTTCTCCTGGTAATCTGTCTTTTATTTCAGGGGTAGGGGGGCCTCAACCAAGAACCTAGAAAAGTAGAGGGAAAATTGTTTTTCCTCCCATACACATGCAGTGGAATACTACTCAGCAGAAAGGAATGCACCATCAGCCTATGGAAAGACATGGATAAATCCTCAGTATATACTGCTACGTGAAAGCATCCAGGCTGAGGAGGCTGCACACAGTATGACCCCATTGGTGACACTCTGGGAAAGGCAAAGCTACACAGATGATAAGCAGATCATGCGGTGGGGGGTTTGAAGTATTCCATGTGACACTCTAGGATGGATACCTGTCACTATGCATTTGTCTAAACCCATAGATGTGTGTAGCCCAAAGGGCCAATCATAATCTATTCAAATTTAGTTATTTAGGATGTAGGAGTGTTGCAAGATGGAATACATTATGTGACAGAGTCTAACTGTATTAGAAATATATGGAAACAACTCACCGTAGGGGATGGGATCAAAGGTGCTGACCTAAGTTACCTTTGGAAATGAATGGAATCTGAAGATTAAAGGCAAAATGGACCATATATAAACAGTGGGCTTCATTTTACGAAGTTCTTTCCAGGGTGTAGTAGCTAACAACTCTGAAACCTCTGCACATGTAACCTGGAAAGGAGCAATGCATACAGAAATGGCAGATGGTGGGAGCCAGGCTCCTCACTGTGGGAGCGGGAAGTTACAGATAAGCAAGGGGAGAGCCTCTGCCCTCGTAATGCTGGATCTGGGCTTCCTGGGCGGATGTTGACTGGCCGGGGGAAACACACAGATCTTCACGCTGGGAAGACCCTGCAGACACAGGAACTTCACGCCCCATCTTTCCACCCATACCTGCTGGAAACACTCAGCCCTCTATCATCAGTCAATTGCAGCGTTTAAGACATTCTCGCCCCCAGGCAGATAAAGGAACATGAGGGTCTTGCTTACCCCTAAGCTGTCCCAGAATCCAGGCCCTGGGGGTGGAGCCAGGTTGGGGGTGCCTGGGCCTCTGACCAGCAGGTGAGAGGAAGGAGGAAGACCAGTCCTGAGGACAGAGGTTCCCTCAAGTCTGTGAGCCCAGGAGCCCCGATGGGATTCATTCCCACTGAGGACATGGGCGGGGTCTGCAGTGGTTCCGTGTTCCCCCTGGGCCCCTTTGATGAAGCCATGGCAGCACTGGGCCCAGACATCTACTGGCAGTGTCTCAAAATCTGACACAGTGGTTTTACAAAGGAACAAGAGAATGGAGCTGAGCCCCTGACGGCCACTCCTTTCTGGCTCTGAGTTGCTTCCAACAGGACCGCAGTCACCTGCACATAGTCTGCTGTGACCTACCTGCCCCCACTGGCCTTTCCTCTCCCTCCCTGCGATGATTCCCGTGACATTTCCAGCCTCGACCCCTCTCGCAGGCCAGACACCTCTGTCCAGTCACTGCACCCCCATCTCACCTTGGGGTCTAACAGGCCCCTCAGAGGACTGGGATCCTGCAGCTCCCCACACCCAGGAGCAGCCCCACCTTCCCAGGTTTCCGAGCCCAGGCACCGGGTGTAACCGAGCAGGACCCTACGGGTCCTTCCCAGGACAGACCCCTCCCCGACATCCTCTGCTGTAGCTCCTCTCTGAAGTACCTGGATAAGAGTATCTGATGCACGCTTCCTGAGTTGTTTTACAGATGCTGAAACCACCACCAAACGGAAGAAATTAACTACCTGATGATCTTGAACAGGTAGCCCCGGAACTTCTGGTGCCCAAGAATTTATAATGTTAACCGCCTGTTACCTCACCATCAACCAGAGAATTGTGCACCAGCTGATCGCATACCCTGCGACCCCCCTCCTTCACGTGGCCTTTAAAATTCCTTTGCTGAAATCCTTCAGGGAGTTTGGGGTTTTAGAGCACAGGCCACCTGGCCTCCTTGTATTGGCACTCTTACAATTAAAGCTGCACTTCCCTTCACCACACACGGTGTCAGTAGACTGGCTTTACTGCACTCGGGCAAGCGGCCCCAAGTTTCGTTCGGTAACACTGGGGTCTCCCAGGCTCCCACTCTCCTTGTGCCCCACTGACTGTCATCTGCTCCTCCAGAGTCTTGTTGCAGCAAAAATAGAAATGAAGTTTTCCCTCCCCTGAGAACAAGGAAAACAAAGGGAACAGTGAATAGGCTAGAGAAGAAACATAATCTGGCCTGAAAGAGTTAATCACTCCTTGTTTTACTTTGTCACTAATTTGTAGTAACTAGATGTGTACTTTACAAAGCTAATCTCACTCCCTGACACTATGTACTTTACCTCTGGCACCCATTACCCCTAACTCTGTGTGAGTTGCATCCCCTGCCTCTCACTCCCTAACCTTATTATGTCCAGCACTTACATTCTATACGCCCTTCATAACAAGTCACCCCCTATAGTTTTTGCATTTCAGAAACAAGGTCACCGGTCGATAAACCAGAAGCAAATGGACGCAATTACCAGACTGCCGGACCCCAATTCCCGGGCAGCCTGATGCCAACTATGACTGTTTTGAAATAATGCAAAGGAAAGGAGGAATGCAAGACCTTCACTACTTCGATCCTCATCCTATACCCCGGACTGCGAGAGCCCCACGTATAAAATCTTCCCTGATTCTCAAGGAGGGGTGCCAAGTTCTTGAGGCGCTAGCCGGCTGTGTCTTCCCTGTTGTCTGGCAGAAGAATAAAGCCATCTCTCTCTTCCTCCAAAATCCCTGTCTCCGTATTTCTGTTTGGCCTCGGTGCACAGGGAAGCCGAGATTTCGACAGCAGTCTGTGGCCAGTTCCCACACTAATTCACCTCTACGCCCAGAGTCCTGGCCCAAGCCCGATCTTGTGCCTGGTTCCTCCATCAGGCCCTGACAGAACTCCCTGCCCGCACGGTGCACCTCACATCCCACCCCAACGTGGTCTTTCTGAAGCATAAACGAGACTGTGACTCTCCCCCACATGTAATCCCCCAAACGTTTCCCCACTTTAGCTAGGGTATCTGCTGGGAGAGACATCTGCCAAGGTCCTGAGAGTCCCCGGCATCCCCACGAGGCTGCTGGCTCCTGGGTTCCCTGGCAATGAGCACCTCAGCAGGCCAGGCGACACGGCAGGAAACCCCAGAACTGCTCACCTCAGGAGGGGACTGGCACGGCCACGGCCTGATCAGAGAGAGCAGAGAAGGGCTCCCCAGCTGGGACACAGACTCTGCATGAGTGGCCTCTCCCTGAGCCACTACATCACCTCGTGTGACTTGAGGGAAGGAAGGACCGAGGCACACTTGGCTCCTAAGGAGGATGGGATAGGCTCAGCCATGCCCCCCAAATTCACATGCTGAATCCCTAACCCCCAGGACCCCAGGATGTGGCTGTATTTGGAGATGGGATTTTTAAAGAGGCGATCAAGGTAAAAATGAGGTCACTAGGGTGGATCTTAATCCAATAGGATTGGTGTCCTACAAGAAGAGATTAGGACACAGATAGGCACAGGGGGAGACCACATGAGGACCTGGGGAGAAGATGGCTATCTAAGTACCAAGTAGAGAGGCCTCAGGAGAAACCAGCCTGCATACACCTTGATCTCAGACAGCACCCAGGACTGGGAGATAGGTCTGTTATTCAAGCTGCACAGTCTGTGGTATTTGTTACAGCGGTCCTGAGCAGACTCACACACAGGGTAACTCAGGGCTCAGACTGGACAGAGCCCACTCTCCATCCCCCTGTACGGGAGTTACAGGATCCTCAGGAACTGAGGAGGGGGTCCCTGAGGAGAGGCACAAGATAGAAGGTGCTAGGCATTAACATGACTGCATTCATGTTAAACGTGCCTGAAGTCCATTCACACGAGATGGTTTTGTCCTTTATGTACATCGGCACCTTCGGTCTGAACTGCAGATCTTTAGCTTTACCACCTCCACTGAGAGCATTAGCTTCACCTACTGTGGACCATCTCCTATAGGATTTCCAGAACCACAAAGCATCGAACCTTCACAGGACCCAGAGTCTGTGCGCTAGCGTCTGGGCGACCCTCACAGCAGGGCCGTGCAGCTACCCATCAGGACCCATTTCCCTTTTTCCTGTTCACAGCTACCCTGCACCTCCCAGCCTTCCCACTCCTTACAGCTAGGGTGTAGTGTCTCGTGTTACCAAGGGGAAGGGGTGGAGGTGGTGAGGGCTTGGCCAGCCTGCATCCTAGGATGGAGGGCATGATGCCCACCTGGTCACCCCACCCTGCTGGTTGGAGCCCTCACCTGGAAGCAGGGAGGAGAAACAAGGGGGACAGAGCCTGGGACCTGACACCCACCTGCCCTGGACTGTCACAAGAAGGGGAAAGAGACAGCTTGAGCTTCAGCTCAGTTTTGGGAGACACTTTGTCCAGCAACAAACTTCTGCCTTAAAAGCCAAGGTGATTTACAAACCCCTCCCCAGCTGTCACAGAAAGTCAGGCTTAATATCATCACACTTTTCTCAAACCCCAGCTCACGCTGAGACCACCTCTCAGGTGATGGTGCTTCAGAGCAGCCCCTTTACAAGATCTCTGGAGATCAGCTCTCCCAGCCCTGCCTTCAGTTTAAGGGAGAAGTTTCCTTGACAAACCTGCTCAGTTTCCTTGACAACCAAGCTTCGCAATCTCCCAAACTCTTCTCCTTCAAACATTCCTATTCTAGGCTTGATGAGCCTAAAGTGACTAGTGCTGTCATCATGTGCCAGAGAGTGGCTCCTCCAAGCCCGTAGTTACTGGTTACATGATGCTATTGATGACGAAATCCCAAAAGAGTCAGCTTTGCAAGGTAACCACTTCTGGACTCGGCACTGGGTCCCTTTCCACGGACAGAGTCGAGTGGCTGTTTCCACGGGCCCCGTGGTGGAAGAGCTCACCTAATGCAGCCAGGACTTCATCCCTTCCAGGTGATTCCAGGGTCCTCATTCTCCCCAGACCCCCACCCACATGGCTGCTGTCTAAGCCAGTCTATATGGGACCTTGGTAATCTCCTAAAATGAGGGTTATTTTATACACAGGTAATGGATTGAATGCTGGCCCCAAAAGATGTGTCCCCCGAGAACACGTGAACAGGACCATATCTGGGAAAAGGGTCTTTGTATATGTAGTTAAGGATCTCAAGCTGAGGTCATCTTGGGTTAGGGTGGCCCTCAATCCAACTGAGAGAGTCCTTATGAGAGACAAAAGAGGAGAGGCACAGACACAGAGGATAAGCCACGTGAAGACAGAGGCAGAGACGGGAGGGATGCAGCCACGAGCCTGGGGACGCCTGGAGCCCCCAGAAGCTGGAAAAGGCAGGAAGAACCCTATCCTGGAGCCTTTGGAGAGACTTCCGTCCTCCAACACCCTGATCTCAGATGTCTGGTCTCCAGGACTGGGGGAGGATGAATTCCTGTTGTTTTAAACCACCCAGCTTGTGGTCATTTGTTACAGAAGCTACAGAACAGTCACACAGACCCTGCTCTATAGGATCCTGGAAGTGCGGGTCTCATTAAAGGCCAACAAAGGCTGGATCACAGAGCCCTGAGAGTCAGCATTGGGCCCCAGAAATCCTAAAGCAGTGGCTGGACACCAGAACGTTGAGGGGTCAGTTGGAAGCCCATCCCTAAGGGTGCCGGCTGCACATGGCCTCCCTAGGTTTTTACGCCTGTACATGCATAAAATAAATATTTCCATCCTGATTCAGGACCTCTGATATCACCGTTCACATTGCTAATTAAGAACCCACTAGTTACACCGATGAAAACCCTATCAGGACACTTGCTCCAGTGGTAAACAATTCTGAAGTTGGTCACAGCTGGGGAATCGTCTCCCATGCAGCCAGCAGCCCCCCCGCAAGGAGCTTCCTCATTGCAAAGCTGGGGGACCGTGAGGAGGCGTCTCTGAGTAAATGTGAGCTGAGCCCCAGGCCAGCTGCTGCTGAACTTTTCCCACCCTGCCCAGGTAAAACACCTGAATGTGTGCAAGGACTTTAAAGCCTAGAGGAAGGGGCTTGGAATCACACCAGTGACAACACGCAGGCCGACTTGGTGCCTGCAGGCCAGCCAGGATGGTCCTGGCCCCAGGCACTCTTCTGGAAGCGTTCCGTTTCCCTGCCTGAGGTACCCCTTCTGTCCCGGCCCCCACTGCTTTTATCCTTCCTCACCTCTGCCAGGGGAGAAATTCCAGCAGCAGGTATGGGTGACACATCCTCTTCTTTAGCAGGTGGCAGCCCGGCAACTCCTGCAGAAAGTCCAGCAGAGCCCCACTCACACTGGGCCACCCATAGAGCCATGGGCCCTACTCCCTCCCACCAGCCCAGCCCCGAGACTGCTGACGGGACAGAGAATATGGCGTCAGGCACAGCTGCAGGGGCTTTTGCTGCCTGGAGGGGTGGTTATATTGACCTCAACCCAGGCACACCTGGGGAGGGCTGGCCGGCCAGGTCAGGCTGCCCAGGTCAACCAATCCTCGCCCCTCAGTGGCTCAGAGTTGCAGAAAATGGGTCTTGCTGCACCGGCCAGATCCAAGGAACAGATGTAGGGTCCCGAGAGTCAGGATAGACAAGGGGCGGCAGCCCTGGCTTGTTTTCTAATCATTTTATCTGGTCCATGAGTGGGAGACAACTTCAAGAAGACACTCCCCTAATGAGAGGAACCCAGGAGTCAGGGAGAGGAGGGGTGGTGGGTGGAGACAGAGGTCTGGTGCCCCGGCTGCAGTGGAAACCCCCGGAAGACCAGGTGGAGGGAGACCACACAGAGTGAAGCCTAGGGTCACAGACCTGTCGGAGCTGCTGTTTGTTAGTTCAAGCCCTGCTCTGAGGTTCTCTGTGTCAGCTCTGAGTGACAGGTGTGCTGGGGGTGTTCTGCAATGAGGGCTATGTGCACGGTTCCCCTGTGCCTAGCCCTGCCAAGGTACCTACCCAGGGGAGCTCCATATCCTGGGAGGGGCCTGACTACAGGAGACCCGTGGGCTGCTGGGTACCTGCCCAGGTGAGCTCCATATCCTGGGAGGGGCCTGACCACGAGAGTCCCGTGGGCTTCTGGGTACCTGCTCAGGTGAGCTCCATATCCTGGGAGGGGCCTGACCACGAGAGCCCCGGGTGCTGGGAGGGGGGCGTGTGTATGAGCGTCCTCTCTGTGCAGCCGGCACAGAGTTGCTTAGCAACTTCCCTGTGGGCGGTGCTGGGATGAAATGAGAACCAGGAGATGCTGCAGGCCCCATGAACCCCTGTCCATCCAGAGTGATGAGGTCAGTAGGTGGGTGCAGGCCACTGTGCTGCATGAGGGAGGCCCCACGTGTACCTCTTGTGTCTTCCGCCTGACACCATGGAGGTCTCCCCAGGACAGAGCAGACAGCCTGCCTGGGGCAGGTGGGAGCTCCTGGTGATGCTGCAGGGGACATGAGAGGGACGGACCAGGCAGGAGAGGGTGGGAGCCCAGGCAGAGCCATGGGGCTCGGGGCCGAGGGGGCTTTTCTGGGTCTGAGCTGGGAGTGGACGTGCAGGTGGTGAGTGTGGTCCAGGAAAGCTGCCGTGGTGACGTGAGGCTGAACCTGCTTCAGAGTGACAAGCTTTCCGGGTGATCCCAGAGCAGGATAGTGAGACAGATCCTGTTAGAAGAAGGTAAGTGAATCTCCCCAAGAGGAGGCTCTGTGAGCTGGTCCTGGGAGGGGGGCGAAGGGAACAGGTGTGGAAGCTGTGGGGAGTGGGCAGTCCCCCTGGGCGGGCGGCGGGTGCAGACCCCACTCCGTGGTCTCACAGCTTGCTTCCGGCTGGATTACTTGGCCTCTCGGAGCCTCAGCTTCCTGGTCTGCTCGTGGGGTGATGGTAGCGTGGACTGACTAGTAATTTGCTCAGAACAGGGTAGAAAGGGGTCTAGTGGAAATTCCACGGAACACCATCAGTATGGGAATCACAGGTCCTGTTTCCCGCAGGTCTGTTTTCAGGATCAGGAGAGCAAATCCGAGCAGACTTGCAGCAGAGCCTGGGGATGGTCTCCGTTCAGTGGGTCCCCCGGTTTCCTGAATCTCGGAAGCAGCAGCTCCAGTGGGCAGTGGCAGTTTCATCCCACACCTGGAAACATCCAAACCTCAAGGACCAGCAGCCCTCGAGCCCTGTGTCTGGGCCCCCAGGAGGCAGACGGGATACGCCGGCCTCCTCCTCGGCCCTCTTCCTGCCCAGAACATTCGAGGTCCAGGCCGTCATTAGGGAGAAGCAGGGATGGGGGTGTCCCATGTGGGAAGAGAACAGGGAGCAGCTTGTGTACATGGACGTCCACACCAGGAATGTGGGTCGGTGTGACGTGGGCACCGGGAGGGGCAGACGGTGGGCTGAGGAAGCAGGGAGGGGCCAGGGGTCCCGAGGAGGGGGTGTGCAAGCTTTGCCTGTGCCAGGCCTCAGACTCCACGGGGCTTCCCTCCCCTGGTCACTGGGTTGGAGGAGCCGAGCAGCATTGGTGGGGTGACCACTCGCGTCCCCAGGCCCTGCCAGCATCAGACCTTCAGGTTCCGGGTCGGGGAGCCTGAGGAGCGCAGGTCCAGCCGTGCCCGCCAGGGAGGCCTGGAGGGGTCGGGCGGGAAGCACTGGTTTGGTCATCCCCTGTGCGGAAGCTTCCGAGCCAGTGTCCAGTGGGAGCTCTCACCTCGCACGTGGGTTTCACGTCCACAGCTCAGATCACCTTCTAGCCGCTTGGCTTGTTTTCTAGACACAAAGTCCTAATATCTCCTATGTCCCCTGCCCGTGAAAAGGCACGTCTGATCTGGCACCAGGTGCAGCCTCTGGTCCCTCCTGACTGGAGGCCCAGCAGCCAGTGTCACCGCGTCATGACTGTCAGGGGGTATCAGGCGTGGGGGGGACAAGAGCACACGGTCCAGGCCCACGAGGGGCCGTGCCGTCCACGGAGCCGGTGCTGTGCCTGTACGTGTGCCATGCCCCCACCCCACGGGCAGAGACCACCGTCCCCTTACAGACTGTTACCAAGTGAAGTCACATGGACCCTGCTTGGGCCCGAGCCTGGCGAGGCGCTCTGCCTCAGTGGGGAAGGTCTCCTTTTTCCATGTGGGTTCAAGTAAGCAAATAACAAAACCAAAGCTGAGACCTGCACAGCACAGGCTCTGGAGAAGCGGGAACTAAGTTCACAGATCAACTTCTCGGCCTCCTGGAGAGAGTGGTTTAATTTGAAAGAGTAAAGACAAAGGGAGGAGGAGTGCGGCTAATGATGGGGATGAAGAGGCCTTCCGGGGAAGGGGCGGGGCTTTTTCCAAGGGGGTGGGGTACCACCTCCTTTCACCCGTCTTTGGTCCTTCATGTCCAGTCATGGCCACTGGTAGGTGTGTCACTTAATATGCTGATATAGTAAATTCAACATGTGATGAGACTCAGGGTCTGTTGGAGGTCACATTCGTTGCCATCTTGGTCCCAGCTGGTTCCATCTGTTTGTTTGTTTGTAGTTTCCTTTCTTATCTCTGGACCCCTTAACATAAATACTTAGGTGAACTCCTGCTGAAGTTGGGGGGTGGAGGACAGCCCTGTGAAAAGTGGGTCCACGGGTTCTGAGCAGGGCCTGGAGCAGCTCTGACAACAAGAGGAGGAGGCTGAGACGGGCGGTCATTCTGACGCCCGCACTGGGGCCTGTGGTCGGCATGCGGAGGTGGTCAGCTGGGGCACGTGTCAGGGAATGTTCTCGGTGTTTACACAGAAGATGTGAACGTGGGCCCAGATGCAGAGCTGCCTGCAGACGCTGCTACAGAACCCCCTGATTCTTTCCTGAGAAAACTGGTGGGGGGGCATTCAGGCAACAGGGCAAACAGCTTGCTCTGGATGTTCTTGTGGGGAAGTGGGGACTTAGCAACAGGGGCTCAGCCTGCATAACCCCAGAAGCCCTCCCAGGACAGCCTCAGAACCGCTTCTGGAATGGCAAGGAGAAGTGGGTCTTCCACCTACTAGACGTGAAGGAAAGGGCTGGGGTCTGCAGGGCCGCCCTCACCTTCAGGGACTGGCTGGGAGGCTCACAGGACCCAGCACATTCTTGTGGCTTGTGTGCTCACAGCTGAGTTGGGTCACAGCACGCAGTAGGGATGCACGGGAGGGAGGGCCCCTGCTCCGGTCACCTCATGACCCTTCATGCCCACTCCTTCCCTCGAGGGTCTCTAGGGTGTCTCTTCCCCCAGCGACGAAGGCCAGAACCATGACAGTTACCCGCACCCCTGTCCCCCCAGGGAAGCTCACTAGAGGCTTGGAACCCGGCTGGGGGCTGGTCACGTGGTGTTCTCTGCCCCCACCCTCCAAAATGCCAGTGCCCAGAAGGGGAGCCGGGGCTCAGCATGAACCACATGGTTTGTGCAAACAGCACGGGTGCAGGGGGCTGCCCCTAAAGGGAGGCGGGAGGGTTTATATCAGGGCAGGGAGCTGCTCACCAGCTGCATTAGCTTCCCGGGGCAGCTGTGACAAACGACCACAAACGGAGGCTCAGAGCAACAGAAACCTGTCCTCTCTCAGTCCTGGAGGCCAGACGTCTGAGGTCAAGGTGTCCCAGGGCCGCGCTCCTTCCGGAGGCTCCAGGGGAGGGTCCTGCCTGCGTCTTCCAGCTTCTGGGGGCTCCAGACATCCCTGGGCTTGTGGCCGCATCCCTCCCATCTCTACCTCCGTCTTCACACGGTGTCTCCTGTGTGTCTGTGTCTCTCCGCTTGTCCCTTAGAAGGACACTGTCCCTGATTCAGGGCCACCCTGATCCAGGATGACCTCATCTTCAGATCCGTAACTAATTATACCTGAAAAGACCTTACTTCCAAATGAGGTTCCATTCTCAGATTCTGGGGGGCATGACGTGGACATAACTTCTGGGGGAACCCCATTCAACCCACTATAGCACCCAGTTCCCAGATGCCAGCCGACCTTCCTCAGGACAGCATCAGGCTGGTGATGTTCTGTCTTTCTGCACGGAGTTGCCTCTTGTTTCTTATGGTAACAGTGAGGTTGGGTGGGGGGCACTGCGGCTGACCTCCCGGTCATTCCAGAGACCACACTGACGTGTCCTTCCTGGGAGAGTGCGAACACGGCCAGGGCTCCCTGTGAACACTCCACACTGACCGCTCGGTGGTCAGACACCTGCATGGGCTGGACCAGTCCCCGGTACATTCTACCACATCCACAGCCTGGTGGACTCTGTGCGGGCCTATGACCAGGAGGTGGGGACCGGCAGGATGGGTGGGAGCCCTCCTGCCTGCCATGTGACCTCCAGCCCACCACAGACCCTCCAGTCCTGCCATGGACACCCCCATTGCATTAACCCCCAAGAGGGCTTCTGGGAGGGGTGAGAATTCGACCATGAAGAAGACAGGGCAGGCCCTAACTTCAGCAGGTGAAGGCAAGGACTGGGGTTGCTTGGCTATTTGTCCCCCAAAGACCCAGGATGTGGGCTCTGACATGAGGGGTCCACCTCCACCTGGGCTCACCTGGGGGGTCGCTGCAGGGAGAGCGTGTCCTTGAGTGATTTTCCAAATCTCCCCACATCAGCCTCACCCCCTGGGCCCCCCTGACCCCATTAATAGTCTTTAAATAGTGTCTCTCACCCAACAGGCCTGCGTGGGAGATTTTAATATTGTGTGGGAGTCCAGCGACCAGCGCCCACGTGTCCTGGGTGTCTTGCGAGGGGAAGGAGCCTCGCTCTCACATTCCTACCCCAGTGCACCTGGTGTCGGGGGCAGCAGACCCAGGCTTTGTTCCGGCAGAAGCTCCCTTTCTGTGAACAAGGCTTCCCCCTATCCCATTATCCTCAATGGAGGCTCAGGAGGCCACAGCATCGGGGCACCTCCAGCACCAGGACTCCACCCTAGGGAATTTCTCAAGAGCAGGGACCAGGCCTGGAGGCGGAGGGGAGGAGGGAGCCGGCCTCTTCAGGATCCCCGGGGCTAGGATGCCTCCTACCCAGGAGGGCCTTGGACTCAGTTAAACTTCCATCCAGGGTCTCCTACCCTCCCCTGGTAGAGGGGCCCTTCAGATTCCAGGACCCCAAGATCCTCCCCACAGACTTCTGACCCCACCTGCAGAGTCGGGGACCCAGAGACCCCCTCCCCGGCTTCTTTTTCTTGGAGGCTCCCAGAATTCCCTGAAGACGTTATACTCAGGGTTTATTATGCTGAAGGATGCAAGTTAAAATCAGCAAGGATGGGGGGATGAGCAGGGTCCAGCTTCCTTGGCTGTGGCAGCACAGGTAAGCCCACCTGAGTCCTGAAGTGCAGGGTTTATTGGGGTCTGTCACGTCAATATGGGGACCACTATGTGCCTGACCTTGGCCTCCAGCCCCCAGGGACGACTCAGGAAGCCCCACCGTGTATCATGCTGTCAGCACAGACCAGCCTGGAGCGAGGCCCACGGAGCATGAACACTCCCAAAAGACTCAAGGTGACCTCCTAGAGCCAGGAGCAGAGGCCCGGCCTCTCTGTGGGCAGGTGAACCCACACCACACAGGCCCTGGTACAGTGTCCTTTCCGTGTGGTCAGCATGGGTGCATGTGGGTCAGCAAGTGTCTGTGTGTCTCAGCCTGTAACCACAGACCACACTGTCCTGTTCTGCACCCAAGAGTGAGGCCAATGGACGGACAATGTGGGTGGGAACAAAGCCGGGTCATGGTCAGGCTGGGTGAGAAAGGGTCTGAGGAGCGAGAACCCGGCTGCCCTTGCCTGGTGAGCCGAGAGCTGACGTTCGCCCTGTGGTCAGTCCATCTCCCCACATCCCGAGGTAGAGCTGCCTTTCCTGCACCCTGGGGCAGGGTCATGACTGTGTATACAGCAGGACGCACAGCAGTGCACGCAGCAGTCCTGATGCCTGCCCTTGGCATGTAGTCGGGGGCTTGTTGAGGGTGGAACATCCCGACAGGACGTGGGCCGACCCCGGTGAGGATGTAGGGGTGAAGTGTTTGGGAGCCTCTGGAGGGAACCCTCACCTGTCTGCACAGGTGGATTGAGGACACAGACCAAGGGTGGGCAGGCGGGGAGCCCAGTCCTGGGTCATCCCTGAGGCTGGAGGAGGGGTGTGGAGCGGGGGGTGATGGCGGTGGGGAGGAGGGGCTGATCACAGGACAGTGAGGAGACAGAGGATCCGAGGCAGCGGGGAAGGTGAAGACTGTGCCTGATGGGAGGACGAAGAGACCAGCAGGCGGCGCTGTAGGCACGGGTAGCAGGCCTGCTCCCTGCAGGGCGGCGCCAGAGCACCGCACTGCTGGAAACCACGGGATGTCCAGACAGAACCCCAGAGGATGGGGGGCCATATGGGCAGGAAGAGTTTGGAAAAGTCACCTTATCTCCACGTGTCCTGGGGGAGGGTTCCCTGCTCCAGCCTCTTTCCTTAGAGTCTCCCCACCTGGGGAAGTCAGCACACTCAATAGCTGGTCATGCAAGGCTTGGAATTCGTCAGGAGGATGAAAGGGAAAAGGGGGAAGGAATGAGAAATAAGCTCTACATATTTGGACAGCACATGACACTCTAATTTCCAATCAGGAAGAGGAATTTCCCAAAGGCTCAGGCTGCCCCTGTAACCAGAATGGGGCTTGAAGCAATCCTGCCACTTTGTGGCCGGTTCCATAAAGAAGTTGAAGACACTTGCTCAGGGGCACTGCAATCCACAACGCCTGCAAACTTGTAAGTGACAACTATCGTAGAAAAATGTCTTGGGGTAAGTAACTGAAAAGAACTTGAAAACGAGGCAGAATTGCAGGAACCGGATTGCAAGAGGTAGATTGGACTTGCCGTTAAAGCACATGAAAGCTGCTCAATATTGCCTGTGATTCAGTTGGCCAAAAAGGGTGTACAGGTTGAAACCCATACGACCTTTGTGGCCAAGCAAATATGCAGGAAACACAAATCAACACGACAAAGATGTAGCACTTTGCCCCAGTCAGAATGGCCAACCTCACAAAGTGTAAAAACAACAAATGGGGGAAAGGATGTGGAGAAAATGGAACCATTTTACGCTGATGGTGGGAATGTCAATTGCTAACAGCCACGCTGGAGAAGGGTATGATGTTTCCTAAAAATTCTAAAAAATAGAGCTACAGGGACTTCCTGATGGTGCAGACGTTAAGAATCCAACTGCCAAGGCAGAGGACACGGGGTCGAGCCCTAGTCCAGAAAGATAACACATGCCACAGAGCAACTAAACCAATGCACGACAACTACTGAGCCTGTGCTCTAGAGCCAGTGAGCCACAACTACTGAAGCCTGGTGCCTAAAGCCAGTGCTCCGCAAGAAGAGAAGCCACGGCAATGAGAAGCCCGCACACTTCAATGAAGAGTAGCCCCAACTTCCTGCAATTAGAGAAACCCCACATGAAATAACTAAGACCCAACACAGGCAAAATTAATTACTTAATTAAAAAACAATAGACTTACAGAGCATACGGCACTACCACTCCTGGAGATATATTTCGGGATAACCATAAATCGATAGGACACAGGAACTTCAACTATTACTGCAGCACTTTTGCAGAATCGTCGACTTGGATACAATATAAATGTCCTTGGAAGGAAAAAAAAGTATAAAGACGATATGGTACTTATCTACAATGGAATAGTACTCAGCCATGAAACCAATGAAATAAGGCAAGATGCAGCAACTCGAATGGACTTAGATAAGATCATTCTAAGTGACAAAAGTCAGACACAAAAACACACTTGGCACAAGATACTATTTATAGGTGGAATATAAAAATGGTTACACATGAACTAAATTACAAAACAGAAACAGGGTCACACATTTACAAAACACACTTATGCCTGATAAAGAGGAAAGGTGGGGTGGGGTGAGATATAAACCAGAGGGTTGAAATTAAACCAGATACCATTCCAAAGACCAAATAGGTAATCGACAAAATCTAGTCTATAGCTCAAGAAGTGGACTCAGCACACTCTAGTCAACAGAAAACAATATATACGATGGGTAAGAATCTTAAAAGAGTATACGGATGTCTCTCTGTAAGTGAAACAACTGGATGTGCAGGAGCAAGAAAGACAGCATTAAAAATCACCTTTACCAAAAGATAAAAATAAATTTAAAAAAAGACAAAAAGAAGACACAAAGAAAATGTTACAAAATTCGTTCAGGGGATGTGATGCAACCTACATTGAACATATCTAGACCCACAGCTGAATGACACATAAGGCTGGACCTATTGGGGCTGAGAGGTTTGGTGAGATTGGGTGAGCAAACGCAGACCCTTTAAAGTAATACTGCGTGGTACCCATCCCATGGGTCCCAAAGCTCCAGGTTCAAGGGCATCTTCCTACATCGAAAACATGCATGAGAAACCCAGAAGATGGTACACCGTGTGATCAGGAAAGGTTTCTAAAACGCACCTCATTTCTCTATTCCTTGTGCTCGGGTTCGCCATTCCAGCCGCTTTACTAGCAATCTCCCTACTTGGAGAATCAGCAGCACCTTTAACCTCCTGTTTCGTACAGGTTGCAATTTGTCCTGAAGATGAACTGGAAGAGGGGGAACCAATGAGAGACTAGCTCTAGGTGTTGGGACAGGCACATGTCACTCTATTTTCCCATTAGGGAGAAGAATTAACCACAGGCTCAGCCTGCCCCCCGGGACCAGAATAGGGCCTGAAGCAATCCTGCGCTTTTGCGGCCAGCTCCCAAAAAAGCGAGTTGAAAAATGGAGCTCAGGGGCACAGCAATTCACAGTCTTGCAGAGTTATAAATGATAACACTCGTCCACAAATATATTGAGGGAAGGCAACGAAGAGGATTTGAAAGCAAGGCAGAATTGGAGGAAACAGATTCCAGGAGGTAGATTCTAATCACCTTTGAAGCACATGAAAAGCGGCAAAACGTCGACAATGATGCCCTTGGCCAAAAAGGGCGTATGCGTTTTTTCCTGAATATATTCAGGAAAAAACGCATACGCCCTTTTTGGCCAACCAAGCAACCTCGAAAAGCAAATCAGCGGTACAAAGAAGTCTCGCTTCCCATCGGTCAAAAGGGCCATGCTGAAAAAAGTGTCAAACCCAGAAATTCAGGACAGGCCATGGAGAAATGGGAGCCTAGCTACTCTGATGGGCGGGATGTAAATTGCCAACAGCCGCTGTGGAGAAGTGTACGGTGTGTCCTGAAACATCTAAAAAACACAGCGAAGAGAACATAGGGCACTTCCACTCCTGGGCGTATAAATTGGAAAAACTAAAAATCAGCAAGACACAGGCACCCCTAAGTTTAGGGCTGCTCTGTTGACAAGAACCTCCACTTCGTTTCAACTTAAATGCCCCAGGAAAGGGAAAAATGGATAAAGAAGTTGTGGTCCTTATGTACAATGGAATATCACTCAGCCATGAAATCAATGTCATAAGGCTAGTAGCAGCATGATGAGTGGATTTACGTACGACGATTCTAAGTGAAATAAGTCACACAGAAAAAGACACTTATCATAAGCTATCACTTATAGAGGGAATGTAAAAATCGCTACACTTGCACTGAATTACAAAACAGAACAGAGTCACACATTTAGAAAACACACTATGGCTGCTGAACGGGAAAGGTGACGTGGGCTGCTGCATAAAACAAGGGTTTCAAATTAGTTCAGATACCGTTCCATAAACCCAATATGTAATAGACAAGACCTACTCCTTGCTCAGTGACCAGGACTCAACACCCCCTATTCACCACACAAAAATGTATCTGACTAGTAAGAATCTTAAAACCTATGTACTGATATCTCTCTGTAAGTGATTCAAGTGGTTGTAAAGCCGCATAAACACAGCAGTGAAAAGCAGTTAAACCCCATTATGAAAATAAATTACTTTTAAAAACCCATGAAACAAAGACAGTGAAAGGGAGAGAAATTCTTACAAAATTCCTTCAGGGGCTGTGATGCAACCTGGATTGACCATATCTAGACCAACAGCAGGATGAGACATAAGGGTGGACACTCTTGGGGCTGAGAGGTTTGGTGAGGTTGGGTGAGCAAACACAGACCCTTTAAAGTAATACTGCGTGGTACCCATCCCATGGGTCCCAAATCTCCAGGTTCAAGGGCATCTTCCTACATCGAAATCATGCATGAGAAACCCAGAGGATGCTACAAAGTGTGATCGGGAAAGGTTTCTGAAACCCACCTCATTTCTCATCTCCCTGTGCAGGGGTTCGCAATTCCAGCCGCTTTACTAGCAATCTCCCTACTTGAAGAATCAGCAGCACCTTTAACCTCCTGTTCCGTACAGGTTGCAATTTGTCCTGAGGATGAACGGGGAAAGGGGGAACCAATGAGAGACTAGCTCTAGGTGTTGGGACAGGCACAGGTCACTCTATTTTCCCATCAGGGAGAAGAATTAACCACAGGCTCAGCCTGCCCCCCGGGACCAGAATAGGGCCTGAAGCAATCCTGCGCTTTTGCGGCCAGCTCCCAAAAAAGCGAGTTGAAAAATGGAGCTCAGGGGCACTGCAATTCACAGTCCTGCAGAGTTATAAATGATAACACTCGTCCACAAATATATTGAGGGAAGGCAACGAAGAGGATTTGAAAGCAAGGCAGAATTGCAGGAAAGAGATTCCAGTAGGTAGATTCTAATCACCCTTGAAGCACATGAAAAGCGGCAAAACGTCGACAATGATGCCCTTGGCCAAAAAGGGCATATGCGTTTTTTCCTGAATATATTCAGGAAAAAACGCATACGCCCTTTTTGGCCAACCAAGCAACCTCGAAAAGCAAATCAGCTCTACAAAGAATTCTCGCTTCCCATCGGTCAAAAGGGCCATGCTGAAAAAAGTGTCAAACCTAGAAATTCAGGACAGGCCATGGAGAAATGGGAGCCTTGCTACGCTGATGGGCGGGATGTAAATTGCCAACAGCCGCTGTGGAGGAGTGTACGGTGTGTCCTGAAACATCTAAACAACACAGCTTAGAGAGCATAGGGCACTTCCACTCCTGGGCGTATAAATTCGGAAAACTAAAAAACAGCAAGACACAGGCACCCCGAAGTTTAGGGCTGCTCTGTTGACAACAACCTCCACTTCGTTACACCTTAAATATCCCAGGAAAGAGAAAAATGTATAAAGAAGTTGTGGTCCTTATGTACAATGGAATATCACTCAGCCATGAAATCAATGTCATAAGGCTAGTCGCAGCATGATGAGTGGATTTAGGTACGACGATTCTAAGTGAAATAAGTCACACAGAAAAAGACACTTATCATAAGCTATCACTCATAGAGGGAATGTAAAAATCGCTACACTTGCACTGAATTACAAAACAGAACAGAGTCACACATTTATAAAACACACTATGGCTGCTGAACGGGAAAGGTGAAGTGGGCTGATGCATAAAACAAGGGTTTCAAATTAGCTCAGATACCGTTCCATAAACCCAATATGTAATAGAAGAGACCTACTCCTTGCTCAGTGACCTGGACTCAACACCCCCTATTCACCACACAAAAATGTATCTGACTAGTAAGAATCTTAAAACCTATGTACTGATATCTCTCTGTAAGTGATTCAAGTGGGTGTAAAGCCGCATAAACACAGCAGTGAAAAGCAGTTAAACCCCATTATGAAAATAAATTACTTTTAAAAACCCATGAAACAAAGACAGTGAAAGAGAGAGAAATTCTTACAAAATTCCTTCAGGGGCTGTGATGCAACCTGGATTGACCATATCTAGACCAACAGCTGGATGAGACATAAGTGTTGACACTCTTGGGGCTGAGAGGTTTGGTGAGGCTGGGTGAGCAAACACAGACCCTTTAAAGTAATACTGCGTGGTACCCATCCCATGGGTCCCAAATCTCCAGGTTCAAGGGCATCTTCCTACATCGAAATCATGCATGAGAAACCTAGAAGATGGTACACCGTGTGATCGGGAAAGGATTCTGAAACACACCTCATTTCTCATCTCCTTGTCCTCGGGTTCGCCATTCCAGCCGCTTTACTAGCAATCTCCCTACTTGGAGAATCAGCAGCACCTTTAACCTCCTGTTCCGTACAGGTTGCAATTTGTCCTGAGAATGAACTGGAAGAGGGGGAACCAATGAGAGACTAGCTCTAGGTGTTGGGACAGGCACAGGTCACTCTATTTTCCCATCAGGGAGAAGAATTAACCACAGGCTCAGCCTGCCCCCCGGGACCAGAATAGGGCCTGAAGTAATCCTGCGCTTTTGCGGCCAGCTCCCAAAAAAGCGAGTTGAAAAATGGAGCTCAGGGTCACTGCAATTCACAGTCCTGCAGAGTTATAAATGATAACACTCGTCCACAAATATATTGAGGGAAGGCACCGAAGAGGAATTGAAAGCAAGTCAGAATTGCAGGAAACATATTTCAGGAGGTAGATTCTAATCACCTTTAAAGCACATGAAAAGCGGCAAAACATCGACAATGATGCCCTTGGCCAAAAAGGGCGTATGCGTTTTTTCCTGAATATATTCAGGAAAAAACGCATACGCCCTTTTTGGCCAACCAAGCAACCTCCAAAATTAAATCAGCGCTACAAAGAAGTCTCGCTTCCCATCGGTCAAAAGGGCCATGCTGAAAAAGTGTCAAACCCAGAAATTCAGGACAGGCCATGGAGAAATGGGAGCCTTGCTACGCTGATGGGCGGGATGTAAATTGCCAACAGCCACTGTGGAGAAGTGTACAGTGTGTCCTGAAACATCTAAACAACACAGCTTAGAGAGCATAGGGCACTTCCACTCCTGGGCGTATAAATTCGGAAAACTAAAAATCAGCAAGACACAGGCACCCCGAAGTTTAGGGCTGCTCTGTTGACAACAACCTCCACTTCGTTACACCTTAAATATCCCAGGAAAGAGAAAAATGGATAAAGAAGTTGTGGTCCTTATGTACAATGGAATATCACTCAGCCATGAAATCAATGTCATAAGGCTAGTCGCAGCATGATGAGTGGATTTAGGTACGACAATTCTAAGTGAAATAAGTCACACAGAAAAAGACACTTATCATAAGCTATCACTTATAGAGGGAATGTAAAAATCGCTACACTTGCACTGAATTACAAAACAGAACAGAGTCACACATTTAGAAAACACACTATGGCTGCTGAACGGGAAAGGTGAGGTGGGCTGATGCATAAAACAAGGGTTTCAAATTAGCTCAGATACCGTTCCATAAACCCAATATGTAATAGAAGAGACCTACTCCTTGCTCAGTGACCTGGACTCAAAACCCCCTATTCACCACACAAAAATGTATCTGACTAGTAAGAATCTTAAAACCTATGTACTGATATCTCTCTGTAAGTGATTCAAGTGGGTGTAAAGCCGCATAAACACAGCAGTGAAAAGCAGTTAAACCCCATTATGAAAATAAATTACTTTTAAAAACCCATGAAACAAAGACAGTGAAAGAGAGAGAAATTCTTACAAAATTCCTTCAGGGGCTGTGATGCAACCTGGATTGACCATATCTAGACCAACAGCTGGATGAGACATAAGTGTTGACACTCTTGGGCCTGAGAGGTTTGGTGAGGCTGGGTGAGTAAACACAGACCCTTTAAAGTAATACTGTGTGGTACCCATCCCATGGGTCCCAAATCTCCAGGTTCAAGGGCATCTTCCTACATCGAAATCATGCATGAGAAACCCAGAAGATGGTACACCGTGTGATCGGGAAAGGATTCTGAAACACACCTCATTTCTCATCTCCTTGTCCTCGGGTTCGCCATTCCAGCCGCTTTACTAGCAATCTCCCTACTTGGAGAATCAGCAGCACCTTTAACCTCCTGTTCCGTACAGGTTGCAATTTGTCCTGAGAATGAACTGGAAGAGGGGGAACCAATGAGAGCCTAGCTCTAGGTCTTGGGACAGGCACAGGCCACTCTATTTTCCCATCAGGGAGAAGAATTAACCACAGGCTCAGCCTGCCCCCCGGGACCAGAATAGGGCCTGAAGCAATCCTGCGCTTTTGCGGCCAGCTCCCAAAAAAGCGAGTTGAAAAATGGAGCTCAGGGTCACTGCAATTCACAGTCCTGCAGAGTTATAAATGATAACACTCGTCCACAAATATATTGAGGGAAGGCACCGAAGCGGATTTGAAAGCAAGTCAGAATTGCAGGAAACAGATTCCAGGAGGTAGATTCTAATCACCTTTAAAGCACATGAAAAGCGGCAAAAGGTCGACAATGATGCCCTTGGCCAAAAAGGGCGTATGCGTTTTTTCCTGAATATATTCAGGAAAAAACGCATACGCCCTTTTTGGCCAACCAAGCAACCTCCAAAATTAAATCAGCGCTACAAAGAAGTCTCGCTTCCAATCGGTCAAAAGGGCCATGCTGAAAAAAGTGTCAAACCCAGAAATTCAGGACAGGCCATGGAGAAATGGGAGCCTTGCTACGCTGATGGGCGGGATGTAAATTGCCAACAGCCGCTGTGGAGAAGTATACGGTGTGTCCTGAAACATCTAAACAACACAGCTTAGAGAGCATAGGGCACTTCCACTCCTGGGCGTATAAATTCGGAAAACTAAAAATCAGCAAGACACAGGCACCCCGAAGTTTAGGGCTGCTCTGTTGACAACAACCTCCACTTCGTTACACCTTAAATATCCCAGGAAAGAGAAAAATGTATAAAGAAGTTGTGGTCCTTATGTACAATGGAATATCACTCAGCCATGAAATCAATGTCATAAGGGTAGTCCCAGCATGATGAGTGGATTTAGGTACGACGATTCTAAGTGAAATAAGTCACACAGAAAAAGACACTTATCATAAGCTATCACTTATAGAGGGAATGTAAAAATCGCTACACTTACACTGAATTACAAAACAGAACAGAGTCACACATTTAGAAAACACACTATGGCTGCTGAACGGGAAAGGTGAGGTGGGCTGGTGCATAAAACAAGGGTTTCAAATCAGCTCAGATACCGTTCCATAAACCCAATATGTAATAGACAAGACCTACTCCTTGCTCAGTGACCTGGACTCAACACCCCCTATTCACCACACAAAAATGTATCTGACTAGTAAGAATCTTAAAACCTATGTACTGATATCTCTCTGTAAGTGATTCAAGTGGGTGTAAAGCCGCATAAACACAGCAGTGAAAAGCAGTTAAACCCCATTATGAAAATAAATTACTTTTAAAAACCCATGAAACAAAGACAGCGAAAGAGAGAGAAATTCTTACAAAATTCCTTCAGGGGCTGTGATGCAACCTGGATTGACCATATCTAGACAAACAGCTGGATGAGACATAAGGGTGGACACTGTTGGGGCTGAGAGGCTTGGTGAGGTTGGGTGAGCAAACGCAGACCCTTTAAAGTAATACTGCGTTGTACCCATCCCATGGGTCCCAAATCTCCAGGTTCAAGGGCATCTTCCTACATCGAAATCATGCATGAGAAACCCAGAAGATGGTACACCGTGTGATCGGGAAAGGATTCTGAAACACACCTCATTTCTCATCTCCTTGTCCTCGGGTTCGCTATTCCAGCCGCTTTACTAGCAATCTCCCTACTTGGAGAATCAGCAGCACCTGTAACCTCCTGTTCCGTACAGGTTGCAATTTGTCCTGAGAATGAACTGGAAGAGGGGGAACCAATGAGAGACTAGCTCTAGGTGTTGGGACAGGCACAGGTCACTCTATTTTCCCATCAGGGAGAAGAATTAACCACAGGCTCAGCCTGCCCCCCGGGACCAGAATAGGGCCTGAAGCAATCCTGCGCTTTGGCGGCCAGCTCCCAAAAAAGCGAGTTGAAAAATGGAGCTCAGGGTCACTGCAATTCACAGTCCTGCAGCGTTATAAATGATAACACTCGTCCACAAATATATTGAGGGAAGGCACCGAAGAGGATTTGAAAGCAAGTCAGAATTGCAGGAAACATATTCCAGGAGGTAGATTCTAATCACCTTTAAAGCACATGAAAATCGGCAAAACATCGACAATGATGCCCTTGGCCAAAAAGGGCGTATGCGTTTTTTCCTGAATATATTCAGGAAAAAACGCATACGCCCTTTTTGGCCAACCAAGCAACCTCCAAAATTAAATCAGCGCTACAAAGAAGTCTCGCTTCCCATCGGTCAAAAGGGCCATGCTGAAAAAGTGTCAAACCCAGAAATTCAGGACAGGCCATGGAGAAATGGGAGCCTTGCTACGCGGATGGGCGGGATGCAAATTGCCAACAGCCACTGTGGAGAAGTGTACAGTGTGCCCTGAAACATCTAAACAACACAGCTTAGAGAGCATAGGGCACTTCCACTCATGGGCGTATAAATTCGGCAAACTAAAAATCAGCAAGACACAGGCACCCCGAAGTTTAGGGCTGCTCTGTTGACAACAACCTCCACTTCGTTACACCTTAAATATCCCAGGAAAGAGAAAAATGGATAAAGAAGTTGTGGTCCTTATATACAATGGAATATCACTCAGCCATGAAATCAATGTCATAAGGCTAATCGAAGCATGATGAGTGGATTTAGGTACGATGATTCTAAGTGAAATAAGTCACACAGAAAAAGACACTTATCATAAGCTATCACTTATAGAGGGAATGTAAAAATCGCTACACTTGCACTGAATTACAAAACAGAACAGAGTCACACATTTAGAAAACACACTATGGCTGCTGAACGGGAAAGGTGAGGTGGGCTGATGCATAAAACAAGGGTTTCAAATTAGCTCAGATACCGTTCCATAAACCCAATATGTAATAGAAGAGACCTACTCCTTGCTCAGTGACCTGGACTCAACACCCCCTATTCACCACACAAAAATGTATCTGACTAGTAAGAATCTTAAAACCTATGTACTGATATCTCTCTGTAAGTGATTCAAGTGGGTGTAAAGCCGCATAAACACAGCAGTGAAAAGCAGTTAAACCCCATTATGAAAATAAATTACTTTTAAAAACCCATGAAACAAAGACAGTGAAAGAGAGAGAAATTCTTACAAAATTCCTTCAGGGGCTGTGATGCAACCTGGATTGACCATATCTAGACCAACAGCTGGATGAGACATAAGTGTTGACACTCTTGGGGCTGAGAAGTTTGGTGAGGCTGGGTGAGTAAACACAGACCCTTTAAAGTAATACTGTGTGGTACCCATCCCATGGGTCCCAAATCTCCAGGTTCAAGGGCATCTTCCTACATCGAAATCATGCATGAGAAACCCAGAAGATGGTACACCGTGTGATCGGGAAAGGATTCTGAAACACACCTCATTTCTCATCTCCTTGTCCTCGGGTTCGCCATTCCAGCCGCTTTACTAGCAATCTCCCTACTTGGAGAATCAGCAGCACCTTTAACCTCCTGTTCCGTACAGGTTGCAATTTGTCCTGAGAATGAACTGGAAGAGGGGGAACCAATGAGAGACTAGCTCTAGGTGTTGGGACAGGCTCAGGTCACTCTATTTTCCCATCAGGGAGAAGAATTAACCACAGGCTCAGCCTGCCCCCCGGGACCAGAATAGGGCCTGAAGCAATCCTGCGCTTTTGCGGCCAGCTCCCAAAAAAGCGAGTTGAAAAATGGAGCTCAGGGTCACTGCAATTCACAGTCCTGCAGAGTTATAAATGATAACACTCGTCCACAAATATATTGAGGGAAGGCACCGAAGAGGATTTGAAAGCAAGTCAGAATTGCAGGAAACAGATTCCAGGAGGTAGATTCTAATCACCTTTAAAGCACATGAAAAGCGGCAAAACGTCGACAATGATGCCCTTGGCCAAAAAGACGTATGCGTTTTTTCCTGAATATATTCAGGAAAAAACGCATACGCCCTTTTTGGCCAACCAAGCAACCTCGAAAAGCAAATCAGCGCTACAAAGAAGTCTCGCTTCCCATCAGTCAAAAGGGCCATGCTGAAAAAAGTGTCAAACCCAGAAATTCAGGACAGGCCATGGAGAAATGGGAGCCTTGCTACGCTGATGGGCGGGATGTAAATTGACAACAGCCGCTGTGGAGAAGCGTACGGTGTGTCCTGAAACATCTAAACAACACAGCTTAGAGAGCATAGGGCACTTCCACTCCTGGGCGTATAAATTCGGAAAACTAAAAATCAGCAAGACACAGGCACCCCGAACTTTAGGGCTGCTCTGTTGACAACAACCTCCACTTCGTTACACCTTAAATATCCCAGGAAAGAGAAAAATGTATAAAGAAGTTGTGGTCCTTATGTACAATGGAATATCACTCAGCCATGAAATCAATGTCATAAGGGTAGTCCCAGCATGATGAGTGGATTTAGGTACGACGATTCTAAGTGAAATAAGTCACACAGAAAAAGACACTTATCATAAGCTATCACTTATAGAGGGAATGTAAAAATCGCTACACTTACACTGAATTACAAAACAGAACAGAGTCACACATTTAGAAAACACACTATGGCTGCTGAACGGGAAAGGTGAGGTGGGCTGGTGCATAAAACAAGGGTTTCAAATCAGCTCAGATACCGTTCCATAAACCCAATATGTAATAGACAAGACCTACTCCTTGCTCAGTGACCTGGACTCAACACCCCCTATTCACCACACAAAAATGTATCTGACTAGTAAGAATCTTAAAACCTATGTACTGATATCTCTCTGTAAGTGATTCAAGTGGGTGTAAAGCCGCATAAACACAGCAGTGAAAAGCAGTTAAACCCCATTATGAAAATAAATTACTTTTAAAAACCCATGAAACAAAGACAGCGAAAGAGAGAGAAATTCTTACAAAATTCCTTCAGGGGCTGTGATGCAACCTGGATTGACCATATCTAGACAAACAGCTGGATGAGACATAAGGGTGGACACTGTTGGGGCTGAGAGGCTTGGTGAGGTTGGGTGAGCAAACGCAGACCCTTTAAAGTAATACTGCGTTGTACCCATCCCATGGGTCCCAAATCTCCAGGTTCAAGGGCATCTTCCTACATCGAAATCATGCATGAGAAACCCAGAAGATGGTACACCGTGTGATCGGGAAAGGATTCTGAAACACACCTCATTTCTCATCTCCTTGTCCTCGGGTTCGCTATTCCAGCCGCTTTACTAGCAATCTCCCTACTTGGAGAATCAGCAGCACCTGTAACCTCCTGTTCCGTACAGGGTGCAATTTGTCCTGAGAATGAACTGGAAGAGGGGGAACCAATGAGAGACTAGCTCTAGGTGTTGGGACAGGCACAGGTCACTCTATTTTCCCATCAGGGAGAAGAATTAACCACAGGCTCAGCCTGCCCCCCGGGACCAGAATAGGGCCTGAAGCAATCCTGCGCTTTGGCGGCCAGCTCCCAAAAAAGCGAGTTGAAAAATGGAGCTCAGGGTCACTGCAATTCACAGTCCTGCAGCGTTATAAATGATAACACTCGTCCACAAATATATTGAGGGAAGGCACCGAAGAGGATTTGAAAGCAAGTCAGAATTGCAGGAAACATATTCCAGGAGGTAGATTCTAATCACCTTTAAAGCACAAGAAAATCGGCAAAACATCGACAATGATGCCCTTGGCCAAAAAGGGCGTATGCGTTTTTTCCTGAATATATTCAGGAAAAAACGCATACGCCCTTTTTGGCCAACCAAGCAACCTCCAAAATTAAATCAGCGCTACAAAGAAGTCTCGCTTCCCATCGGTCAAAAGGGCCATGCTGAAAAAGTGTCAAACCCAGAAATTCAGGACAGGCCATGGAGAAATGGGAGCCTTGCTACGCGGATGGGCGGGATGCAAATTGCCAACAGCCACTGTGGAGAAGTGTACAGTGTGCCCTGAAACATCTAAACAACACAGCTTAGAGAGCATAGGGCACTTCCACTCATGGGCGTATAAATTCGGCAAACTAAAAATCAGCAAGACACAGGCACCCCGAAGTTTAGGGCTGCTCTGTTGACAACAACCTCCACTTCGTTACACCTTAAATATCCCAGGAAAGAGAAAAATGGATAAAGAAGTTGTGGTCCTTATATACAATGGAATATCACTCAGCCATGAAATCAATGTCATAAGGCTAATCGCAGCATGATGAGTGGATTTAGGTACGATGATTCTAAGTGAAATAAGTCACACAGAAAAAGACACTTATCATAAGCTATCACTTATAGAGGGAATGTAAAAATCGCTACACTTGCACTGAATTACAAAACAGAACAGAGTCACACATTTAGAAAACACACTATGGCTGCTGAACGGGAAAGGTGAGGTGGGCTGATGCATAAAACAAGGGTTTCAAATTAGCTCAGATACCGTTCCATAAACCCAATATGTAATAGAAGAGACCTACTCCTTGCTCAGTGACCTGGACTCAACACCCCCTATTCACCACACAAAAATGTATCTGACTAGTAAGAATCTTAAAACCTATGTACTGATATCTCTCTGTAAGTGATTCAAGTGGGTGTAAAGCCGCATAAACACAGCAGTGAAAAGCAGTTAAACCCCATTATGAAAATAAATTACTTTTAAAAACCCATGAAACAAAGACAGTGAAAGAGAGAGAAATTCTTACAAAATTCCTTCAGGGGCTGTGATGCAACCTGGATTGACCATATCTAGACCAACAGCTGGATGAGACATAAGTGTTGACACTCTTGGGGCTGAGAAGTTTGGTGAGGCTGGGTGAGTAAACACAGACCCTTTAAAGTAATACTGTGTGGTACCCATCCCATGGGTCCCAAATCTCCAGGTTCAAGGGCATCTTCCTACATCGAAATCATGCATGAGAAACCCAGAAGATGGTACACCGTGTGATCGGGAAAGGATTCTGAAACACACCTCATTTCTCATCTCCTTGTCCTCGGGTTCGCCATTCCAGCCGCTTTACTAGCAATCTCCCTACTTGGAGAATCAGCAGCACCTTTAACCTCCTGTTCCGTACAGGTTGCAATTTGTCCTGAGAATGAACTGGAAGAGGGGGAACCAATGAGAGACTAGCTCTAGGTGTTGGGACAGGCTCAGGTCACTCTATTTTCCCATCAGGGAGAAGAATTAACCACAGGCTCAGCCTGCCCCCCGGGACCAGAATAGGGCCTGAAGCAATCCTGCGCTTTTGCGGCCAGCTCCCAAAAAAGCGAGTTGAAAAATGGAGCTCAGGGTCACTGCAATTCACAGTCCTGCAGAGTTATAAATGATAACACTCGTCCACAAATATATTGAGGGAAGGCACCGAAGAGGATTTGAAAGCAAGTCAGAATTGCAGGAAACAGATTCCAGGAGGTAGATTCTAATCACCTTTAAAGCACATGAAAAGCGGCAAAACGTCGACAATGATGCCCTTGGCCAAAAAGACGTATGCGTTTTTTCCTGAATATATTCAGGAAAAAACGCATACGCCCTTTTTGGCCAACCAAGCAACCTCGAAAAGCAAATCAGCGCTACAAAGAAGTCTCGCTTCCCATCAGTCAAAAGGGCCATGCTGAAAAAAGTGTCAAACCCAGAAATTCAGGACAGGCCATGGAGAAATGGGAGCCTTGCTACGCTGATGGGCGGGATGTAAATTGCCAACAGCCGCTGTGGAGAAGCGTACGGTGTGTCCTGAAACATCTAAACAACACAGCTTAGAGAGCATAGGGCACTTCCACTCCTGGGCGTATAAATTCGGAAAACTAAAAATCAGCAAGACACAGGCACCCCGAACTTTAGGGCTGCTCTGTTGACAACAACCTCCACTTCGTTACACCTTAAATATCCCAGGAAAGAGAAAAATGTATAAAGAAGTTGTGGTCCTTATGTACAATGGAATATCACTCAGCCATGAAATCAATGTCATAAGGGTAGTCCCAGCATGATGAGTGGATTTAGGTACGACGATTCTAAGTGAAATAAGTCACACAGAAAAAGACACTTATCATAAGCTATCACTTATAGAGGGAATGTAAAAATCGCTACACTTACACTGAATTACAAAACAGAACAGAGTCACACATTTAGAAAACACACTATGGCTGCTGAACGGGAAAGGTGAGGTGGGCTGGTGCATAAAACAAGGGTTTCAAATCAGCTCAGATACCGTTCCATAAACCCAATATGTAATAGACAAGACCTACTCCTTGCTCAGTGACCTGGACTCAACACCCCCTATTCACCACACAAAAATATATCTGACTAGTAAGAATCTTAAAACCTATGTACTGATATCTCTCTGTAAGTGATTCAAGTGGGTGTAAAGCCGCATAAACACAGCAGTGAAAAGCAGTTAAACCCCATTATGAAAATAAATTACTTTTAAAAACCCATGAAACAAAGACAGCGAAAGAGAGAGAAATTCTTACAAAATTCCTTCAGGGGCTGTGATGCAACCTGGATTGACCATATCTAGACAAACAGCTGGATGAGACATAAGGGTGGACACTGTTGGGGCTGAGAGGCTTGGTGAGGTTGGGTGAGCAAACGCAGACCCTTTAAAGTAATACTGTGTTGTACCCATCCCATGGGTCCCAAATCTCCAGGTTCAAGGGCATCTTCCTACATCGAAATCATGCATGAGAAACCCAGAAGATGGTACACCGTGTGATCGGGAAAGGATTCTGAAACACACCTCATTTCTCATCTCCTTGTCCTCGGGTTCGCCATTCCAGCCGCTTTACTAGCAATCTCCCTACTTGGAGAATCAGCAGCACCTTTAACCTCCTGTTCCGTACAGGTTGCAATTTGTCCTGAGAATGAACTGGAAGAGGGGGAACCAATGAGAGACTAGCTCTAGGTGTTGGGACAGGCTCAGGTCACTCTATTTTCCCATCAGGGAGAAGAATTAACCACAGGCTCAGCCTGCCCCCCGGGACCAGAATAGGGCCTGAAGCAATCCTGCGCTTTTGCGGCCAGCTCCCAAAAAAGCGAGTTGAAAAATGGAGCTCAGGGTCACTGCAATTCACAGTCCTGCAGAGTTATAAATGATAACACTCGTCCACAAATATATTGAGGGAAGGCACCGAAGAGGATTTGAAAGCAAGTCAGAATTGCAGGAAACAGATTCCAGGAGGTAGATTCTAATCACCTTTAAAGCACATGAAAAGCGGCAAAACGTCGACAATGATGCCCTTGGCCAAAAAGACGTATGCGTTTTTTCCTGAATATATTCAGGAAAAAACGCATACGCCCTTTTTGGCCAACCAAGCAACCTCGAAAAGCAAATCAGCGCTACAAAGAAGTCTCGCTTCCCATCAGTCAAAAGGGCCATGCTGAAAAAAGTGTCAAACCCAGAAATTCAGGACAGGCCATGGAGAAATGGGAGCCTTGCTACGCTGATGGGCGGGATGTAAATTGCCAACAGCCGCTGTGGAGAAGCGTACGGTGTGTCCTGAAACATCTAAACAACACAGCTTAGAGAGCATAGGGCACTTCCACTCCTGGGCGTATAAATTCGGAAAACTAAAAATCAGCAAGACACAGGCACCCCGAACTTTAGGGCTGCTCTGTTGACAACAACCTCCACTTCGTTACACCTTAAATATCCCAGGAAAGAGAAAAATGTATAAAGAAGTTGTGGTCCTTATGTACAATGGAATATCACTCAGCCATGAAATCAATGTCATAAGGGTAGTCCCAGCATGATGAGTGGATTTAGGTACGACGATTCTAAGTGAAATAAGTCACACAGAAAAAGACACTTATCATAAGCTATCACTTATAGAGGGAATGTAAAAATCGCTACACTTGCACTGAATTACAAAACAGAACAGAGTCACACATTTAGAAAACACACTATGGCTGCTGAACGGGAAAGGTGAGGTGGGCTGGTGCATAAAACAAGGGTTTCAAATCAGCTCAGATACCGTTCCATAAACCCAATATGTAATAGACAAGACCTACTCCTTGCTCAGTGACCTGGACTCAACACCCCCTATTCACCACACAAAAATATATCTGACTAGTAAGAATCTTAAAACCTATGTACTGATATCTCTCTGTAAGTGATTCAAGTGGGTGTAAAGCCGCATAAACACAGCAGTGAAAAGCAGTTAAACCCCATTATGAAAATAAATTACTTTTAAAAACCCATGAAACAAAGACAGCGAAAGAGAGAGAAATTCTTACAAAATTCCTTCAGGGGCTGTGATGCAACCTGGATTGACCATATCTAGACAAACAGCTGGATGAGACATAAGGGTGGACACTGTTGGGGCTGAGAGGCTTGGTGAGGTTGGGTGAGCAAACGCAGACCCTTTAAAGTAATACTGCGTTGTACCCATCCCATGGGTCCCAAATCTCCAGGTTCAAGGGCATCTTCCTACATCGAAATCATGCATGAGAAACCCAGAAGATGGTACACCGTGTGATCGGGAAAGGATTCTGAAACACACCTCATTTCTCATCTCCTTGTCCTCGGGTTCGCTATTCCAGCCGCTTTACTAGCAATCTCCCTACTTGGAGAATCAGCAGCACCTGTAACCTCCTGTTCCGTACAGGTTGCAATTTGTCCTGAGAATGAACTGGAAGAGGGGGAACCAATGAGAGACTAGCTCTAGGTGTTGGGACAGGCACAGGTCACTCTATTTTCCCATCAGGGAGAAGAATTAACCACAGGCTCAGCCTGCCCCCCGGGACCAGAATAGGGCCTGAAGCAATCCTGCGCTTTGGCGGCCAGCTCCCAAAAAAGCGAGTTGAAAAATGGAGCTCAGGGGCACTGCAATTCACAGTCCTGCAGCGTTATAAATGATAACACTCGTCCACAAATATATTGAGGGAAGGCACCGAAGAGGATTTGAAAGCAAGTCAGAATTGCAGGAAACAGATTCCAGGAGGTAGATTCTAATCACCTTTAAAGCACATGAAAAGCGGCAAAACATCGACAATGATGCCCTTGGCCAAAAAGTGCGTATGCGTTTTTTCCTGAATATATTCAGGAAAAAACGCATACGCCCTTTTTGGCCAACCAAGCAACCTCCAAAATTAAATCAGCGCTACAAAGAAGTCTCGCTTCCCATCGGTCAAAAGGGCCATGCTGAAAAAGTGTCAAACCCAGAAATTCAGGACAGGCCATGGAGAAATGGGAGCCTTGCTACGCGGATGGGCGGGATGCAAATTGCCAACAGCCACTGTGGAGAAGTGTACAGTGTGCCCTGAAACATCTAAACAACACAGCTTAGAGAGCATAGGGCACTTCCACTCATGGGCGTATAAATTCGGCAAACTAAAAATCAGCAAGACACAGGCACCCCGAAGTTTAGGGCTGCTCTGTTGACAACAACCTCCACTTCGTTACACCTTAAATATCCCAGGAAAGAGAAAAATGTATAAAGAAGTTGTGGTCCTTATATACAATGGAATATCACTCAGCCATGAAATCAATGTCATAAGGCTAGTCGCAGCATGATGAGTGGATTTAGGTACGATGATTCTAAGTGAAATAAGTCACACAGAAAAAGACACTTATCATAAGCTATCACTTATAGAGGGAATGTAAAAATCGCTACACTTGCACTGAATTACAAAACAGAACAGAGTCACACATTTAGAAAACACACTATGGCTGCTGAACGGGAAAGGAGAGGTGGGCTGATGCATAAAACAAGGGTTTCAAATTAGCTCAGATACCGTTCCATAAACCCAATATGTAATAGAAGAGACCTACTCCTTGCTCAGTGACCTGGACTCAACACCCCCTATTCACCACACAAAAATGTATCTGACTAGTAAGAATCTTAAAACCTATGTACTGATATCTCTCTGTAAGTGATTCAAGTGGGTGTAAAGCCGCATAAACACAGCAGTGAAAAGCAGTTAAACCCCATTATGAAAATAAATTACTTTTAAAAACCCATGAAACAAAGACAGTGAAAGAGAGAGAAATTCTTACAAAATTCCTTCAGGGGCTCTGATGCAACCTGGATTGACCATATCTAGACCAACAGCTGGATGAGACATAAGTGTTGACACTCTTGGGGCTGAGAAGTTTGGTGAGGCTGGGTGAGTAAACACAGACCCTTTAAAGTAATACTGTGTGGTACCCATCCCATGGGTCCCAAATCTCCAGGTTCAAGGGCATCTTCCTACATCGAAATCATGCATGAGAAACCCAGAAGATGGTACACCGTGTGATCGGGAAAGGATTCTGAAACACACCTCATTTCTCATCTCCTTGTCCTCGGGTTCGCCATTCCAGCCGCTTTACTAGCAATCTCCCTACTTGGAGAATCAGCAGCACCTTTAACCTCCTGTTCCGTACAGGTTGCAATTTGTCCTGAGAATGAACTGGAAGAGGGGGAACCAATGAGAGACTAGCTCTAGGTGTTGGGACAGGCTCAGGTCACTCTATTTTCCCATCAGGGAGAAGAATTAACCACAGGCTCAGCCTGCCCCCCGGGACCAGAATAGGGCCTGAAGCAATCCTGCGCTTTTGCGGCCAGCTCCCAAAAAAGCGAGTTGAAAAATGGAGCTCAGGGTCACTGCAATTCACAGTCCTGCAGAGTTATAAATGATAACACTCGTCCACAAATATATTGAGGGAAGGCACCGAAGAGGATTTGAAAGCAAGTCAGAATTGCAGGAAACAGATTCCAGGAGGTAGATTCTAATCACCTTTAAAGCACATGAAAAGCGGCAAAACGTCGACAATGATGCCCTTGGCCAAAAAGGACGTATGCGTTTTTTCCTGAATATATTCAGGAAAAAACGCATACGCCCTTTTTGGCCAACCAAGCAACCTCGAAAAGCAAATCAGCGCTACAAAGAAGTCTCGCTTCCCATCAGTCAAAAGGGCCATGCTGAAAAAAGTGTCAAACCCAGAAATTTAGGACAAGCCATGGAGAAATGGGAGCCTTGCTACGCTGATGGGCGGGATGTAAATTGCCAACAGCCGCTGTGGAGAAGTGTACGGTGTGTTCTGAAACATCTAAACAACACAGCTTAGAGAGCATAGGGCACTTCCACTCCTGGGCGTATAAATTCGGAAAACTAAAAATCAGCAAGACACAGGCACCCCGAAGTTTAGGGCTGCTCTGTTGACAACAACCTCCACTTCGTTACACCTTAAATATCCCAGGAAAGAGAAAAATGTATAAAGAAGTTGTGGTCCTTATGTACAATGGAATATCACTCAGCCATGAAATCAATGTCATAAGGCTAGTCGCAGCATGATGAGTGGATTTAGGTACGACGATTCTAAGTGAAAAAAGTCACACAGAAAAAGACACTTATCATAAGCTATCACTTATAGAGGGAATGTAAAAATCGCTACACTTGCACTGAATTACAAAACAGAACAGAGTCACACATTTAGAAAACACACTATGGCTGCTGAACGGGAAAGGTGAGGTGGGCTGATGCATAAAACAAGGGTTTCAAATCAGCTCAGATACCGTTCCATAAACCCAATATGTAATAGAAGAGACCTACTCCTTGCTCAGTGACCTGGACTCAACACCCCCTATTCACCACACAAAAATGTATCTGACTAGTAAGAATCTTAAAACCTATGTACTGATATCTCTCTGTAAGTGATTCAAGTGGGTGTAAAGCCGCATAAACACAGCAGTGAAAAGCAGTTAAACCCCATTATGAAAATAAATTACTTTTAAAAACCCATGAAACAAAGACAGTGAAAGAGAGAGAAATTCTTACAAAATTCCTTCAGGGGCTGTGATGCAACCTGGATTGACCATATCTAGACCAACAGCTGGATGAGACATAAGTGTTGACACTCTTGGGGCTGAGAGGTTTGGTGAGGCTGGGTGAGTAAACACAGACCCTTTAAAGTAATACTGTGTGGTACCCATCCCATGGGTCCCAAATCTCCAGGTTCAAGGGCATCTTCCTACATCGAAATCATGCATGAGAAACCCAGAAGATGGTACACCGTGTGATCGGGAAAGGATTCTGAAACACACCTCATTTCTCATCTCCTTGTCCTCGGGTTCGCCATTCCAGCCGCTTTACTAGCAATCTCCCTACTTGGAGAATCAGCAGCACCTTTAACCTCCTGTTCCGTACAGGTTGCAATTTGTCCTGAGAATGAACTGGAAGAGGGGGAACCAATGAGAGCCTAGCTCTAGGTCTTGGGACAGGCACAGGTAACTCTATTTTCCCATCAGGGAGAAGAATTAACCACAGGCTCAGCCTGCCCCCCGGGACCAGAATAGGGCCTGAAGCAATCCTGCGCTTTTGCGGCCAGCTCCCAAAAAAGCGAGTTGAAAAATGGAGCTCAGGGTCACTGCAATTCACAGTCCTGCAGAGTTATAAATGATAACACTCGTCCACAAATATATTGAGGGAAGGCACCGAAGAGGATTTGAAAGCAAGTCAGAATTGCAGGAAACAGATTCCAGGAGGTAGATTCTAATCACCTTTAAAGCACATGAAAAGCGGCAAAACATCGACAATGATGCCCTTGGCCAAAAAGGGCTTATGCGTTTTTTCCTGAATATATTCAGGAAAAAACGCATACGCCCTTTTTGGCCAACCAAGCAACCTCCAAAATTAAATCAGCGCTGCAAAGAAGTCTCGCTTCCAATCGGTCAAAAGGGCCATGCTGAAAAAAGTGTCAAACCCAGAAATTCAGGACAGGCCATGGAGAAATGGGAGCCTTGCTACGCTGATGGGCGGGATGTAAATTGCCAACAGCCGCTGTGGAGAAGTGTACGGTGTGTCCTGAAACATCTAAACAACACAGCTTAGAGAGCATAGGGCACTTCCACTCCTGGGCGTATAAATTCGGAAAACTAAAAATCAGCAAGACACAGGCACCCCGAACTTTAGGGCTGCTCTGTTGACAACAACCTCCACTTCGTTACACCTTAAATATCCCAGGAAAGAGAAAAATGTATAAAGAAGTTGTGGTCCTTATGTACAATGGAATATCACTCAGCCATGAAATCAATGTCATAAGGGTAGTCCCAGCATGATGAGTGGATTTAGGTACGACGATTCTAAGTGAAATAAGTCACACAGAAAAAGACACTTATCATAAGCTATCACTTATAGAGGGAATGTAAAAATCGCTACACTTGCACTGAATTACAAAACAGAACAGAGTCACACATTTAGAAAACACACTATGGCTGCTGAACGGGAAAGGTGAGGTGGGCTGGTGCATAAAACAAGGGTTTCAAATCAGCTCAGATACCGTTCCATAAACCCAATATGTAATAGACAAGACCTACTCCTTGCTCAGTGACCTGGACTCAACACCCCCTATTCACCACACAAAAATATATCTGACTAGTAAGAATCTTAAAACCTATGTACTGATATCTCTCTGTAAGTGATTCAAGTGGGTGTAAAGCCGCATAAACACAGCAGTGAAAAGCAGTTAAACCCCATTATGAAAATAAATTACTTTTAAAAACCCATGAAACAAAGACAGCGAAAGAGAGAGAAATTCTTACAAAATTCCTTCAGGGGCTGTGATGCAACCTGGATTGACCATATCTAGACAAACAGCTGGATGAGACATAAGGGTGGACACTGTTGGGGCTGAGAGGCTTGGTGAGGTTGGGTGAGCAAACGCAGACCCTTTAAAGTAATACTGCGTTGTACCCATCCCATGGGTCCCAAATCTCCAGGTTCAAGGGCATCTTCCTACATCGAAATCATGCATGAGAAACCCAGAAGATGGTACACCGTGTGATCGGGAAAGGATTCTGAAACACACCTCATTTCTCATCTCCTTGTCCTCGGGTTCGCTATTCCAGCCGCTTTACTAGCAATCTCCCTACTTGGAGAATCAGCAGCACCTGTAACCTCCTGTTCCGTACAGGTTGCAATTTGTCCTGAGAATGAACTGGAAGAGGGGGAACCAATGAGAGACTAGCTCTAGGTGTTGGGACAGGCACAGGTCACTCTATTTTCCCATCAGGGAGAAGAATTAACCACAGGCTCAGCCTGCCCCCCGGGACCAGAATAGGGCCTGAAGCAATCCTGCGCTTTGGCGGCCAGCTCCCAAAAAAGCGAGTTGAAAAATGGAGCTCAGGGGCACTGCAATTCACAGTCCTGCAGCGTTATAAATGATAACACTCGTCCACAAATATATTGAGGGAAGGCACCGAAGAGGATTTGAAAGCAAGTCAGAATTGCAGGAAACAGATTCCAGGAGGTAGATTCTAATCACCTTTAAAGCACATGAAAAGCGGCAAAACATCGACAATGATGCCCTTGGCCAAAAAGTGCGTATGCGTTTTTTCCTGAATATATTCAGGAAAAAACGCATACGCCCTTTTTGGCCAACCAAGCAACCTCCAAAATTAAATCAGCGCTACAAAGAAGTCTCGCTTCCCATCGGTCAAAAGGGCCATGCTGAAAAAGTGTCAAACCCAGAAATTCAGGACAGGCCATGGAGAAATGGGAGCCTTGCTACGCGGATGGGCGGGATGCAAATTGCCAACAGCCACTGTGGAGAAGTGTACAGTGTGCCCTGAAACATCTAAACAACACAGCTTAGAGAGCATAGGGCACTTCCACTCATGGGCGTATAAATTCGGCAAACTAAAAATTAAATCAGCAAAGACACAGGCACCCCGAAGTTTAGGGATGCTCTGTTGACAACAACCTCCACTTCGTTACACCTTAAATATCCCAGGAAAGAGAAAAATGTATAAAGAAGTTGTGGTCCTTATGTACAATGGAATATCACTCAGCCATGTAATCAATGTCATAAGGCTAGTCGCAGCATGATGAGTGGATTTAGGTACGACGATTCTAAGTGAAATAAGTCACACAGAAAAAGACACTTATCATAAGCTATCACTTATAGAGGGAATGTAAAAATCGCTACACTTGCACTGAATTACAAAACAGAACAGAGTCACACATTTAGAAAACACACTATGGCTGCTGAACGGGAAAGGTGAGGTGGGCTGATGCATAAAACAAGGGTTTCAAATTAGCTCAGATACCGTTCCATAAACCCAATATGTAATAGAAGAGACCTACTCCTTGCTCAGTGACCTGGACCCAACACCCCCTATTCACCACACAAAAATGTATCTGACTAGTAAGAATCTTAAAACCTATGTACTGATATCTCTCTGTAAGTGATTCAAGTGGGTGTAAAGCCGCATAAACACAGCAGTGAAAAGCAGTTAAACCCATTATGAAAATAAATTACTTTTAAAAACCCATGAAACAAAGACAGTGAAAGAGAGAGAAATTCTTACAAAATTCCTTCAGGGGCTGTGATGCAACCTGGATTGACCATATCTAGACCAACAGCTGGATGAGACATAAGTGTTGACACTCTTGGGGCTGAGAGGTTTGGGGAGGCTGGGTGAGTAAACACAGACCCTTTAAAGTAATACTGTGTGGTACCCATCCCATGGGTCCCAAATCTCCAGGTTCAAGGGCATCTTCCTACATCGAAATCATGCATGAGAAACCCAGAAGATGGTACACCGTGTGATCGGGAAAGGATTCTGAAACACACCTCATTTCTCATCTCCTTGTCCTCGGGTTCGCCATTCAGCCGCTTTACTAGCAATCTCCCTACTTGGAGAATCAGCAGCACCTTTAACCTCCTGTTCCGTACAGGTTGCAATTTGTCCTGAGAATGAACTGGAAGAGGGGAACCAATGAGAGACTAGCTCTAGGTGTTGGGACAGGCAGAGGTCACTCTATTTTCCCATCAGGGAGAAGAATTAACCACAGGCTCAGCCTGCCCCCCGGGACCAGAATAGGGCCTGAAGCAATCCTGCGCTTTTGCGGCCAGCTCCCAAAAAAGCGAGTTGAAAAATGGAGCTCAGGGTCACTGCAATTCACAGTCCTGCAGAGTTATAAATGATAACACTCGTCCACAAATATATTGAGGGAAGGCACCGAAGAGGATTTGAAAGCAAGTCAGAATTGCAGGAAACAGATTCCAGGAGGTAGATTCTAATCACCTTTAAAGCACATGAACAGCGGCAAAACGTCGACAATGATGCCCTTGGCCAAAAAGGGCGTATGCGTTTTTTCCTGAATATATTCACGAAAAAACGCATACGCCCTTTTTGGCCAACCAAGCAACCTCCAAAATTAAATCAGCGCTACAAAGAAGTCTCGCTTCCCATCGGTCAAAAGGGCCATGCTGAAAAAGTGTCAAACCCAGAAATTCAGGACAGGCCATGGAGAAATGGGAGCCTTGCTACGCTGATGGGCGGGATGTAAATTGCCAACAGCCACTGTGGAGAAGTGTACAGTGTGCTCTGAAACATCTAAACAACACAGCTTAGAGAGCATAGGGCACTTCCACTCATGGGCGTATAAATTCGGCAAACTAAAAATCAGCAAGACACAGGCACCCCGAACTTTAGGGATGCTCTGTTGACAACAACCTCCACTTCGTTACACCTTAAATATCCCAGGAAAGAGAAAAATGGATAAAGAAGTTGTGGTCCTTATGTACAATGGAATATCACTCAGCCATGAAATCAATGTCATAAGGCTAGTCGCAGCATGATGAGTGGATTTAGGTACGACGATTCTAAGTGAAATAAGTCACACAGAAAAAGACACTTATCATAAGCTATCACTTATAGAGGGAATGTAAAAATCGCTACACTTGCACTGAATTACAAAACAGAACAGAGTCACACATTTAGAAAACACACTATGGCTGCTGAACGGGAAAGGTGAGGTGGGCTGATGCATAAAACAAGGGTTTCAAATTAGCTCAGATACCGTTCCATAAACCCAATATGTAATAGACGAGACCTACTCCTTGCTCAGTGACCTGGACTCAACACCCCCTATTCACCACGCAAAAATGTATCTGACTAGTAAGAATCTTAAAACCTATGTACTGATATCTCTCTGTAAGTGATTCAAGTGGGTGTAAAGCCGCATAAACACAGCAGTGAAAAGCAGTTAAACCCCATTATGAAAATAAATTACTTTTAAAAACCCATGAAACAAAGACAGTGAAAGAGAGAGAAATTCTTACAAAATTCCTTCAGGGGCTGTGATGCAACCTGGATTGACCATATCTAGACCAACAGCTGGATGAGACATAAGTGTTGACACTCTTGGGGCTGAGAGGTTTGGTGAGGCTGGGTCAGTAAACACAGAACCTTTAAAGTAATACTGTGTGGTACCCATCCCATGGGTCCCATATCTCCAGTTTCAAGGGCATCTTCCTACATCGAAATCATGCATGAGAAACCCAGAAGATGGTACACCGTGTGATCGGGAAAGGATTCTGAAACACACCTCACTTCTCATCTCCTTGTCCTCGGGTTCGCCATTCCAGCCGCTTTTCTAGCAATCTCCCTACTTGGAGAATCAGCAGCACCTTTAACCTCCTGTTCCGTACAGGTTGCAATTTGTCCTGAGAATGAACTGGAAGAGGGGGAACCAATGAGAGACTAGCTCTAGGTGTTGGGACAGGCACAGGTCACTCTATTTTCCCATCAGGGAGAAGAATTAACCACAGGCTCAGCCTGCCCCCCGGGACCAGAATAGGGCCTGAGGCAATCCTGCGCTTTTGCTGCCAGCTCCCAAAAAAGCGAGTTGAAAAATGGAGCTCAGGGTCACTGCAATTCACAGTCCTGCAGAGTTATAAATGATAACACTCGTCCACAAATATATTGAGGAAGGCACCGAAGAGGATTTGAAAGCAAGTCAGAATTGCAGGAAACAGATTCCAGGAGGTAGATTCTAATCACCTTTAAAGCACATGAAAAGCGGCAAATCGTCGACAATGATGCCCTTGGCCAAAAAGGGCGTATGCGTTTTTTCCTGAATATATTCAGGAAAAAACGCATACGCCCTTTTTGGCCAACCAAGCAACCTCCAAAATTAAATCAGCGCTACAAAGAAGTCTCGCTTCCCATCGGTCAAAAGGGCCATGCTGAAAAAGTGTCAAACCCAGAAATTCAGGACAGGCCATGGAGAAATGGGAGCCTTGCTACGCGGATGGGCGGGATTTAAATTGCCAACAGCCACTGTGGAGAAGTGTACAGTGTGCCCTGAAACATCTAAACAACACAGCTTAGAGAGCATAGGGCACTTCCACTCATGGGCGTATAAATTCGGCAAACTAAAAATCAGCAAGACACAGGCACCCCGAACTTTAGGGCTGCTCTGTTGACAACAACCTCCACTTCGTTACACCTTAAATATCCCAGGAAAGAGAAAAATGGATAAAGAAGTTGTGGTCCTTATGTACAATGGAATATCACTCAGCCATGAAATCAATGTCATAAGGCTAGTCGCAGCATGATGAGTGGATTTAGGTACGACGATTCTAAGTGAAATAAGTCACACAGAAAAAGACACTTATCATAAGCTATCACTTATAGAGGGAATGTAAAAATCGCTACACTTGCACTGAATTACAAAACAGAACAGAGTCACACATTTAGAAAACACACTATGGCTGCTGAACGGGAAAGGTGAGGTGGGCTGATGCATAAAACAAGGGTTTCAATTTAGCTCAGATACCGTTCCATAAACCCAATATGTAATAGACGAGACCTACTCCTTGCTCAGTGACCTGGACTCAACACCCCCTATTCACCACGCAAAAATGTATCTGACTAGTAAGAATCTTAAAACCTATGTACTGATATCTCTCTGTAAGTGATTCAAGTGGGTGTAAAGCCGCATAAACACAGCAGTGAAAAGCAGTTAAACCCCATTATGAAAATAAATTACTTTTAAAAACCCATGAAACAAAGACAGTGAAAGAGAGAGAAATTCTTACAAAATTCCTTCAGGGGCTGTGATGCAACCTGGATTGACCATATCTAGACCAACAGCTGGATGAGACATAAGTGTTGACACTCTTGGGGCTGAGAGGTTTGGTGAGGCTGGGTGAGTAAACACAGACCCTTTAAAGTAATACTGTGTGGTACCCATCCCATGGGTCCCAAATCTCCAGGTTCAAGGGCATCTTCCTACATCGAAATCATGCATGAGAAACCCAGAAGATGGTACACCGTGTGATCGGGAAAGGATTCTGAAACACACCTCATTTCTCATCTCCTTGTCCTCGGGTTCGCCATTCCAGCCGCTTTACTAGCAATCTCCCTACTTGGAGAATCAGCAGCACCTTTAACCTCCTGTTCCGTACAGGTTGCAATTTGTCCTGAGAATGAACTGGAAGAGGGGGAACCAATGAGAGACTAGCTCTAGGTGTTGGGACAGGCACAGGTCACTCTATTTTCCCATCAGGGAGAAGAATTAACCACAGGCTCAGCCTGCCCCCCGGGACCAGAATAGGGCCTGAAGCAATCCTGCGCTTTTGCGGCCAGCTCCCAAAAAAGCGAGTTGAAAAATGGAGCTCAGGGTCACTGCAATTCACAGTCCTGCAGAGTTATAAATGATAACACTCGTCCACAAATATATTGAGGGAAGGCACCGAAGAGGATTTGAAAGCAAGTCAGAATTGCAGGAAACAGATTCCAGGAGGTAGATTCTAATCACCTTTAAAGCACATGAAAAGCGGCAAATCGTCGACAATGATGCCCTTGGCCAAAAAGGGCGTATGCGTTTTTTCCTGAATATATTCAGGAAAAAACGCATACGCCCTTTTTGGCCAACCAAGCAACCTCCAAAATTAAATCAGCGCTACAAAGAAGTCTCGCTTCCCATCGGTCAAAAGGGCCATGCTGAAAAAGTGTCAAACCCAGAAATTCAGGACAGGCCATGGAGAAATGGGAGCCTTGCTACGCGGATGGGCGGGATGTAAATTGCCAACAGCCACTGTGGAGAAGTGTACAGTGTGCCCTGAAACATCTAAACAACACAGCTTAGAGAGCATAGGGCACTTCCACTCATGGGCTTATAAATTCTGCAAACTAAAAATCAGCAAGACACAGGCACCCCGAAGTTTAGGGATGCTCTGTTGACAACAACCTCCACTTCGTTACACCTTAAATATCCCAGGAAAGAGAAACATGTATAAAGAAGTTGTGGTCCTTATGTACAATGGAATATCACTCAGCCATGTAATCAATGTCATAAGGCTAGTCGCAGCATGATGAGTGGATTTAGGTACGACGATTCTAAGTGAAATAAGTCACACAGAAAAAGACACTTATCATAAGCTATCACTTATAGAGGGAATGTAAAAATCGCTACACTTGCACTGAATTACAAAACAGAACAGAGTCACACATTTAGAAAACACACTATGGCTGCTGAACGGGAAAGGTGAGGTGGGCTGATGCATAAAACAACGGTTTCAAATTAGCTCAGATACCGTTCCATAAACCCAATATGTAATAGAAGAGACCTACTCCTTGCTCAGTGACCTGGACTCAACACCCCCTATTCACCACACAAAAATGTATCTGACTAGTAAGAATCTTAAAACCTATGTACTGATATCTCTCTGTAAGTGATTCAAGTGGGTGTAAAGCCGCATAAACACAGCAGTGAAAAGCAGTTAAACCCCATTATGAAAATAAATTACTTTTAAAAACCCATGAAACAAAGACAGTGAAAGAGAGAGAAATTCTTACAAAATTCCTTCAGGGGCTGTGATGCAACCTGGATTGACCATATCTAGACCAACAGCTGGATGAGACATAAGTGTTGACACTCTTGGGGCTGAGAGGTTTGGTGAGGCTGGGTCAGTAAACACAGACCCTTTAAAGTAATACTGTGTGGTACCCATCCCATGGGTCCCAAATCTCCAGGTTCAAGGGCATCTTCCTACATCGAAATCATGCATGAGAAACCCAGAAGATGGTACACCGTGTGATCGGGAAAGGATTCTGAAACACACCTCATTTCTCATCTCCTTGTCCTCGGGTTCGCCATTCCAGCCGCTTTACTAGCAATCTCCCTACTTGGAGAATCAGCAGCACCTTTAACCTCCTGTTCCGTACAGGTTGCAATTTGTCCTGAGAATGAACTGGAAGAGGGGGAACCAATGAGAGACTAGACCTAGGTGTTGGGACAGGCACAGGTCACTCTATTTTCCCATCAGGGAGAAGAATTAACCACAGGCTCAGCCTGCCGCCCGGAACCAGAATAGGGCCTGAGGCAATCCCGTGCTTTTGCGGCCAGCTCCCAAAAAAGCGAGTTGAAAAATGGAGCTCAGGGTCACTGCAATTCACAGTCCTGCAGAGTTATAAATGATAACACTCGTCCACAAATATATTGAGGGAAGGCACCGAAGAGGATTTGAAAGCAAGTCAGAATTGCAGGAAACAGATTCCAGGAGGTAGATTCTAATCACCTTTAAAGCACATGAAAAGCGGCAAATCGTCGACAATGATGCCCTTGGCCAAAAAGGGCGTATGCGTTTTTTCCTGAATATATTCAGGAAAAAACGCATACGCCCTTTTTGGCCAACCAAGCAACCTCCAAAATTAAATCAGCGCTACAAAGAAGTCTCGCTTCCCATCGGTCAAAAGGGCCATGCTGAAAAAGTGTCAAACCCAGAAATTCAGGACAGGCCATGGAGAAATGGGAGCCTTGCTACGCGGATGGGCGGGATGTAAATTGCCAACAGCCACTGTGGAGAAGTGTACAGTGTGCCCTGAAACATCTAAACAACACAGCTTAGAGAGCATAGGGCACTTCCACTCATGGGCTTATAAATTCGGCAAACTAAAAATCAGCAAGACACAGGCACCCCGAAGTTTAGGGCTGCTCTGTTGACAACAACCTCCACTTCGTTACATCTTAAATATCCCAGGAAAGAGAAAAATGTATAAAGAAGTTGTGGTCCTTATGTACAATGGAATATCACTCAGCCATGTAATCAATGTCATAAGGCTAGTCGCAGCATGATGAGTGGATTTAGGTACGACGATTCTAAGTGAAATAAGTCACACAGAAAAAGACACTTATCATAAGCTATCACTTATAGAGGGAATGTAAAAATCGCTACACTTGCACTGAATTACAAAACAGAACAGAGTCACACATTTAGAAAACACACTATGGCTGCTGAACGGGAAAGGTGAGGTGGGCTGATGCATAAAACAAGGGTTTCAATTTAGCTCAGATACCGTTCCATAAACCCAATATGTAATAGAAGAGACCTACTCCTTGCTCAGTGACCTGGACTCAACACCCCCGATTCACCACACAAAAATGTATCTGACTAGTAAGAATCTTAAAACCTATGTACTGATATCTCTCTGTAAGTGATTCAAGTGGGTGTAAAGCCGCATAAACACAGCAGTGAAAAGCAGTTAAACCCCATTATGAAAATAAATTACTTTTAAAAACCCATGAAACAAAGACAGTGAAAGAGAGAGAAATTCTTACAAAATAACTTCAGGGGCTGTGATGCAACCTGGATTGACCATATCTAGGCCAACAGCTGGATGAGACATAAGTGTTGACACTCTTGGGGCTGAGAGGTTTGGTGAGGCTGGGTGAGTAAACACAGACCCTTTAAAGTAATACTGTGTGGTACCCATCCCATGGGTCCCAAATCTCCAGGTTCAAGGGCATCTTCCTACATCGAAATCATGCATGAGAAACCCAGAAGATGGTACACCGTGTGATCGGGAAAGGATTCTGAAACACACCTCATTTCTCATCTCCTTGTCCTCGGGTTCGCCATTCCAGCCGCTTTACTAGCAATCTCCCTACTTGGAGAATCAGCAGCACCTTTAACCTCCTGTTCCGTACAGGTTGCAATTTGTCCTGAGAATGAACTGGAAGAGGGGGAACCAATGAGAGACTAGCTCTAGGTGTTGGGACAGGCACAGGTCACTCTATTTTCCCATCAGGGAGAAGAATTAACCACAGGCTCAGCCTGCCCCCCGGGACCAGAATAGGGCCTGAAGCAATCCTGCGCTTTTGCGGCCAGCTCCCAAAAAAGCGAGTTGAAAAATGGAGCTCAGGGTCACTGCAATTCACAGTCCTGCAGAGTTATAAATGATAACACTCGTCCACAAATATATTGAGGGAAGGCACCGAAGAGGATTTGAAAGCAAGTCAGAATTGCAGGAAACAGATTCCAGGAGGTAGATTCTAATCACCTTTAAAGCACATGAACAGCGGCAAAACGTCGACAATGATGCCCTTGGCCAAAAAGGGCGTATGCGTTTTTTCCTGAATATATTCAGGAAAAAACGCATACGCCCTTTTTGGCCAACCAAGCAACCTCCAAAATTAAATCAGCGCTACAAAGAAGTCTCGCTTCCCATCGGTCAAAAGGGCCATGCTGAAAAAGTGTCAAACCCAGAAATTCAGGACAGGCCATGGAGAAATGGGAGCCTTGCTACGGGGATGGGCGGGATGTAAATTGCCAACAGCCACTGTGGAGAAGTGTACAGTGTGCCCTGAAACATCTAAACAACACAGCTTAGAGAGCATAGGGCACTTCCACTCATGGGCCTATAAATTCGGCAAACTAAAAATCAGCAAGACACAGGCACCCCGAAGTTTAGGGATGTTCTATTGACAACAACCTCCACTTCGTTACACCTTAAATATCCCAGGAAAGAGAAAAATGTATAAAGAAGTTGTGGTCCTTATGTACAATGGAATATCACTCAGCCATGTAATCAATGTCATAAGGCTAGTCGCAGCATGATGAGTGGATTTAGGTACGACGATTCTAAGTGAAATAAGTCACACAGAAAAAGACACTTATCATAAGCTATCACTTATAGAGGGAATGTAAAAATCGCTACACTTGCACTGAATTACAAAACAGAACAGAGTCACACATTTAGAAAACACACTATGGCTGCTGAACGGGAAAGGTGAGGTGGGCTGATGCATAAAACAAGGGTTTCAATTTAGCTCAGATACCGTTCCATAAACCCAATATGTAATAGAAGAGACCTACTCCTTGCTCAGTGACCTGGACTCAACACCCCCTATTCACCACGCAAAAATGTATCTGACTAGTAAGAATCTTAAAACCTATGTACTGATATCTCTCTGTAAGTGATTCAAGTGGGTGTAAAGCCGCATAAACACAGCAGTGAAAAGCAGTTAAACCCCATTATGAAAATAAATTACTTTTAAAAACCCATGAAACAAAGACAGTGAAAGAGAGAGAAATTCTTACAAAATTCCTTCAGGGGCTGTGATGCAACCTGGATTGACCATATCTAGACCAACAGCTGGATGAGACATAAGTGTTGACACTCTTGGGGCTGAGAGGTTTGGTGAGGCTGGGTCAGTAAACACAGACCCTTTAAAGTAATACTGTGTGGTACCCATCCCATGGGTCCCAAATCTCCAGGTTCAAGGGCATCTTCCTACATCGAAATCATGCATGAGAAACCCAGAAGATGGTACACCGTGTGATCGGGAAAGGATTCTGAAACACACCTCATTTCTCATCTCCTTGTCCTCGGGTTCGCCATTCCAGCCGCTTTACTAACAATCTCCCTACTTGGAGAATCAGCAGCACCTTTAACCTCCTGTTCCGTACAGGTTGCAATTTGTCCTGAGAATGAACTGGAAGAGGGGGAACCAATGAGAGACTAGCTCTAGGTGTTGGGACAGGCACAGGTCACTCTATTTTCCCATCAGGGAGAAGAATTAACCACAGGCTCAGCCTGCCCCCCGGGACCAGAATAGGGCCTGAAGCAATCCTGCGCTTTTGCGGCCAGCTCCCAAAAAAGCGAGTTGAAAAATGGAGCTCAGGGTCACTGCAATTCACAGTCCTGCAGAGTTATAAATGATAACACTCGTCCACAAATATATTGAGGGAAGGCACCGAAGAGGATTTGAAAGCAAGTCAGAATTGCAGGAAACAGATTCCAGGAGGTAGATTCTAATCACCTTTAAAGCACATGAAAAGCGGCAAATCGTCGACAATGATGCCCTTGGCCAAAAAGGGCGTATGCGTTTTTTCCTGAATATATTCAGGAAAAAACGCATACGCCCTTTTTGGCCAACCAAGCAACCTCCAAAATTAAATCAGCGCTACAAAGAAGTCTCGCTTCCCATCGGTCAAAAGGGCCATGCTGAAAAAGTGTCAAACCCAGAAATTCAGGACAGGCCATGGAGAAATGGGAGCCTTGCTACGCGGATGGGCGGGATGTAAATTGCCAACAGCCACAGTGGAGAAGTGTACAGTGTGCTCTGAAACATCTAAACAACACAGCTTAGAGAGCATAGGGCACTTCCACTCATGGGCGTATAAATTCGGCAAACTAAAAATCAGCAAGACACAGGCACCCCGAACTTTAGGGGTGCTCTGTTGACAACAACCTCCACTTCATTACACCTTAAATATCCCAGGAAAGAGAAAAATGGATAAAGAAGTTGTGGTCCTTATGTACAATGGAATATCACTCAGCCATGAAATCAATGTCATAAGGCTAGTCGCAGCATGATGAGTGGATTTAGGTACGACGATTCTAAGTGAAATAAGTCACACAGAAAAAGACACTTATCATAAGCTATCACTTATAGAGGGAATGTAAAAATCGCTACACTTGCACTGAATTACAAAACAGAACAGAGTCACACATTTAGAAAACACACTATGGCTGCTGAACGGGAAAGGTAAGGTGGGCTGATGCATAAAACAAGGGTTTCAAATTAGCTCAGATACCGTTCCATAAACCCAATATGTAATAGACGAGACCTACTCCTTGCTCAGTGACCTGGACTCAACACCCCCTATTCACCACGCAAAAATGTATCTGACTAGTAAGAATCTTAAAACCTATGTACTGATATCTCTCTGTAAGTGATTCAAGTGGGTGTAAAGCCGCATAAACACAGCAGTGAAAAGCAGTTAAACCCCATTATGAAAATAAATTACTTTTAAAAACCCATGAAACAAAGACAGTGAAAGAGAGAGAAATTCTTACAAAATTCCTTCAGGGGCTGTGATGCAACCTGGATTGACCATATCTAGACCAACAGCTGGATGAGACATAAGTGTTGACACTCTTGGGGCTGAGAGGTTTGGTGAGGCTGGGTCAGTAAACACAGACCCTTTAAAGTAATACTGTGTGGTACCCATCCCATGGGTCCCAAATCTCCAGGTTCAAGGGCATCTTCCTACATCGAAATCATGCATGAGAAACCCAGAAGATGGTACACCGTGTGATCGGGAAAGGATTCTGAAACACACCTCATTTCTCATCTCCTTGTCCTCGGGTTCGCCATTCCAGCCGCTTTACTAGCAATCTCCCTACTTGGAGAATCAGCAGCACCTTTAACCTCCTGTTCCGTACAGGTTGCAATTTGTCCTGAGAATGAACTGGAAGAGGGGGAACCAATGAGAGACTAGCTCTAGGTGTTGGGACAGGCACAGGTCACTCTATTTTCCCATCAGGGAGAAGAATTAACCACAGGCTCAGCCTGCCCCCCGGGACCAGAATAGGGCCTGAAGCAATCCTGCGCTTTTGCGGCCAGCTCCCAAAAAAGCGAGTTGAAAAATGGAGCTCAGGGTCACTGCAATTCACAGTCCTGCAGAGTTATAAATGATAACACTCGTCCACAAATATATTGAGGGAAGGCACCGAAGAGGATTTGAAAGCAAGTCAGAATTGCAGGAAACAGATTCCAGGAGGTAGATTCTAATCACCTTTAAAGCACATGAACAGCGGCAAAACGTCGACAATGATGCCCTTGGCCAAAAAGGGCGTATGCGTTTTTTCCTGAATATATTCAGGAAAAAACGCATACGCCCTTTTTGGCCAACCAAGCAACCTCCAAAATTAAATCAGCGCTACAAAGAAGTCTCGCTTCCCATCGGTCAAAAGGGCCATGCTGAAAAAGTGTCAAACCCAGAAATTCAGGACAGGCCATGGAGAAATGGGAGCCTTGCTACGGGGATGGGCGGGATGTAAATTGCCAACAGCCACTGTGGAGAAGTGTACAGTGTGCCCTGAAACATCTAAACAACACAGCTTAGAGAGCATAGGGCACTTCCACTCATGGGCCTATAAATTCGGCAAACTAAAAATCAGCAAGACACAGGCACCCCGAAGTTTAGGGATGTTCTGTTGACAACAACCTCCACTTCGTTACACCTTAAATATCCCAGGAAAGAGAAAAATGTATAAAGAAGTTGTGGTCCTTATGTACAATGGAATATCACTCAGCCATGTAATCAATGTCATAAGGCTAGTCGCAGCATGATGAGTGGATTTAGGTACGACGATTCTAAGTGAAATAAGTCACACAGAAAAAGACACTTATCATAAGCTATCACTTATAGAGGGAATGTAAAAATCGCTACACTTGCACTGAATTACAAAACAGAACAGAGTCACACATTTAGAAAACACACTATGGCTGCTGAACGGGAAAGGTGAGGTGGGCTGATGCATAAAACAAGGGTTTCAATTTAGCTCAGATACCGTTCCATAAACCCAATATGTAATAGAAGAGACCTACTCCTTGCTCAGTGACCTGGACTCAACACCCCCTATTCACCACGCAAAAATGTATCTGACTAGTAAGAATCTTAAAACCTATGTACTGATATCTCTCTGTAAGTGATTCAAGTGGGTGTAAAGCCGCATAAACACAGCAGTGAAAAGCAGTTAAACCCCATTATGAAAATAAATTACTTTTAAAAACCCATGAAACAAAGACAGTGAAAGAGAGAGAAATTCTTACAAAATTCCTTCAGGGGCTGTGATGCAACCTGGATTGACCATATCTAGACCAACAGCTGGATGAGACATAAGTGTTGACACTCTTGGGGCTGAGAGGTTTGGTGAGGCTGGGTCAGTAAACACAGACCCTTTAAAGTAATACTGTGTGGTACCCATCCCATGGGTCCCAAATCTCCAGGTTCAAGGGCATCTTCCTACATCGAAATCATGCATGAGAAACCCAGAAGATGGTACACCGTGTGATCGGGAAAGGATTCTGAAACACACCTCATTTCTCATCTCCTTGTCCTCGGGTTCGCCATTCCAGCCGCTTTACTAACAATCTCCCTACTTGGAGAATCAGCAGCACCTTTAACCTCCTGTTCCGTACAGGTTGCAATTTGTCCTGAGAATGAACTGGAAGAGGGGGAACCAATGAGAGACTAGCTCTAGGTGTTGGGACAGGCACAGGTCACTCTATTTTCCCATCAGGGAGAAGAATTAACCACAGGCTCAGCCTGCCCCCCGGGACCAGAATAGGGCCTGAAGCAATCCTGCGCTTTTGCGGCCAGCTCCCAAAAAAGCGAGTTGAAAAATGGAGCTCAGGGTCACTGCAATTCACAGTCCTGCAGAGTTATAAATGATAACACTCGTCCACAAATATATTGAGGGAAGGCACCGAAGAGGATTTGAAAGCAAGTCAGAATTGCAGGAAACAGATTCCAGGAGGTAGATTCTAATCACCTTTAAAGCACATGAAAAGCGGCAAATCGTCGACAATGATGCCCTTGGCCAAAAAGGGCGTATGCGTTTTTTCCTGAATATATTCAGGAAAAAACGCATACGCCCTTTTTGGCCAACCAAGCAACCTCCAAAATTAAATCAGCGCTACAAAGAAGTCTCGCTTCCCATCGGTCAAAAGGGCCATGCTGAAAAAGTGTCAAACCCAGAAATTCAGGACAGGCCATGGAGAAATGGGAGCCTTGCTACGCGGATGGGCGGGATGTAAATTGCCAACAGCCACAGTGGAGAAGTGTACAGTGTGCTCTGAAACATCTAAACAACACAGCTTAGAGAGCATAGGGCACTTCCACTCATGGGCGTATAAATTCGGCAAACTAAAAATCAGCAAGACACAGGCACCCCGAACTTTAGGGGTGCTCTGTTGACAACAACCTCCACTTCATTACACCTTAAATATCCCAGGAAAGAGAAAAATGGATAAAGAAGTTGTGGTCCTTATGTACAATGGAATATCACTCAGCCATGAAATCAATGTCATAAGGCTAGTCGCAGCATGATGAGTGGATTTAGGTACGACGATTCTAAGTGAAATAAGTCACACAGAAAAAGACACTTATCATAAGCTATCACTTATAGAGGGAATGTAAAAATCGCTACACTTGCACTGAATTACAAAACAGAACAGAGTCACACATTTAGAAAACACACTATGGCTGCTGAACGGGAAAGGTAAGGTGGGCTGATGCATAAAACAAGGGTTTCAAATTAGCTCAGATACCGTTCCATAAACCCAATATGTAATAGACGAGACCTACTCCTTGCTCAGTGACCTGGACTCAACACCCCCTATTCACCACGCAAAAATGTATCTGACTAGTAAGAATCTTAAAACCTATGTACTGATATCTCTCTGTAAGTGATTCAAGTGGGTGTAAAGCCGCATAAACACAGCAGTGAAAAGCAGTTAAACCCCATTATGAAAATAAATTACTTTTAAAAACCCATGAAACAAAGACAGTGAAAGAGAGAGAAATTCTTACAAAATTCCTTCAGGGGCTGTGATGCAACCTGGATTGACCATATCTAGACCAACAGCTGGATGAGACATAAGTGTTGACACTCTTGGGGCTGAGAGGTTTGGTGAGGCTGGGTCAGTAAACACAGACCCTTTAAAGTAATACTGTGTGGTACCCATCCCATGGGTCCCAAATCTCCAGGTTCAAGGGCATCTTCCTACATCGAAATCATGCATGAGAAACCCAGAAGATGGTACACCGTGTGATCGGGAAAGGATTCTGAAACACACCTCACTTCTCATCTCCTTGTCCTCGGGTTCGCCATTCCAGCCGCTTTACTAGCAATCTCCCTACTTGGAGAATCAGCAGCACCTTTAACCTCCTGTTCCGTACAGGTTGCAATTTGTCCTGAGAATGAACTGGAAGAGGGGGAACCAATGAGAGACTAGCTCTAGGTGTTGGGACAGGCACAGGTCACTCTATTTTCCCATCAGGGAGAAGAATTAACCACAGGCTCAGCCTGCCCCCCGGGACCAGAATAGGGCCTGAAGCAATCCTGCGCTTTTGCGGCCAGCTCCCAAAAAAGCGAGTTGAAAAATGGAGCTCAGGGTCACTGCAATTCACAGTCCTGCAGAGTTATAAATGATAACACTCGTCCACAAATATATTGAGGGAAGGCACCGAAGAGCATTTGAAAGCAAGTCAGAATTGCAGGAAACAGATTCCAGGAGGTAGATTCTAATCACCTTTAAAGCACATGAAAAGCGGCAAATCGTTGACAATGATGCCCTTGGCCAAAAAGGGCGTATGCGTTTTTTCCTGAATATATTCAGGAAAAAACGCATACGCCCTTTTTGGCCAACCAAGCAACCTCCAAAATTAAATCAGCGCTACAAAGAAGTCTCGCTTCCCATCGGTCAAAAGGGCCATGCTGAAAAAGTGTCAAACCCAGAAATTCAGGACAGGCCATGGAGAAATGGGAGCCTTGCTACGCAGATGGGCGGGATGTAAATTGCCAACAGCCACTGTGGAGAAGTGTACAGTGTGCCCTGAAACATCTAAACAACACAGTTAGAGAGCATAGGGCACTTCCACTCATGGGCTTATAAATTCGGCAAACTAAAAATCAGCAAGACACAGGCACCCCGAAGTTTAGGGATGCTCTGTTGACAACAACCTCCACTTCGTTACACCTTAAATATCCCAGGAAAGAGAAAAATGTATAAAGAAGTTGTGGTCCTTATCTACAATGGAATATCACTCAGCCATGTAATCAATGTCATAAGGCTAGTCGCAGCATGATGAGTGGATTTAGGTACGACGATTCTAAGTGAAATAAGTCACACAGAAAAAGACACTTATCATAAGCTATCACTTATAGAGGGAATGTAAAAATCGCTACACTTGCACTGAATTACAAAACAGAACAGAGTCACACATTTAGAAAACACACTATGGCTGCTGAACGGGAAAGGTGAGGTGGGCTGATGCATAAAACAAGGGTTTCAAATTAGCTCAGATACCGTTCCATAAACCCAATATGTAATAGAAGAGACCTACTCCTTGCTCAGTGACCTGGACTCAACACCCCCTATTCACCACGCAAAAATGTATCTGACTAGTAAGAATCTTAAAACCTATGTACTGATATCTCTCTGTAAGTGATTCAAGGGGGTGTAAAGCCGCATAAACACAGCAGTGAAAAGCAGTTAAACCCCATTATGAAAATAAATTACTTTTAAAAACCCATGAAACAAAGACAGTGAAAGAGAGAGAAATTCTTACAAAATTTCTTCAGGGGCTGTGATGCAACCTGGATTGACCATATCTAGACCAACAGCTGGATGAGACATAAGTGTTGACACTCTTGGGGCTGAGAGGTTTGGTGAGGCTGGGTGAGTAAACACAGACCCTTTAAAGTAATACTGTGTGGTACCCATCCCATGGGTCCCAAATCTCCAGGTTCAAGGGCATCTTCCTACATCGAAATCATGCATGAGAAACCCAGAAGATGGTACACCGTGTGATCGGGAAAGGATTCTGAAACACACCTCATTTCTCATCTCCTTGTCCTCGGGTTCGCCATTCCAGCCGCTTTACTAACAATCTCCCTACTTGGAGAATCAGCAGCACCTTTAACCTCCTGTTCCGTACAGGTTGCAATTTGTCCTGAGAATGAACTGGAAGAGGGGGAACCAATGAGAGACTAGCTCTAGGTGTTGGGACAGGCACAGGTCACTCTATTTTCCCATCAGGGAGAAGAATTAACCACAGGCTCAGCCTGCCCCCCGGGACCAGAATAGGGCCTGAAGCAATCCTGCGCTTTTGCGGCCAGCTCCCAAAAAAGCGAGTTGAAAAATGGAGCTCAGGGTCACTGCAATTCACAGTCCTGCAGAGTTATAAATGATAACACTCGTCCACAAATATATTGAGGGAAGGCACCGAAGAGGATTTGAAAGCAAGTCAGAATTGCAGGAAACAGATTCCAGGAGGTAGATTCTAATCACCTTTAAAGCACATGAACAGCGGCAAATCGTCGACAATGATGCCCTTGGCCAAAAAGGGCGTATGCGTTTTTTCCTGAATATATTCACGAAAAAACGCATACGCCCTTTTTGGCCAACCAAGCAACCTCCAAAATTAAATCAGCGCTACAAAGAAGTCTCGCTTCCCATCGGTCAAAAGGGCCATGCTGAAAAAGTGTCAAACCCAGAAATTCAGGACAGGCCATGGAGAAATGGGAGCCTTGCTACGCGGATGGGCGGGATGTAATTTGCCAACAGCCACTGTGGAGAAGTGTACAGTGTGCCCTGAAACATCTAAACAACACAGCTTAGAGAGCATAGGGCACTTCCACTCATGGGCCTATAAATTCGGCAAACTAAAAATCAGCAAGACACAGGCACCCCGAAGTTTAGGGATGTTCTGTTGACAACAACCTCCACTTCGTTACACCTTAAATATCCCAGGAAAGAGAAAAATGTATAAAGAAGTTGTGGTCCTTATGTACAATGGAATATCACTCAGCCATGTAATCAATGTCATAAGGCTAGTCGCAGCATGATGAGTGGATTTAGGTACGACGATTCTAAGTGAAATAAGTCACACAGAAAAAGACACTTATCATAAGCTATCACTTATAGAGGGAATGTAAAAATCGCTACACTTGCACTGAATTACAAAACAGAACAGAGTCACACATTTAGAAAACACACTATGGCTGCTGAACGGGAAAGGTGAGGTGGGCTGATGCATAAAACAAGGGTTTCAAATTAGCTCAGATACCGTTCCATAAACCCAATATGTAATAGAAGAGACCTACTCCTTGCTCAGTGACCTGGACTCAACACCCCCTATTCACCACGCAAAAATGTATCTGACTAGTAAGAATCTTAAAACCTATGTACTGATATCTCTCTGTAAGTGATTCAAGGGGGTGTAAAGCCGCATAAACACAGCAGTGAAAAGCAGTTAAACCCCATTATGAAAATAAATTACTTTTAAAAACCCATGAAACAAAGACAGTGAAAGAGAGAGAAATTCTTACAAAATTCCTTCAGGGGCTGTGATGCAACCTGGATTGACCATATCTAGACCAACAGCTGGATGAGACATAAGTGTTGACACTCTTGGGGCTGAGAGGTTTGGTGAGGCTGGGTGAGTAAATACAGACCCTTTAAAGTAATACTGTGTGGTACCCATCCCATGGGTCCCAAATCTCCAGGTTCAAGGGCATCTTCCTACATCGAAATCATGCATGAGAAACCCAGAAGATGGTACACCGTGTGATCGGGAAAGGATTCTGAAACACACCTCATTTCTCATCTCCTTGTCCTCGGGTTCGCCATTCCAGCCGCTTTACTAACAATCTCCCTACTTGGAGAATCAGCAGCACCTTTAACCTCCTGTTCCGTACAGGTTGCAATTTGTCCTGAGAATGAACTGGAAGAGGGGGAACCAATGAGAGACTAGCTCTAGGTGTTGGGACAGGCACAGGTCACTCTATTTTCCCATCAGGGAGAAGAATTAACCACAGGCTCAGCCTGCCCCCCGGGACCAGAATAGGGCCTGAAGCAATCCTGCGCTTTTGCGGCCAGCTCCCAAAAAAGCGAGTTGAAAAATGGAGCTCAGGGTCACTGCAATTCACAGTCCTGCAGAGTTATAAATGATAACACTCGTCCACAAATATATTGAGGGAAGGCACCGAAGAGGATTTGAAAGCAAGTCAGAATTGCAGGAAACAGATTCCAGGAGGTAGATTCTAATCACCTTTAAAGCACATGAACAGCGGCAAATCGTCGACAATGATGCCCTTGGCCAAAAAGGGCGTATGCGTTTTTTCCTGAATATATTCACGAAAAAACGCATACGCCCTTTTTGGCCAACCAAGCAACCTCCAAAATTAAATCAGCGCTACAAAGAAGTCTCGCTTCCCATCGGTCAAAAGGGCCATGCTGAAAAAGTGTCAAACCCAGAAATTCAGGACAGGCCATGGAGAAATGGGAGCCTTGGTACGCGGATGGGCGGGATGTAAATTGCCAACAGCCACTGTGGAGAAGTGTACAGTGTGCTCTGAAACATCTAAACAACACAGCTTAGAGAGCATAGGGCACTTCCACTCATGGGCGTATAAATTCGGCAAACTAAAAATCAGCAAGACACAGGCACCCCGAACTTTAGGGCTGCTCTGTTGACAACAACCTCCACTTCATTACACCTTAAATATCCCAGGAAAGAGAAAAATGGATAAAGAAGTTGTGGTCCTTATGTACAATGGAATATCACTCAGCCATGAAATCAATGTCATAAGGCTAGTCGCAGCATGATGAGTGGATTTAGGTACGACGATTCTAAGTGAAATAAGTCACACAGAAAAAGACACTTATCATAAGCTATCACTTATAGAGGGAATGTAAAAATCGCTACACTTGCACTGAATTACAAAACAGAACAGAGTCACACATTTAGAAAACACACTATGGCTGCTGAACGGGAAAGGTAAGGTGGGCTGATGCATAAAACAAGGGTTTCAAATTAGCTCAGATACCGTTCCATAAACCCAATATGTAATAGACGAGACCTACTCCTTGCTCAGTGACCTGGACTCAACACCCCCTATTCACCACGCAAAAATGTATCTGACTAGTAAGAATCTTAAAACCTATGTACTGATATCTCTCTGTAAGTGATTCAAGTGGGTGTAAAGCCGCATAAACACAGCAGTGAAAAGCAGTTAAACCCCATTATGAAAATAAATTACTTTTAAAAACCCATGAAACAAAGACAGTGAAAGAGAGAGAAATTCTTACAAAATTCCTTCAGGGGCTGTGATGCAACCTGGATTGACCATATCTAGACCAACAGCTGGATGAGACATAAGTGTTGACACTCTTGGGGCTGAGAGGTTTGGTGAGGCTGGGTCAGTAAACACAGACCCTTTAAAGTAATACTGTGTGGTACCCATCCCATGGGTCCCAAATCTCCAGGTTCAAGGGCATCTTCCTACATCGAAATCATGCATGAGAAACCCAGAAGATGGTACACCGTGTGATCGGGAAAGGATTCTGAAACACACCTCACTTCTCATCTCCTTGTCCTCGGGTTCGCCATTCCAGCCGCTTTACTAGCAATCTCCCTACTTGGAGAATCAGCAGCACCTTTAACCTCCTGTTCCGTACAGGTTGCAATTTGTCCTGAGAATGAACTGGAAGAGGGGGAACCAATGAGAGACTAGCTCTAGGTGTTGGGACAGGCACAGGTCACTCTATTTTCCCATCAGGGAGAAGAATTAACCACAGGCTCAGCCTGCCCCCCGGGACCAGAATAGGGCCTGAAGCAATCCTGCGCTTTTGCGGCCAGCTCCCAAAAAAGCGAGTTGAAAAATGGAGCTCAGGGTCACTGCAATTCACAGTCCTGCAGAGTTATAAATGATAACACTCGTCCACAAATATATTGAGGGAAGGCACCGAAGAGCATTTGAAAGCAAGTCAGAATTGCAGGAAACAGATTCCAGGAGGTAGATTCTAATCACCTTTAAAGCACATGAAAAGCGGCAAATCGTCGACAATGATGCCCTTGGCCAAAAAGGGCGTATGCGTTTTTTCCTGAATATATTCAGGAAAAAACGCATACGCCCTTTTTGGCCAACCAAGCAACCTCCAAAATTAAATCAGCGCTACAAAGAAGTCTCGCTTCCCATCGGTCAAAAGGGCCATGCTGAAAAAGTGTCAAACCCAGAAATTCAGGACAGGCCATGGAGAAATGGGAGCCTTGCTACGCAGATGGGCGGGATGTAAATTGCCAACAGCCACTGTGGAGAAGTGTACAGTGTGCCCTGAAACATCTAAACAACACAGCTTAGAGAGCATAGGGCACTTCCACTCATGGGCTTATAAATTCGGCAAACTAAAAATCAGCAAGACACAGGCACCCCGAAGTTTAGGGATGCTCTGTTGACAACAACCTCCACTTCGTTACACCTTAAATATCCCAGGAAAGAGAAAAATGTATAAAGAAGTTGTGGTCCTTATCTACAATGGAATATCACTCAGCCATGTAATCAATGTCATAAGGCTAGTCGCAGCATGATGAGTGGATTTAGGTACGACGATTCTAAGTGAAATAAGTCACACAGAAAAAGACACTTATCATAAGCTATCACTTATAGAGGGAATGTAAAAATCGCTACACTTGCACTGAATTACAAAACAGAACAGAGTCACACATTTAGAAAACACACTATGGCTGCTGAACGGGAAAGGTGAGGTGGGCTGATGCATAAAACAAGGGTTTCAAATTAGCTCAGATACAGTTCCATAAACCCAATATGTAATAGAAGAGACCTACACCTTGCTCAGTGACCTGGACTCAACACCCCCTATTCACCACGCAAAAATGTATCTGACTAGTAAGAATCTTAAAACCTATGTACTGATATCTCTCTGTAAGTGATTCAAGTGGGTGTAAAGCCGCATAAACACAGCAGTGAAAAGCAGTTAAACCCCATTATGAAAATAAATTACTTTTAAAAACCCATGAAACAAAGACAGTGAAAGAGAGAGAAATTCTTACAAAATTCCTTCAGGGGCTGTGATGCAACCTGGATTGACCATATCTAGACCAACAGCTGGATGAGACATAAGTGTTGACACTCTTGGGGCTGAGAGGTTTGGTGAGGCTGGGTGAGTAAACACAGACCCTTTAAAGTAATACTGTGTGGTACCCATCCCATGGGTCCCAAATCTCCAGGTTCAAGGGCATCTTCCTACATCGAAATCATGCATGAGAAACCCAGAAGATGGTACACCGTGTGATCGGGAAAGGATTCTGAAACACACCTCATTTCTCATCTCCTTGTCCTCGGGTTCGCCATTCCAGCCGCTTTACTAACAATCTCCCTACTTGGAGAATCAGCAGCACCTTTAACCTCCTGTTCCGTACAGGTTGCAATTTGTCCTGAGAATGAACTGGAAGAGGGGGAACCAATGAGAGACTAGCTCTAGGTGTTGGGACAGGCACAGGTCACTCTATTTTCCCATCAGGGAGAAGAATTAACCAAAGGCTCAGCCTGCCCCCCGGGACCAGAATAGGGCCTGAAGCAATCCTGCGCTTTTGCGGCCAGCTCCCAAAAAAGCGAGTTGAAAAATGGAGCTCAGGGTCACTGCAATTCACAGTCCTGCAGAGTTATAAATGATAACACTCGTCCACAAATATATTGAGGGAAGGCACCGAAGAGGATTTGAAAGCAAGTCAGAATTGCAGGAAACAGATTCCAGGAGGTAGATTCTAATCACCTTTAAAGCACATGAACAGCGGCAAATCGTCGACAATGATGCCCTTGGCCAAAAAGGGCGTATGCGTTTTTTCCTGAATATATTCACGAAAAAACGCATACGCCCTTTTTGGCCAACCAAGCAACCTCCAAAATTAAATCAGCGCTACAAAGAAGTCTCGCTTCCCATCGGTCAAAAGGGCCATGCTGAAAAAGTGTCAAACCCAGAAATTCAGGACAGGCCATGGAGAAATGGGAGCCTTGCTACGCGGATGGGCGGGATGTAAATTGCCAACAGCCACTGTGGAGAAGTGTACAGTGTGCTCTGAAACATCTAAACAACACAGCTTAGAGAGCATAGGGCACTTCCACTCATGGGCGTATAAATTCGGCAAACTAAAAATCAGCAAGACACAGGCACCCCGAACTTTAGGGCTGCTCTGTTGACAACAACCTCCACTTCATTACACCTTAAATATCCCAGGAAAGAGAAAAATGGATAAAGAAGTTGTGGTCCTTATGTACAATGGAATATCACTCAGCCATGAAATCAATGTCATAAGGCTAGTCGCAGCATGATGAGTGGATTTAGGTACGACGATTCTAAGTGAAATAAGTCACACAGAAAAAGACACTTATCATAAGCTATCACTTATAGAGGGAATGTAAAAATCGCTACACTTGCACTGAATTACAAAACAGAACAGAGTCACACATTTAGAAAACACACTATGGCTGCTGAACGGGAAAGGTAAGGTGGGCTGATGCATAAAACAAGGGTTTCAAATTAGCTCAGATACCGTTCCATAAACCCAATATGTAATAGACGAGACCTACTCCTTGCTCAGTGACCTGGACTCAACACCCCCTATTCACCACGCAAAAATGTATCTGACTAGTAAGAATCTTAAAACCTATGTACTGATATCTCTCTGTAAGTGATTCAAGTGGGTGTAAAGCCGCATAAACACAGCAGTGAAAAGCAGTTAAACCCCATTATGAAAATAAATTACTTTTAAAAACCCATGAAACAAAGACAGTGAAAGAGAGAGAAATTCTTACAAAATTCCTTCAGGGGCTGTGATGCAACCTGGATTGACCATATCTAGACCAACAGCTGGATGAGACATAAGTGTTGACACTCTTGGGGCTGAGAGGTTTGGTGAGGCTGGGTCAGTAAACACAGACCCTTTAAAGTAATACTGTGTGGTACCCATCCCATGGGTCCCAAATCTCCAGGTTCAAGGGCATCTTCCTACATCGAAATCATGCATGAGAAACCCAGAAGATGGTACACCGTGTGATCGGGAAAGGATTCTGAAACACACCTCACTTCTCATCTCCTTGTCCTCGGGTTCGCCATTCCAGCCGCTTTACTAGCAATCTCCCTACTTGGAGAATCAGCAGCACCTTTAACCTCCTGTTCCGTACAGGTTGCAATTTGTCCTGAGAATGAACTGGAAGAGGGGGAACCAATGAGAGACTAGCTCTAGGTGTTGGGACAGGCACAGGTCACTCTATTTTCCCATCAGGGAGAAGAATTAACCACAGGCTCAGCCTGCCCCCCGGGACCAGAATAGGGCCTGAAGCAATCCTGCGCTTTTGCGGCCAGCTCCCAAAAAAGCGAGTTGAAAAATGGAGCTCAGGGTCACTGCAATTCACAGTCCTGCAGAGTTATAAATGATAACACTCGTCCACAAATATATTGAGGGAAGGCACCGAAGAGCATTTGAAAGCAAGTCAGAATTGCAGGAAACAGATTCCAGGAGGTAGATTCTAATCACCTTTAAAGCACATGAAAAGCGGCAAATCGTCGACAATGATGCCCTTGGCCAAAAAGGGCGTATGCGTTTTTTCCTGAATATATTCAGGAAAAAACGCATACGCCCTTTTTGGCCAACCAAGCAACCTCCAAAATTAAATCAGCGCTACAAAGAAGTCTCGCTTCCCATCGGTCAAAAGGGCCATGCTGAAAAAGTGTCAAACCCAGAAATTCAGGACAGGCCATGGAGAAATGGGAGCCTTGCTACGCGGATGGGCGGGATGTAAATTGCCAACAGCCACTGTGGAGAAGTGTACAGTGTGCCCTGAAACATCTAAACAACACAGCTTAGAGAGCATAGGGCACTTCCACTCATGGGCTTATAAATTCGGCAAACTAAAAATCAGCAAGACACAGGCACCCCGAAGTTTAGGGATGCTCTGTAGACAACAACCTCCACTTCGTTACACCTTAAATATCCCAGGAAAGAGAAAAATGTATAAAGAAGTTGTGGTCCTTATCTACAATGGAATATCACTCAGCCATGTAATCAATGTCATAAGGCTAGTCGCAGCATGATGAGTGGATTTAGGTACGACGATTCTAAGTGAAATAAGTCACACAGAAAAAGACACTTATCATAAGCTATCACTTATAGAGGGAATGTAAAAATCGCTACACTTGCACTGAATTACAAAACAGAACAGAGTCACACATTTAGAAAACACACTATGGCTGCTGAACGGGAAAGGTGAGGTGGGCTGATGCATAAAACAAGGGTTTCAAATTAGCTCAGATACAGTTCCATAAACCCAATATGTAATAGAAGAGACCTACTCCTTGCTCAGTGACCTGGACTCAACACCCCCTATTCACCACACAAAAATGTATCTGACTAGTAAGAATCTTAAAACCTATGTACTGATATCTCTCTGTAAGTGATTCAAGTGGGTGTAAAGCCGCATAAACACAGCAGTGAAAAGCAGTTAAACCCCATTATGAAAATAAATTACTTTTAAAAACGCATGAAACAAAGACAGTGAAAGAGAGAGAAATTCTTACAAAATTCCTTCAGGGGCTGTGATGCAACCTGGATTGACCATATCTAGACCAACAGCTGGATGAGACATAAGTGTTGACACTCTTGGGGCTGAGAGGTTTGGGGAGGCTGGGTGAGTAAACACAGACCCTTTAAAGTAATACTGTGTGGTACCCATCCCATGGGTCCCAAATCTCCAGGTTCAAGGGCATCTTCCTACATCGAAATCATGCATGAGAAACCCAGAAGATGGTACACCGTGTGATCGGGAAAGGATTCTGAAACACACCTCATTTCTCATCTCCTTGTCCTCGGGTTCGCCATTCCAGCCGCTTTACTAGCAATCTCCCTACTTGGAGAATCAGCAGCACCTTTAACCTCCTGTTCCGTACAGGTTGCAATTTGTCCTGAGAATGAACTGGAAGAGGGGGAACCAATGAGAGACTAGCTCTAGGTGTTGGGACAGGCACAGGTCACTCTATTTTCCCATCAGGGAGAAGAATTAACCACAGGCTCAGCCTGCCCCCCGGGACCAGAATAGGGCCTGAAGCAATCCTGCGCTTTTGCGGCCAGCTCCCAAAAAAGCGAGTTGAAAAATGGAGCTCAGGGTCACTGCAATTCACAGTCCTGCAGAGTTATAAATGATAACACTCGTCCACAAATATATTGAGGGAAGGCACCGAAGAGGATTTGAAAGCAAGTCAGAATTGCAGGAAACAGATTCCAGGAGGTAGATTCTAATCACCTTTAAAGCACATGAACAGCGGCAAATCGTCGACAATGATGCCCTTGGCCAAAAAGGGCGTATGCGTTTTTTCCTGAATATATTCACGAAAAAACGCATACGCCCTTTTTGGCCAACCAAGCAACCTCCAAAATTAAATCAGCGCTACAAAGAAGTCTCGCTTCCCATCGGTCAAAAGGGCCATGCTGAAAAAGTGTCAAACCCAGAAATTCAGGACAGGCCATGGAGAAATGGGAGCCTTGCTACGCGGATGGGCGGGATGTAATTTGCCAACAGCCACTGTGGAGAAGTGTACAGTGTGCCCTGAAACATCTAAACAACACAGCTTAGAGAGCATAGGGCACTTCCACTCATGGGCCTATAAATTCGGCAAACTAAAAATCAGCAAGACACAGGCACCCCGAAGTTTAGGGATGTTCTGTTGACAACAACCTCCACTTCGTTACACCTTAAATATCCCAGGAAAGAGAAAAATGTATAAAGAAGTTGTGGTCCTTATGTACAATGGAATATCACTCAGCCATGTAATCAATGTCATAAGGCTAGTCGCAGCATGATGAGTGGATTTAGGTACGACGATTCTAAGTGAAATAAGTCACACAGAAAAAGACACTTATCATAAGCTATCACTTATAGAGGGAATGTAAAAATCGCTACACTTGCACTGAATTACAAAACAGAACAGAGTCACACATTTAGAAAACACACTATGGCTGCTGAACGGGAAAGGTGAGGTGGGCTGATGCATAAAACAAGGGTTTCAAATTAGCTCAGATACCGTTCCATAAACCCAATATGTAATAGAAGAGACCTACTCCTTGCTCAGTGACCTGGACTCAACACCCCCTATTCACCACGCAAAAATGTATCTGACTAGTAAGAATCTTAAAACCTATGTACTGATATCTCTCTGTAAGTGATTCAAGGGGGTGTAAAGCCGCATAAACACAGCAGTGAAAAGCAGTTAAACCCCATTATGAAAATAAATTACTTTTAAAAACCCATGAAACAAAGACAGTGAAAGAGAGAGAAATTCTTACAAAATTCCTTCAGGGGCTGTGATGCAACCTGGATTGACCATATCTAGACCAACAGCTGGATGAGACATAAGTGTTGACACTCTTGGGGCTGAGAGGTTTGGTGAGGCTGGGTGAGTAAATACAGACCCTTTAAAGTAATACTGTGTGGTACCCATCCCATGGGTCCCAAATCTCCAGGTTCAAGGGCATCTTCCTACATTGAAATCATGCATGAGAAACCCAGAAGATGGTACACCGTGTGATCGGGAAAGGATTCTGAAACACACCTCATTTCTCATCTCCTTGTCCTCGGGTTCGCCATTCCAGCCGCTTTACTAACAATCTCCCTACTTGGAGAATCAGCAGCACCTTTAACCTCCTGTTCCGTACAGGTTGCAATTTGTCCTGAGAATGAACTGGAAGAGGGGGAACCAATGAGAGACTAGCTCTAGGTGTTGGGACAGGCACAGGTCACTCTATTTTCCCATCAGGGAGAAGAATTAACCACAGGCTCAGCCTGCCCCCCGGGACCAGAATAGGGCCTGAAGCAATCCTGCGCTTTTGCGGCCAGCTCCCAAAAAAGCGAGTTGAAAAATGGAGCTCAGGGTCACTGCAATTCACAGTCCTGCAGAGTTATAAATGATAACACTCGTCCACAAATATATTGAGGGAAGGCACCGAAGAGGATTTGAAAGCAAGTCAGAATTGCAGGAAACAGATTCCAGGAGGTAGATTCTAATCACCTTTAAAGCACATGAACAGCGGCAAATCGTCGACAATGATGCCCTTGGCCAAAAAGGGCGTATGCGTTTTTTCCTGAATATATTCACGAAAAAACGCATACGCCCTTTTTGGCCAACCAAGCAACCTCCAAAATTAAATCAGCGCTACAAAGAAGTCTCGCTTCCCATCGGTCAAAAGGGCCATGCTGAAAAAGTGTCAAACCCAGAAATTCAGGACAGGCCATGGAGAAATGGGAGCCTTGGTACGCGGATGGGCGGGATGTAAATTGCCAACAGCCACTGTGGAGAAGTGTACAGTGTGCTCTGAAACATCTAAACAACACAGCTTAGAGAGCATAGGGCACTTCCACTCATGGGCGTATAAATTCGGCAAACTAAAAATCAGCAAGACACAGGCACCCCGAACTTTAGGGCTGCTCTGTTGACAACAACCTCCACTTCATTACACCTTAAATATCCCAGGAAAGAGAAAAATGGATAAAGAAGTTGTGGTCCTTATGTACAATGGAATATCACTCAGCCATGAAATCAATGTCATAAGGCTAGTCGCAGCATGATGAGTGGATTTAGGTACGACGATTCTAAGTGAAATAAGTCACACAGAAAAAGACACTTATCATAAGCTATCACTTATAGAGGGAATGTAAAAATCGCTACACTTGCACTGAATTACAAAACAGAACAGAGTCACACATTTAGAAAACACACTATGGCTGCTGAACGGGAAAGGTAAGGTGGGCTGATGCATAAAACAAGGGTTTCAAATTAGCTCAGATACCGTTCCATAAACCCAATATGTAATAGACGAGACCTACTCCTTGCTCAGTGACCTGGACTCAACACCCCCTATTCACCACGCAAAAATGTATCTGACTAGTAAGAATCTTAAAACCTATGTACTGATATCTCTCTGTAAGTGATTCAAGTGGGTGTAAAGCCGCATAAACACAGCAGTGAAAAGCAGTTAAACCCCATTATGAAAATAAATTACTTTTAAAAACCCATGAAACAAAGACAGTGAAAGAGAGAGAAATTCTTACAAAATTCCTTCAGGGGCTGTGATGCAACCTGGATTGACCATATCTAGACCAACAGCTGGATGAGACATAAGTGTTGACACTCTTGGGGCTGAGAGGTTTGGTGAGGCTGGGTCAGTAAACACAGACCCTTTAAAGTAATACTGTGTGGTACCCATCCCATGGGTCCCAAATCTCCAGGTTCAAGGGCATCTTCCTACATCGAAATCATGCATGAGAAACCCAGAAGATGGTACACCGTGTGATCGGGAAAGGATTCTGAAACACACCTCACTTCTCATCTCCTTGTCCTCGGGTTCGCCATTCCAGCCGCTTTACTAGCAATCTCCCTACTTGGAGAATCAGCAGCACCTTTAACCTCCTGTTCCGTACAGGTTGCAATTTGTCCTGAGAATGAACTGGAAGAGGGGGAACCAATGAGAGACTAGCTCTAGGTGTTGGGACAGGCACAGGTCACTCTATTTTCCCATCAGGGAGAAGAATTAACCACAGGCTCAGCCTGCCCCCCGGGACCAGAATAGGGCCTGAAGCAATCCTGCGCTTTTGCGGCCAGCTCCCAAAAAAGCGAGTTGAAAAATGGAGCTCAGGGTCACTGCAATTCACAGTCCTGCAGAGTTATAAATGATAACACTCGTCCACAAATATATTGAGGGAAGGCACCGAAGAGCATTTGAAAGCAAGTCAGAATTGCAGGAAACAGATTCCAGGAGGTAGATTCTAATCACCTTTAAAGCACATGAAAAGCGGCAAATCGTCGACAATGATGCCCTTGGCCAAAAAGGGCGTATGCGTTTTTTCCTGAATATATTCAGGAAAAAACGCATACGCCCTTTTTGGCCAACCAAGCAACCTCCAAAATTAAATCAGCGCTACAAAGAAGTCTCGCTTCCCATCGGTCAAAAGGGCCATGCTGAAAAAGTGTCAAACCCAGAAATTCAGGACAGGCCATGGAGAAATGGGAGCCTTGCTACGCAGATGGGCGGGATGTAAATTGCCAACAGCCACTGTGGAGAAGTGTACAGTGTGCCCTGAAACATCTAAACAACACAGCTTAGAGAGCATAGGGCACTTCCACTCATGGGCTTATAAATTCGGCAAACTAAAAATCAGCAAGACACAGGCACCCCGAAGTTTAGGGATGCTCTGTTGACAACAACCTCCACTTCGTTACACCTTAAATATCCCAGGAAAGAGAAAAATGTATAAAGAAGTTGTGGTCCTTATCTACAATGGAATATCACTCAGCCATGTAATCAATGTCATAAGGCTAGTCGCAGCATGATGAGTGGATTTAGGTACGACGATTCTAAGTGAAATAAGTCACACAGAAAAAGACACTTATCATAAGCTATCACTTATAGAGGGAATGTAAAAATCGCTACACTTGCACTGAATTACAAAACAGAACAGAGTCACACATTTAGAAAACACACTATGGCTGCTGAACGGGAAAGGTGAGGTGGGCTGATGCATAAAACAAGGGTTTCAAATTAGCTCAGATACAGTTCCATAAACCCAATATGTAATAGAAGAGACCTACACCTTGCTCAGTGACCTGGACTCAACACCCCCTATTCACCACGCAAAAATGTATCTGACTAGTAAGAATCTTAAAACCTATGTACTGATATCTCTCTGTAAGTGATTCAAGTGGGTGTAAAGCCGCATAAACACAGCAGTGAAAAGCAGTTAAACCCCATTATGAAAATAAATTACTTTTAAAAACCCATGAAACAAAGACAGTGAAAGAGAGAGAAATTCTTACAAAATTCCTTCAGGGGCTGTGATGCAACCTGGATTGACCATATCTAGACCAACAGCTGGATGAGACATAAGTGTTGACACTCTTGGGGCTGAGAGGTTTGGTGAGGCTGGGTGAGTAAACACAGACCCTTTAAAGTAATACTGTGTGGTACCCATCCCATGGGTCCCAAATCTCCAGGTTCAAGGGCATCTTCCTACATCGAAATCATGCATGAGAAACCCAGAAGATGGTACACCGTGTGATCGGGAAAGGATTCTGAAACACACCTCATTTCTCATCTCCTTGTCCTCGGGTTCGCCATTCCAGCCGCTTTACTAACAATCTCCCTACTTGGAGAATCAGCAGCACCTTTAACCTCCTGTTCCGTACAGGTTGCAATTTGTCCTGAGAATGAACTGGAAGAGGGGGAACCAATGAGAGACTAGCTCTAGGTGTTGGGACAGGCACAGGTCACTCTATTTTCCCATCAGGGAGAAGAATTAACCAAAGGCTCAGCCTGCCCCCCGGGACCAGAATAGGGCCTGAAGCAATCCTGCGCTTTTGCGGCCAGCTCCCAAAAAAGCGAGTTGAAAAATGGAGCTCAGGGTCACTGCAATTCACAGTCCTGCAGAGTTATAAATGATAACACTCGTCCACAAATATATTGAGGGAAGGCACCGAAGAGGATTTGAAAGCAAGTCAGAATTGCAGGAAACAGATTCCAGGAGGTAGATTCTAATCACCTTTAAAGCACATGAACAGCGGCAAATCGTCGACAATGATGCCCTTGGCCAAAAAGGGCGTATGCGTTTTTTCCTGAATATATTCACGAGAAAACGCATACGCCCTTTTTGGCCAACCAAGCAACCTCCAAAATTAAATCAGCGCTACAAAGAAGTCTCGCTTCCCATCGGTCAAAAGGGCCATGCTGAAAAAGTGTCAAACCCAGAAATTCAGGACAGGCCATGGAGAAATGGGAGCCTTGCTACGCGGATGGGCGGGATGTAAATTGCCAACAGCCACTGTGGAGAAGTGTACAGTGTGCTCTGAAACATCTAAACAACACAGCTTAGAGAGCATAGGGCACTTCCACTCATGGGCGTATAAATTCGGCAAACTAAAAATCAGCAAGACACAGGCACCCCGAACTTTAGGGCTGCTCTGTTGACAACAACCTCCACTTCATTACACCTTAAATATCCCAGGAAAGAGAAAAATGGATAAAGAAGTTGTGGTCCTTATGTACAATGGAATATCACTCAGCCATGAAATCAATGTCATAAGGCTAGTCGCAGCATGATGAGTGGATTTAGGTACGACGATTCTAAGTGAAATAAGTCACACAGAAAAAGACACTTATCATAAGCTATCACTTATAGAGGGAATGTAAAAATCGCTACACTTGCACTGAATTACAAAACAGAACAGAGTCACACATTTAGAAAACACACTATGGCTGCTGAACGGGAAAGGTAAGGTGGGCTGATGCATAAAACAAGGGTTTCAAATTAGCTCAGATACCGTTCCATAAACCCAATATGTAATAGACGAGACCTACTCCTTGCTCAGTGACCTGGACTCAACACCCCCTATTCACCACGCAAAAATGTATCTGACTAGTAAGAATCTTAAAACCTATGTACTGATATCTCTCTGTAAGTGATTCAAGTGGGTGTAAAGCCGCATAAACACAGCAGTGAAAAGCAGTTAAACCCCATTATGAAAATAAATTACTTTTAAAAACCCATGAAACAAAGACAGTGAAAGAGAGAGAAATTCTTACAAAATTCCTTCAGGGGCTGTGATGCAACCTGGATTGACCATATCTAGACCAACAGCTGGATGAGACATAAGTGTTGACACTCTTGGGGCTGAGAGGTTTGGTGAGGCTGGGTCAGTAAACACAGACCCTTTAAAGTAATACTGTGTGGTACCCATCCCATGGGTCCCAAATCTCCAGGTTCAAGGGCATCTTCCTACATCGAAATCATGCATGAGAAACCCAGAAGATGGTACACCGTGTGATCGGGAAAGGATTCTGAAACACACCTCACTTCTCATCTCCTTGTCCTCGGGTTCGCCATTCCAGCCGCTTTACTAGCAATCTCCCTACTTGGAGAATCAGCAGCACCTTTAACCTCCTGTTCCGTACAGGTTGCAATTTGTCCTGAGAATGAACTGGAAGAGGGGGAACCAATGAGAGACTAGCTCTAGGTGTTGGGACAGGCACAGGTCACTCTATTTTCCCATCAGGGAGAAGAATTAACCACAGGCTCAGCCTGCCCCCCGGGACCAGAATAGGGCCTGAAGCAATCCTGCGCTTTTGCGGCCAGCTCCCAAAAAAGCGAGTTGAAAAATGGAGCTCAGGGTCACTGCAATTCACAGTCCTGCAGAGTTATAAATGATAACACTCGTCCACAAATATATTGAGGGAAGGCACCGAAGAGCATTTGAAAGCAAGTCAGAATTGCAGGAAACAGATTCCAGGAGGTAGATTCTAATCACCTTTAAAGCACATGAAAAGCGGCAAATCGTCGACAATGATGCCCTTGGCCAAAAAGGGCGTATGCGTTTTTTCCTGAATATATTCAGGAAAAAACGCATACGCCCTTTTTGGCCAACCAAGCAACCTCCAAAATTAAATCAGCGCTACAAAGAAGTCTCGCTTCCCATCGGTCAAAAGGGCCATGCTGAAAAAGTGTCAAACCCAGAAATTCAGGACAGGCCATGGAGAAATGGGAGCCTTGCTACGCGGATGGGCGGGATGTAAATTGCCAACAGCCACTGTGGAGAAGTGTACAGTGTGCCCTGAAACATCTAAACAACACAGCTTAGAGAGCATAGGGCACTTCCACTCATGGGCTTATAAATTCGGCAAACTAAAAATCAGCAAGACACAGGCACCCCGAAGTTTAGGGATGCTCTGTAGACAACAACCTCCACTTCGTTACACCTTAAATATCCCAGGAAAGAGAAAAATGTATAAAGAAGTTGTGGTCCTTATCTACAATGGAATATCACTCAGCCATGTAATCAATGTCATAAGGCTAGTCGCAGCATGATGAGTGGATTTAGGTACGACGATTCTAAGTGAAATAAGTCACACAGAAAAAGACACTTATCATAAGCTATCACTTATAGAGGGAATGTAAAAATCGCTACACTTGCACTGAATTACAAAACAGAACAGAGTCACACATTTAGAAAACACACTATGGCTGCTGAACGGGAAAGGTGAGGTGGGCTGATGCATAAAACAAGGGTTTCAAATTAGCTCAGATACAGTTCCATAAACCCAATATGTAATAGAAGAGACCTACTCCTTGCTCAGTGACCTGGACTCAACACCCCCTATTCACCACACAAAAATGTATCTGACTAGTAAGAATCTTAAAACCTATGTACTGATATCTCTCTGTAAGTGATTCAAGTGGGTGTAAAGCCGCATAAACACAGCAGTGAAAAGCAGTTAAACCCCATTATGAAAATAAATTACTTTTAAAAACGCATGAAACAAAGACAGTGAAAGAGAGAGAAATTCTTACAAAATTCCTTCAGGGGCTGTGATGCAACCTGGATTGACCATATCTAGACCAACAGCTGGATGAGACATAAGTGTTGACACTCTTGGGGCTGAGAGGTTTGGGGAGGCTGGGTGAGTAAACACAGACCCTTTAAAGTAATACTGTGTGGTACCCATCCCATGGGTCCCAAATCTCCAGGTTCAAGGGCATCTTCCTACATCGAAATCATGCATGAGAAACCCAGAAGATGGTACACCGTGTGATCGGGAAAGGATTCTGAAACACACCTCATTTCTCATCTCCTTGTCCTCGGGTTCGCCATTCCAGCCGCTTTACTAGCAATCTCCCTACTTGGAGAATCAGCAGCACCTTTAACCTCCTGTTCCGTACAGGTTGCAATTTGTCCTGAGAATGAACTGGAAGAGGGGGAACCAATGAGAGACTAGCTCTAGGTGTTGGGACAGGCACAGGTCACTCTATTTTCCCATCAGGGAGAAGAATTAACCACAGGCTCAGCCTGCCCCCCGGGACCAGAATAGGGCCTGAAGCAATCCTGCGCTTTTGCGGCCAGCTCCCAAAAAAGCGAGTTGAAAAATGGAGCTCAGGGTCACTGCAATTCACAGTCCTGCAGAGTTATAAATGATAACACTCGTCCACAAATATATTGAGGGAAGGCACCGAAGAGGATTTGAAAGCAAGTCAGAATTGCAGGAAACAGATTCCAGGAGGTAGATTCTAATCACCTTTAAAGCACATGAAAAGCGGCAAATCGTCGACAATGATGCCCTTGGCCAAAAAGGGCGTATGCGTTTTTTCCTGAATATATTCAGGAAAAAACGCATACGCCCTTTTTGGCCAACCAAGCAACCTCCAAAATTAAATCAGCGCTACAAAGAAGTCTCGCTTCCCATCGGTCAAAAGGGCCATGCTGAAAAAGTGTCAAACCCAGAAATTCAGGACAGGCCATGGAGAAATGGGAGCCTTGCTACGCGGATGGGCGGGATGTAAATTGCCAACAGCCACTGTGGAGAAGTGTACAGTGTGCTCTGAAACATCTAAACAACACAGCTTAGAGAGCATAGGGCACTTCCACTCATGGGCGTATAAATTCGGCAAACTAAAAATCAGCAAGACACAGGCACCCCGAACTTTAGGGCTGCTCTGTTGACAACAACCTCCACTTCATTACACCTTAAATATCCCAGGAAAGAGAAAAATGGATAAAGAAGTTGTGGTCCTTATGTACAATGGAATATCACTCAGCCATGAAATCAATGTCATAAGGCTAGTCGCAGCATGATGAGTGGATTTAGGTACGACGATTCTAAGTGAAATAAGTCACACAGAAAAAGACACTTATCATAAGCTATCACTTATAGAGGGAATGTAAAAATCGCTACACTTGCACTGAATTACAAAACAGAACAGAGTCACACATTTAGAAAACACACTATGGCTGCTGAACGGGAAAGGTAAGGTGGGCTGATGCATAAAACAAGGGTTTCAAATTAGCTCAGATACCGTTCCATAAACCCAATATGTAATAGACGAGACCTACTCCTTGCTCAGTGACCTGGACTCAACACCCCCTATTCACCACGCAAAAATGTATCTGACTAGTAAGAATCTTAAAACCTATGTACTGATATCTCTCTGTAAGTGATTCAAGTGGGTGTAAAGCCGCATAAACACAGCAGTGAAAAGCAGTTAAACCCCATTATGAAAATAAATTACTTTTAAAAACCCATGAAACAAAGACAGTGAAAGAGAGAGAAATTCTTACAAAATTCCTTCAGGGGCTGTGATGCAACCTGGATTGACCATATCTAGACCAACAGCTGGATGAGACATAAGTGTTGACACTCTTGGGGCTGAGAGGTTTGGTGAGGCTGGGTCAGTAAACACAGACCCTTTAAAGTAATACTGTGTGGTACCCATCCCATGGGTCCCAAATCTCCAGGTTCAAGGGCATCTTCCTACATCGAAATCATGCATGAGAAACCCAGAAGATGGTACACCGTGTGATCGGGAAAGGATTCTGAAACACACCTCACTTCTCATCTCCTTGTCCTCGGGTTCGCCATTCCAGCCGCTTTACTAGCAATCTCCCTACTTGGAGAATCAGCAGCACCTTTAACCTCCTGTTCCGTACAGGTTGCAATTTGTCCTGAGAATGAACTGGAAGAGGGGGAACCAATGAGAGACTAGCTCTAGGTGTTGGGACAGGCACAGGTCACTCTATTTTCCCATCAGGGAGAAGAATTAACCACAGGCTCAGCCTGCCCCCCGGGACCAGAATAGGGCCTGAAGCAATCCTGCGCTTTTGCGGCCAGCTCCCAAAAAAGCGAGTTGAAAAATGGAGCTCAGGGTCACTGCAATTCACAGTCCTGCAGAGTTATAAATGATAACACTCGTCCACAAATATATTGAGGGAAGGCACCGAAGAGCATTTGAAAGCAAGTCAGAATTGCAGGAAACAGATTCCAGGAGGTAGATTCTAATCACCTTTAAAGCACATGAAAAGCGGCAAATCGTCGACAATGATGCCCTTGGCCAAAAAGGGCATATGCGTTTTTTCCTGAATATATTCAGGAAAAAACGCATACGCCCTTTTTGGCCAACCAAGCAACCTCCAAAATTAAATCAGCGCTACAAAGAAGTCTCGCTTCCCATCGGTCAAAAGGGCCATGCTGAAAAAGTGTCAAACCCAGAAATTCAGGACAGGCCATGGAGAAATGGGAGCCTTGCTACGCGGATGGGCGGGATGTAAATTGCCAACAGCCACTGTGGAGAAGTGTACAGTGTGCCCTGAAACATCTAAACAACACAGCTTAGAGAGCATAGGGCACTTCCACTCATGGGCTTATAAATTCGGCAAACTAAAAATCAGCAAGACACAGGCACCCCGAAGTTTAGGGATGCTCTGTTGACAACAACCTCCACTTCGTTACACCTTAAATATCCCAGGAAAGAGAAAAATGTATAAAGAAGTTGTGGTCCTTATCTACAATGGAATATCACTCAGCCATGTAATCAATGTCATAAGGCTAGTCGCAGCATGATGAGTGGATTTAGGTACGACGATTCTAAGTGAAATAAGTCACACAGAAAAAGACACTTATCATAAGCTATCACTTATAGAGGGAATGTAAAAATCGCTACACTTGCACTGAATTACAAAACAGAACAGAGTCACACATTTAGAAAACACACTATGGCTGCTGAACGGGAAAGGTGAGGTGGGCTGATGCATAAAACAAGGGTTTCAAATTAGCTCAGATACCGTTCCATAAACCCAATATGTAATAGAAGAGACCTACACCTTGCTCAGTGACCTGGACTCAACACCCCCTATTCACCACACAAAAATGTATCTGACTAGTAAGAATCTTAAAACCTATGTACTGATATCTCTCTGTAAGTGATTCAAGTGGGTGTAAAGCCGCATAAACACAGCAGTGAAAAGCAGTTAAACCCCATTATGAAAATAAATTACTTTTAAAAACCCATGAAACAAAGACAGTGAAAGAGAGAGAAATTCTTACAAAATTCCTTCAGGGGCTGTGATGCAACCTGGATTGACCATATCTAGACCAACAGCTGGATGAGACATAAGTGTTGACACTCTTGGGGCTGAGAGGTTTGGGGAGGCTGGGTGAGTAAACACAGACCCTTTAAAGTAATACTGTGTGGTACCCATCCCATGGGTCCCAAATCTCCAGGTTCAAGGGCATCTTCCTACATCGAAATCATGCATGAGAAACCCAGAAGATGGTACACCGTGTGATCGGGAAAGGATTCTGAAACACACCTCATTTCTCATCTCCTTGTCCTCGGGTTCGCCATTCCAGCCGCTTTACTAGCAATCTCCCTACTTGGAGAATCAGCAGCACCTTTAACCTCCTGTTCCGTACAGGTTGCAATTTGTCCTGAGAATGAACTGGAAGAGGGGGAACCAATGAGAGACTAGCTCTAGGTGTTGGGACAGGCACAGGTCACTCTATTTTCCCATCAGGGAGAAGAATTAACCACAGGCTCAGCCTTCTCCCCGGGACCAGAATAGGGCCTGAAGCAATCCTGCGCTTTTGCGGCCAGCTCCCAAAAAAGCGAGTGGAAAAATGGAGCTCAGGGGCACTGCAATTCACAGTCCTGCAGAGTTATAAATGATAACACTCGTCCACAAATATATTGAGGGAAGGCACCGAAGAGGATTTGAAAGCAAGTCAGAATTGCAGGAAACAGATTCCAGGAGGTAGATTCTAATCACCTTTAAAGCACATGAACAGCGGCAAAACGTTGACAATGATGCCCTTGGCCAAAAAGGGCGTATGCGTTTTTTCCTGAATATATTCAGGAAAAAACGCATACGCCCTTTTTGGCCAACCAAGCAACCTCCAAAATTAAATCAGCGCTACAAAGAAGTCTCGCTTCCCATCGGTCAAAAGGGCCATGCTGAAAAAGTGTCAAACCCAGAAATTCAGGACAGGCCATGGAGAAATGGGAGCCTTGCTACGCGGATGGGCGGGATGTAAATTGCCAACAGCCACTGTGGAGAAGTGTACAGTGTGCCCTGAAACATCTAAACAACACAGCTTAGAGAGCATAGGGCACTTCCACTCATGGGCCTATAAATTCGGCAAACTAAAAATCAGCAAGACACAGGCACCCCGAAGTTTAGGGATGTTCTGTTGACAACAACCTCCACTTCGTTGCACCTTAAATATCCCAGGAAAGAGAAAAATGTATAAAGAAGATGTGGTCCTTATGTACAATGGAATATCACTCAGCCATGTAATCAATGTCATAAGGCTAGTCGCAGCATGATGAGTGGATTTAGGTACGACGATTCTAAGTGAAATAAGTCACACAGAAAAAGACACTTATCATAAGCTATCACTTATAGAGGGAATGTAAAAATCGCTACACTTGCACTGAATTACAAAACAGAACAGAGTCACACATTTAGAAAACACACTATGGCTGCTGAACGGGAAAGGTGAGGTGGGCTGATGCATAAAACAAGGGTTTCAAATTAGCTCAGATACCGTTCCATAAACCCAATATGTAATAGAAGAGACCTACTCCTTGCTCAGTGACCTGGACTCAACACCCCCTATTCACCACGCAAAAATGTATCTGACTAGTAAGAATCTTAAAACCTATGTACTGATATCTCTCTGTAAGTGATTCAAGTGGGTGTAAAGCCGCATAAACACAGCAGTGAAAAGCAGTTAAACCCCATTATGAAAATAAATTACTTTTAAAAACCCATGAAACAAAGACAGTGAAAGAGAGAGAAATTCTTACAAAATTCCTTCAGGGGCTGTGATGCAACCTGGATTGACCATATCTAGACCAACAGCTGGATGAGACATAAGTGTTGACACTCTTGGGGCTGAGAGGTTTGGTGAGGCTGGGTCAGTAAACACAGACCCTTTAAAGTAATACTGTGTGGTACCCATCCCATGGGTCCCAAATCTCCAGGTTCAAGGGCATCTTCCTACATCGAAATCATGCATGAGAAACCCAGAAGATGGTACACCGTGTGATCGGGAAAGGATTCTGAAACACACCTCACTTCTCATCTCCTTGTCCTCGGGTTCGCCATTCCAGCCGCTTTACTAGCAATCTCCCTACTTGGAGAATCAGCAGCACCTTTAACCTCCTGTTCCGTACAGGTTGCAATTTGTCCTGAGAATGAACTGGAAGAGGGGGAACCAATGAGAGACTAGCTCTAGGTGTTGGGACAGGCACAGGTCACTCTATTTTCCCATCAGGGAGAAGAATTAACCACAGGCTCAGCCTGCCCCCCGGGACCAGAATAGGGCCTGAAGCAATCCTGCGCTTTTGCGGCCAGCTCCCAAAAAAGCGAGTTGAAAAATGGAGCTCAGGGTCACTGCAATTCACAGTCCTGCAGAGTTATAAATGATAACACTCGTCCACAAATATATTGAGGGAAGGCACCGAAGAGGATTTGAAAGCAAGTCAGAATTGCAGGAAACAGATTCCAGGAGGTAGATTCTAATCACCTTTAAAGCACATGAAAAGCGGCAAATCGTCGACAATGATGCCCTTGGCCAAAAAGGGCGTATGCGTTTTTTCCTGAATATATTCAGGAAAAAACGCATACGCCCTCTTTGGCCAACCAAGCAACCTCCAAAATTAAATCAGCGCTACAAAGAAGTCTCGCTTCCCATCGGTCAAAAGGGCCATGCTGAAAAAGTGTCAAACCCAGAAATTCAGGACAGGCCATGGAGAAATGGGAGCCTTGCTACGCGGATGGGCGGGATGTAAATTGCCAACAGCCACTGTGGAGAAGTGTACAGTGTGCTCTGAAACATCTAAACAACACAGCTTAGAGAGCATAGGGCACTTCCACTCATGGGCGTATAAATTCGGCAAACTAAAAATCAGCAAGACACAGGCACCCCGAACTTTAGGGCTGCTCTGTTGACAACAACCTCCACTTCGTTACACCTTAAATATCCCAGGAAAGAGAAAAATGTATAAAGAAGTTGTGGTCCTTATCTACAATGGAATATCACTCAGCCATGTAATCAATGTCATAAGGCTAGTCGCAGCATGATGAGTGGATTTAGGTACGACGATTCTAAGTGAAATAAGTCACACAGAAAAAGACACTTATCATAAGCTATCACTTATAGAGGGAATGTAAAAATCGCTACACTTGCACTGAATTACAAAACAGAACAGAGTCACACATTTAGAAAACACACTATGGCTGCTGAACGGGAAAGGTGAGGTGGGCTGATGCATAAAACAAGGGTTTCAAATTAGCTCAGATACCGTTCCATAAACCCAATATGTAATAGAAGAGACCTACACCTTGCTCAGTGACCTGGACTCAACACCCCCTATTCACCACACAAAAATGTATCTGACTAGTAAGAATCTTAAAACCTATGTACTGATATCTCTCTGTAAGTGATTCAAGTGGGTGTAAAGCCGCATAAACACAGCAGTGAAAAGCAGTTAAACCCCATTATGAAAATAAATTACTTTTAAAAACCCATGAAACAAAGACAGTGAAAGAGAGAGAAATTCTTACAAAATTCCTTCAGGGGCTGTGATGCAACCTGGATTGACCATATCTAGACCAACAGCTGGATGAGACATAAGTGTTGACACTCTTGGGGCTGAGAGGTTTGGGGAGGCTGGGTGAGTAAACACAGACCCTTTAAAGTAATACTGTGTGGTACCCATCCCATGGGTCCCAAATCTCCAGGTTCAAGGGCATCTTCCTACATCGAAATCATGCATGAGAAACCCAGAAGATGGTACACCGTGTGATCGGGAAAGGATTCTGAAACACACCTCATTTCTCATCTCCTTGTCCTCGGGTTCGCCATTCCAGCCGCTTTACTAGCAATCTCCCTACTTGGAGAATCAGCAGCACCTTTAACCTCCTGTTCCGTACAGGTTGCAATTTGTCCTGAGAATGAACTGGAAGAGGGGGAACCAATGAGAGACTAGCTCTAGGTGTTGGGACAGGCACAGGTCACTCTATTTTCCCATCAGGGAGAAGAATTAACCACAGGCTCAGCCTGCCCCCCGGGACCAGAATAGGGCCTGAAGCAATCCTGCGCTTTTGCGGCCAGCTCCCAAAAAAGCGAGTTGAAAAATGGAGCTCAGGGTCACTGCAATTCACAGTCCTGCAGAGTTATAAATGATAACACTCGTCCACAAATATATTGAGGGAAGGCACCGAAGAGGATTTGAAAGCAAGTCAGAATTGCAGGAAAGAGATTCCAGGAGGTAGATTCTAATCACCTTTAAAGCACATGAACAGCGGCAAAACGTCGACAATGATGCCCTTGGCCAAAAAGGGCGTATGCGTTTTTTCCTGAATATATTCAGGAAAAAACGCATACGCCCTTTTTGGCCAACCAAGCAACCTCCAAAATTAAATCAGCGCTACAAAGAAGTCTCGCTTCCCATCGGTCAAAACGGCCATGCTGAAAAAGTGTCAAACCCAGAAATTCAGGACAGGCCATGGAGAAATGGGAGCCTTGCTACGGGGATGGGCGGGATGTAAATTGCCAACAGCCACTGTGGAGAAGTGTACAGTGTGCCCTGAAACATCTAAACAACACAGCTTAGAGAGCATAGGGCACTTCCACTCATGGGCCTATAAATTCGGCAAACTAAAAATCAGCAAGACACAGGCACCCCGAAGTTTAGGGATGTTCTGTTGACAACAACCTCCACTTCGTTGCACATTAAATATCCCAGGAAAGAGAAAAATGTATAAAGAAGTTGTGGTCCTTATGTACAATGGAATATCACTCAGCCATGTAATCAATGTCATAAGGCTAGTCGCAGCATGATGAGTGGATTTAGGTACGACGATTCTAAGTGAAATAAGTCACACAGAAAAAGACACTTATCATAAGCTATCACTTATAGAGGGAATGTAAAAATCGCTACACTTGCACTGAATTACAAAACAGAACAGAGTCACACATTTAGAAAACACACTATGGCTGCTGAACGGGAAAGGTGAGGTGGGCTGATGCATAAAACAAGGGTTTCAAATTAGCTCAGATACCGTTCCATAAACCCAATATGTAATAGAAGAGACCTACTCCTTGCTCAGTGACCTGGACTCAACACCCCCTATTCACCACGCAAAAATGTATCTGACTAGTAAGAATCTTAAAACCTATGTACTGATATCTCTCTGTAAGTGATTCAAGTGGGTGTAAAGCCGCATAAACACAGCAGTGAAAAGCAGTTAAACCCCATTATGAAAATAAATTACTTTTAAAAACCCATGAAACAAAGACAGTGAAAGAGAGAGAAATTCTTACAAAATTCCTTCAGGGGCTGTGATGCAACCTGGATTGACCATATCTAGACCAACAGCTGGATGAGACATAAGTGTTGACACTCTTGGGGCTGAGAGGTTTGGTGAGGCTGGGTGAGTAAACACAGACCCTTTAAAGTAATACTGTGTGGTACCCATCCCATGGGTCCCAAATCTCCAGGTTCAAGGGCATCTTCCTACATCGAAATCATGCATGAGAAACCCAGAAGATGGTACACCGTGTGATCGGGAAAGGATTCTGAAACACAACTCATTTCTCATCTCCTTGTCCTCGGGTTCGCCATTCCAGCCGCTTTACTAGCAATCTCCCTACTTGGAGAATCAGCAGCACCTTTAACCTCCTGTTCCGTACAGGTTGCAATTTGTCCTGAGAATGAACTGGAAGAGGGGGAACCAATGAGAGACTAGCTCTAGGTGTTGGGACAGGCACAGGTCACTCTATTTTCCCATCAGGGAGAAGAATTAACCACAGGCTCAGCCTGCCCCCCGGGACCAGAATAGGGCCTGAAGCAATCCTGCGCTTTTGCGGCCAGCTCCCAAAAAAGCGAGTTGAAAAATGGAGCTCAGGGTCACTGCAATTCACAGTCCTGCAGAGTTATAAATGATAACACTCGTCCACAAATATATTGAGGGAAGGCACCGAAGAGGATTTGAAAGCAAGTCAGAATTGCAGGAAACAGATTCCAGGAGGTAGATTCTAATCACCTTTAAAGCACATGAAAAGCGGCAAATCGTCGACAATGATGCCCTTGGCCAAAAAGGGCGTATGCGTTTTTTCCTGAATATATTCAGGAAAAAACGCATACGCCCTTTTTGGCCAACCAAGCAACCTCCAAAATTAAATCAGCGCTACAAAGAAGTCTCGCTTCCCATCGGTCAAAAGGGCCATGCTGAAAAAGTGTCAAACCCAGAAATTCAGGACAGGCCATGGAGAAATGGGAGCCTTGCTACGCGGATGGGCGGGATGTAAATTGCCAACAGCCACTGTGGAGAAGTGTACAGTGTGCTCTGAAACATCTAAACAACACAGCTTAGAGAGCATAGGGCACTTCCACTCATGGGCGTATAAATTCGGCAAACTAAAAATCAGCAAGACACAGGCACCCCGAACTTTAGGGCTGCTCTGTTGACAACAACCTCCACTTCATTACACCTTAAATATCCCAGGAAAGAGAAAAATGGATAAAGAAGTTGTGGTCCTTATGTACAATGGAATATCACTCAGCCATGAAATCAATGTCATAAGGCTAGTCGCAGCATGATGAGTGGATTTAGGTACGACGATTCTAAGTGAAATAAGTCACACAGAAAAAGACACTTATCATAAGCTATCACTTATAGAGGGAATGTAAAAATCGCTACACTTGCACTGAATTACAAAACAGAACAGAGTCACACATTTAGAAAACACACTATGGCTGCTGAACGGGAAAGGTAAGGTGGGCTGATGCATAAAACAAGGGTTTCAAATTAGCTCAGATACCGTTCCATAAACCCAATATGTAATAGACGAGACCTACTCCTTGCTCAGTGACCTGGACTCAACACCCCCTATTCACCACGCAAAAATGTATCTGACTAGTAAGAATCTTAAAACCTATGTACTGATATCTCTCTGTAAGTGATTCAAGTGGGTGTAAAGCCGCATAAACACAGCAGTGAAAAGCAGTTAAACCCCATTATGAAAATAAATTACTTTTAAAAACCCATGAAACAAAGACAGTGAAAGAGAGAGAAATTCTTACAAAATTCCTTCAGGGGCTGTGATGCAACCTGGATTGACCATATCTAGACCAACAGCTGGATGAGACATAAGTGTTGACACTCTTGGGGCTGAGAGGTTTGGTGAGGCTGGGTCAGTAAACACAGACCCTTTAAAGTAATACTGTGTGGTACCCATCCCATGGGTCCCAAATCTCCAGGTTCAAGGGCATCTTCCTACATCGAAATCATGCATGAGAAACCCAGAAGATGGTACACCGTGTGATCGGGAAAGGATTCTGAAACACACCTCACTTCTCATCTCCTTGTCCTCGGGTTCGCCATTCCAGCCGCTTTACTAGCAATCACCCTACTTGGAGAATCAGCAGCACCTTTAACCTCCTGTTCCGTACAGGTTGCAATTTGTCCTGAGAATGAACTGGAAGAGGGGGAACCAATGAGAGACTAGCTCTAGGTGTTGGGACAGGCACAGGTCACTCTATTTTCCCATCAGGGAGAAGAATTAACCACAGGCTCAGCCTGCCCCCCGGGACCAGAATAGGGCCTGAAGCAATCCTGCGCTTTTGCGGCCAGCTCCCAAAAAAGCGAGTTGAAAAATGGAGCTCAGGGTCACTGCAATTCACAGTCCTGCAGAGTTATAAATGATAACACTCGTCCACAAATATATTGAGGGAAGGCACCGAAGAGCATTTGAAAGCAAGTCAGAATTGCAGGAAACAGATTCCAGGAGGTAGATTCTAATCACCTTTAAAGCACATGAAAAGCGGCAAATCGTCGACAATGATGCCCTTGGCCAAAAAGGGCGTATGCGTTTTTTCCTGAATATATTCAGGAAAAAACGCATACGCCCTTTTTGGCCAACCAAGCAACCTCCAAAATTAAATCAGCGCTACAAAGAAGTCTCGCTTCCCATCGGTCAAAAGGGCCATGCTGAAAAAGTGTCAAACCCAGAAATTCAGGACAGGCCATGGAGAAATGGGAGCCTTGCTACGCGGATGGGCGGGATGTAAATTGCCAACAGCCACTGTGGAGAAGTGTACAGTGTGCTCTGAAACATCTAAACAACACAGCTTAGAGAGCATAGGGCACTTCCACTCATGGGCGTATAAATTCGGCAAACTAAAAATCAGCAAGACACAGGCACCCCGAACTTTAGGGCTGCTCTGTTGACAACAACCTCCACTTCGTTACACCTTAAATATCCCAGGAAAGAGAAAAATGGATAAAGAAGTGGTGGTCCTTATGTACAATGGAATATCACGCAGCCATGAAATCAATGTCATAAGGCTAGTCGCAGCATGATGAGTGGATTTAGGTACGACGATTCTAAGTGAAATAAGTCACACAGAAAAAGACACTTATCATAAGCTATCACTTATAGAGGGAATGTAAAAATCGCTACACTTGCACTGAATTACAAAACAGAACAGAGTCACACATTTAGAAAACACACTATGGCTGCTGAACGGGAAAGGTGAGGTGGGCTGATGCATAAAACAAGGGTTTCAAATTAGCTCAGATACCGTTCCATAAACCCAATATGTAATAGAAGAGACCTACACCTTGCTCAGTGACCTGGACTCAACACCCCCTATTCACCACACAAAAATGTATCTGACTAGTAAGAATCTTAAAACCTATGTACTGATATCTCTCTGTAAGTGATTCAAGTGGGTGTAAAGCCGCATAAACACAGCAGTGAAAAGCAGTTAAACCCCATTATGAAAATAAATTACTTTTAAAAACCCATGAAACAAAGACAGTGAAAGAGAGAGAAATTCTTACAAAATTCCTTCAGGGGCTGTGATGCAACCTGGATTGACCATATCTAGACCAACAGCTGGATGAGACATAAGTGTTGACACTCTTGGGGCTGAGAGGTTTGGGGAGGCTGGGTGAGTAAACACAGACCCTTTAAAGTAATACTGTGTGGTACCCATCCCATGGGTCCCAAATCTCCAGGTTCAAGGGCATCTTCCTACATCGAAATCATGCATGAGAAACCCAGAAGATGGTACACCGTGTGATCGGGAAAGGATTCTGAAACACACCTCATTTCTCATCTCCTTGTCCTCGGGTTCGCCATTCCAGCCGCTTTACTAGCAATCTCCCTACTTGGAGAATCAGCAGCACCTTTAACCTCCTGTTCCGTACAGGTTGCAATTTGTCCTGAGAATGAACTGGAAGAGGGGGAACCAATGAGAGACTAGCTCTAGGTGTTGGGACAGGCACAGGTCACTCTATTTTCCCATCAGGGAGAAGAATTAACCACAGGCTCAGCCTGCCCCCCGGGACCAGAATAGGGCCTGAAGCAATCCTGCGCTTTTGCGGCCAGCTCCCAAAAAAGCGAGTTGAAAAATGGAGCTCAGGGTCACTGCAATTCACAGTCCTGCAGAGTTATAAATGATAACACTCGTCCACAAATATATTGAGGGAAGGCACCGAAGAGGATTTGAAAGCAAGTCAGAATTTCAGGAAAGAGATTCCAGGAGGTAGATTCTAATCACCTTTAAAGCACATGAACAGCGGCAAAACGTCGACAATGATGCCCTTGGCCAAAAAGGGCGTATGCGTTTTTTCCTGAATATATTCAGGAAAAAACGCATACGCCCTTTTTGGCCAACCAAGCAACCTCCAAAATTAAATCAGCGCTACAAAGAAGTCTCGCTTCCCATCGGTCAAAACGGCCATGCTGAAAAAGTGTCAAACCCAGAAATTCAGGACAGGCCATGGAGAAATGGGAGCCTTGCTACGGGGATGGGCGGGATGTAAATTGCCAACAGCCACTGTGGAGAAGTGTACAGTGTGCCCTGAAACATCTAAACAACACAGCTTAGAGAGCATAGGGCACTTCCACTCATGGGCCTATAAATTCGGCAAACTAAAAATCAGCAAGACACAGGCACCCCGAAGTTTAGGGATGTTCTGTTGACAACAACCTCCACTTCGTTGCACCTTAAATATCCCAGGAAAGAGAAAAATGTATAAAGAAGTTGTGGTCCTTATGTACAATGGAATATCACTCAGCCATGTAATCAATGTCATAAGGCTAGTCGCAGCATGATGAGTGGATTTAGGTACGACGATTCTAAGTGAAATAAGTCACACAGAAAAAGACACTTATCATAAGCTATCACTTATAGAGGGAATGTAAAAATCGCTACACTTGCACTGAATTACAAAACAGAACAGAGTCACACATTTAGAAAACACACTATGGCTGCTGAACGGGAAAGGTGAGGTGGGCTGATGCATAAAACAAGGGTTTCAAATTAGCTCAGATACCGTTCCATAAACCCAATATGTAATAGAAGAGACCTACTCCTTGCTCAGTGACCTGGACTCAACACCCCCTATTCACCACGCAAAAATGTATCTGACTAGTAAGAATCTTAAAACCTATGTACTGATATCTCTCTGTAAGTGATTCAAGTGGGTGTAAAGCCGCATAAACACAGCAGTGAAAAGCAGTTAAACCCCATTATGAAAATAAATTACTTTTAAAAACCCATGAAACAAAGACAGTGAAAGAGAGAGAAATTCTTACAAAATTCCTTCAGGGGCTGTGATGCAACCTGGATTGACCATATCTAGACCAACAGCTGGATGAGACATAAGTGTTGACACTCTTGGGGCTGAGAGGTTTGGTGAGGCTGGGTGAGTAAACACAGACCCTTTAAAGTAATACTGTGTGGTACCCATCCCATGGGTCCCAAATCTCCAGGTTCAAGGGCATCTTCCTACATCGAAATCATGCATGAGAAACCCAGAAGATGGTACACCGTGTGATCGGGAAAGGATTCTGAAACACAACTCATTTCTCATCTCCTTGTCCTCGGGTTCGCCATTCCAGCCGCTTTACTAGCAATCTCCCTACTTGGAGAATCAGCAGCACCTTTAACCTCCTGTTCCGTACAGGTTGCAATTTGTCCTGAGAATGAACTGGAAGAGGGGGAACCAATGAGAGACTAGCTCTAGGTGTTGGGACAGGCACAGGTCACTCTATTTTCCCATCAGGGAGAAGAATTAACCACAGGCTCAGCCTGCCCCCCGGGACCAGAATAGGGCCTGAAGCAATCCTGCGCTTTTGCGGCCAGCTCCCAAAAAAGCGAGTTGAAAAATGGAGCTCAGGGTCACTGCAATTCACAGTCCTGCAGAGTTATAAATGATAACACTCGTCCACAAATATATTGAGGGAAGGCACCGAAGAGCATTTGAAAGCAAGTCAGAATTGCAGGAAACAGATTCCAGGAGGTAGATTCTAATCACCTTTAAAGCACATGAAAAGCGGCAAATCGTCGACAATGATGCCCTTGGCCAAAAAGGGCGTATGCGTTTTTTCCTGAATATATTCAGGAAAAAACGCATACGCCCTTTTTGGCCAACCAAGCAACCTCCAAAATTAAATCAGCGCTACAAAGAAGTCTCGCTTCCCATCGGTCAAAAGGGCCATGCTGAAAAAGTGTCAAACCCAGAAATTCAGGACAGGCCATGGAGAAATGGGAGCCTTGCTACGCGGATGGGCGGGATGTAAATTGCCAACAGCCACTGTGGAGAAGTGTACAGTGTGCTCTGAAACATCTAAACAACACAGCTTAGAGAGCATAGGGCACTTCCACTCATGGGCGTATAAATTCGGCAAACTAAAAATCAGCAAGACACAGGCACCCCGAACTTTAGGGCTGCTCTGTTGACAACAACCTCCACTTCATTACACCTTAAATATCCCAGGAAAGAGAAAAATGGATAAAGAAGTTGTGGTCCTTATGTACAATGGAATATCACTCAGCCATGAAATCAATGTCATAAGGCTAGTCGCAGCATGATGAGTGGATTTAGGTACGACGATTCTAAGTGAAATAAGTCACACAGAAAAAGACACTTATCATAAGCTATCACTTATAGAGGGAATGTAAAAATCGCTACACTTGCACTGAATTACAAAACAGAACAGAGTCACACATTTAGAAAACACACTATGGCTGCTGAACGGGAAAGGTAAGGTGGGCTGATGCATAAAACAAGGGTTTCAAATTAGCTCAGATACCGTTCCATAAACCCAATATGTAATAGACGAGACCTACTCCTTGCTCAGTGACCTGGACTCAACACCCCCTATTCACCACGCAAAAATGTATCTGACTAGTAAGAATCTTAAAACCTATGTACTGATATCTCTCTGTAAGTGATTCAAGTGGGTGTAAAGCCGCATAAACACAGCAGTGAAAAGCAGTTAAACCCCATTATGAAAATAAATTACTTTTAAAAACCCATGAAACAAAGACAGTGAAAGAGAGAGAAATTCTTACAAAATTCCTTCAGGGGCTGTGATGCAACCTGGATTGACCATATCTAGACCAACAGCTGGATGAGACATAAGTGTTGACACTCTTGGGGCTGAGAGGTTTGGTGAGGCTGGGTCAGTAAACACAGACCCTTTAAAGTAATACTGTGTGGTACCCATCCCATGGGTCCCAAATCTCCAGGTTCAAGGGCATCTTCCTACATCGAAATCATGCATGAGAAACCCAGAAGATGGTACACCGTGTGATCGGGAAAGGATTCTGAAACACACCTCACTTCTCATCTCCTTGTCCTCGGGTTCGCCATTCCAGCCGCTTTACTAGCAATCACCCTACTTGGAGAATCAGCAGCACCTTTAACCTCCTGTTCCGTACAGGTTGCAATTTGTCCTGAGAATGAACTGGAAGAGGGGGAACCAATGAGAGACTAGCTCTAGGTGTTGGGACAGGCACAGGTCACTCTATTTTCCCATCAGGGAGAAGAATTAACCACAGGCTCAGCCTGCCCCCCGGGACCAGAATAGGGCCTGAAGCAATCCTGCGCTTTTGCGGCCAGCTCCCAAAAAAGCGAGTTGAAAAATGGAGCTCAGGGTCACTGCAATTCACAGTCCTGCAGAGTTATAACTGATAACACTCGTCCACAAATATATTGAGGGAAGGCACCGAAGAGCATTTGAAAGCAAGTCAGAATTGCAGGAAACAGATTCCAGGAGGTAGATTCTAATCACCTTTAAAGCACATGAAAAGCGGCAAATCGTCGACAATGATGCCCTTGGCCAAAAAGGGCGTATGCGTTTTTTCCTGAATATATTCAGGAAAAAACGCATACGCCCTTTTTGGCCAACCAAGCAACCTCCAAAATTAAATCAGCGCTACAAAGAAGTCTCGCTTCCCATCGGTCAAAAGGGCCATGCTGAAAAAGTGTCAAACCCAGAAATTCAGGACAGGCCGTGGAGAAATGGGAGCCTTGCTACGCGGATGGGCGGGATGTAAATTGCCAACAGCCACTGTGGAGAAGTGTACAGTGTGCCCTGAAACATCTAAACAACACAGCTTAGAGAGCATAGGGCACTTCCACTCATGGGCTTATAAATTCGGCAAACTAAAAATCAGCAAGACACAGGCACCCCGAAGTTTAGGGATGCTCTGTTGACAACAACCTCCACTTCGTTACACCTTAAATATCCCAGGAAAGAGAAAAATGTATAAAGAAGTTGTGGTCCTTATCTACAATGGAATATCACTCAGCCATGTAATCAATGTCATAAGGCTAGTCGCAGCATGATGAGTGGATTTAGGTACGACGATTCTAAGTGAAATAAGTCACACAGAAAAAGACACTTATCATAAGCTATCACTTATAGAGGGAATGTAAAAATCGCTACACTTGCACTGAATTACAAAACAGAACAGAGTCACACATTTATAAAACACACTATGGCTGCTGAACGGGAAAGGTGAGGTGGGCTGATGCATAAAACAAGGGTTTCAAATTAGCTCAGATACCGTTCCATAAACCCAATATGTAATAGAAGAGACCTACACCTTGCTCAGTGACCTGGACTCAACACCCCCTATTCACCACACAAAAATGTATCTGACTAGTAAGAATCTTAAAACCTATGTACTGATATCTCTCTGTAAGTGATTCAAGTGGGTGTAAAGCCGCATAAACACAGCAGTGAAAAGCAGTTAAACCCCATTATGAAAATAAATTACTTTTAAAAACCCATGAAACAAAGACAGTGAAAGAGAGAGAAATTCTTACAAAATTCCTTCAGGGGCTGTGATGCAACCTGGATTGACCATATCTAGACCAACAGCTGGATGAGACATAAGTGTTGACACTCTTGGGGCTGAGAGGTTTGGGGAGGCTGGGTGAGTAAACACAGACCCTTTAAAGTAATACTGTGTGGTACCCATCCCATGGGTCCCAAATCTCCAGGTTCAAGGGCATCTTCCTACATCGAAATCATGCATGAGAAACCCAGAAGATGGTACACCGTGTGATCGGGAAAGGATTCTGAAACACACCTCATTTCTCATCTCCTTGTCCTCGGGTTCGCCATTCCAGCCGCTTTACTAGCAATCTCCCTACTTGGAGAATCAGCAGCACCTTTAACCTCCTGTTCCGTACAGGTTGCAATTTGTCCTGAGAATGAACTGGAAGAGGGGGAACCAATGAGAGACTAGCTCTAGGTGTTGGGACAGGCACAGGTCACTCTATTTTCCCATCAGGGAGAAGAATTAACCACAGGCTCAGCCTGCCCCCCGGGACCAGAATAGGGCCTGAAGCAATCCTGCGCTTTTGCGGCCAGCTCCCAAAAAAGCGAGTTGAAAAATGGAGCTCAGGGTCACTGCAATTCACAGTCCTGCAGAGTTATAAATGATAACACTCGTCCACAAATATATTGAGGGAAGGCACCGAAGAGGATTTGAAAGCAAGTCAGAATTGCAGGAAACAGATTCCAGGAGGTAGATTCTAATCACCTTTAAAGCACATGAACAGCGGCAAAACGTCGACAATGATGCCCTTGGCCAAAAAGGGCGTATGCGTTTTTTCCTGAATATATTCAGGAAAAAACGCATACGCCCTTTTTGGCCAACCAAGCAACCTCCAAAATTAAATCAGCGCTACAAAGAAGTCTCGCTTCCCATCGGTCAAAAGGGCCATGCTGAAAAAGTGTCAAACCCAGAAATTCAGGACAGGCCATGGAGAAATGGGAGCCTTGCTACGGGGATGGGCGGGATGTAAATTGCCAACAGCCACTGTGGAGAAGTGTACAGTGTGCCCTGAAACATCTAAACAACACAGCTTAGAGAGCATAGGGCACTTCCACTCATGGGCCTATAAATTCGGCAAACTAAAAATCAGCAAGACACAGGCACCCCGAAGTTTAGGGATGTTCTGTTGACAACAACCTCCACTTCGTTACACCTTAAATATCCCAGGAAAGAGAAAAATGGATAAAGAAGTTGTGGTCCTTATGTACAATGGAATATCACTCAGCCATGTAATCAA